>NW_024103873.1:1200000-1800000 GCF_003945595.2 Pipra filicauda
TGAGGGGCCAGAGCAAGTTAATCTCTACAATTCTCCTATAGAATGAAAAAAAAAAGCTGTGTAGCTTCAGCTCACTGAAGCCCCTCAGGTTTTTGTCAGCCAGAGCTGTGCTCTGACAGAGAAAGCCTAGGCAGGAACATTTTCTCTTTGGTTTCATTCCAAAACAGCACAGAAATGCCTTTGACCTACAGAGAAAATGAAAAACCAGCAGTGAGCCTCTCCCCCATTTGGGACACATCTGCTGGGACTGCCAGAGATGTGTCTGTACCGAGGACCTTGGATCTCTGTCTTCATTTTTGGATATAAAAGCGATACAACTGCAGGGCACTGGGAGTCCCACTCAGAGGGGTTGTGCTTCCCATGGTCCTGAGAGCACAGAGGAGCAGCAGAGATTTTCCAAATTTAACAGGGATGTGGCCTATTGTGGGAAAGGTACGAGCTGGTGGAAGGTCAGGGACATGGTGCCTGAACCCCAGAAATCACAGATGGATAATTTAGTCAATGCATTTATTAAAGCTCTCTATGTCTTACCCAGGATCCATCCACTTTGGGGGCAACTTTGTAATGCATTCAAGAGAAAAGCAGGGAAGAGAAAATATTAAGCAGGGTAATCCTATCAGGAGGGTGTAAAACTTCCTTCTCTCTGTCAAAAACACTGAGCTGTCAGTAGTCTAAAAATAATGAAGACAGATCTCAGTTTCTGTCAAATCAGACTGACACAAAAAACTTGGATATCAGTGTAAAAGGGAAAAAAAAATCAATGTCAATCCATTTCTCCCCTCAAAAGCAACAATCTAACAAGACAATTTGAGCTTTAGCATGAAAATGATTACTGTGAGTTCTTTAAATGTGTTCTGGAAGAAACTGAGCCGAAGGGATTCAGTTCTGAACTGCCACTTTCCTGACTGAGATTTCCATAAGTCCTCTATTATTTCCAAAGACAGCAAAGCACAAACCAGCCCTGGATCCTACAGCTACAGTGGCTTCTGCAATAGAAAAGAAAGCAAAAATGACTGCAATCGATGTAAATTAGGAAGACTTCTTCCCTGGGCACAATAACTTCCAGGGCCACCCACCATTTCCAGCATTCCCTGTTCACAGCCGTGGCCTTTGGACAGGGAAGATGTTTTTCAGCTCAGCAGTAGCTGCTGAAGCACTGTCAGGCTGATATCCCAGAACTGAGGGAGAAAGACAAGCATCACCAGAGGACATTTCCCTCATTTGTCAACCAAGAAAGCCCAAGCCAAGCTCGGCTCCAAAGGATGAGCCCCATTTTTAAAAGCTCAATAAGATCTCAATGATACCCAAGTAAGACGTGACACTTCAGCTGCATCAATCTTCAAAATAACAAGCACAGGCAGAAAAACAGCAAGAGGAAAAGGGGCAGTTCAATACCATGGTGAGGGTGAAGCACACCAGGAGAACCTGTTAACATCCTGAGGTTTAGAGCAGGTCTGGCTCCAGCAGTGCCAGCTCCTGATGTGCTCGTGCTTCCAAAGAGAAGCCAGGTGCTCTTACACATTATATTGATTGGAATTGGAGTGCACAGACAACTCCTTCCACCAAGCAGCCTCAGTTCCTCCTGAGCAGAAACATCCTCCTCAGCTGCTCCTTCCCCCTGAGCCGCTGCAGCTTTGGGTGGTCTGACCTTGGCACCCATCCCTCTAAACATCCCACAGAGTCTCCAAATATCCCAAGGGTTGCAATGCATGGCTGGGTGTGTGTTAGAACCTTTTCACTTATTTGTTGGAGAGAAAAACCTCAGGTTTCTGTAAGTGGCTTCGAGGGGTGAGACCCAGCAAAGCCCTGCCGTGTGTGCCCAGAGCAGCAGAGCCCCAGCTCAGCAATCCCACAGTGCTGAACACAAGTTCACGCTGAATAAAGCCTAAGAATGAAAAAAGGATAAGGGAAGGGGGTGTTATTGATTGGGCAAGCCAAGACCTTGAATGCAAACACACTTCTGTACTTACTGGTTAAAATTAGCATTAGGTGTTCAGAGCACGGGCGTCCCTCAGTCCCACGAGTCCCTCAGGGATCACACAGCAGCTCCCAGGAGGAGGGGGCCAATGTTTCAATTAGCCTGACTGAACTGGAAGTCATGTTTTATCTCAATAATGCAGTGTTCTGGACTATAATCATTGCCTTTTTCAGCTGAAAAGGAATTTGTACATAATAACATTATGAGTGGTCAAAATAGAAATGTGATTTTTCACTGGCTTGTGCAGAAAGCTGCAAAAATAGTATAAAATTATTTAAAAAAAAAAAAAAAAAAAAAAAAAAAAAAACAGTGAATTGCATAACTTTGTATAGCCTTGCTCAGCCAGGACTGTGGTTTTAGCTTTAGCTTTGTAGAAGATATAATTAAATAGATCTTAGTCCCCTCAAAGGAGCCACGGCCTTAAGTGATGACACAGAACCTGGTCCCAAGTCTAAGCTTTGAAGTTGAAGGCAAAAGCAATTCTATTGCTTGGTTCACAGCCAGTAAAATAGAAACAAGTTAAAACCACAAAGGAACATTTATGCAGCTACACTCCAGTGAAAGAAATGGAAAATTCTGCATAAACTGTTCACACCACATGCAGTATTTCTCCAGCCATATAAATCATTGCAGTTCTGGCAACAGGCAAGAAGTAAAATGAGAATTACACCGAGGGTGCTCTCCAATGGATCAAATCAAGGATATCTTTAATTGCTTCATGGCTAAGAGCAGAGCTCAGCCAAAAGCTTCCTTGTGCTTCAGGTGGAAAAGCAGCTCCATTTAAAGGTCAGCTCCTGCACACACATCATGTCAGCTGAGATACAGCTCAGGAGAGGAGCAGCAAAACCACCCTGTCACTGCCCCTGCCAGCGATTTCCTGCTGAGGAGAACTGAGCTGAGTGCTCCCTGTATCCATGTCCATCAGCATGGGTGGCAGGGAACTCATCCCTTTATGGAACTTTCAAATCTCATTCTTTTACCCTCTAGTAGTTTGAGTTTTAAACCACTTTGCATTGCCAGGCTACACTGCAATCATTTTAATGGTGTATATTTGGCCATGAAAGGAATGGATTGCTCGTTTCCACATGTGTTAACCAAAGCATTAGGGAGGTGCATTCATGAAGCTTGAACCATGAAATTCAAAGTCCATTGAAAAACTAGTCCAAGCACTTCTTAATCTAAGATAAAAATACTACACCACTGAAAAAAGGGGCATTAAATATATATGCATGTGCTATATATATATATAACACAGTCTATAGCCAGTGTAGACTCAGTTTCTCCTGAACAGAAGCAGTCTCAGCTGCTCCTTTTCCTTATGTCTATATGTATATAGACAATATATAGACACACTGAGTCTAAATATTTATATAAATAGACACACTGAGTCTATATATTTATATATCTAAAGCTAAAATATTTTTACTGACTTGCTCTAATTTTCAACTTCTAAGCATGAATGAAAGCCAAATCAGAAATCAAAAACCACTTCATGCATTTAGGCCCAGATTTGATGAGTTATATCAGGTCAGAGTAAACTGACCATTAGCCCAATGCTTATTGGACTTTACTTCTTCAGGTACATTGGGCTTTACTACTCCAGGTAAAATACAGATGTAGCTGGAAAGCTTGAAATAAGTTTAATGTTAAGCCTGTATATAAATGCCATGCTGGACTAAGACCTAGCTTAAGGGTTTAAATGGCAATATGAACCATTATTGAGTTGATTTTCCCAACTAAACTCAGTCTCAGTGTTTAAGCCATTGAGATCAGCCTGGGACTGCTCAGAGCCTCTCCCACAGCTTTGTAATAAAACAGTGCTGGAGTCATGAATAAGCAAAACCTTGGTCCTGTGGTGAGCAAACAGCAAAGAGAGGATATTGCAGACATATCACTCCTGACAGGGCTAAGCAATAGGTGATACAGATAAGTGGGGTTGGAATAAAATATGATTAAACCAGTCTTTTCCATTCCATTTTGATTTAAGAGAACAAAGTGCAAACTATTCATCTTCTGTCTGGAGGCAGTAAATCAACTGATAGGGAAAGTGAAAAGTAAGTGGGGCGCCAGGAAAAGCAAATCATCACGTGCCAGTGAATTGCTTATGGAAAGGAGGGACTTGGGATTAAATAACAATGCAGAAGTATCGACCCGAGGCATCATCAGCATTTATGAAGGTGAGGAAAGGCACAAAAATTATCAACAACCACCAAGCACAAAGGGAGGTAAGAAAAGAGGGAAGATCAGAAGAGTTCACAGCAGCTCTGGGTCTAAGGCAGGTTCCATATTCATTTTTCTTCTGATTTTACCAGCATATCATAGAAGTGCTGTGTTTTAGGGAGTAGCAGGAGAAGAGCTGCCGAGGTACCAGCCCAGGAGAGATGGCCATGGTGCTGCTGGGCTTGTGGAGAAGGAAACAGCCCAGCAACTTCTCTCTAGTTCTCTTTATTTCCTTTTGCTACAAGTTTGAAGGTCAGTGATTGTCCTCCTCAAAGGTGAAGTCCATCACTGCAACAAGGGTAAGCCCAGACAGACATCACCCAGCAAGAGAAGACAACATGAACTCAGAACAGTTTCTAGTTCTCACGGGGGGAAAATAAGAAAGAAAGGAGAGAGAAACAAAAAAGAACCACAACCAAACCACTTGTTTGATTCAGCTGAAATTCCAAAACAAGTGCATAAATCAAACAACTTCAACTGAGACTGGAAGTAATGAAGAATGTATATCCTAAAGCACATTTTCTTTCAAAGCCTTTACTTTGTTTTGTTCAGTTGCACATGATTGGGGTTTTATTGGCTGCATGGGAGACAATCAAATGGCAAAGTGTTCCCCAAATCTGGTGGAGTTTTATCCAACCCACGTGTCATTCACAGCCATGTCATGGCCCAGAGCTCTGCTCCTAAGGCAGGGATTGCCCAGAGCTCCCTCACACTCCTTGTAGCACAATCTACAGTGGGATGTGCCTGCTCTGGGCCACAAAGCCTCTGGAATTTGGCAAATACCCCTCCCTGGTACCACTTCCATCACAGAAAGCTTCTCTCCTCTTCCTCTGAGAGTCTTTAAGAAAAAGAATTCAACTGAAAAGTCCAGATGCAGCAAGATATACCACTATTATGTTCCCTCCTAAACAATATCGATTCCATTAAAACGCTGCTTCCCACTGGAAATGTTCCTGAGCCACTCCTGCTTCCACTGGGCTGCTGAGGGAAGGCAGCACCACAGCAAGGGAAGCATATTTTAAATGTGTAGCACGAGAAAGTCTTAGTATCTGAAATGAAATCATTATACTGAGGTTAGATTATCATATTGAACCACTAAGGAACAGAATACAGAGTCTCCTGAAGAAGGATCAATGTGTCAGCCAGGAAGGGATGGAGTCATGGACCACAATTGGCATCCTTTAGAGAAATAGCAAAGCAAAATGAGCTAGAAACAAGCTGACTAGGTGAAATGAAGGGGATAATCCTCCATTTCTCACAAAAGCCCACAAGGAGATGAGTTGCCAGCACCAGCTACGTCCTTGCAGGGCGATGGTGAAGAGGAACACTCAGTGAAGAGCGAGGACTTATTTTATTCTTCACCGATACTGTAGATTAGCAATAATAATGAAAATCCCCACAGTGCCTCCCCACTGCTGCACCATTACCAACAGGTTTTGCCTTTAGACCTCACCTACTGCCTGTGGGATTCGAGGTGGGGGTGACACAGGAAGGGTCACTCCCCAGCACGGGCAGAGGACACCCCAGTTCCTGTACCCCGAGCAGGACATGTCCCTTTCCCAGCTCAGAGGCACAGCCAGAAGGGCTCATCCCCACACAGCTGTTCCATGGAGCAGCAGGGAAGCCAAGGGCCATGGACACTGAGGAGTCCCCAGCATGGCAGGGAAGAGGCTGGGAGGGTCAGGGCAGGTGACACACTTGGAATAATCCCTCAAGGCTGAAATTTCTTGATGTGCAAAAGCACCTTGTCACTGGAAATAAACAGGGCATAAAAGTGATTCCCACTCCAGGACCTTTTCTAAGACAAGATACAAAAATATCCTTTGTTGACTAAATTGGACCATAAACTATGAAGTTTGAGGGATGTTGCCTTGGGCACTGCTGCTGCCTCACGTGGCATCTCATCCCCTCCCAGGGCCAGGCAGAGGACCAGACACTGTCCAGTGCTGTCCAGTCCCTGCACCACCCTCTGCTCCCTGGAGAACACAACACATTGCTCTTACAGTGACATTTTGCAGCTGAGGTGCAATTTTTCAGAGATTGCAAGCCTGGGAAGGCAAGCAAGGCCTCTTCAGGTTTATAAATCCCGTGTCATCTGCACACCAGGTCTGTGAAAAAAGTATTACTTGCTGTTTCAACTAATGTCAGCAGTTACAGGGAACGGGAAGAGAGGGAGGAGGGAAGAAATGGAAAGTATAAGCATATCTGAGCCTTTCTGATTTAACTTAAATCTCCACTTCTACTGGAGGAAACAGTATTAGGGTGGATATGAAAGTGGCTGCACTGGATCTGAGTTTGGAAAGCTTTTCTCTGCTCCTCACAAAGCCAGTTACACAGGGAAAATTAATCAGTTCCAACAAATTGCCCTCCAGGTGCAGATCCTGGGTCACGGCTGGAGCTTCTACCAAGGACTAGGCATTGGCAGGGTTCACACACAGCAGCAGGGTGGGAACTGGAGAGCAGTAACACCTGTGAAAACCCAGCTCACGCTGTAGGCATTTACACAGAAGAGTTTCTAGGTGTTACTTTACTTTTTAGCAGTGCTTAGTCTGTAATCTCTGTCATTTCCAGATTCATTATGGTACCACGTGGTTTCCTTGCAAAAATGGGCCCAAACTGAAGTTCTGCATCACAGAAGAGCTGCAGAGCTGCCCTTCCTCAGAGCATCCTGCCTGAAAACAAGGAGGGAGCAATAAGGAGAGCAACAGTCCTACCCCTGCACTGTCCCAGCCAATGTCTGCTCAGAAACAACTCCCAGACCCCTTCTAGGAGTATCCTCAGTACCCCAACGGGATTGCAGCACCCCCAGGCAAGCCAGTTCCAGCACAGCATCATTGATCCTGACCCATCAGCAATGCTAAACCAGACCACAGGCCTGGCAGCAAACCCAGGTTGTGTCCTGCCCAGGAAAGGAGGTTCCACCACGGGCACTCTGCAGCTCTCAGCCAAGATTTGTCACAGGAGCTTAACTGAGAGTTACCTCAGCTTTCCAAGGGGAAGGAGCTGCCTGGAGCTAATTCCTGCTGGCTGGAGCCCCACACTCCATAACCAGCACCCTGCCCAGCAGAGGCAGCACCCACCTGTGCCAGCCCAAGCCCATCTCAGGCACAGGCTGTGACCCTTGGGGATGGTCCTGTGCAGGACAGCTGGTCCTTCCAAGCCAGCACACCCTGTGGCTCTGTGCAGCTGCAGAGCCAGGTGCTCCCTCTGCACTGTGTCACCACACGAGGGTGACCAGCAGAGCATCATTTTGGTGCCCAAACTCCAGCACTGGACAGCGACCACAGCTTTTAGTGCCTTCCCTTCTCTATACTGAGAAACTTGTGGCTGAGCGCTGCTCTCCTGCAGCAGGGTCTGTGGAGCTCTTGGCACTGATCCCGTGTTGCCAGGAGCACTCAGGAGGCTGCTCCCGTGCAGTGACTGATGCTGACACCTACTGACACCCAGCCCTCGGCAGCACCACTGCTGGGATGGGATCCTGAGCCTCTCCAAAGGGATGCAAACATCTGCAGCCCTCTAACCACTCACACTGCAGAGTTTTACTAGACCTGGAAAGAAAATACCCGTTACCTACATTAAAGTCACACAAGGTACTCACATCCCTGACCTGCAAGTGAGGGCTGGTCAGGCTGGGAACCTGAGGAAGCCTGGGGAGTGAGCTGCTGCAGCCCTGCTGAGGTGCAGGAGCTGGCACTGAGGCCTCTCTGCTGCTTCCCAGAGGGCTGATCTCCAGCCCCAAGGCTGTGTTGGAAACAAGAGCCCATTGCCAGCAGGACTGAGCCAGGGGAGATCAGCACCAACAAGTGATGCATTTCAGGGAAATATTCACCCCGAAATGAGAACATAACAACGCAGCATTGTCCATTTTCTTTCAGGAAAAGCATATCCTTCCATTATGTTTGTACTCAAAGATGATGCTTGGACTCAGAAAATAAATAATCAAGTGCATTAACCTTATTATCACAGTCTGTGCTTGAGCAAAACATCTGTTGGTTTTAGTTCCTACTCCAGCAACTACAGAAAAGTTTTGCTGAACCAAAACTTAATAAAACCATGAAAAAAATTTCAAATATTACCAATTTTTTTGAGCCAGAACTAATTTTTGCTGTATAGCAACATCTACACAAAAACATGCATGGAGACAAAAGCCAAATAGTTTAAATGAAGGTTGGAGTAGAGTCAGGGGCCTGATTTTCAGAGATCAGTTAGGGGCAGATAAACAGTGTGCTAATTATTTGTTAATGAATATATTCTTAAATATGGTTCTGTTAGCCATGGAAGGAAATACCTTCTGCAAATGTGTTTGGGTTGGAAGGGACCTTAAAGTTCATCCCATCCCACCCCCTGCTGTGGGCAGGGACACCTTCCACTGTCCCAGGTTGCTCCAAGCCCCGTCCAACCTGGCCTTGGACACTCCCAGGGATGGGGCAGCCACAGCTTCTCTGGGCAACCTGTGCCAGGGCCTGACCACCCTCCCAGGGAAGGGTTCCTTGCCAATATCTAATTTAACCTCCCCTCTGTCAGTTTGAAGCCATCCCTCTCGCCCTGTCCCTGCAGCTCCTGAGGAAGGTCCCTCTGGCTTCCTGGTGGGTCCCTGCAGACACTGGCAGGATGAACCTCTGAACTGCAGCACTTGTTGCCTTTGCCTGGGAACAGCCTGCAAGTACTGACTGATTGCTTCCCATTTGCTTTATGCTGTGGGCCCACAGTTCCAATTTAAGGTAGTAATAATAATTATTATATTTTAGTATTGGAGCCCAGAATTGACTGTTCTCTCTTTATCCATTTTGGCTGTAATAGAGCATTGCTCAGGGAAAAAAAAGAAAATGCTGTTACAACAACCTCCAAAAGAATCGACTGTAATAATTATTTCCCATTACATGAAGATTTCTTCAGCTGTTCTACGGGGTTTTGCTGTGATTACTGAAAGCTGCAAACTCTGACACAGAAACACACGGATTCCTTTTTCCCCCCTCTCTTGAAATAGAAGAGGGGAAAAAGCCCTTTCTGTTCTCTCCCACCTCCTTGGCAGATGGTGGTGCAGCTCCACACCTCCCCCGGCCAGCTGGGAGGAACTGCAGGAATGCTGCGGGAAAATTCCTCCCTCGGGGCCAGTTTAGAAAGAGAGCGCAGAGGGAGGTGGGAGGTGGTGCAGCCCCCGCGGGGATGCCCCCGGCCCCTCCAGCACCTCCCATTTCCATCTGGGCTCCTGCCACTCCAACACCTCGGCACCGACGCGTCTTCCTTACCTCAGCTCTGAGCTCCAGCAGCTCCAAGACCCATCCCGTTTTCCCTTCTCTCCCACCTCAATCGGCTCATCTCAGTTCCCACTCGGCAGAGGCGGTGGGAATTTCCCCTTTTCCTCTTCCCCTCCCGTCCAGCTTTGTCCTCCTTCACGGCAAGGATCAAACATTCCTGCAGTTTCTCAGTCTCATGAGCTTTTAGACAGCAGATGGTGAGCAGGAAATTGGGGAAACAAGTCACAGGATCATTGTTTGCTCTGTCAGGTCTCCCTGACAATGGAGGAAAGAAAGAGAAGAGGAAACTGGCTCTGGCCACACCTGAGGTTGATGCCCAGAAAGACAACACTACCTAAGGAATGACATGATAAGAAATCCTGTCCTACTGGGGCTTAAAGTCCTGTGCTGAGCTTAAAAACCAGACCCAAAGTCCCCCTCTCAACATTCCAACCATCGGGTCACATGAATATACAGCAGCTACCCTAGAAATTCATCCAATATTTGAGACATTACCATCAACCACAGTAAAGCATCAGGAGGTTCTGCGGGTCAAGCACAGAATGAAAGGACTGCTCAGGACCAATGGCCAGGACGTGTTCAAGTCCTACTAAAGCTCAGCTGTGTTTTGCTGGGGTTTCCCTGTATATTTCTGAAATGCTGGTAAAGCAAAAGCTGCTGGTTCTGATCAAGAGGAGACCACACTGAAGCACTTCAAAAATATCCTACTTTCTGTAAAGCACAAAGGGTTGAAAACAGATTATATTTGTATACACATCGTAGCACCTGGTTTGGGTAATAATTATATATAAATATCCGCTAAATTTAAATTATCCTCTAACATTTGTTGCCATTGTATGAAAGGAATTCTGCTCTGATCAATAATTAGAAATCAATTACAGAGCTCTGTGTGCAGCAGACGATTACTCTCGTGACTCTCTATTATGAGCATTTGTAAGGGTGGTAATCCATCTTAATAATTCTTAAATCATGTATGAATATAGAAGTGCCTGTGGCAATATTCAATTCCTATTTAAGTCCAAGGAAAGCTGCCTGTTTAAATTATCCAGAAGTTAAATTTCCCCTGAAATGCACTTTGATGTGAGTCCGTGCAAATACACGGTCACCACAAAACCACCTCGTCTTTCAAACAGGTGCCTGGAAACGCTGCTCTGATTCAGGCTCTGAAACCAGTTCTGCTTTTATTCTCCACAAGAGGTGATTTATAATTTTTCCCCTTCCTATTAATAAATTCCAAGGCCTGGGCAGTGTATTGGCAGGTCCCTTTCTCAGGAACAACCCCAGGTCTGCAGTGATGGACTCCAATGCGATGCTTTCATATTTCAACCTTGAGTTCAGCCAGGGACTATTGACTCACCCCTCCTGAGGCATAAATCACATTTCTCTCACTTCCATGGTCTGCTTCACTCTTAATTTCTCATTAAAGAAGTTTTAGTGACCCAGAAATGCTGGAGTATTGAGCAATGTACATTTGATTGTCAAGAGTTTGGTTTTTTCCCACTTTTTATTTGAAAACCAAGCTGCAATAGAGATTCCTGGTGGAGCCTGGGGCTCGAGTCCTGACAGCTCCCACCATTAAGCCTTGGATGGTGATGTCCTTTTGCCTCATTTTCTGACACATGAATGGGGATTTCTGTGGTCTATTAGAGAAATTTCAGGGCTTCCTTTCCCAATGGATTCATACATTTCCAATTGCTGTATTTTTTCCCTCCTCTCTGGGAAGGCAACCCTTCCACACTGTAATTCTAAGATACTGTAGTTGGAGCTAAACTAGTCCTCAGACTCCAATAAACAAATAGCAAATAGTGTTTGGGTTCACTTTTCAGCAGCACAGACAATTTTCTGAGTGGTTGTTTGGAATCCAAGTACAACACGAGGGTCTCACAGGACCAGATTTAAATACAGCAGGAACTGGAGCAAACCCAGTAAAGTTTGTTCTTCCTGCAAAACCGTCCATCACAAGATAAAAGCTGAGGCACAAACAAGGCTGCCCAGCATTAAAAACCCAGATTTCATCCCTGGATAGCCACACCTGGGAGGCACAGAGAGGTTTCCACGAGGACACAGAGCACAGGCTGACAAAAAACCTCACAAATGCCAATGAGTTTGGTTAAATGCTGTATCAGATTTCGGGGGTACCATTTTTTCCCCCACAGAAGAGGGAGAACAATGTTGGTGGTCCCTGCTATGTCCCAGGGGACACAACAGCCTGAGAGAGCAGCAGCATTTCAGAAATGCGTGTCTCAAAAAAACCCCAAAAACAATTCTCCAAAACCAAATACCCTAAAACCCTAACACCACCAGAAAACCACAACCCCAAAAACCAAAACAACCCCCAAAAACCAAAACAACCCCCAAAAACCAAAACAACCCCCAAAACCCAAAACAACCCCCAAAACCCAAAACAACCCCCAAAAACTAAAACAACCCCCAAAAACCAAAACAACCCCCAAAAACCAAAACAACCCCAACCACATCAAAATTGAGGAGCCTCAGGGGTCACGAGAAGAACATCAGGACAGAGTTTCAGCTTATCTGAAACATCCCTGTCACAAAGAATTAAAATTTACAGTGAAATCACAGGGTGCAACCTACCCACAGAATTATTTTAGAATTATTGGAGGAAATGGAAAGCAAAAGCAGGAACAATCCCAATTCAGCAGCTGAGACAGGAGGGTCAGCCCAGGTTACTGATCACCAAGTACAGCCCACGTGGGTCAGTCCAGGTTAATAAAATCCTTCTCTGCTTTTCCTTGGAGAGCCACGTTTTGGCTTGGATGAATGAGCATCCCCTTCTCCAGGATGGAAAAGGGAGTTCCTGCCTTCCCCAGCGCTTGCAGCAGGTCTGACACGAGGCCCTGTGTGACTGACACAGCAGCAACTCCTTTATTTCTACTGCAGAGAAAACAACTAAAGGATTGAATAATTCAGGAAGATGATTTCCTAAGTCATTTCTAAATATAAGGGGTTTATGTGCTTTTCCATACAAAGGATACTGAAATGAAAACCTCTCCCAGGCTCTTCCCTCTCTAAATTACTCCTCACACCCCCTCAGTCACCTTTGCTTATCTATATTGTTTCTGAGAAAAACCTGTTGGTTCACTGACATCCAAAGCAGTGATAAAGGGTGATTGAAAGCTGGGTCTGTCAGATAGGGAACAGTTATCACGGCGTGATTTTGAGCCTGGAATTATACTGTATAATACCAGCTCCAAACAACACACCTCCAAAATGAATTTATGAATGGCCTTTGCTAGATCTGAGGATAAACTTCTGGTAATAGAAAAGAGTCTATGAGCTGATGGATCAGCTTCTCATTGATGAGGGGGAGATATGCTTATGATGCACTGGGAATTTCATGGATCAGGAGAAGTCCCTTTACACTAATTAAATGTCATAGATAAACATCTTCAGTTTTCAAATAATTTATCCTTCTTTCCCTTCCGTTTCAAACCAGGGGAATTGAACTGATCGGGACTGGAAGCACATCCACATCCAGGAGATAATTGCCTCTGGGAGTGAGGGAAAGCACCAGCCCTCCTTCCTGAGCAGGGACCTGCAGGCCTGGTCATCTGCAGGAGCTGGGCAAGAGGAAGGACTTGTCTCAGGACCATCTCCAGGAGCACCTCAGCCCTGTGTGATGGCTCAGGAGCAGAGGACGTGCCCACTGTTCTGTGCTCAGCCAGCCCTGGGGTATCCCAGCCCCCTGCCCACATCCCAGGGTCCAGACTGAACCCACCAAGGGCTCCCCCAGCCAGGGAGGAGCAGAGCTTGGGACACACAAGGACCTTGGAGGTTGAAGGAACTCACGACCGAGTGGGATTTTTATAACCCCAGCTTTGGGCACAGAGGCACAAATTCCACTAAAAATCCTTTTCTCATCTGTCCTTTCTGTTCCATCCCTCAGTTTTCCCAGCTGCAAACAAGGTTAACTTTCCCAGTGCCTCACCAGGGTATTTTGAGGATAGCTGTGGTGCCACAAAGCCATTAGTGAATTACTTTCTTAATAAGATGCTCAGATACAACATTAATAAGATCTGACATCCCATGGAGAAAAACAGTGATGCTCCAGAATTTTAAAAAGGAAGCCACAAAGCCTTGAGCAAACTCAAGACTCCTGTGAAAGCTTGACTGCCTTGATCTTTAGGCCTCTCAGAGTTATGATGTCCTGGGACAAATTTGCATATTGTCCCCATACATGAAAGGTCTACAAGGAGGTCACCCAGAGCATCTCCTCTGTACTCCAACAACAAATGAACCATCTTGAGATGCAACAGAGATACTTCACAGCTTCTCCACTCAACTACAAAACTGTGTTCAACTCACTGAAAGTCATGAACTCAAAAGTTGTGTGAAGTTTTCCTTTGGCCTTAAATAAAATTTATCATCACAAAAAATATTTCAGGATTATTGAACAACAGTGGAGTGTTTACATCTACAGACAAGGCAATGAGTTCATACAAATGGCCACGGCTGACTGAACAAAATAACCTCCAGTTGGTGTGTAATTAATAATCTTATTACTCTGATGAATCAGCTTCTCTTATCTGGAGCACAAACACCCTTCCCTGTTATTCCATCCTGCAGAGCAGGGCACCCGGGCTGGCACACCAAGAGGGAGATCAAGGGGACTCACCCCCAATTTTGAATTACAGCCAAGTAATTCACACACTTCCCCCCCCCCCCCAGGATTTGGTAAATAACTGTGACACATGAATATGGAGCCCTTGCCCTCCTTGCAGAGGTCAGGCAGTCTGACACCATTTCCAATGCAGGAGCTACTCTGCCAACTCTCCACTGCCAAAGACAGGTCAAGCTGTCTGTAGGTGCAGCTGGAGCTGCACAAACACTTCTTCCAAAGGCTAAAATTGCTCAGAAATAAAAATGTTTCTCAGCCTTGAGGCGAGACTAAAAAAAAAAAAAAAAAGGTCATAGAATTATGGAATTGTTTGGGTTGGAAAGGAATTTAAAACCCATCCAGTGCCACCCCCTGCCATGGCAGGAACACCTTCCACAATCCCAGGTTGCTCCAAGCCCTGTTCAGCCTGGCCTTGGACACTTCCAGGGATGGGGCAGCTGTTTGCTCACAGCTTCTCTGGGCAAACTAAATATTCCACTCCATATGCTGGGAGGAAGGAAAGACCATATTGGAGAGGAGGGGTGGGAGGAACCTGAGCAGCAGAGGCTCCCAAGTCAGGGCTTGGAAGCCACAGCTCAACAAACACACCCAGCACAGGCAGTGGAGGAAAAGAAGATGGATCATTGTGGGCAACAAAAGACAAAAACAACAGCATCCCTTCTCCTCCTCTCCCACTAAAAAATACTGTGACAATCCCCCCACAAATGTGTCAACAAAACACTTGCTGTGGTTGCTACAGCCACCACCAGGCCAGGGAGGAGAGGAGAAGAATGCTCACTTTGCCAGGATGCTGCCCAAATCCTGAAAGTATTTTAGAAAAACTACACTACAGCGAACATTTCCAAACACCTTAATCAGCTTTCACAGGAGTAGCCACAGTAAACACCACTTTGGTGTTTAACAACCTCCCAATGAGTCAGATTTATAGAGCAAACCTCAAGTTGACATCAGCAAGAGTGTTTTTCTGTTCTCTCCTTCCCCCAGTCCTGATTTAAGAACCTTTTTCATGAAGAACAGACACTTGCACTTATAGTAAGGTCATTAAAAAAAAAAAAAGAAAAAAAGACACATATACTTTAAAGTTCCTCCATCTCTGGCTTATGTAAGTGCCTTACAAACACTTCACACTCCTGAGCACTCCTCCCAGGGTGCCCACGAGCCTCATCCATGGCACAGCCCAAGGCCTGGAGTGGCTGAAGTACCAAGTCCTGACATGTTTTATGAGTTAATTTGCTGTTATTTAGTGCCCTGCACAGCAGCACTGAATCTTCACATCCTTTTTACTGCTTTAAGTAATGCTTTAACTTCTTGGTAGCCACACAAGCTGGTGTTAATCCTTTTATATTTATTTGCTTAATACCCTGGGGAGTGCAGAGCACATTCTTTGCTAAAGGATGAGCCATCCAATCTAAGTTATGGAGCTCTGTTTCTTCCAGGCACTTTTCCCAATCAAACACAAATAGCAGGAAATAAGGAAAAAAATACAACCCCCAAACCCAGCAATTGTTCTCTCTTTGGAGGTGGCTGCTTTGTTTTACAGCCAGATTCAAAGCTTTTCCATGGAGCACTGAGCATTCCTGGTCACCCAAACTGGGGGCAGGATGGGGACCTCCTGGAGCTTCCCCAGCCTTTTGCTTCCCTGAAAATACCGGGATAATTTCCTCCTAAAATGTTTGTAGTTTCCTGAAGCAAAATCTGTCCTATGTTAATTCCTGTTCCTCTGAAAGTATAATCAGACCAAGGGAATCTGTCCCAGGAGGTTTTGTCTCAGGTTGTCTCATCAGAACCCCATCACAGGCTCCAGCCACATGACACAGGTAAGTGGCCATTGAGATCTAAGTGATACAAACCAAGATAACACTTGATGAGTCACAGAAAATGTTCAAGGGTGAGTTGCCAAATCTATAAATAGCACAAACCCTCTCAGGTTTTAACTGTTCTGTTTGAAGTCTCAAGTTGGAAACATTTCCTTAGCCAGGGAATATTGGATAAACTGAATAATGGATGGACACAGAGGTCACCAAGTATCTCATGGGATGCCATTCTGGGAGTGGCAGCAGCTACTGAAGTGCTAAGGGACCCATCTGTTAATAAAAATACATGATGATGTTCTGAATCTTTGTCATTTTCAGTCCTGCCTTCAACAGTTTAACTCAAAAGTCTATCCTGGAAAAAGCCAGTTTGCAGACTGTAAGAAACTCCTGACATGGCTGGAGTTGCTTCCATTACACATCCTGCACAGGAACCTTTGCTTTTTCCTTTTATTTTTCCCTTTCTAATTTATTAGCAGGAGTTATTACGCTTGAATAAACTTAATAGAACAATTTCATCGTCCTACTGCTGCCCATGAAACCACATTATTGTTGTTCAGGGGCATCAGTCTCACACTGGAGAATGCACATTGATGGAATTCTATCCAGGAAACCAAAGGCTCCTGCATCCAGACATCCGGAATTAAACCTAAGTGGGGTTTGTACACTACAGGAAATTATTGCTAAAAAGGGAGAAAAGTGGAGAAATCTCTTCCTGCACAGGGACAGCAATGAAGGAGGGGACACAGGAAGAGATTTTGCTCCTTTTGCCCTCTCTGAGTGCAGGGAACTTTCCTGTGCCCCCAGTCCCCCAAGAGAGGTGAGGTGTCTTCACCCAACACCCTGCCTGGGATCCCTGTTGCCTGAGGGGTGCAACACAAACACATGGAAAAGGAAAACCAGCAGGAACTTCAACTCATCTTCCAAATGCTTTTGCAAAGCCCATTGTCTCTAAAAACTAACTGAGGTCCCAGTTTGGGGCAAGAGGAAAATTCAGCCTGAAGCTGGACAACAATTCTCAGGGAATTCCCTTTCAGTTTTACAACAGTTCAAAACAAACTCATAAAAATCCAAACCAAGAACAACAAAACTATGATTTTCCACTGAAGTGAGTTTATAACTCAGCTTCTAAATGCCGGACTGTGTTTTTGCACTTGTGGCTGCTCACTGACATGAAAGAAAATGATGATATATAAAAAAAATCAATTAATATAATTAAAACTCACCCAACTCCTGAGAATTACAGGTGGTGGAACCCCAGCAAAATTCAGTCCTACGGGCCAGACTATACATTTGGAGCTTCTGTTTTAAGCTGTTCCATGGTTGGTTTTCTTAACCTTTGGGAATTCAAAAATAAAGAAACAAACAAGCAAAGGAATGAAACCAGCATTTACAAGTGATGACGTTTGTGTCACATCAGATATTAATATTGTATTTCAATGGTTAAAATATGCAAAATCAGGAAAAAATTGGCACATAAAAAAGTGTATCTGCATATGTAAAACACCCCAGAAGTCTCCCCAGCAGCTTCATTTGCAACTGTTAGGCTCCCATAGCTAAAATATCCCCCAATTAAAGTAACAAGAAGCAGCACTGTGATATTTAAAGTCCTCTTTTCAAATCTGGAGCCCGTGGCTGTGGAGGTTTGCCCACGGACACCAGTGGCCATGGAGCTCCTCTGCCTGGGGGCCCAAGGGCAGGATTTACCCTTTGGTCTTTGATTTGAGGTGCAAATGCTACCCAATGTGACCCTCCTTTCTTTGACCGAGTGAGCATTATTTTTATAAGGATGAAAAAGACCCAACTAATGCACTGGAGCTCATCCTGTGCTGCCAGGAAGACCAAGCTACAGATAAATGCATGAAATGGGTTTAGTAGAATTTAGCAGCAGTTAAGCAAACTTAGGGATTCCAGCTGGACTCCTGGACAGTTTCTAGCAATAAAACCAGAAACATCAACACCCAGAGTCTTGGAATCACAACCACTGAGGTTGGAAAAGCCTCTGAGACCATCGAGTCCAACCCTTCCCCAGCACTGCCAAGGCCACCTCTCCCCCATGTCCCCAAGGGTCACATCCACAGGGCTTTGAAATCCCCCCAGGGATGGTGGGGACTCCACCCCTGCCCTGGGCAGCTGTGCCGACGTCTGACAACCCTTCCCACAAAGAGTTCTTTGGTAATATCCAACCCCTGGTGCAACTTGAGGCTGTTTCCTCTTGTCCCATCCCTTGTCCCTTGGGAGCAGAGCCTGACCCCTCCTGTCCCCACCTCCTTTGGAAGGAGGCAGCAGCAGCACAGCCCGAGGTACAGCCTGAGAATCACAGACCTGCATAAACTCAGTCTGCATCTGAACAACAATATGCAGGGAGGGATAAGAAATCCCAGCCCAACACACAGCAGGGATTAAAATTCCCTTTTGTCTTCAACATTCCCATAAAGCTGAGAGCAGAGAATGAGGAGTCAGGGAAAGGAAGGATTTGGTCACAGCCAGGTAATGTATTTTTGAGAAGGTAGTGCTTTCAGTCAGGAAACATCCTGAGACACCCTCCTGACTATCACCATTGCTGGGGCTTTTGGCTCTGTAAATCTTGCCTTGCTCTTGACTTGCACACCAGTGTCAGCCAGAGCAGCCCCTTGTGCATCCTCCCCAACCCCAACCACAGCCTTAACTCCAGAATTATGGATTCAAAGAGCAGCAGAAAACAACTCAGTTCGAGTGACAACAGAGCTCACAACTGGTGTTTGAAATAGGACAACAATATGCAAACAAACAAGCCTGGAGTGCTGCTTTTACTAATAAAAATGTGTCAAGATGTACTGCTCAGCAAATTAGGTTGCTTTAGGGAGGTTATTAACTCAGCCTAGTTTTAGCAAAATAATGTCACAAGAGGCGAATACAGAAATAGATCCTCTGAGGACTCCAGAGGTATCCCAGAGGTTCACATGAGCAGCTTTAAAGGCATTAACCTTTAACCAAGGAATGCTTCTTTTGATTCAGAGCACTAAATCAGCGCAGAGAAAAACTACCTATTTTTTTAAGCTTTACCCAGAGAATGTTAGCTTGAATATTTTTTAAATCCACATTAATTACAGGCCAAAAATATGCATATAAAAATATCTTATAAAGAAACTGTTCCGAGGTAGATCACATGTGATGAAAGATTAGATTTAATTAGAAACAGGCAGTAAATTTCCATGAATTATTTAAATTTATCTTGAAAGATACCAAACTTTTCGGAAAAAAAAATTTCCTCTGCATTTCCTCTGCTCTCTCTTCTCAGCAACAAAGGCATCTGATCAAAGAACTTTTTCCCTAACTTGCCTATTCCACAATGCCAAGGCATCTCTCAGATGAGAGCACTGAGTGCTCACTGCTGAGCTTCAGGAGGTGCAGAGCTGAATAACTGGCTTTGGGAGCACAGATACCAAATTCTAGGCTGAATTCAAAGGCAAAGCTGACGTGATGCTACGTGGGAAAACTCAGCCTTGCAACAGAATTCATTTAATTCTGGGGATTAGCAATGCCTGGGGTAGAATCATAGAATCAGCTGGGTTGGAAGGGACCTCTGAGATCATCCAGCCCAACCCTTGATCCAAGCCCGCCGTGGTTCCCAGCCCATGGCACTGATGCCACATCCAGTCTGTCCTTAAACACCTCCAGGGATGGAGAATCCACCAATTCCCTGGGCAGCCCATTCCAATGGCTGAGCACCCTCTCTGGAAAGAAATTCTTTCTAATATCCAACCTAACCCTCCCCTGGCCCAGCTGCAGACCCAGCCCTCTTGTCTTACTGATGGTTGCCTGGGAAAAGAGACCAACCCCCCCCCGGCTCCCCCCTCCTGTCAGGGAGTTGCAGAGAGTGAGGAGGTCTCCCCTGAGCCTCCTCTTCTCCAGGCTGAACAGCCCCAGCTCCCTCAGCCTCTCCTCATGGGAATTGTGCTCCAGTCCCTTCCCCAGCCTTGTTGCCCTTCTCTGGCCCTGCTCCAGCCCCTCCATGTCCTTCCTGAGCTGAGGGCCCAGAACTGGACACAGCACTCCAGGGGTGGCCTCCCCAGCGCTGAGTCCAGGGGCAGAATCACTTCCCTGGCCCTGTTGGCCACCCTGTTCCTGAGCCAGGCCAGGATCCATTGGCCCTCTTGTCCCCCTGGGCACACTGCTGGCTCCTGTTCAGCTCCCTGTCCATCCAAACTCCCAGGTCCCTCTGGGTACAACCATAGAATGGGTTGGGTTGGGTTGGAAGGGACCTCAAAGCCCCTCCAGTGCCACCCCCTGCCAAGGGCAGGGACACCTTCCACTGGCCTGGGCTGCTCAGAGCTCCAGCCCAGCTCCAGCTCAGCCCAGCAGTGGTTACAGGGGCAGAGCACAGCACAGAAGGTGTTCAGGGATTGTTCCCAGCACATGGTGCAAGTCTGGACCCTTCCAAGTCACCTGGGCTTGGATGTCACTGCAGTCACCACAAGAACCACTGTGCTGGTGCCCCACAGCCACCACAGCACCCTGAGCTGTGCCCTGGGGGGACAGCACATTGAGGGGGACTGGAAATCCCCCCCAAGACCACCCAGAAACCCTTCCCCAAGAGGGGCAGGTCACAGGAGCCAAAGCAGTGGGAAAACTGGCCCCACTGCCTGAGCCTTGGGGGGAAAATGCCTTCTAATATAACTGATATAGTTAATGCAGCTGCACTGGGGCAAAGCCTCTGGCAAAGCTTTTTAAACGACCATGAGCTGTCATAGCGAAAACTGGTGTTTTAATTTGTCCCCAGGAAATCCCAACCTGTTACCAACAACCATCCCAGGGTTTTGTCTTTCAACAGTAGCACCTCAATGTCAGCTGATGAGGCTGATTTATACATGAGTGCTGTGATTAGAGAGACAGAGTGGATTAGAAACAAATCCTCTAATCAATCCTAATTACCAGATATTAATGCCATTTGCTGAGCAGTTTTGGTGAGCATCAGCTCCACTTCTTTAAGAGGAAATTAAATTAGTGCCTCCATTCCAGAAGTGCTAAAAAATAGATTCGTTTGGGCCATATTAAAGCCTGCAGATAAGCTGCAAGGGAATATGATCCCAACCAGTTCTTGGTGCTTCTGACAGGTTTGAACTGCATCTGGAGCTTGGTCCTGGGGCCAAATTGTACATGGTCTGCACAAAATCCCAATTCTGATTGTGACGTAGATCCTGCTGAATTTAATCTTCTGATCCTCTCCTGTGCCAAATGACCCATTCATGAAAAACCAGCCAAAGTTCACAAAAAAAAAAAAAAAATCAATATTCAATACTCTTTTGGGTTCCCCTCCCCCTACATTTTTTCCTCCTTTTATTTTTCCTCCTCTTCCACCAAATGGTCTGACCCTGCTGATGAAAATACCTCATTTCCACTCCTGCATTATGGGGTGGGGGAAGGACACAACTGTTTTAGGAAACACACATACATAAACCTTCAGAAGTAAGTGAAATACACGCATAAGCTGTTTAAAAATAGCTATTTAAGCAAAAATTAGAGGTTATTTACCTGCCCATCACACCACCCACCAAGAGGCAATTAAACCATTAGGGCAGAAAATCACAGATAATTTGCCCAAATTCCAGCGCGGTTTCATGGGAGGTTTTGGAGCACTGAAAGCTCCATGAGAGCACTGGTTGGGTGCCAGGAGAACATTAACTCTGTGCCAGGCCCTTCACTGCAATCAGGAGGTTAAAATTATCTCCATCTTGGGGAAGGTAATTGAACATGAAAACAGGATCTGAAAATCTGAGCAGGGCAAAGCTCATTCCTGGGCAGGCTGAGCACTGACATTTTCCCAAATAAATTGCCAGTTCATCCCTCTCTCACCTCTGGAGTTCAGCTCCCAGGCTGGGTCAAACACAAGAAAAGGGATTCTTCAGTTTCCATCTTTAAATATAAGAACTCCAACAATTATTTATAGGACCCTAAGGGTCACCCACCAGGCAAATCTTCTCCATTACAGGAGGTTCTGACCTTTCCTGTCATTTTGCAATTTCTGTACTTAAATAAATCTAAACATTTTCCTAATTACTATTTGCCAGAGGAATTTTATGATTAGTTGGATAATGCCTTTAAAATATGCAATTACATTTTCATAATGTATTCATTACCCTCTCAATACACTATTCTTGAAACACTACAATTTTTCCATTGAGAACATATTTCTGTATTAATTTCCATAAGACAGTCTTAAAAAGTAGATTAATATACTTTTTCCTTACTGTATAAAAAATAATTTTTGATTAAATCTGAATGAATAATTTGCAATTAATATCTCATTCGATGGGTTTAGGTTTTTACTTCCCCCCCCCCTTGAAATTATCCTTGTTCAGCACTTAATTCAAATTTCATCTGCAAGCCTTGAAAACTGAATTGTGAGCAGTTCATAATATTCAATACCTAACTAGACATCTTATAAAATTATTTCAAATATCGGAGTAACAGAAAAGCCTTGTACACTTGAGAAATTCAGACTTTGTCAATGAAAGCTGCTGAGCAATTAGCAGCTCGGAGAATCAACCTAGTGTGCTGCTCTTTCAAAAAGAGTCCAAGAGTTCACTTAAGAAGAAAGCTTTGAAACTTCTTTCCCTATCCCATTTTTTCCAGTGTACAGGATACAGGAGAAATAAAACCCAGATCTATCAGATTTAAAGTTAAGATAGAACTGTGAACTGGGTACCCATCCAGCCACAAACCACCACTCCATCCTTGGCTTTGTTTTGGTTCCCAGATGGGAAACCACTAGTGAAATTCAATTATTCTTCAAAATTTTCTGTTTCCCAGTGAGCAATAAACCCCCCCCCCACGCTGGAATGCACAAATTCCATCTGGAAAGGATTGTCACTGGCTGCAGAACTTGGTGAACTCTGTGCTTTGGAGAATCACAGAGTCATTTGGGTTGGAAAAGACTTTTAAGACCCTCGAGTCCAACTCTTCCCCCAGCACTGCCAAGGCCACCACTCACCCGTGTCCCCCAGTGCCACATCCACAGGGCTTTAAATCCCTCCAGGAATGGGGCCTGTAGAAGAACAACTGTCAAAAATGCTGTGTTTTCCACTCAAAAGTGCCCTGGAAAGACGGTTTTAATGTACTTCCCTCCTGACAGCAGCACCTGGAGCAGTGGAGATCCTTTAACTCCATGGCCTGGCCAACATTCCACAGGGAAATCACCAGAGCTGCCTCCAGCAGGGTCAAGACTTGATGCACCATCCAGCAGACAATTTTTAAACCTTGAATAACGCCTAAAACTGTAAAAATCTCCAGGCAGGCCAGTCTGCCTGGGGCAGAGAACGTGCCCTCCAGCCCCAACCCCAGCCTGGAGCCACCTCAGAGCTCACTGGGGCCCTTCAGAACACACCTCAGACAGGGCAACTGTCTGCAAAAAGGAGCCACATAAAAGGGATTCAAGCTGAACAACCAACACATTATTGGCAATAAAAATCAATATTAATTTAGGAATCTCCAGGACGAGTAATACTGGAAATAGTGCCATGGAATGTATATAAAAATACACAGGTTTTTGCTCATTAGTTGTAACTATTGCTGAATAACTTAGTCAACTGCTTCACTCTGACTGCAATAAATCAATGTTGCAATGGTAGGGCTATAAATTGTTGCCAGAATTTTCCATACAACAAAATTACATTTTTATTGTGGAAAAAATACGAATAACAAACAACTCTGCCCATTTTGAAGTTCCTGTATTAAATCTGGAATAACATCTTTGCCTTCAGTAAAGGGTAATGTCACGTTGGGGTGTCACGAGTCTCCTGCCAGAGTTTTCTGACTGAAACTTCAACTGGGTAGAAAACAAAATCCAATGGTTGCTGGAAGCTATAACAGGAGAACATGTGCTTGTGATAGAGCTACACATTTCTGTCACTGTACTGCTTCAAGCACTTTGATTTCCAGTACAATTTTGTTCATTTGGAGGGTGAGATCTAAAAAATCGTGGTCATTTTTGGGCTTTTCGGCTCCTCTTACAAAGCCTGGAAGAGCTGTTGCTACAGGCACTTCCAGCCATCCCATGGCTTTGACTTCTCCAGTCTCTCCTTCTGAGGATGCCGAGCAATGAACTGGCCTTTGTCCCTCAGCTCAGCTACCACTGCCTCAGAAAACCACCCCAAAAACCAGCAGCTGGGAAGTCAGGGGAGAGGAGACACAAAAAGAGAGGAGAACTCAGTTTTCCAGACCCCATAAACCCCACAAACACTCCCACAAACTGTACCTCGAGTTCCTTTATCAGACCATCTTGTCAAAATATCCTCCCTTGAGGTAAAATCCGTGCCCTGCCCTGCTCAGCCAGCACTGATGGGCAAGAGTCACAAAAGACATTTTCTAAAGTCTGCAGAACCTCCACAGGGTTGTGACCATGGAATGCAAGGTGTATTGAGACAGCAGGGGACTGGTTTTTTGATCAAACAAAGCAGTAATTTTATTCAAGTATCACATAACTTGTGGAGAATTTATGGATATCACCACTGGGGAAAACATTTCTCCACTGTCTCCTCTTCTTAAAATACAAGATGTCTGATCCAAAACTGGGGGGAAATAATGTCCTTTGCCACCTTCAGTTTTTTATAGTCATGCTTTTAGTTGATTTAAGAAAATCTCTTTGCAAGCAACAGCTCTGTTTTTCAAAGCACGGCACTTGGAAGCTACAACGTTCTGCAACACAGGAAATATATCAAGGAATTTTCATAATACACAATAAATTGATTTGGATTTTTCAAACTGGTCAGATTTACACTCTTCTGATGACACAATGGCTAAAGAAAATCTATATTATTGCCCTTTTTAGTAACCCTATTGCATCATTGCTCCTCAGAAACAGCAGAGTATCTGCACAAGGACGTGTCTGATCCCCTGATTTATTAGGAGTAAGGCAGCAGAGGAACACAACAGTGAGCTCTTGGCTTTTTTGTAATGTATAATTGAAAACTCTCACAGAGCTCTGCAATTCAGGAGATTTATTTTGCAGAGAGTCAAAAAAGTTATTGACAAAGTGTTAATAAAGCAGAATCACAGGATGAATAAATGGACATAAGTCTGGAAGATCCAAACATCAGGACTGACTACAAAGATTTCCAGAGAGCTCAGCACCTGCTCCCAGGGCAGTCAGCAGAGAAATAGTGAGTCTCTGCAACCCTGAAGTTCTTGCTCAAATAAATCTGTAGCTGGTTTTAAGACTAATACAAGTTACAGTTAATCCCAAGTGATTTACCACCATCTTCAATAAGAACTTAAGATACTCCCAAAAATAAAAAGACATCTTTCTTTGGGGAAGTCTCCTGACTTAACTTCTTCTAAACATCCACATCTGCTATAGGGTTAACTCATTTTTCTTAGTTTCAGAAGCAAACAAAGCCTTGTCTTGGCTGTGCTTAACAAATAGATTCCCCTTTGCCTTTTTTCTGGCTGACACGAGCTGCACTCCAGCAAGTCAAACCAGGCTGTGTGAGAGCTCCAACTGGGTTAAATAACACAGGAGGGCTGGGGAGGCAAAGTTGTGAAGTGGTTTCATGGGTTGGCCTTGATGGGATTAACTTGCTGAGCAACAGCACTGCAGGAACCACGCGGGGAAGGAGGAGAGGGAGAATTAGAGGAGGCAGATTAAATATAGAAACAGTAACTGTGCAATTTGCCTTTACACATTCCCCCTGATTTTTCTAACCCTTCCTTCCCTTCTCCAAGCAAACCAACCTCAGCAGAGATTTCCTTGTATTCCTCCCATGGACCTTGACACATTTCCCTCATTCACCACCCCAGTGACTGCATGGGGGACAAGCAGCCCCAAGATGTGTTTAGGAATGCCAAAATATAGACCATCTGCCCCTTTATGCTGTATCAAAAGGGCTGGTGAAGGAGAGGATGAACTTGCCAACCTGCTTAAATAGCTATGAAAATTAAATTATTGAAATATGCTGCTTATGCTTTTTCAGAGCAGGAAACTGAGTAGGAACCACATCCAGCTAAAGTGGCCCAAGGCTGAACATGCTCAGGAGGCAGCACACAGACAAAGTCAGGCTCATAACTGGATGGAACCAGAAGTCTTAATTTGCTCATTAATGATGGATTTCTCCAAGGAGGCAATAAAGAAATAACTACCCCTGACAGTAAATTAAATAGGCAGATGCTGACTTGAAATCTATATCTGAGGGAGACAAAAAAATGATGTCCAAGAGTTAATTAATTCATTTCTAAGCCATTGCTTTGTCTGGAAAGTACAAACATGTCACAGCAACCTGAGGATGAGGAAAACCTGGAGATTCACATCATCATATCCCAAAGGAGAGGATTCATGTCATATATGATCTGAATCATCGGGACAGATTTAGTTTTTCCCCAATAAAGCTGAACTTTGAGCCATGATTTCTTCCATTTGGAGAACTTCAGAGGCTCCTGGTGGGAATGTTGGGGTGTCCTGTGCAGGGCACAGCTGGACTGGATGATCCCGGTGAGTCCCTTCCAACACAGCATATTCTGTGGCTCTATCATTCTAAATATGTAGATACTTTCTTTAGTGAGACATTTACCTCAGAGGTTCTGCGTCTGACTGAACACAGATAAAATTGAATGTCCTGAAAAAATTCCTCAAGACTTATTGATTTCTAAGGATTGAACATTTTTAGCATCTTTCTAGTTAGATGATAAAATAATGAACACAGAGATGACTCGTCCCAAAATATATTTTATCTTATTCATATTTAAAGGTGTTGCAAAAGTAAATAAATGAAGAAGAAAAAAAGCTTTCAAATACTGGGGAATTCAGAGTTGCCCAAATCATCTTCCTCAGTGGTTTGAATGAGTCAGTGTTGGAGGGAAAAGACTTCTCTGCTGCCAACCAGCAGTTTTCCCACATCAACCTCTCCCTCTCCCAACCTCTCCATGAGTCAAAAAGTCATGTTTAACACAGGTTGAGCCCATAATGATCAAAGGTCCTGCAGCCAAATGAACCAAAATGTCAGTGCCCCTGTCAATCTGCAGCCCTGCCCCAGGCAGGGCAACCACAGCCCCAGCACAGGGAGGGTTCCACAGCTCGGGTTATTTATGCACTCAACAAGAATATTTGCCCAAAGCAAAGCAGGACCAAGAAAAACATCTTTGGGTGCACAGACAGGGGCGTGTGGGAACAAGCAAGTCCAAGAGGAAGAGCACAACTTAAGTTCATTCACTGGAAAGCAAAGGTTGAGGCTGGTCATGGCTTTTATCTGAAGGGACTGAAATCACCAGAACACAGGATGGAAATGTTAGTTTTATAGTGAAACAAACGTTAGCTCTTATAATGAAACTTAACCTGCTTCTATTTCCCAAATATGCAAAAGGCAACTGTGATTTGTACCGCATAACCTGGGTGTTACTGATGGGAATTACAGCTCCAGCATTTTATACACTCATTTTTAGTCACTGAAAATAGATTTGAGTCATCTTCTTACAAGTCCCATTGCATGTTAACTTGCCTCATCACAGTCTCAGAGAGTGCTTTCAGTGACTTTGCAATTCTTTCTCCTCTTCTTCCCAAGGCTGAACTGTAAATCTGCATTCTGCAGAGTGTGCCAGTTCAATATTTTCTCTAGATACAAATATTTCCTATTTCCTGGGAATTATCTGAGACCTCAAAGCCAGGTTGTCCCACCAACACTTCTAAGCAAGCACAAAAACATTCACACACAAAGTGTTCAAAGTCCAAACCTGTCTTGGCTCAAAACTCATTAATCTGGAGAGCTTTGCACACACCTACACGTGGCATTTTGAGCCTTGTTTGACCATATTTATGCACATTATTAGAACGTGGTGATCTGAGCAGCTGATTAGCCACGAAATCAAGAGCATTCAGAAGGAAAAGTCTGGAAAGATCAGACTCCTGTGGGAGGCCCGTGGAGGTGCCAGTACAGGGCCCTTGACATGGTAATTGCTTGGAGGGAACGTTCTACCTGTCAAACACTCTGCCAGCAACATCTCAGCTTTAATGGCTTTAATTAAAGGTCTTACATTTAGCCACCTTGGTTTAGACATAAAATTAAAGTTGTACTGGCTGCCATTCACATCAATAAAGTGTTTTACAGGCTCTGACTTCTCTGGTCCTTTAGTTTTAACCCAGTGTGTTGCTTTCCCACAGAGCCACACAGTCCTCCGTGGCCTGTGCCAGGAAATCTTCATTCCTGGGACACTGGCATTGAACTACAAGCACCTTCCAAGGAGAAAAAACCAGCCTTATTGCCACTGAAAGAAAGGATGGTTGGCAGAGCATGATTTACGGTAATTAGCAAGATTAAGAACCACAATTAACTGCAATTAGACAATAGAATATTAAAGGAGAAAAATTACCATGCAGTAAATAAATATGTAGATGATACAACTTGCAGCAGATGAAGCAGAGCTGGGCAGTCTGAGCCACAGGCCAGAACACCTGCAAAACTCTGTCCTGCAGGAGCATAAGCTGAGCAAAATAACTGCCAGGGTTGATATAACAACTGCACACCTCTGCAAATGCAAGATCCACAAATTTCTGTTTCTCTGAAGAGTGAGTTCAGAGCACTGAAAGCTCACAGGGTGACTGAGTAGCAAGTTTACAAATAAAAAGAGAAATGCAAGATGTTTACAAAACCAAAAAGCTTTTCCAGGATCCCAAACAGCTTTGGTTTCTCTGCTTCTGGAAAAGGAGTAAATCAACACTGTTCATTAAAGCCTTAAAAAAAGGTTTATTTCCTCCTGTGTGGTTCCTGTGCCACCCTCTGCTCTCGTCTCCCTCCCCTTCTCCAGCCCAAGGACAGCCAGACCTGGCTTAGGCTCCAGGACTTTTCCCAGAGTTCATTAACTAACCCCTTGTCTCCCTTCTCCTTCCCAAAGCACAGAATTCCTACCCCATGGTGGCTGTGGGACAGAGGGTGCCCTGCTCCAGGCACAGCCCCAGACAGAGGGGAGGTTTTCCTGGCATCCACCTGTGCTTTTAGTAGCTCCTCATAAAGGTATTCTCCAGGGTGCAAAATGCCCCTGCAGGAGTGAGATGAGCAGGAGAAGCTCTGTAGCCCCAGAAGTCACCACATCATTGAGCAGGGGGTCGGTTCCTCCTTTCAAGCAGCTCTTGCCATCAAACCAGAGGGTTGTAAAAGCAACATAAAAACTCCTGCTTGGCATCCACAAGAGGATTTTGTCCAACCTGCCTCAGGTTCCATTCAGGAGAGACAATCAGTGCTCTGTCTATAAAATACCATAGAACATTTCCAGGGGGACAACCCTTGATGGTCCTCAGGTGGAAATGACTGGCAGAGCTGACAAAACCCACATCCCTTTGATGTTATAGAATGGTTTGGGGTGGAAGGGACCCTAAAACCCACCCAGTGCCACCCCTGCCATGGCAGGGACACCTTCCACTAGCCCAGGTTGCTCCAAGACCTGTCCAACCTGGCCTTGGACGCTTCCAGGGATGGGGCAGCCACAGCTTCTCTGGAAAACCTTATTTCCACAACACAGCTGGCTCCTTCCCTGGCCTTCCTTGGAGGCTGCAGCTCCCCCCGAGGTGCCCAGCAGGTCCCCCAGCCCTGGAACATCCAGCAAGGTCCCCACAGACAGGCAAGAACCTCGGGGGCTTTGCACAGCTCGTCAGCTTGATGTTGCCAACAGGACAAAAAGTTTGTTGGAGGGTTTTTTGTTGGGTTTGAGTTGGTTTCTTTTTTCAGTTTGACAAATATTGAAAGCACTGCCTGACACAGATCCTCCCAGTCAGCAGGTCTAACATGGAGTCAGTGAGGCACATCAGGGGCATTGATCTGGGCTACAAATAAAAGCAGTGGTGAAGCTGCTCAGATTTAAGAGCTGCTCAAAGGCTGTTACCAGCTGGTGAAATATCCCTCATTTACTTGTTCCCCAGAGTCTGCCCAAATCCAGCACATCTGTCTTGTGACAAATTAGAAAATCAAGAATGAAGAAAAAGTTCACACTACTTTTCCTAGTAGCTCTCTATAATCTAAGTTGTAACTCCTCATCTTCAGCCTCATGTTAGAATATTGGTCAGGCATTAAAATTCTTCATCAAAAGGGTTGTCACAGGGGGAGTGCCCATCCCTGGGGGGATTTAACAAAGATGTGGATGTGGCACCTGGGGATATGGGTCACTGGTGGCCTTGGCAGTGCTGGGGGATGGTTGGACTCAAAGGTCTTTTCCAACCTCAACAATTCCAGGATTCTATATTCTATTCTATAAGCACCTGTGCTGTTAAAGACTTCCATATATATATAAAACATATATGTGTGTATATATATACCCATGTGTAAAATATATATATATGCATATATATAAAATATATATATGTATATATGTTATAAATATGTAACATATACATGTAATATATATGTATATATATAAAAATATATATGTGTGTATAAATAAATATATATATATAAAATTAAATGCAACAAGTCTTTTCCCCATCCACCACAAACCTACAGTCCTCAGGTCAGTAGAAATTAGATTTTTCCCAAATCCAATTAGAATATTATTCTCCAAAACTAAATAATCCAATCTGAACCACATGATGCCAAGTCACAAAATGACTCAATTTTACTACTATATGTGGAAACATAGAAACATGTCTGGAGCTAAGTGAAAAATGTTGTTCTTTGGAAGCGACAACAAGAATTTCTTGTAAATACCAGGAACTCATCAGTAAGAAGTAAAAGAAGAGGAAACCAAGCATGGCTCATGTAGAATGGGAATTTGCAATTAAAAAGTTAAATCCTATTACACATCATTTTTCCAATAGACAGAAACACAAAGAACTCAATTTTCAATATCATGTATAATTTTGTACATTTTTGCTCAGAAAAGATGAATTTTAGTGTGTACAAGCATTGCATGGATGATCGAGAAGTGGCAACAGAGGAAGAGATTAAAACAAAATTGCTTATTTAGCCTAGAAAATTAGCTGGATTTTTGTGTCAGTAAATAAACAAAGGAGAGAGAAGAAACATTTCTGCTGTAAGACAAAGACAAAAGAAAAGTAAGCTGGCTGAAAACCAAGGTTGAAAAATCAAGGATTGTAACAATGAGAAAAATTAAGCTCTGGAGTGAACTTCCAGCTCTCCAGAGGAGGAGGGAACTGAAGGAGTTCTGGGATGAGGCTCCATCACTTTATGAAGGAAGGTTTGATGTTGGTGCCTGAGCAAACCACTGAGAACCACAGAACCCTTCAGGTTGGAGGAGCTCTCAAGGACCATCGAGCCCAAACACCAGCCAGGTGGCACTTAATGCTTGTACCCACTGGGTTGCAATTTAGCAAAATATATTCCTGCTAAAGCAGCCCCTGGACAGCCAGCCCTGCACTTCCCAGTCTTTCTACAGTGGATTAATTAAAATAAAAGTCACTGTACAAGGCTCTGAGTCAGCCAGGGCAGGGAGATAAAACTTTATGGAAAGACACTAAAGAAATTCCCATCTCTTTTACTAAGACAGAAAACCACAACAACAGAACTCTGTAAAGATAAAAAAAAAGGCATAAATAAATATATAAATAAATGTACCTGTTCCATAATTTCATTCCACTCCCATTTCCTACTCCTTCCAGTAGCCTCCAGAGTCCCAGAAAAGTTCTCTTTTTGTGACTTCAGGGTGTTGGTGAGAATCCTCCTCACTGCAGAGAAATCCCAAGCTCCAGCCAAACATCCCTGGGCTGCCCCACTCCACCCTGATTTGCTGCCAAAGCAACACCTGCAGAATAAATAGGGCTGAAACAACAAACAGCTGCAGAATGAACAGTGATCAAGCAATAAACCCAATAAACCTGGTGTCACAGAGCTGAAGAGCCTTCCAGAGCAGGGGCATAGGGGACTTCAGGTGGGCTGCAGGGACTCCTGGCACTCAAAAATATAAAGAACTATTCAAGAATATTTTCTTTATAAAATATTCAAAAATATCTGTGCAGAATAATTTCCTAAAGGGAGCCATGAGGAAGATTGCAGAGTACAGACCTTCAGATGTGACTCGGGGATGAAATCCTGCTGGACATTTCCAGTCCCTAACACATAAACTCAGAAGTTGCCCCTCCTGGAGCTGGGAACAGGCAGGAGGACAGGAGTGTCCTTCAGCTCTCTGTGCACACCAAGGTGTGAGTCCTCAGCCACAAAATAAAACCTTCCCAAATCCAGAACCAGGGTGTTGAAATAGCTGTGTCACTGCTTTTGAAAAGCAAGGGTGTACATTAACTTGTGTCCAGACTGTCTGGTTTCAGGTAGGACAAAGCAAAGATGCAAACTAGAATTTGTATAGCTTCATATTAATCAAGCTGGGGCTAAACTCAAGGAGTTTTCTTACCTGGACATGCAAAAAAAATACACAGAATTCACATTTATCTTTCTGTGCTTCATATGAGAGCTTTGCTTTCCATTCTTTACTGCTCCAATTGTAGCATTCCATGTTTTAATTAATGTCAAAATTCCTAGTTTAAGACTTACTTTAGCAAAGCCCAACAAAAATCCTCTCTGCACAACAGCAGAAGAATTCTTAGGGTCACTGGGCTGTCTCTGTATTCCAGGGGTGGAAATCAACACTTTTAGGACACTCCTGCAAATATTCTTCACAGGTATCACGGGGTTAACATTAAACCCTGACAGGTATTTCCAAGCTCTCTGAAATGCTGTGATGGAAACTGAGACAGAATTCCCAGGTGGTCCTGGCTCATCTGCATCTTTCCCAGAGATCTCTCAATTGACACCTTGAAAAATGATGATGATCTGCTACAACTTGGCTTAATTAATTGAACTGTTCATCCTCCCTCCTCCCCCACGTTACCCCACCTGATGTGCAGAGTCAGAAAGCTGAATAATTACAGGAGGAAAGCAGGGACACTGAGGGAGAAGGTGGAAAACTCAAGAGAACAATTTTTGTCAAGACATTCACTCATCCATAGGCAAGAACTCCGGATAAAATTAACACATAAACCTCATTTTTGCTGTTTCTAATAAACAAAAGCATTTAAACACAAATTGCCTATAGAACAGAGCAATACTCTGCAATATCACTTTAATGGCTTCCCCCTGCCAGAGGGCAGGGATAGATGGGATATTGGGAAGGAATCCTTCCCCGTGAGGGTGGGCAGGCCCTGGCACAGGTTGCCCAGAGAAGCTGTGGCTTCCCCATCCCTGGAAGTGTCCAAGGCCAGGTTGGACGGGGCTTGGAGCAACCTGGGCTGGTGGAAGGTGTCCCTGCCCATGGCAGGGGGTGGGATGGGATGAGCTTTAAGGTCCCTTCCAACCCAAACCATTCCATGACTCTGTGACATCAAGGCCTCGACAGGGAGTTCCACTGATACTTTTTGCAGAGGTCCATTTCTCCCCAGACAGACTGGAACTGGATTTAACATCATGCTCAGAAATACAGAATTCAGGATAAGTCCAAGCCCAGACTCATTACTGCCTTGGGATACAGGGATACGATCCCCCCCAGGACTTCACGATCCCCCCGATGGATTCCAGTTCCTAAAGCCCAAATTAACATTCCAGAACGTAAATGCTTGAAATTGTGACCTGAACAGTTCTGAGCCTTGGAAGCATCCTGCTTTTAATTAAGCACTCTCTCCCTGCTGCAGTCACAGGTTGGCCTGTTAATGATGTTGTGTGAGGACCACGATGCTGTTCCCCCAGTGAATGATTTATTAACTCCAGCAACACCAAATCTGCTCCACAGCACCTGCACACCAAGACAAAGGATGTGATTACTGTGCCCACAGCACTTTAACTTCCTTTGTACTCTGGATGCCCTGAGTCCCAGCACAGGGCCCTGAGTCACAGCGCTGTTATTTAGTCCTCAGCAACCTTTGCAGGGTGAGATTCCAGCATCACCCTTTGCCTGCAGCTACTTCAGGGCAAAATGTGACGTAACAGATGAGTTCTGCAGAGCAGATATCCTGTGCATTAACAGGCTTGCTGTTACAGAAGAATCCATTGCTGTTTCAGGCTCAAGCAGCAGTTCTCATGATTCATCCTGGGCTTGTAGAACATGAATTACAGTATAAAATCTGCTTAAGAACTTGGTTCAGCTCTGTGTACAATTAATTTATCAACGCTTCTGACATCCACATCACTCCTTTTACTCTTTTCAGCTCTGGAACATCTTGACATGGCTGAAGTGAATACAAAAGAATATCTTTTAGATAACTTGCATTTATTAAAACTTCTGTGTCTCCATTTCCTGAGGAGTCTCATTGTGCTGCCTGGCACCTCTGCCAAAGGAGCAGATAAAACAGGAACGTGCTGGGGAACAAAAGCCCCAACAGCAGGATCTGCTCAGAGAAATGCCTGATGTGTGGTTACCCATCAAGGTAACTCCTGTCCATGCCAGGTGTGTGGACATCACTCCCTCAGAGTCCACATCTCTCCTGGTTTGATATGAACAAAGGCCTAAAAGGAAGAGGAAAGTTGAGATTTGGAGGTGAAGCACAAACCCTGCCCAGGGGTTGGGGCTGTGCTCTGGCTGCCTGTTTGCAGGGCTGCTGCTGCAGAGGGAACTCAGAGCAATCCCAGCAGGAAAGGCTTTGCATGACAAGGGGATCCTTTCCCCACTCCAGGAAAGGAACTGAAAAACTGAGCGTAAAAGTCTCACTTGACTGAGCAGAAGAGTTGGCACAGCAACTTCCCTGTTCTGCATTATTGATGTTACCTTGCCCAGGTTAACCCCCTGTGCTGAGCGTGGAGGAACAGGGAGCTGGGAGAGCAGCCCCCGTGCTTCCAGTCCCATCACAGTCACGTAGGCCAGTGGGAAATGATTGAGAGCAAACAGCATCACAGCTGACAAGGCTGAGCTCACCTCAAACAGCCCCCTGACTTCTTCCTCCAGGAGACAGAGAGAGCCTCACACACCATTTCTCACTGTCTGGAGGCTGTCCCCTAAAATTAAATATTGATTCAATATGATCTGGCTTTCCCAGGGGAAAAAAATGAATATGCATTTCCCTCAGCATGTGTAGTTTTAAATACCAGGGTAATTTTAATGGTCTCAGCTAAGCTGGATGAACACTCAGCAGCTAATCCCTTGTTTGCCCAAGCAGAGCATGCACTAAGATTTACTGTTTACCATCCCCTTGGCCGACCCCCTTTGTTTGCTCATCAATAGCAGCCGTTTGGGAGAGGCTCAGCCTGGCAAGGCCTGCTCTGGACACAGCAGGTTCCTTCCCACAGTGTCAAACAGGATCTGCTCAAGTTAATGAGACATAAGGAGCTTCTTTTTCTTTTTCCTAGAGAACATAATGTGTTCCTTGGTGAGCTGGAGATCACTCCAGAGACCATAAACCTGTTGTAATCTGGTAGAAGGAAGGAAACAGGTGTAAAACAGAGGGGAAATGACAGCAAGATTTGTGAGATTAAAAAATAGGTGGGGTCTAAGACAGAGAGTGCCTTTTTTTGCCAAAGGGGGTTGTATTAACAACTAAAGCATGAGAGCACCATAAGGTGTGCATTTTATTCAGATTACCCAGAATAAAAATCTGTCCTGTTATGTTCATCCATCAGATGCTGGAAATACATCACAACACACCATTAACCTCCCATTTTGTCCTTCTTATCATAGAACAGAATCATAGAATGGTTTGGGTTGGAAAGGACCTTGAAGCCCATCCAGTCCCACACCCTGCCATGGGCAGGGACACCTTCCACTAGCCCAGGTTGCTCCAATCTGGCCTTGGACACTTCCAGGGATGGGGCAGCCACAGCTTCTCTGGGCAACCTGTGCCAGGGCCTCCCTACCCTCATTATAAAGTATTTCTTCCCAATATCCCACCTACCCCTGCCCTCTGTCACTTTGAAGCCATTCCCCATTTTGTCCTGTCAAAACTGTCCCTTTTCTCCAAAGAATTAACAGAAAGATCTTAGTTTTATCTGTGCTGGGTTTAAGGATGTTTAGGTGACCTGCTCCCCTGGGCAGAAGTTGACCAACTGAGAGACAAATGCAGAAAACAAGAGAGCATTTGGAACACATTGAACTTTTAGAGGAAAAAGCCTGTGACAGCTCTTTAAATGTTGTAGATCCACATCGCCTGGGATCAGCTGATAATGTAGTTTGTACAGTCCCCATCAATAAAGGACCCAACAGCATCACACTGCCCCAGACATTCCTGCCTGGGCTCCCACCCTGATTTACCAGTCAGTAATTTATTCTCCAGTGTGAACCCAGTTGTATGAACCATAGCACAATGTTAGTGGGGAGCAGCAGATGGGTTCTATTAGTCTTATTTACTACAGTTATTTTGAATTTGAGATCCTAAGAACTGTATTGTTAGAATAGGTCACCTTGACCTAATCAATACTAATGAGTTGCTGGGCTTTTTGAGGGCACAACAGCTTGACTCTGATCAAAGTCTTACTCCTTTTGCTTACATTGCTCTCTGCTCTATATTGCTTTTCAATAGGAGAACAGTCCCTGAAAAAAAAACAAAAACAAACCAACCAAAAACCAGGTAGTCTGTACCTATATTTGTATGTTAAACACAAACACAACAGTACAAAACACGAGCAAATAAAGGGCTGCCTTGGCAAAGGCAGCTCAGTGATCAATTTGTAGCTGATAGATGATACTAAACCCTGTATTGATGAGAAGCAGAGCTTCTGCTACCTTGATGTTGCCTTTATCAATTAAAGCTGTTCTTATAATTACATTTTTCCTCCTCATTAAGCTCCAAGTTGTTTGTTTCCTCTTTTATTATTTTTTAGTTGGCATTAAGCTGGGACTGGATACAACTCTAAGGTGATGGGTTACCAATTCTGCTCAAGCAGAAGCACTCAAGGAGCACAGCACATCCTGTCCTACAGCTCTTGTCACCAGTATTTACTGTCCAAGGCCTTTGTCCTCTCAGCCATGCAGAAATTAAAATTCCCCAGTGCCCTTCCAAAATTTCCCTCTGTAGTTTGCTCTCATTTAAGCAGTTTTAATGCCTGTGCACCTCTGCAGATACTGCCCACTTCATTATGCTGCATTTAGAGCAGCAGCTCCCTGGCACCCTGACAAGGGATTATTCCTAATGCTCTCCAGGAAAGCAGAACCAATGGAAAACAATTTACAAAAAAGTATCTGGCAGACTTCTTTCTTCTCCTCTTCCCTTCTTTCCAGCAAGGGAATCGATAACCTTTTATTTGCAAAATATGGCTGTATAATGGAATCCCAGACTGGTTTGGGTTGGAAGGGACCTCAAAGCCCATCCAGTGCCACCCCCTGCCATGGGCAGGGACACCTTCCACTAGCCCAGGTTGCTCCAAGCCCCGTCCAACCTGGCCTTGGACACTTCCAGGGATGGGGCAGCCACAGCTTCTCTGGGCAACCTGTGCCAGGGCCTCACCACACTCTGAGTAAATAATGATAATAATAATACCCAAACCAACAACAGAGACAACCATAACATCAACAGTAATAACAAGAATGGAGACATTTGCAGCACCCGCTGTGCCCTCGGGCCCTGACAGTCCCTGTACTGCGTCAGGAGTACCGTGACAATCTGCAGATCTCATCCAACACCAAGTAAATGTGCAGAGAACAGGACTCATATCCCTAGTGCTGATGGAAAAGAGCATTTTGCTGCACCCTCACAGCCAATCCACTGTGGAGTCCAGCCAATGGAGCAGGAATAAGGCAGCACTTGCTCTCACTTTTATACTTATTTTTGCTCAAATCAGCAAGAATTATGCTTATTAATAGACCAAATTAAGGAACCAAGTGTTCCCAATATATTTAGGACAACGAGGAATATGGAGACACCAGGACAACTGGTATCTCCAGCTAAGTCAGTCAGGTGCAAGTTCTGCAGCCTTTCGTAGAAATCATGGAATGTCCTGAGCTGGAAGGACCCACAAGGGTCATCATCCAACCCCTGACCCTGCAGAGGCACCCCAACAGTCCCACTCTGTCCCTGAGGGTGTTCTCCAAGCACTCCTTGAGCTCTGGCAGCCTTGGGGCCATGACCACACTCCTATACTGTCCATGGCAACTTATTACTGGAGTTGCCAGTTCTGACTTTGGGTTTGGGGTTTGTCGTCTCCCCCCCACGATCTCAGAGCACCATGTAAAGTGGAACCCACACTTCCTTTCTGCTGCTCTCTGGCAGACATGGCAGGAAGTGTTTTACTTGGAAGTACTCAGAGAACATATTGGAAAACCAGAAGCCATAAGGAAAAGCCTGCTCTTGCCAACAGATTTTCCTTCTCCATCTCACTGCAGAGCAACACCCCCCGCCCTCGGGGCTGTGGATGAATGAGGAACCTTTGGGGTTTGTGTAGCCCAAGTGCCAAAGTAGCTCTTTACTGTGGCATTTATAAAGAAACAGGTTCTCTGCTCTAAATCTTTAACATCCATATTAAAAAATAAAAAACAAATATTCATTTTTCATTGAACTTCTTAAAAATAAAAAACAAGAGAAATCTCTTTCGACCGCGTAGAACCAAAACCAGCTCCAGCCTTCAGCTCCTGCCCCCCTGGCCCACAGTCATTTCATATAAATATTTTAAAAGAAGGATTGTTACTACCTCTCATGGCTCAGCTCCTGCAGGTTTTGTTCCAAGTCACAACATATGTTGGAATGTGAGCTGTGTCCTCTGGGAGGTGGCAACTGTCCCTCCAGGGACCAGGTTTAGGCCACGTTCCTTCTTGCAGACCCCCAAGGAGCTGGAGCAGGGTCTAGAATCCCAGAATGGTTTGGGTTGGAAGGGACTTTAAACCCATCTCATGTCCCTTGCCATGGGCAGGGACACCTTCCCCTAGCCCAGGTGTGTCTCCCAGAGAGAACTGGAATGGAAAAGTTTGTCCATTCTTAGGCAATGATGCACCAGTTTTCAAGCAAACTCTCAGCTGATGTTGCTGCTGTCACACAAAGAACAATTTGAACTTTTTTGCCTTTTAGAAGCAGAATAATCAGTCCCTTCAAACCCGCAAAGGAAACGGTGCCGTGGAGAGAAGGGAAGGGAGAGATGTGGGAGCTGGGAGAACAGGGAGACAGCATTAATTACACAGAGCCTGACAGGGAGAGGAGAAAATTTTACACCCTTCAAAAGGAAAAGAATTAAGAGATGATTGAGAGCAGGGAAAACTGGTAATTTCTCTGAGCTCTTCAAAGAGTTTACCAACCTCTTAATGGAGCTCCGTGTGTTAGAAGGAGATGGAAAACAGTCCAAGCAGCAGCCTGGAAATATAAAACATTTTTTTTTTTTTTTGGGGGGGTGGGTGTTAGAAAATAAGCATATTTCTGAGATTCAAAGGAAAATATCCACTCACCTATCAGGGAAAAGTTAAGCACAAAAACTGGTTGCAACACTTTCAACCAAATATTTTCATTTAAAAACAAAATATGCCCAAACTAATGTTGTTTGTGTGAAAGAACATCTTGAAATGGCAGAAAATGAAGCTGAAAAGTACTCTTCATTTGGAAATATAAGGAAAAAAGTTAAATTTCAAATTTGATACAAATCAAAGTGCCTCGAAACGCCCAGCAGATGGAACATATTGCTGTCAGAGAAAGCAACAATAAGAAAGCAAAACCATTCACCTCAATTCAGGAATAGAAAGTTTCTGAAGTATTTTGCAGGACAGGAAAACAATTTCACTCCGAGGTTCCTGGGGGAAGCCAGAAAAAACTGGTTATTCAATTTATAAAAGCAAGAATGGAACACATTGAGATGTTACCTTTGGCTATGAGAGATGGGAATGAAAATAAGCCCAGGTGCAGAGCAGCAGCACTCAAACCTGAGCCACTTTTCATGAGGGACATGTAAAGTGCCTCATTAAGTCTCTCCTGCCATTCCAAGCCTTTTGCTGCCGGGGGTCAATAACAGGGAAATGTCAACGGACCAAAGTGAAACTGTGGGACAAGAAACTGGGAAAATTAAAACCTCCCAGGATGCAAAACTCACAGCAAGGGATCGTGGAATCATGGAATGGTTTGGCTTGTGACCTCAAAGGCCATCCAGTGCCACCCCTGCCATGGGCAGGGACACCTTCCACTATTCCAGAGTGCTCCAACCTGGCCTGGGACACTCCCAGGGGTGGGGTAGCCACAGCTTCTCTGGGCAGCCTTGTCTCCCCAGCACAGTTAATATTCTGTCTAAAAAACACAGTTTTGGCTGCATTTGTACCAAAAGAGTGAGACAGAAATGAAGGGCTTCATTCTGAGGAGTGAAGTGATATCACAGCAAACATCCACACGGGCAAAGACTGGAGAAGGAGTTACCACTGGTATTTTGGGAAATGGAACTGCTGAATGACTGAGGGTGGAGAAGGACTATAAAAAGAAAAAGAAAGATTGTGCAGGAAGCCCAGCACCTTTTCCCTGGGGAGTTTAAAACAAATATTTTAATTCCACTCTATTTTGAAAGTCTCTTAAAATAATGTGAGACTGGATATTTTTATGGTGGAAGCGATGGCACATCTTGCTAATCCAAGTTATTTGTGTGCACACAGAAAGCCAGTCTTGTGTAGTATGAATTTGGTAAAATCCTTTTAGCTCTCCTTTATTTATCTTATCTCCCTAAGTAAGGTCCAGGAGATGTTGTCCACTGTGGTTTGGTCCCAGCATTATTCCTGCCTTTCAGCCTGGTGGTTCAGTCACAGTGGCACGAAGATCTGCCATCTAAACCTCATGGAAGATTTTAGTGCACCCCTGTGACTTTCCCACCTATTTAAATTTCTGTTTCATATAAATTACCTTTTTGACTGCTTGGCTTTGTAACTCCTTTCCTTTTGTCCTTGTTCTGTGGTATATCAAATCAATATGCAAGCACTGACACACCCGAAGTTCATCTCCAAACAGATGAGAGACTGAAAAGTTCTTTGCTGCTGCACAGATTTATCATGTACAAGTAGCACATTTGGCATTACAAAAGAGATCATATAGATGGTGAAAAATGGTAATGAAATACAGCTTGGAAATTTTATAAAGTAACCTTGTTTTACCAGGGGAAAATAGAGGCAAAAATTTAAATTTAAACAGAGGGAGGAAAAAAAACGTGAGCTGAGTGACCATTGCAATTCCTGAAAAGTTATGCAGAGAAAAGCAGGATGTGACTGGAACACATAATACACATCAGGAGAAGAACAGAAGGATTAAACTGTGTTTCTTCCCCAAAAGGTTGTCCAGCCCTGGCACGGCTGCCCAGGGCAGGGGTGGAGTCCCCATCCCTGGGGGGATTTAAAAGCCCTGTGGATGTGGCACTTGGGGCCATGGGTGAGTGGTGGCCTGGGCAGTGCTGGGGATGTGGTTGGACTTGATGGTCTCAGAGGGCTTTTCCAACCCCAGTGACTCTGTGATTCTCTTTTGTATTTTCACTGAGATGACCTCAGTAACGTGCAGTGCTGAGGAAGGTTAAAGCAGAGCCTGTTGAGTGACACCTCCCCTGAGCTGAGGGACACGAGGGCCCTGCTCTGTTCACAAAGGCCCCAGAAGCTCCTCAGGGTGGGGACTGTCCTCCAGAGCCAGCCCTTGCTGTGGGACACACTGCACCTCCCCTCCTGCAATACAGCCAGGGGGGTTTGTGTTCTCCCTCTTGGACACCACGACCATGAGGTACCTGAAAATCTCTGCTGCTCCTGCTCCCAGGCTCACTCTGGGCAGCATCCCTGGGACTCCAGCGCTGGAAATGAGCTGGGACGTGGATCCCAAAGCAAATGTCCCCAAAGCAGTGGGGACACTGGTGTAGGACCCCCCTGGGGTGGTGAAGGGGCCACCAGTCCCCCCGAGCCAAGGGCGTCGGTGGCACCTCGGAGGATGCTCCGCTCTCCTCTCGGGATGCTACAGGCAGGAATTATTCTGCTGCTGGTCTGGGAGCTGCTTCAGCATTTGCAGGATAAGCACATTGCACACAGCAAAAGGCTCCCTTTGTGCAGGAGACATTAATGTGGCAATATTTTGTTTGTGCTCTTTGATGTTCAGCTTGCAGTTGTTTTCCGGGGGATTCAAGGAACGAGCTCTTCAGATAATTTCATGATTTCTTTGTTTGTTTGCCAGAAGATCCATCCTGTGACATAAGGAGAAAACAATTCTATTTCTTATCTTTTTTCTCCTGGTTAATATGAAGAGATTACTACCATTTACAGAAAAAAAACAAAACCACATCCAAGTCAACTTATAAGGAGCATAATACCATCAAGTGGAGTTGATTTTTATATGTGAATGAAGGTTCAGAGGGACCTACACTTCAGGAATCTAACAAATGTGTACTTCATGAGCACAACATATTCAGCACTAGGATTAGAATATTGAATAAAACCTCCTTAAAAGGCCAAAGCTTTGTGAAAACATTGCAGCTTGCACAGCTCTCAGGTAACTTTGGAGGCAAATGACAGTGCTGTGTTTGTCTATTCCAGTCTTAACAACTGAAACAAAGAGCAATTGAAAAGAAATTTCAGGAAAAATGTCCAATTTACCCACACATGACTTGAATTCCATGAATGAATGTGTCTCTTACAGCAGGCACAAAGCCTTACACAGCCTTACATAAATGCCCTACATCATCCAAGTAGTCACTTTCTGATCTTCAAAATCCAACAGAATTATTTATAGCTTTGCATGAAATATTCATGCAAAAGTGTCCATTCCCTGAAATTTCTGCTAAAGAGTAATTTAACTTGGTTTTTTGCATTCCTTGCTATCATAATAATTTAGGTCAGGCAAGAACCAACAATATCATTTGCCTAAAAAACCCTTGTGATGAGTATTACAAAGTCCTTAGATTTGTAGTAGGTATTTTGTAAAAAGCACAGTGAACAAGGGGCCCAATCCAAGCCACTAAAGCCAATTTTTAGCCAAGTATTGCCCTTTATTTTAGCCTGGATGGAGCCCTAAAAGGTCCCTTTTTAATCACAGCAGCTAATTCATCCCATACCCAGTGCCACTGTTACATGACATCAGATCATGCAGCAGCAAATATGCATTTCCTGGGGCCAGGGATAAATCAAATCAGTGCTGCCATAGCCCCTCCCAGGGCCTGCAGCAGTCACAGAAATGCCCTTTTGGTTTAAAACCAAAAATAATGAATCCAAATGAACAGGAGCAACATGGTTTGTGCTTTTGGGCTGAATGCAGCCAGTGCTGGGAGTGCAGATTAGTGGTGTAACCTCAAGGGTTGTTGAACGTGGGCCAAGAAACGTCATCTGTGTGCTAACATTTTACACTAAAATTGATTCAATTTCCTGGATAAATAAATATTCCTTTTCCCTCATCTTATATATTTTATAGGTATTTTTTTAATAATATGATCATCTTTACCTCCATATAATAGATATGCAAAAGACTCAAAGCAACAGATGATGGGGAACATTAAAGTCCAGGACAATAAATATATATGTGTGTGTACATATAAGCTGCATATACACATATATATATTCAGGTATGTCTTACAAGGGATTATTTTCTCCACAAGGCTTTGAACTGCCATTTTCACTTACAGGAGTTGAGATTTTATGGCCACCAGATGTCATAAAAACATCTCCATTCCCACGAGCAGGAGCTGCATCAGTTCAGGAGCTGCTCCCATCCCTCCCTTCACACAGGCTCTGCTTCTCAGCTGCTTTCTTTGTGGACAAGGAAAACTCTGGAGTTAATGGAATGTCATTCAAGCTGGTGAAGTGTCTGGGAAAGAAACAAGTAGATGGAAATGTCTTCAAACCTCTGAAGTTTTCCCCCAGTCAGCTGTCCCCAGAAAGCCTGGCTGAGCTGGGGGTGACAGCGGGAGCAGGAGCCTGGTCCCACTCTGATGGCATTTTTCCTGGCAGAGCTCTGGGCCAGTTCTCCTCCAGTGGATGATGGCCCTGGAGATCAGACCCTGTGTCAGTGTGATCCCACCAAACCACCCTGGGCAGCTCCACAGGCCCTCCCTGACCCCCTCTCAGCCTGGATCCTCCCCGCTCCGACACCTCCGAGCTGCATCCCGAGCACTCCCACCCTCATCCCACCCACCACTGGGGATTATTTGGGCAGAAACACTCTGACATCCCCCAACACAGCAAAAAGCCTCATGACCAATTCCCCCTCCTCCCCTCAGATTAGATTTGGGCAAGAAAAACAATGGAGTGCAACTATGTTTGTATTTCAGTTTACAGAGACCATAAAATTGTAAAAAAAATCACCTAAAAAAACCCAACCAACCCTATAAATCAAGAAATAATATTAAAACCTACATATAAGAATTTTAAAATGCTTTTCATATGATAAATTTATGCATCTAAAGAACTTGTCTATCTAGAAATACACATGACAAACATAAATATTACATAGCAACTATTTGGACAGTCACACAGAAAAATTCCCTTTCTGAATAGTGTTGGCCGTCAATCTAAAGTGCCAAACTTTTCAATCAAGTTAAAACACACCTCTGAATACTACCACACTCATTAATTCTCCAAAATTACCACAGCACAGGGGTTCCAGGGCACATCCCTCCTGTTCCTGCTCTCTTTTTTCTTCCTGCCGATTTTACCTTTTTGCATATTTTATATGTATTTATAATTAAAAAGCAGCCCTTGCTGCACAGGAAGCCCTAAAAGGTTTTGTATATCATGTCCTACACAGATGTAATGGATAAATCATAGGAACTTTTTCCTTCACCTTGTGAAAACCATTTGCACCCCATGAAAAGGGAACCAGAACAAGGCACCTGAATGTCAACTGCTGGAACAAGAAGAATCCAAAATTACCTGTTTCTGCATCAGGTTGTCGTTACCATTTTAAATAATGCATCTCCCAAAAAAATTCTTGAGGATGATTAAAAGGAAGAGATGTTCTCAGGAAGCAGGTGTTTCTCCCATCGCTACCAAATAATTTAGGACGGCACGCAATATCTTGACAGCGGGTGTGTGTGAGTGTGAGTGGCTGTCAGGCAGAAATTCTCCTCCAAGACAAAGGCTCTGTGAGATGCACAATATGGAACGACATCAAAGGCTCTGAACCCCGAGGAGGTCGAGCTGAGACCAAAAAAGTGACACTAAGCATCATATCTCAAAGATTTTCTTGGTTATTTAACAAAATGGGGAAAATGAGGCGTAATTTCCGCTTCTGGCTTCTCGGCCTCAGCAAAACAAACCCAAGGGAAATACTTGGGAGCTGAAATTGTTTGATTAACAAAGCCGCTGGGACGTGGCTTTTGATTGATCTTCCCAGAAGCTGTAGGCTCCACATGTTTTGAGGAAGGAAGGTTGTGTAACACCACTGAAATCCTCCTCCCTTTTCCACAGCATCCTGTGCTGGAGAGAACTTGAAATCTCAGATATCAGGTGCAAAACAAGGGAACTCAGGTAATAAATATTTTTGCAAAGGTGAGCCAAAAGTTAGCAGGAAAACTTCCCATCAGCTGGGGCTCCCCAGGTGCAGACCTTCAGTGTGAGTGTCTGTACCAGCTCCAGGGGACACTCCTGGCACAAACGGCATTGGGAACAGAGTCCCCAGGCTGGGCACTGGGTGTTCCTCGTGCTGGAGGTGCTGGGACATCACACTCAGAGCTCACACTTGTCCTGAGCTCCTCTTCCCTCCTCCAGGTTGGATAAAGGCTCACTGGCATTGATATTCAGGTGAAGTTAATGCTGTTTGCCCTCCTGAGTGCTGGAGCAAAGCAAAGGTTTTGCTTGCCCGTTTCTGAAGGACAGACTGGCCCAGCCCAAGCTGCTCCTGTGGTGGCTCCTGATCCTGTCACTGCTCCCTCCACTGTCCCCTCCCGTGTGACCACCCTGAGACTGAACCCACACCAGGGACCTCCTCCTTCCAGGAGCTGCCTTAGAAACCCTGTCCCAGTCTGACCTGGAACAATTCCCTCAATACTGGCCACAAGTCTGGTGCAATTGCTGGAGAAGGTGTTCCCACAAGGAGGGAAAAGGAGGGTTTCCATGTGGGCTCTTCATCCTTCAGGAGAATGTGGCTGAATATTTAAATAGGAAATAACTACAATTTAACCCCGCACTCCTCTGATTCTCTTTTTTCCTTATACCTCTTTCCATCCCCTTTCATAAATCATGTTTAAACCCTGTAACCCAAAAGATCTCCCTCCAACTACGTGTAAATTCACAGTCCTAGGAATTTTTATACCAATATGGGACAGTGCATTTGCTGCACAACATCTACAGCTCCACCATGCCACTTAATCCTCTCCTATTTCAGTAAAAGCACAAGTCAGGAGTGAGGTTTGCTGGGTTCTGAAAGGACAGCTCAAAACTCAAAGGCAATATTTCTCTACCTGTGAGAGAAGAAAGGAAGGAAAACAGTTCAGTGTGACAAAACCTGCTGTAAGTCAGCAATTATTCATTAGAAGAAACTTCATTGTAACATAAATATGTTAACATTTCTTCTAGATATGAAACACTTTTCTGTTCTTCATTTATCATCTTTTTTGTATGAGAATTGATTGTCTTTACATTATACAAGCCCATCTGTTCTAACAAAAATTACCATTAAATAAAAAACCAGCATTCAGAAATTCAGTGTTAGTAGCAATATTATGAATGCAAGAAAGCTGTGCCTGCATTTGCAGTTCTCCCTGTTTCTCTCAGAGGACTCCTACATTTACTATGCATCCAGATCCTCCTTTAAAAAAAAATAGAAATGGGATTTACTTGTTGACAAAGCAGAGGGAAGGAATTGTTTCTTCCAGTAACTTGAATGTTAAAAATAAAGTCAGAGAATTATAATCTCAAGAGACATAGTTAGAAGAAACAAGGAAATTCTTTTGCATAACACAACAGCTTTTCCTTTCCCTTTCCAAGTTCCCCTCCACAGCCCCTTTATTTTACTGGATCCTTTGCAGTGGGAGGGAAAGATCCCACTTTAAATTTTCCTGCAATAGCAGAGGTTGGAGCTGCAACCTTGACCCAGCAAAGCGAAACAAACTGAAGAAAAATATTTGGATTTTTGCTCAAAACAAAACCTGAAACCTCTGAAGGGGAGGGAGCTGCATGGCAATGGTGGGGGGTGGAGCAGCACTGCCAGAGCTAAGGCTACTTTCCAGGGAAAACCCAAAAATCAACTTCCCCTGGCCTGAGCAGGAATTAAAATATGGGATCTGAATCTCCACAGAAAAGTATCATCATGCTCAAAAACCCCTCCAGCTCCAGCACTGGATATAAAATTATCATTTCAGTAATTTATAAAAATAGAAGAGCAGAAATGAGGCTTAAGGGAGTAAAGTTAAAAAGACAAACCAAGTGTCATGACAGTACAGCCAAGAGAGCTGTGAGGAGCACGAAAGCAAATGGTACATGGGACAAAAAACAAATTATGGACAAGCAATTAGAGACAGTTTCCTGGTTCTATGGGTTTAAACACACCAGTTAGTAGCCTGGGAAGGTCAGACTCCAAACAAGTTAAATTTTTTCTGGTGCTCTCTGGTACAAGGGCAAAAATTAAAATTGAATCCTCAGTTCTGAACCTGGAGTGCAATTCTGGATACAACTGCAAAAGACTTCACCTTATTTCTGTGCAGTTGCAAAGTTGTTCAGCCTGGAGAAGAAAAGGCTCCAGGGAGACCTGAGAGCCCCTTCCAGGACCTAAAGGGGCTCCAGGAGGGATGGAGAGGGATTTGGGACAAGAGATGGAGGGACAGGACAAGGGGAATGGCTTCCCACTGCCAGAGGGCAGGGATAGATGGGGTATGGAGAAGAAATCCCTCCCTGGGAGGGTGGTGAGGCCCTGGCACAGGGTGCCCAGAGAAGCTGTGGCTGCCCCTGGATCCCTGGAAGTGTCCAAGGCCAGGTTGGACAGGGCTTGGAGCAACCTGGACTAGTGGAAGAGGATTGGAACAAAATAGTCTTTAAGGTCCCTCCCAACCCATTCTGTAGTTCTGTGATATCCAGGGTAGGTCATGCCATGACATTCTCCTGGATCGTTGCTCGGGCTGGGGCAGGCAGGGAGCACAGAGGAAGTGAAGGGCTGGGCAGTGCTGTGCCAGGAAACACTGAACAAAGGGCTCCAAAGCCCTGGCACTGCAGCACACGGGACATCTGACCCTGCCCCAGAGCACACACTCCTCTGCTCTGCAGTGAACCACCACTGCAGACCCCAGAGAAAACTCAACTGTCCCTATTCCTGGAGCTGCTGGACCGAGCAGCACAGTCTGTGCTCTTCCCTTCCCAACCCTCTGTAATGACCACCAGGAAAAGGGCCAATGACACCCCAAGGAAATAACAGCCAGGAGCTGATGCTGAAAATAAGAGGAGAACGTGTTGTTTACAAGCACATGAAAAGGAGCCTCTTTGCCAAGGCTTGTTGCAAAAACAGTCACTGCAGAAATTCAGCTCCAATTCCCTCGCAATCCACGCTGACCTTTGCCACCACCCCTTGCATACAGTGATGGCATCTGGATTAAAGTGGCCCTGCTTGTTAGAGCAGCACTTCCTCCAGGTTAAAACCTCTATTTAAACCCCCCTTACCTGGTGTGACTGACTGGCCTTTGGAAACTTCACACAGATCTCAGTTGAATTACGAGGCAAATTATTAAGCCAGAGTTATGAGCCCTGTTATTATGCTGGAAGAAAAGTGGTGCCTGCAGCAACTCATGTGAAGGGATCCAGCACTGCCAGGGACAGAAAAGTAAACACAGACCCCAACACAATTCCCCTGAGAGAGCAACTACTGTACCATTATACTGGGCGTTGTAAACACTGGAGGAAGAATTGCACTTTGTCATTCGCCTTCTCCTAAAATTTCCCAATCATCAGCTTGGCTTTTCCCCCTCCTTCTCCAGTTATAAAAGATAAAATCAACAGAATCAAGATTCAAAAAAGCTCAACGTGGGTGAAAACAACAATAAAGCCCTTGTTCTCTCTTAGCAACCCAAGCAGACGGTGCCCGGTGTGGATCCGTCTCCTCCAGGACACGTGTGCCAGTGCAGTTCCTAAAGATTCAAGAAAAGGTGATGAGTCAGTTCCTGTATCTTGATCAAATTCATCTGGAACTGCAACAACAGCAAAATGCAGTTTTATCTCCAAGAGGGGGAGAGAAATAGAGGGCACAGATTAGACACAAAGGACAGAAACAGCACATTCCAAAACCCAAGATTCTCATTAAGCCACAAGGAAAGAAAACCAGCGACAAATGTGCTCTGCTGTGAAGTAGATAATGGAAAAGGTAAAGAAAGTGTATGTTATGCACAGGACAATACTTTACAGCACAAAATCTGCACTGTTTCAGTACAAAAAAGGACAATTCCTGGTGAATGTCTGAGAGCTGCCTCATCCCCACGGCCCCAGGAGCACGGCCTCTGCACTCAGAGACTTCAAGCTGTATAAAATACAATGGGAATGGAAAAGTGGATTAGACCGTGAAATACAAGTATGACACTATTAAAGAATATTATGATACTTCACAGTGTAAAAAGAATAAAATGTGGAATCACTGGGTTGTGAAAGTCCTTCGTTGCTCAGATAAGGGTGGAGTGTGGCATTACCTGGCGGAGGGCAAGGGAAGCTCTTGCCTGCCAGCAAGCAGGCACCCATCTTGCTTCAGTAGTTCTTCTAATTTATCCAATTCCTTAGAATATGCTGGGAAGCTGAAAACCTCTAACTGAAATTTATAGAGGCAGAGGAGAGTCTCAGTGAGGTCGAACCTGCCGTGGGTGGTGTCCCAGCCAGCCTGGGCATCACCACCCAGGGACCCCCCCTGCACCCACGGGGGCACGTGGGGACTGTGGAACAGCTCTTTCCTCCAGAACTTTGGATCAGAAGAGAGGGGGGAGATGCCACAGCACCCAGTGAACATCCAAACCCCTGAGCAAGAGTCTGATCTCGTCTCACAGGATGGGAAAGAGATGCACTGGGCTGAATGAGAAGGGGATGAATTGCAACACACCACCCACGACAGAAATTGGCTCTGTGAGTCCCACAAAACGGTCACAAAATACCCTTGTCCAAAAGAAATGACAATCACAGCAATGTTTTAAGATGTTCAAGGCCCCAGGAGTCACCTTGAATTAGCCAGTCAGAAAATAAAAGCCTTGTTTTGGCCTGAAGCATTTTAAAGTGATTCTGTTTGATCTTGTGGGATTTTTGGTTTTTTTTCCTCTCGGTGTTCATCCTTCCTTTTTTAAAGGCAGCTCAAAAGAATGGTTTCTGAAAAGATATAAATATTTTCTTATCCACATGAGTGTTTTACTGTGGTGAAAGGAACGTGGAGCTGCCATCCAAGGAGAGCTGCCATAACCCATTCCCAGACTACTGTGGGACTTACCTGCGTGGTACCTGCTGCAGATCAGGGTATAAATATCTGCCTCTGCTATGTATAAACCATTTATTTATATAAAAATTACCTTACAACCAGCCCATGAGTGGTCCTAGAACAGCCAAGCCTCCGAAACCCCACTGCACTTCAAGTACATTCTCAGGGGCAAGAAGGAAAAAGCCCTGGGGAAACAACAAAAACCACATACTGAAAATGAAATTTGGATTATAAATCTTAGAGAAATAGATAAAAGAAGATATTAAGAAGCTATAATACATAATAAGATATTATAAATAAAATAGAGAAAAGAAGATAATTTTAATAGATAAAATGATTTTCATATCCCCTCAGCTAAACAAAAAAATAAGAATTTAAAGAAATAAAATATTTTGCTTTCTAACCACTTTCAAAAATTATTTGAAGCTCCCAGCTAAAGTAAAACAAACTGTTAACAGGCAGTGAAGGGCTGGAATACTTAAAACTGAAGGGATCTAAACAAGATAAATAGGAGGCATAAGGGAATGGCACAGCAGCTCATTAGGAACGGTTCAGAGAACAATCTTATCAGTGTAAAAATGTTCCCCCTCCGTTTTAAGAAAGCATTCATTTAATAGGAAAATTAATGCAGAGCCTTGACTAAATTAAGCCTGGAGCCTTTCAGCAGGGATAGAACAAACTTGTTGCATGTTTGATTTCCAATTTATGCCCCAGACAAGTCTGGAAATAACAGAACTTCGATTCATGTTTAAAATCCCTCCGTTCTCTCCCTGCACCAGCCACGTGTCTCTGGGGTGGCTCCCAGACCTTGGGCTGCCTCCCGCCTGGCACGGCAGCTCCGTGCCCAATCCTGTGCCCAATCTCGTGCCCAGGGCCACTGCTCCGGCTGCAGGGTGAGCTGCTGCCCATCCCAGCTCCTGCCGCCCATCCCAGCTCCTGCCGCCCATCCCAGCTCCCGCCGCCCATCCCTCCCGCCGCTCCCGCCGCCCCATCCCAGCTCCCGCCGCCCATCCCAGCTCCCGCCGCCCATCCCAGCTCCCGCCGCCCATCCCAGCTCCTGCCGCCCATCCCAGCTCCCGCCGCCCCATCCCAGCTCCCGCCGCTCCCGCCGCCCCATCCCAGCTCCCGCCGCCCATCCCAGCTCCCGCCGCCCATCCCAGCTCCCGCCCATCCCAGCTCCCGCCGCCCCATCCCAGCTCCTGCTGCCTCCAGGGGCAGCGGACCGGGAGCGACACATCCCTAAATCCAGCCCAGCAGAGTTTGGGATCTGCCAGCACAACCCTGGCCCGCCTGTTCAGCAGCCCCTGTGGTGCTGTGAGTCTTCAGTGCCTTTTGGATGCCTGAGCATCCCAAAAAAGATGGGGAGCTGGGAACTCACACTGGTTGAGGGAGGGGATTGTCCTGCTCTGCTGTGCCCTGGGGTGTCCTCCCCTGCAATACTGGGGCAGTTTTGGGCACCACAGACTCCCAGGGGAGACTCCCCAGGGCAGTGGGCACAGCACCAAGGCTGCCAGAGCTCCAGGAGGGTTTGGATGATCCTCTGGGGCACAGGGGGTGACCCTGGGGGATGATCCTGTGCAGGGTTGAGGATTGGACTGGATGATCCTTGTGGGTCCCTCCCAGCTCAGTACATTCTGGGATCTTCCTTGGTGTTGCCACCATTTTCTCCCAGAAAGGCACATGGTGGAGCTCTTGGGGTGTCCCGTGCAGGGCCAGGAGTTGGACTCAGTGACCCCCCTTCCAGCTCAGAATATTCTATGGAAGGCCTTGATTGGCTTTGTTTACTTTGAGTAAAAAGTGGAATTTTGCAGTTTGTCATTTTTGGACACTAAAGCATTTTTTAACAATCTACCATCTGTGGTTTGGGTTTTTTTTTTTTAACTGAAATACCTGCACCCACTTTAAATTGAAAACTCAAACATTTCATTTTCTTTTTTAAATATGGGCTTTTGCAGGAGTGATGGAAGAGATTCCAAGGGGTTTGTGAGTTGGGTTTTCATTTAGATAAGCTGCCCATGGCCCGAAAGGTGATTGAAGCTTATCCCCACCATCACCTCAGCTCCACAGCCAGGGCTGGGACATCTCATAAAGAGCATCAGCAAGTCTAAATCTTGTACTCCCAGGGCATGGGAAACAGGGAAAATTATCTGCCATGTCAGAACCTTCAAACATGCAGTAATTCCATAACCATTAAGTTCCTCCAGAGCATTTATCATAATAGATATTGTGCCATTTCATCCCACAAAACCCGTGAGGAAAGCAAAGCAGGCTGCACAGAATTCCTAAGGAATAACAAACTCAAAAAATAAACATATTATTCTCTCCTGAAAATTATTAATCCTATTTTAATCCAAAATGGCTTTAACAATAATATTTCCCCAACCTCCTTCTTTCAGTGAAAGCTGCTACAATTGACAAACATACCAGAATTTGATCCAGAATTAATTAAAGAAAAAGTGACAGGAAACAGTATAACTCAATCACTGCACTTCATGAACAACCCATAAAGGAGCCAAACTCTTTAACTCTCTGTGTATTGCCATTAAAAAGAAGAATGATACTTTTATTACACTAATTCTCTGAATTACTTGAGGAACTTACCCATCTCTCAAACAATATTTAACCCCGGTTTGCAAGGACAGAGCACCATAAAGGTTGAAAGAAGAAGAAGAAGAAGAAAAATAAACCCCCCTGAAAGTCTCCTTTCTTTGTAGCTAATGGATGGTCTTAGAGCACTTTGCCAATCACAACAATTCTGTGAATCTGCTCTAAGACTTTCTTTTCCATCGTCAGAGAAATCTGTTATTGAGTGTGTTGATAACTGAGAAATTAAAATGATATCTAACCTTGTCAGAATCCAGTGAGTTTGCCAGCAATCACATCTGCTCCTTTTTTGTCAGCCCTCAGGTCCATCCTGCTCCCTCTGGATCTGGTGACCTGACACCCTAACTTCCCAGGAGCAAGGAGTTGGAGTGACAGTGCAGATAAATGGGGTGGGAGCCCAGCACAGCATCCAGGGGGATCCCACCGATGCCTGTTTGCAACTCAAACAGCTCCAATCTGCTCCAAGGGCTCAAGATAAGACAAATCCAGCAGGGTCTGGCCAGCTGGGGGGACAACCTGCCTAATGGAAAGATAATTAGCAATATTCATTTCCTGGGGCATGCAAACCATAGGCATAAACAGTTCCAGGTGTCCCCATATTTCCAATTTCTTTGGAAATGACTGGTTCAAAAAGGACCTGAAGAGACATTGTAAAATTTTGTTCCAGTCACAAAAAATATGAGTTTGATGGCCAGATGTGCCCAGTAAGAATGAAATAAAGCTCTAAAAGCATAAATGCCTTTTCAGTTTATTTTTGCCCATCCCAGCATGACAGTAATCAAAGCCCAACTCTGAATGACAGTTTATTGTCAATTAATAACTATTATTGTTATTTTAATATGAAAGAAAGGTATTTTCTTATTTGTGGGGATTTATTGCCAATGTCTCACCTCAGGAAACCATAGGTTTTCTGGGAGTTAAATGGTCTTTCAGGGTTGTGCTTTGACTGTCATTAGTTCTGGATAGCCCAGACTTCTCTAACATAGTTTTTATCCATCAAAAAATGCCCAGAATTCTTCTTAGCCACAACTCACAGGAGAGCTGGCACTTGCAAAGCTGATGCAGAATATCCCTAATCACAGGATTAACAGTGGGCACCTAATCAGCTGCAGGAATATCAATGCAGTGAGGGGGAATCCAGCTGTGTCCATTCAGGAATCATTTAAATAAAAATTGTACAGATTTTCCTTAAAGAGCCATTAACAGCACTACAGAGCTGAGATGGAAACTGTTCCATTTCCAGGCACATTGTGTTCAATGGGCAAAATTAGCTGGGAAAATAGCAAGGATTAAGGAACAATCCAAGCACCTGCAACGTGAACGGCTCATAAAAATCAATTATTCTATAACCACTGATTAATATAATCTAGTTCAACCTTTGGGATACCTTCAGTCTAATAATGCTGGAAACCATGAGAAAAAAAAAAACCAAACACCTGAGAAAAGAGTTATCTTCAAGTATACAGCCCAAATTTATCCAAATATTTGCAATTGAGAACTCTGGTGAGTAGGTTCCAGACACCTGGAACTTCAGTTCTACAGCCCTGATTCTAATTGTGCTGGGAAATTATATTAATCCTTGTTAAGTGGAAAACTTCCTCTTCCTTTGAGCAGCAGTTTTTTGTCCCCTTGCATTTCCAGCCCTGGTTCCCCACGTCCCTTCATTCAAGCAGTGCACAAAATGTGCAGTTTTGTAGTGCTGAAGTCCAGCACCAAACCTGCTGCACTGAGCCAAGCCCAGTGCTCAAAGGAGGAAGGTAAAAATAAATATGCAGAGCCCTGGCTGGAAAGAAACTGGTGAGGCAGACAATAAACACATAATAAATCCCAAAGCTGTTTGACAAGCTGGAAGAAAGTAAGTTAATGTTCTGTAAAAGGTACACATTTATTGCTGGATTATCATCAGTCTTCTGGATCATGGCACAAAGATTATGGAGAACAAACAGATGTAATTTGGGGAGGCAGTTTGTGTTCCACCCTGTGGTTTATCCTGCTCCTGGTTTTTTGGCCGGGGAATCTGTGCAACCAGGGCAGGTGAAGATTCATGAGTGACCACAGAATGTTGCCATTTCCTTTAAAAGCCATGGAAATTCCGAGGAATTGGAGGAAATTAAATTTCCTAAAAGTCATTTGATTTTTTCTGTTTGCATGTAAAAATACCTCCTGCTGAGGCCTTTCTTAAACAAAGATAAATTTAGAATTATTTGACACAGCTCATGCTGATTTCTGTGGCCATTTTGTTAGAAATCCTTTGTTATTGTTTTTTTAATATGAAACAAAGATATTTCCTTATTTATGATGGTTTATTGTTTATTTCTCACTTAGGAAATCCTAGGTTTTCTGGCACTTAAACTCCCAGTGCTACAGCTGAAGGCTTGATTTGTTTTACAATGCACTTTAGAGAGACCTTGGGCTTCAAACCAAACTGTACATAACAACATCTACATAAATACCACCTTTTACCTGCTAAATCAAGGAAAATCCTTCTTCAATTGGTTAGAGATGAGCTCTTTTGACCAAAAACCCCTTCAAAATACTGCACATTTCTATTTATCCAGTGAATTTACACTCCTCCCCAGAGGAGACCCGTCCTTGCTCCTTGGCTTTGTCATTCCCTGGAAGACAAGTACATTTAGAATCATGGAATGGTTTGGGTTGGAAGGGACCTTAAAACTCATCCAATCCCACCCCCTGCCCTGGGCAGGGACACTTCCCACTATCCCAGGTTGCTCCAAGCCCCATCCAAGCTGGACTTTCTCAGCAGCCCTTGGAGCTCAGGGATGGAGGAAGAGCTGGGGAACAAGGAGTTCTCACTGCTGCTCTCTCTGGATGTCTGCTTCCATCTCCAAACAGGCTCTGGAGATTTCTGCTCTTCCCATTGCACGTGAGGAACCTGCTTCATCCTGCTGATTCCTGGAAATGCAGCTGGAAGAGGAGACAGGAAGTTTCCCAGGAAAACAGAGCAGCTGTCAGAGGTGATAATTAAAAGAAATCTCCCCCAGAATCTTTTTGCATGAGTGCAGGACCACGTAGACCGTTGTGAAATCATTACCTTAGCTCACAATTACTGACCTTTTGTGAGTCTCTTGTGGTGCTGGTTGTTGCCCTGACACTTTTGAGTTATAGAAGGTCACCAATAGTTTATGGAAATAGCTTCTGTAGCCACAATATAGTATTTAGAATTCCTGCTGAACAGGTGGCCTTCACATAGGAGTCAGTTGGGAAGAAAACACTGTTTCTGCCAAAAAGTTACAAGGGAACTCCACCTCCTTTCACATCCAGTGTGGCTGATTTCTTACTATCCAGCTCTAACATTTCTTTCTCATGGAAGGTCTCTCTGCTCAGTTAAATCCCAGCAATCACATTTTCTCCTCCGATGCATTTTTTATTCTGCAGTTTTTATTTTCTGGTGCAAGTCATTACTTTTAAACCACTCATTTGAAAAGTTTTAGGTCTGGTTACATCATAAGTAGTTAATGGGAGGTGATGTTTTAATGCCACCGTTTACCATTTATTCCTGCTGCAATGACATATCTCTGTCTATTTTTTTGCAAGATGGGCAGTTACTGGGGAAAAAAAGCTGCAAATGCAGGACAAACTGACTTGAGAGGGCAATGAAATTCCTCCAGTCATTACTCTTAATTAAACATGACACAAATTAGAGGCAGAGCTCCAGTTACTGCACCTCCTGGGCTAAGTCAGGGAGTTAAACCTTTGCCTGCATTCCCAAAGTTCCAAAGAAATACATAAATTTAAACTAAATTTGACAATGTTTTCACCAAGAGGAGTCAGCTGCCTTTATATGGAGAAAGAAGTGCTTTTATTTCTCTTGCTTCCCCTGTCCTTTGAAGCCAGTTTTCCCTCATAATGCTCCTCTATGGAACGACTGAACTGGGAAAATAATTTCAACTTTTTTTTTCCCAGCTTTCTCCTGCTCCTCTTTGAAAATGGCATCCCTTAAAACAAAGTCTTTCAGCACAACCTCAAAGGAAGAGACAGGGGGAGGCTGGTTTTAAATCTTTTTTTGAAAGGCAGAGATTTTGAAGTTATTGATTTTTGATCATTTTGTCCTTCATCCCGGGCTTTTTGTCACGGACATCAAACGGGGTGGCTGTGCCTTCTGCTCCTGTTAACTGGAGTCTGAGCAAGTTTCTGTCATCTTCTGAAACCTGCAGAGCGAGAAGGAAAATCAGGATAAAAATTTACCCCAGAATCTTCCGTCCTAAAAACATTAATTTTCAGCCAAATCTTACAGAGAGTTGCAAGAGTTAATATGAGAGGATTCTTAAGGTGTTTTGTATGGAGAATTGCTTCAATTTGTTAGATAATTGTTAAATCCATGAGAAAATATAAGTTAAGCAATATTTCTTTCAATGGGTATTTCTTGAAGAGAAAGTGCCCAAAATAAAATAAATTTGGAAATATTTTCACTGCATATATCTTTTTTCCCTTCCATTAATGGAAAGAATTCAGACCTGAACATAAACTTTTAGTCACAGTTTGCTTCTATGTGTATTTTTAAAACCAGGTTGGATGAATATTAATAATAACGAACTTGAAATTTAACCCCTTTCTTGTGACCAATGAAAATCACCTCATAAAGGAAAGATGTTCCTAATTTATGATGGGGAAACTGAGAAGCAAAGCCTTTCTTGTTGTTCCCTGCAGGCAGTGTGGGGAGTGGGGACACTGCCCTCAGACCTGGGGGTCTCCAGATCCATTCCCCGTCCTCCAGGCTTTGAGACTCTCAGGTTTGGGTTTTATAGCGTGAACATTTTCCAAAATAATTCAAAATCTGTGCAACTGCCTGCAAGGACAACCTCCCTGGAGCCAGCCAACCAAACACCCATCCCTTCCACAAAGGAACATCCACAATTCTGCTCCAGCCCTTTCACCCCTGCAGCAAAGGGGGAAAGGAAAAGACACAAAGGAGGTTGCAAAAAGCTCAATGACCTGCAACTTTTGGTTGTATACAACCGTGGAATGATTTGGGTTGAAAGGGAGCTTAAAGCTCATCCCATTCCACCCCCTGCCATGGGCAGGGACACCTTCCACTAGCCCAGGTGGCTCCAAGCCCCGTCCAGCCTGGCCTTGGACACTTCCAGGGATGGAGGTGCTGTTAACTGCCAATATTTCCTTTCTACTGCAGGGATTTAGTTCTGCCTATAAAAGGTCTCTCTTGCTTCCAAGTCCAAACACAGAATGAACAAAACCACACCAGAAGATCAGCACAGGGACTGATGGACACCACAGCAGGGCCATGTGGCTGCCAGCACTGCCTTGCACCAGCTCATCCAAGGGATGCTGCTCTACAGGCAGCAACTGCTTGGGAAGCTGGCAGGATGTACAGAAATGCTTTGAATCCACCCCAACTGGCACAAATAAGGGGAGTACAAAACACCAGCTCAGTGGAATCAGAGTAGGACTGGACTGGAGTGAGAGCGGAGTCAGGATTTCACCATGGAAATAATGAAAGCCAGGCTGGGGATGCTCTGAGTGCAGTGCCCAGAGGATCCATTACTCCCCCAAATGAAGCACCAATTTGGAAGCTCACACAGCCTGAAGAAGAGCAAAGCAATTCTAGAAACTTGGTTTAAACAAGCTCAAATCTGTCCTGTGTGCGGTGCCAATTCCTGCTTACACATTCCTGTGCTGCACAAAGGCAAATAAGAGCAAAATCTGGCCCCAAAATTGCCAACAGCTCTCTGAATACTAACTTAGGCTTTTAAAATATCCAAGTATGTACAAAAGCACAGCTCAGATCTGAAAAACAACCAGAATTGGCTTTCAAACGTCTGCACTCTCTTTTCTCTCCCTCCTCCAGGCAGACCATGGATCCTCCATATGGCCAACGCTGCACCACCAGAGGAATAACTCAGTTTTACCTGTGCTGGTGCCAGGACTCCCCCCCAGCCATGCCCTCTGGCACAGGCTGTGGTGTGGATCGTGGTGTCCCCCATCCAGAAGCTCCTCAGATGTTCAGTAGTTTCCCCGGGAAGCAGCTCCTGGCTTTGGGAGAAGTTTGAAAAATTATGGGGTTTGCCATATCTTGGAAAAGGCTTTTTTAGAGTCATTCCAGGCTGACTAACAGAGCCAAAACACTCAGGGCCACGTTTGCAGGGCTGGAGTTGCCCTGGAGGAGGCAGTGGCCAGCAGGGGGGAGCACTGCAGGTGGGGGGAGCAGCTCGGGGAGCCCCTGCCAGGCTGGCTCAGGGGGCAGTGCTGGGGTGGGAATGCTGCTGGACACAGGGAGGGCGAGTCAGGGAATCAGAGAACCTCCTGAGCTGGAAGGGACCCACAAGGATCACGAGTCCAACTCCTGACCCTACCCAGGACACCCCAACAATCCCACCAGGAGCCTGAGACCCTTGTCCAAACAACATCCTAACACCTGGAGTGTCCATCAAACACCACCAGAATTCCTGCAGCTCCCAATCCATTTAACACTGACTGCAGTGGGATAAACAACCTTAGGATAGAACAGGGATATCCACAGAGATGTGACCCCTGAGCACCTGCTATGCACAAACTCTGCATGGAAGTTTGGGCAGGATGGAACTGGTGGCCTCTCAAACAGGCTCAGAGTGGTTGCATCACTCAGTTACTGAAGTCATTTTAGTCTTGGAGACCTGCTCAATCCCACAATTTATTTTACAACCAGTATAGAATATTTTGCTTTCCACAAGTAGCACACGAACTAAGAACTTGGGGTCACAGTAAAATATTTTACATAGACAAAATGTGTACTGTGCCATTCACATTTTAAAATTCAGAATTTTGATGGGCAAGCCTCATTTTTCAGGGACAACTGCTTCAAAGAAAAAGGTTGGTTTACAGACTTCTAATATTTTTTTTTACTATTATTATTATTGTTATTTTGTACAGGTTTTATCCCTTAGCACTTTGTATCAGCAGTTATTTTAATTAAACTTCCCAAATACTCATTTCATGATTTTCATTAAATTCAATTCTTTCACTGAACCAATGCCAGCTCATGCTTTTAAAAAATTGATGAGCACCTCTTTGAGATTTGTACACCAGGCAGGAGCCGTGCAGCAGCCTTAGGATTGTTCACAATCCTAACACAAACACTGACAAAAATTCATTAGCTCATTACAGCAAGCAAAATTTCCAGGAATGTTATCATACAGGATAGTAACTTGCAAGGCAATTAACCAGCAATTAATTACTTGAAAATATAATCACTTGACCACTTGAGAATGGGTTGACTGCTTACTTCGAATATTAAACAAAGAATAATTCTTTGAAGCAGCGTGAGGCAGCTCCAGGAAACCCTTTTAAAAAGACACCAGTTCCTCAGACTGGTGTTACTGGGCACGTGGCCCTTCACTGAGACAAGATAAAAATTACTCTTCCCAGTTTTATTGAGAATTCAGGGTCACAGCAGTGCCCACATGCAGTGTGCTATGCAAATAAAACCCCAGCCCTGCCCCACTGCTTTGGCATGGGAATGCCAGGATTCCTGTGTGCAGACAGACCTTCGTGGCTGGAGTTAACCCACATATCTGATTCTGTCTCCCTGGCTCTGCACATGTTGCTGCTTATGAGTGAGGGAGCATTGACTTTAGCAGTGAGATAAATTTTAGGGCCCATTTGAAAGCTCTGGAACATGTGCATGATGCACATTAACAAATACATCATATATCTTACCACTACAGCTCTTCTCTCCCTGCTTATTTTGCATTTCATTTTCTTCAGTGAATCAAGTGGAGGCAGAATATTCAATCTCCGGAGCGAGCAAATGTCCTATAGAGTAAAATATACACTTTTAGATGAACTTGTTCTCTCTAGACTAGTTCCTCCATAGGCAAACAAACCACAGGGAAATTCAAATTCCATTTTGGCTGGGATGCGAAGCCCTGAGAAGGGAGCAGGAGGATTCTCCCCGACCTCTGGAGCTCACGTTTCCTGCGGCTCTGCCGGGCGGGCGGAGGGGAGACATAAATTCTCTGCTCAGGCCACTTGGCAGAACTAATCTCTTTTAATCTGCTCTCTTTATGGCACCTCTCTGGGCTGACAGAACCCCGATTTATGGACTGTCAGGAAGGTCCACAAGGCCAATATCTTTCTTCAGGAGTTCACTTCCTTCAGCGGCAGCGAGTGGCGAGGGAGGGAATTCAAATCCAGCATTTCCCTGGCTCAGAGCTGCAGTGTTACTGTTACACCAAAAGTGTTATCCTAAAGCAATAAAAGCATGCATGTACGTGGCAAAGTAATGACAAACTAGGACACTGCTTTGTTCAAGTGGTGCTCATGGCATGGAAAGTTACACGTGGAAGTGCATCTTTTCCCTAGGGAGGTGCTTGTCCCCCAGGACCAGTGACCCCTTGGCAGACCCAGGGACCTGTTCTGCTTCGTTTTCTATAAAACTAATTAGAATTATTCCCATGTGACCTCATTCAGCACCCTCCCCCAATCCAGGGTGAAAGGGAAAGACACATCCCAGGTCTTTGTGGCTGTTTAACTGATTAGTCCCAGGGCTCCAACTTTATTGATTCCTCCCCAGTGTGGTCTCCAGGGAAGAACTGTGGGCTCTTTGTGGAGCAGTTACATTTAGAGACTGAAAAAGAGCCCTTGAAGATTCAGAGGATAAAAATAATTACCTTTGATGCTGAAAATCTGTTTCTTTTTTTCACCAAATCTGGCAATGCTGCACCAAAATAATTAGTTAAGGAAAATATTATTTATATGAAATTAGTACTTAAGTGTCTTCAGTAAGATATTCATTAGCATAATATTGTGAAGGGAAATAGTTAAATATTAACTGATTTGGCACAAACAGATAAAACCCAACAACTGTCCTGACCTGAAGGGAGCCCACAAGAAAAATGGAGAGAGAAATTTTACAAGAGCGTGGAGAGACAGGACAAGGGGGAAAGGCTTCAAACTGAAGGAGAGCAGGGTTAGATGGGATATTGGGAAGGAATTCTCCCCTATAAGGGTGGTGAGGCCCTGGCACAGGTTGCCCAGAGCAGCTGTGGCTGCCCCATCCCTGGGAGTGCCTAAGACCAGACTGGAGCAACCTGGGCTAGTGGAAGGTGTCCCTGCCCATGGCAGGGGGTGGCACTGGATGGGCTTTGAGGTGCCTTCCAATTCAAGCCAGTCTGGGATTCTGTGACTTCACAGGCTGAAGTTTCAATCAGACCAAGGGATTCCTCCAAGGTCACACACAAAGGAAGAGGCAAAACCAGCACCAATATTTTCTGGACCAATTCAGTGCTTTTAACCACGAGCTCATCCTTCCTCTCCCAATTCCCTGAACTACCCTCTCGGAGTCACGGCAGGACAGAGGCTGGGCTGTAAATGCAGTTACACCACGTTTACCATCTCACCCAAAGGATTTCTTTGAATTAAGCCGAATAAAGCTGTTCACACGCACACAGTACCTGCAGGACTGGTCCCTGAACGAGAAATATTCTCAAACACACATCCTGCAAGGGGAAAAGCATTTGGATCCCTCTTTTCTCCTGCACATAAACCATAACCACAAGACAAAAGCTCTGCAGAGCCTCGGCGGGGCTCGCAGGCGACAACGATCTGTTTTGCTCTGCCGGCTCCAAAATGGTTTTCTTGATGAAACTCCCGAGTCCGCCGGAGACTGAGACACAGATGGATGAGCTGAGCATATGATAAACCTGCTGCATGAGTTTGTAGTTAATTGCCCATCATCTTTTTTGTCTCCCCATAAAAAATTTCACGCCCACCTTGCCCGGCAAAGGTAACCCGGGTGTCACAAACCATTTGTCTCCTCGCCGCGTTGCCCGATCGCTCTCGTTGCTCGGTGCTGTGGAGACAGGACAGATTTGCTGAGCCTTTTTACAGATGAAGCACACTGCATCTTTCATCAAGTGATCTCCATCCCCTAATGAGAAGAAACACCTTCCAGAGCCATTTGCATAGTAATATCTTTATTTCTAAACCAATAAGCAGGCTGTGACTCTCGGGGCCGTTAGTCAGCACAGAGACACTGCATTTACATGAGCCAAGTGTGGAATGAAGCCAAGAAGCCACGTCCTCTTCCCATGGGCAGGGAGGGGACTTGGGCTGAGCAGGAGGAGGGGCTGAGGGTCTCAGTACAAGAACCATTACATGGATGGGGAGCCCATGAAAGAAGCATCATTGGAGTCCTGTGCAGGGTCATGAGTTGGACTTGATGATCCTGTGAGTCCTTCCAACTCAGGATATTCATGGAATCACAGAATGGTTTGGGTTGGATGGACCTTAAAGCCCATCCAGTGCCACCCCCTGCCCTGGGCAGGGACACCTTCCACTAGCCCAGGTTGCTCCAAGCCCTGTCCAACCTGGCCTTGGACACTTCCAGGGATCCAGGGGCAGCCACAGCTTCTCTGGGAAACCTGTGCCAGGGCCTCCCCACCCTCACAGGGAAGAATTTCTTCCCAATATCACATCTAAACCTACTCTCTGTCAGCTTTAAGCTGTCCCCCCTTGTCCTGTCACCACAGGCTCTTGTAAAAATTCCCTCTCCATCTTTGTTGGATTTCTCCATTCTTTCTTGAATCCTTGTGTATGATTCTGTGTCCTCTCCCTGCCTTCACAGCTCTTCTTGGGAAAACAGCCCCTTTCTCCTGCAGGAACCAGGGTTCAGGGGTGGTGGCTGGGCTCAAGAACAGGAGCTGACACTGCAGATACCATCAGTGCTCCTCAAGCCTGTTTATCACCAGAGCTCTTCTCTCTCTCTTATTTTTACTGGGGGACAAAATATTGCAGGAGGGGGTCATTTCAGGGCAGCACAGCCTCACTGGGAGCAGCAAGAGAGACAAAACACTGTCTAAACACCACAATTCTGAACCTGCCTTCAAAAAAATCTCCTGATTTTTTCCTTGGATGCCATAGTGCAGAAAGGCTCCTCTTCCCTGCCACAGCTCCAAGGCAAAAGGTGTCACTGTGCTGGGGCGTTGGGCCTCTCCCTGCCTTCCAACCTCTCTGCTCATCTGAGCCCAGGGAGTCTGGTGGGCAGCACCCCTTGAACAGAGCAGAAAGGAAAAAAAAGTCCTCCTTGCACTGAGTCACTTGACAGTAAATTGAAACCTCTTCTCCACCCAAGTGGTGCAGCCTAACAGGCCTCTGGAAACCACCAAAACATTCAGCGATGGCAGAGCTTCCCCAGGAAACAGCTTTTCTTCAGCAATCAGCCTCTCCGAGCAGGAACGAGCAAAGTCTAATGGGCAGTTAAAGGAATTAGTCCCGATTTCCCTGGTGTGCTTTACAGTTCACGGCCCTGATTTACAGAACTTAAATCTTCAGCAAATAGATTTTTCCCTGTTCCTCTCAGGGCACAGATCCACCTCCTCCCCACAGCTCCCCTGCCGGGCCCAGCAGAGAGGAGGGAGCTGCCAACACAGCTCTCACGGCTCTTCAGAAGCTGCTGGGAACAAGCAGGACTCTGCTGATCACCTCATTCTGGAATTTGCTGAATATAAGCAGAAATGGCTCCGAGAAGAGGAACAAACTCTTCCAACAGTCCCTGTGTAGCCCACGCTGAGGCACCACCAACACCACTCCTAACTGAGGTGGGACTTCTGCTTATTATACTGAGACCTATATTTATTAATTTAGTTATATTGGTGGCTCTCCAGAGGGAACCACACAGAAAGCCTTCACCTGGCCTAACTAAGTTTATATTTTTTATATCTGTCTGTGCAGACGTGTTTGTTTGATTTTGGTCATTTATTTATGGGTTTGTGTCCTTACATCTCTCAGCACATTAAAATGTCATCAATTTGCAATGCCTGTTTGAAATGTCACCTCTTTTTTTAGCCTAAAATGTGGTTTGGTACCGTGAAGATATAAAATAATATTATCTCAAGATATAAATGATATTTATCTAAGAGGGTGACTATTATAAGCACTTGATAAGTGATGGAATTATTAAAACCAGTCCTGCCTTGATATAAGGTCGAGAATTGAAATAATCCTGTTAGCAAGGGAATAGGAAACATCTCTCTCTCTCAGTTCCTGTGGAGGTGCTTTAGGAGATGCCCATTTTTCCCCATGGAATTAGGAGGAGCCGTTCCACATGATCTGTTTTCCTTTCTGACCGCATTAAAACAAACATTCCACGGAAGGAGTTTGTTCCCCATCTCTTTCAAAAGGCTGCCACCACCTGGGGATTGGTTTTAATACAAGGCTCGGGTCTGTGTTTGGCAAATAAATGTTCCTGGAGCAGCAGCTCAGGCTCTGTGAGGAGGTGCCACTGCAGCTCAGCCAGGAGCTGTCTGTGGGACCACACCAGGAATTCTGACACGGCAACACCTCCGTGCCACAGGGGCTGGATTTACCTTCCCCTTTAAAAATCTGCACTTCCTGCAAAACATGGGTTTTATCCATTTGTGTTATAAACACTTCTGTGTATTTTGAACTGTATAATTTACACATGAGCAGGCAACTTGCTTAACCCCCTCCAGTATCAGGTAGGGTGTCACTGCAGGGCCCAGAGCCTGGAATTTTTCTTTTCTTTCTACAGTGCCACTGGATTTTACCAACAAGGATATTCCAATCCAAGATTTTATTTGCCTCGTAAATTCAAAGTTTCCTTTAACAGCCGATATGTAGCTTGTGAGAACTCCTACTCTAGAATACAGAAGACAATAAAAGTAATAAATTAAATGCATTCAGCCCATCTTACCTTGGTCTGGCTCTACCAGCTCCCTTGAAAACATGACACCATTGAAATGTACCCTCCACTGCAGTCAAGGGGGGGAGAAAGCAGAGAAAACAAGTGAAAAAGGTACTAGTCAGCCACAAGAAATTACCTGAGTGTGCACAGCTCCATCCTGACTTCCAGCAGCTTGGGAGGAGAATTATAAATTACCTTGGCTGCAAAATATCCCGATGATGGTCCCTCATCCACACAAACATTGACAACAGAGCAGCAACCGCGTCTCTCGGCACCAAGAGAACTGAAAGGGAAAGAGTGAAAGGAGAAGTTATTACATTTAGGATTTTATCATTAGCAGCAGCAGGTTTGAAAGGATGCTGGGAACAATTGCCTGCCACCTTCCCCTTCCACAGCCTTCAGAACTGGAAAACATTCCGGGCGGTGCCGAGCACTGGGAAGCGACCGGAGCTGAAATGAGGTTTTATCTTCAGTGAGGGTTTATTTCACTCCCCATAAAGTAAAAGGCAGCACAGTTTAGAAATAATGTATTCGCAGCCCTGACTATTATGGGCAAGCCATTATTTTTATTGCTGGCTGTGTAAAGGATATTTCATGTTTAGGTAACGCTGGTGTTCCAAAATAAATAAGGAGGCGGATGCAGCAGAAAATCCTCCTTGGTGCAAAATACACACACAATTATGTGCTAAGCACTGGAGGAGTACATTGTACCTGCCCACAGAAGTTTTATAACTGTGAGAATAATCCCTCATTTGCATGTGCAATTACTGCAATTGCATATGCAATTACAGCCACTGGTTTTCCAATGAGCTCAAAGGAAAAAAATAAAATACCCATTTCTCTTCGCTGTAATAAAAATGTGATTTGCATACGCAGAAAGAAAAACTGTGCTTTCTGGGATGTGAAATTAGACCACCTTGGGGTATATTTTGCTTTTCTTGAATGAAGTATAAGCATTTCTGTGATATTAAAAAAGGTTGGAGCTTTTTGATAGCTGGAGACTTCACAGTAATTTCTTCTCTTGGGCCACTGTAATTACTGTGCACTATTCCATTGTCATCAGAGATATTATTTTACATTTGCAATTAATAGGACATAGTCTTGAGGCCAGATTCCTTAAAGCTTTATCTTTCTCTCTAATAACTTAGATCATTAGGAATCACATTTATTTAATTTCTCAGAAACGTGCAAATAAAAGAATTCCAAATTCCAATCTAGAATTCTATTTTCAGAATTGCCAGCATCTGCTCTTTCTAATAACCACAGGTGGGAGGAAATCCCATAATCTCCTCATCACCAATTTTAACTTGTGAAATGAGAGCATCTGAAAGTGCAGCAACAACCAGAAAAATATAGAAACGGTGCCCTGGATTTTTGGAGTGTCCGGAGCATCTCCAGGATTTTCAGATCTCATTTTCTCAGTTTAGAAATATAAAGTTCTGCTTATTTTCTTCACTGCTGCCACATAAAGACCGTGATTTTCCCCGTGCTGAAGTGGAAATTTGGCCATCAGCAGAGAAATATTTCAGTGAAATATTTACAAGCCCCTCATATTTGTTCACACTGAAGGTGTGCACAGGACGAGGGGAGTTGGATGGTGCAGTTCCACCCCAGCATTAGAAAACCCTTTATTTTGGGCTGAAATCATCACCAATTGATGCTCAGCAGGCCAGAGCATGTGAAGGCAGCACGTTCAGATGTGACCAAGCCTCCTGATCCTGGACATCCACAAAGAATTTCCATCAGAGGATGTTGAAACTTCTGTCCAGGTCATGCTCCCACACCTGCAGCCCTACAGAGATGAAAGTCTACCTCTAACCCCAGATTAAATTCTAAATGTTAGGAAGGAAAATTAATTTTCTCTTCTTTGATAGATGAATATTTCATCTGGAGGAACCAGAGGCTGCTCTCACTTGAGCAAAATAGCAACAAAACCAACCCAGCACTTGCTCGGCTTTTCCCTTCCTCAGAAAGAGAGGGAGAAAAACTACTGTGTAAGGTAAGAGCAGGCTGTATGTGCCATCTGTATGCCAGCTAAATTCAAATTCCTGGTGGATTAGATCACCCAAGCAAGAAAATACAGGTTCTGTCTGTCACCTCCATGCCTCTAGTTGAGAAAATAAGAAAGGTAGTTTAGCTTTGACAGATGCTTACAGGCTTTTGCACTTTTTAGACAAAGAAATGTTAATTAAAATGGCTCCAAGAGCTGACTCCTGCAAAAACCTAGGAAAGCTTATATACTTGTTATTTCAGTGCAAGAATTAAACAAATACATCTGTCACTGAAGAACAAAAAATGAAAAAATTTAACTTACGTTAATTGTTCATTTTCAGCCTCTTTAAAAGCAACCCGGTCCCTGGCTGAGGGATCTCCTTGTCTGCCAACGGTCCTGAGGAGCAAAAATCAGGTTCTACACAAGAAAATGGGGTACAACTTGAGATATCTTTGAAAGCAATCATTTCTCTTTGTGATAATCTCCATTCTTGTCTCCAGTCACATTTTGTTTCATGTGTAAATATGTGTGTAACAGAACACAGGACTGAGGTTTCAAACCTAAACAGAAAATGTTATAAATAAAGACCTTAACAGAATAAACAAATGAAGAAGGAAAGGGCTTTAATTTGTATTTGCCAATTCTGGAAACAATTGCTGTGGGATGGATGTCTGGCTCTTCTGTCAGGGAGAGTTTGCTATTAATTTCTCAGCCTGAGAACAACTCTCCACTTAGCAAACAGCTCTGGGGTATTGAATGTGTGACATCACTTCTACAGTCCCACATCCAGACAAGAGCAGCAGGACCACTGGGTGTTTTCTCAGGAGCAGACAAAAATATGAGTGCCAACAGCCAACCATTAGAAGCATTTAATCACCTGAAATTAATGAAGACTTTAATGCACAATATTCCTCTCCTTTATTTTCATTTGCCCAACCCTCCTCTCCCCTTTTTCCTTGGAGTCACCAGCTGTTCTCACCCAAACACTGCAGTCCCACACCAAGTCTGTGTTTGAACCACTCAAACAAATGGGTTAATTGTGCTTTAGTTGGTTCCCCAATGTCAAGATACTTCAAAGGCAGAAGCTCTAGAAACCATTTAGAGCTCTGGGACAAAAATAAGGTGGTTCTTATCTCATTTTAAATGAGCAGCAATATAGAAAGGAGATATTTAATCAAATAACAAGGCTTCTCTAGACGTTAAACCTTTTGCTTTGAGCAAATTAACTGGATAAAGTTATGATTAAAACCTCTTCAAACAGATCATTTGGGCTTTCCACTGTCCACAGAGCAGTTACAAGTATGTAACTTTGTGGTTTCAAACAACACAACCCTTTGATATCCAACCTACTCTCCAATTTTAATGTTCCTCTCCTAGAACAAGTATCAGTATTTTTTCCCCTTTGAAAGTGTTACTGTTCAAGGCCCTGATTCAGAGGAGACACTTAGAGAAGTGCATAAACATATTCTTAGCTAAATACATGTTTCCATTGAAATTTGCATTATTTTCTAAAATTTCAAAATATATCCATGCCCAGATCATCCAACCCATGGCCTGAACCACAGGGCAGCCTTGGCCTCTTCAAAGGGCAGCTGAAGTCCAGTTAAACCTTAAAATCCCCTCCTTTTGGGGTGAGGGTGGCACTCACCAGCACTTTAAATTTCCATATTTTTAATTAGGGCTCTGCTGGTTCTTTTGTGAAACTTTGGAACTGGTGGGAAAGTTCTGGAGGAGGCAGCAGGTGAGGGCAGAGCTGAGTCAGCACCTCAGCCTGGCAGCACAGCAGCTGCAGCAGCAATTCCCTGGAGGAAGGAGCTGCTTTGGGAGGAGAGCAGGTGCTGCTGGATGCAGGCCTGGCCAGCAGATGCCCAGTTTGCCTCCAGGGCTGTTCCCAAAGAAAAGAACCCAGCAAAGCTTAGGCTTGGATACCACCTGTCCTCTCCAGAGGGAACGTGTGCTGGGGAGGAGCTGAACCCAGGACCACATATTTCATCTGGGACATCTGCTCTGCTCCCTGAGGATGAGGAGCCTGACCAAGGCAGCCTGGTCCTGATCCCTAAACTCTTTGCACAGTTCCCATCACTCCAGCACAGCTTGTGTTCAAAATAAATCCAAAGTCACCTTGTGATGAACACTGTGGTACAACTGGACTGACACATAAAACCAAATATTCCATAGAATCCCTGAGGTTGGAAAAGCCCTCCCAGCCCATGGATCCCCCCTGTGCCCCATCCCCACCTTGTCCCCAGCCCAGAGCACTGAGTGCCACGGCCAGACCTTCCTGGGACACCTCCAGGGGTGGGGACTCCAAACCTCCCTGGGCAGCCCCTGCCAGTGCCTGACCACCCTTTTGGTGAAAAATTTCTACCAAAGGATCCCTGCTGCATCACCCTCATTACAGCAGCTGTTAACAGAGGTTTCAAATCAGCATTATTGTATTATTTCACGTTGTATCCGAGGTTCTATGCAGAATATTGTTCTAAAACACACCCTGAGAACAGTGACAGCATCATTGTCATCCCAGGGCAGGCAGGGGAACTCACATAAGATGATTTGTGCAGAAAAGTCCAGTGAGAAGTGACATTTATATTTGCCTTGTCAGAGCTCAAACAAAGCTCTCAGTGTTCCCCAGCATCCCACTGACACTGAGACAAGAACCAACAACCATCACTCCAAACTGCTGCAGAGCAGGAGACTGGGGGATTTAGCAGTGGCTTCCCATCCTTGCTGGGATCACACTCACACTCCCAATGCACCCAGAGGAACATTCCAGCTGCTGCTCTCCTGGAGCCAGGGCTGAGCCACTCCTGCCTGCTGATTCTGCAGGAAAAAGGAAGAATTATTGGGTATTTGTACTGAGCTGCTGCCCACAGAGCTGAAGATAAATCAAAGTGGGAACAATAAGCAGAGGAAAGAGGCCACTGGAGAATGTCCAGGATGGGCTGAGAAAGGCAGGAGTTGGGCTGGAAATGCAAGAAGGGAATTTTTCATGATCGTAAGACCAGCACCTCCAGCAACTCTTTTCTGTTTCTTATTTAAACTTTTTCTTCCCAGGACAAGGGGGCCTTTCCCAACCTCTGTAGAAATTATTTCCATTTGATAATTATTAAAAAGAATATGGAATTTTGGAAACTTTCTTGCATCATCTCTACATCTGTTTTCCCATTTCACTGCTTATCACACAAAAACCAAGACAGAAGTCAACTGTGTATTTAAGTTTGAATGAACTTCAGTGCTCCCAGGGGAGCACTGGGATTTTTTCCTTCAGACCCTTTGCATTAAAAATGAAATTGTATTTTTTTTCTCACTTGCAAAGTTAGTTTTTGAGGGAGAGAGAAAGAAACACCACGAGTAACTTAAATGTTTTCAGTAACTTGAGGAAAAGTAACTAAAGAAACTGAAAAAACAAACAAACAAACAAAAAACAACAAACCTGGTAGATCCTGCTCAGAAACAACCTAGAAAACCAAGAGTTCAGTATTAAATGTACAGCACTGAAGAGCTCATATTTAAACACAAATCATGTGGAATATTTATGACTCCATGAACCAAACTCTTTGAGGATGAAACTTATTTCTTACTCAGCTTCAGCAGCTCTAAATGAAGTAACATTTGGGGTTATACAAAACATTTGTAAAAAGGAATGAATTTTAGATGCTATGCATTAAGAAATTAAGTTGACCAATCCCTTTTCTTGCCCTCGGCCTTCCAGGCTCTCTTACTGAAAACCCGATTTCCATTAATAAAACAAATTTATTTCACTCTGCCCGTTGAGCAAGAAAAAAGCTCTGTGAAACTTCCAGCTGTGCCTTTGAGATATTGCTACTCTCCCCCTATTTCTTGGCAACTTCTCCCTCATTAACATGCATATTTTAATAGTATTGCTGAGGTCAGAGTGGCTCGGTGTCTCTGCTGACTGGCTGCTTTGCAGAGCTTTTGTGAGCACTGCAATAGTAAACCCCACTTGGAGGTTTTTTAGCACACGTTTTTGATCCTCAGGGCTCCTCTAGGTCATCACTGAGCACAAAAAAACCTGAGCTCAGGGCTCAGACTGATTGTCAAAAATAGAGAGCATCAGGAAGAACTGAAGAGGCACCAGATGAGTCTCAGGGGGCCACTGAAAGGGAGGGTCAGGCCCATTTCTCACACTTCTGAGCCCGTTACCTTGGTCTGCACGTGGCAGGTGCTGCTCTAATGACCCAAATCAACTCTCCATCCTCCTCAGGGCCTGACAGTCAGCTCAGACAGAGCTGTGGATGAACAGGAAGGGGACAAAGTGACAAGTTTCTCATAATTTCTGCTTATTTCTTCTATGCAGAGCAGTGGAAACAGAATCTGATTATTTGCTCTGCAGCCCTAAGTGGCAAAGGTGGACAAACAGTCAAACCCCCTCCTTCCTGAACTCTCTCCTCACCAGCTGTCTCATAATTCTCCAGGAAAATCCAAAAAAAAATTATGAAAATTGCTTCTCCTACCACAACACAAGGAAAGCTCCAAGCCTGTGTTGTCCCATCCAACAGTAGTGAGAATTTTAACATCCAAAACTAAGTCATGAAAGAAAAGGGAAAGGAAGAACCATCTGAGCTTACTTAGGTCAGTATTTGCTTTTTTGGCTTAGAGCAAGAGTTATTGCCAACAAAACCCCACACTGACAGCCAAGGCCACAACAATCTGCAGGACAAAACAAGGAGACACAGACTGAAGTTTTCTAAAATATTGTGATGGGAGCCCGGATGAAACCTCTGGTCCTGCCTTTGTCCAGCAGTTTGTTTCTATCAGCACAGAGCTCTGAGCACACACAGTGTGAGGCAAAGTCCTGTCAAACCCATTTCCCCTCTGCAGCTGAGGGCTTTGTGGCTGTTTTCCTTGGTTTGAAGGCAGACCCTGAGTTGTGTTTGTTCAGCCCAACCACCCTGTGACCTTCACTGCCGAGCTCACTCACTCCTGACACCTGTAGGACAACCATCTCCCAGAAACTTCTCCCAGACAGAGAGATCAGAACCCCTCAAGTTTTTAATTTGCCTGTTTATGTCAGTGCATTGCTGCTTTCCCTCCTTTAACCTGGCCCTTTACCCAGCACACTCCCTGTGCCTCGGCAGCGCTGCCCAGTTCACTGAACACCCAAAAACTCCTCCTGGTTCACTGTGATTTGCAACTCCACAAAACATAGGCAAATGAAATTAGTGCCAGCAAAAATAATTACAGTTGCTCATGGAAGGATTAATAACTAAAGCCTGCCCTGCTTATGGTGAGGTTTAATTCTGTTGCAGGCACTAAAGGAAGAAGTTAATTCTGCGTTCCTGTTGTGTGTGGCAGGTGATGTGTCACGCGAATGCAGGTAATTAGTTAATTGTGGAGGGAAGCAGAGATACACCCACGTGTCTTGTAAAGATACAAAGAGAATCATGGACTCAGAGAATGGTTTGGGTTGGAAGGGGCCTTAAAGACCATCTAGTCCCAACCCCGTCCTATGCACAGGGAATCTTCCACTAGAACAGGTTGCTCAGGTCACATATCACAAATAAACAAATACATCACCAAAGACTGATCATTACCTGTGGATGATCCATAATTCCATAATGCCTTTTTCTGGATACACAAACCCCCCTGCTATTCATCATTTGAAAGTGGATAGGATTGACTTATTGCTACAAGGTGTAATAACACTATGAACTGTTCCCTCAGGCTACGAGGATTCAATAAAAGAACAACCACCTTTTTATACAGCGTTCGTGGGAACAAATCCAATTTAGTGCTGTGAATACCTCCCTCGTTAGGGGATCACTTGCTCTGCTCTGGCCTCCTGTGAGAGACTGCAGTGGCTTGAACATTGTTAAAATCACTGCAAAGGGGGAAGCTGGACAGGAGGGACACACCACAAAAATGCAGGAACTCAACAACAATGTCAGCCAGGAGCTGGGAACCCAAACCAATAGGATACTTCCCTCCAAGCCCATTAGGATATTCCTCCTTTGGAAGAGCCTGGGGTGGGGAAGCCCTTCCATCACATCCTTCCTTCATTGGCACCGTGACATTGGGCAGGACCCCCGTCCCGTCCCAAACCATCCCATCCCATTCCATCCTCAGTGCAGTGGTGCCAGTCCCTGTTGATACCAGTCTGAAGGTGATCATTAACCTGCAAAAAAAAAAAAAAAAAAGGGGAGGGTAAGTATTTGGGGGATCTGAGCCCTTCCCAGCTGAAATCCCTTGGAAATGGGAACGTCATTCTGTGGCTGTTTCCAAGCCTTTACGAGCTGGATTAGCTCCCTGGAAGCTGGGGGACAACAGCTGTCTTTCATTTAGGATTAGCATAAAAATCAATCAAGCACCCTTATGGAGCCAGCAAACTGAAACTGTGAGAGCTCCAAGGAAAACAAACTCCAGGTGGAAAATATGAGATTTTTATGGAGCCAGAGAACACAAATCCAGGTTGGACGGTACCTGCTGGAGACATGTGCTCACATTTGTTTGAAATCTCCAGTTTAGTGGTTATTCTGGAACTGAAATGAGGCAAAGCTGATGCTATCTAATTAACTTGTAACTTGATTTTGAATTGCTGTACACTTCTAAACATGTAAAGCTCTACAGTGTTTCAGCAGCAATCATGTTTACCACACCAAGCTGCTTTTCTGCTGCTGAGTTTTATGTGATTTCTTCTGGAAAAACACACTTTATTAGTGTCTAGGACATCTCATTAAAGCCCACAAAAAGGGGGCTCAGAAACATCCTGAATAAATGCACACTGAGCGTTTCAGAGTCATTTCAAATCATTGATTTGGGCTTTTCTTTATGGTCAGTGTCATAGTTGAAATAAAGGGAAAAATATCATCAATAATCCAGTAATAACTAAGTTTATTAGTATGTAAAGCAGCCAGCTGGATGTCAATTAACAAGATAAAGTTATACAGGCAGATTCCAGAGTCGAAGTAGTACATGAAAAATACTATATTATTATATGAAACCGCATATTTTTATGTTAAAAATTATCAGGGTCTCTAAATGGCTGTGATGTTCTCTGGCTGCATTTGTTCTATTTTATTGTAAAGCTACAGAAATCAGAACATTTTCTTTGAAATGGAGGGAAAACCCTTCAGTGAAGGTCACAAAATCACAGCCAACATGACACTTCTCTAAAATTGTTTTAAACTTGCACTGACTGCTACAAGTCACCCAAGGTTTCTACACTTACAGCTGCCAAAAATTACATGAAGGTCTGCTAAGATGTTTTATGTCACCTCCAGAGTGTCAGGTTCCATTGAAACATTACTCCATAGGAAAAGCAAGAGAAAATCCCTTCCCATAATATTATAACTTCTCATTTTCCCCATAGGTAAATTTAAAATAATCAATAAGGCCCAAGACTGTAGTTTTATTAATCCAACACCGGTAGTACCTTGGATCACCACAGAAAAATCCATTTTAATATCAGAACCAGTGTGTCCCACAAAAATCCTTATTTGCTGCCACAACACTGTTGTTAATTTATTGTTTGTGTGTCAGTCACACAGAGATGTTCATCTATTGCCACAGGAAGCAGAGCACTGCAGAATCTACTTAATTTATAAGCATTCAAATGGGCTCTTGTTTAGTTCTTGTACAGCTTCCTTAGTTCATACTGGGATAGCTGTGACTGATTCACACCCCACGTTCAGATAATCACCTGTTTACCCCCAGGAAAGAATATATAGCATTTAGACTAACCAACATTTCATATTAACTCTTTTTCCTGCCTTTATCTTTTCTCTAAAACTGATTAAATTTAGTATTTCTTCTTCTACCTTTCTCATTTAAATACTCCTTAAATGGCAATTCTTTTTCATAATAACCAGTATTAGGAACTTACCTCAGGTACTCACACAGCATTTGCTTACAGCAAGTATTCTTAAATTCCTTCAGGATCAGACTTTCACCCCCCCAAAAAAAAATATATATAAATTGGGATACAACTACATACAACAGCCTCAAGAGGGAAAAAAAAAAAAAACATTCACCATGCTATCCTAAATAAAGTAATTCTTTTTTAAACAGGGGCACCTGCAGAAGTGAAGGTCAGTCTCCTCAATACTCTCACTTAAATATTGCTCTAAATTCAGGTTTCAGGTGTTTTCAGTGCAGAAACACCCCTGCACAGATGTTCTCTGATCAGACCCTGAAGACAAGAATAACTTGTGGAAGGGCCAAGTGCTCAAGCACACGGGTGGCACAGATGCCAACTCCTTACATTTTACCAGTGGTTTGAATCAGCCACTGGAGCTGCTGTCTGCAGTGAATTCCACTCGCTGAAATACGGCCACAGGAACGGGGGGACGGACTTTGACTGTTCATTTTTGCAGACAGGCTGACTAATTGCTGCCAGGAGAGGACATGCAGGGGGCTGTGAGCACCCAGGCACAGAACAGGTGTTTGTAGGACCCGAGGGGTTCCCTTTGCTCTCTGATCGGTGCTCTGCCCCCAGGGCAGCCCCAGGAACAGTCTCACCCCCGGAGAGCACAAAGCTCCAGCTGAGAGCTCCAAAACAGGAGCCTGGCTGGGATTCCCACTCCAGCTGCTTGTGCGGGGCTGAGCATCCCTCATGCTGCTCAGACCTCAGAAAGGCTTCGTGCCTTGGAGATGGAAACGTCCTTAGGGCAGGGTTAGATGGGATATCAGGAAGGAATTGTTCCCTGGGAGGGTGGGGAGGCCCTGGCACAGGTTGCCCAGAGAAGCTGTGGCTGCCCCATCCCTGGAAGTGTCCAAGGCCAGGTTGGAGCACCCTGGGCTAGTGGAAGGTGTCCCTGCCATGGCAGGGGTGGCACTGGATGGGCTTTGAGGTCCCTTCCAACCCAACCCATCCCGTGAGCCTTTGCTCCTTTCTTACAGGTTGGAGAAACACCCCATGTCCCACTGCCCCACTGTGGTCAGGCACAGAGGAACAGTTCTCTCTCATTTCCTTCCCTTTTTCCTTACTTTAGGCCCACGTCCTTCCCAGACTCCACAGGAACTCTGCCAAGTCCCTCTGACCGGTGGGATGACACCAGAGACCAAAGGCCAATCAATAACTTTGCAATTGCTTAATTTACACAGAACTCACCTTGACAGTGCAGGAGACACCTTTCAGAGCTAATTGAGCTGTAGGTGTTTAATTTACTTTGCCTTTATCAGTAATATAAAACTGCTTTGGTTTTTGCCAATATTCATTAATGAGAATAACATCAGAGCTCATTTTTGTCTTAGATTTACAGATTGATTTCTGAAAACTAACCCACTATCCATTTGATTTGACAGCACTGCTTAACAGCTATTCCTTTTTTTCCCTCACAATGTTGAAAAACTATTTTCCCCACTTTATTTTTAAAGCTGGAACTGAAGGGAATCATTTCCAGAATATTTTTAAATCATTTCACTGTTCCCCATCAGTACCTACTCTATTTAGGAAGGGTTACACTGGCTTTATTTCACTTATTTATTCATTTCCTTACTGTCAAACAAATGCACCTCCACAGCTTTCTGCATTTATAAGGGCAAACTTAAAAGTGGCTTAACACATGGCTTTTCTCATGGTTAATATGTTCAGACTTTCAGACAAAACATCTGCATTTATCTCTTTGGACAGATGGAAGGTACTTATCCAGCTATGCATTAAATAAACAAAAATGCCCATTACTGCCTGCAGAAAAGATGTTTATCATAAAACAACTTTCAAATTGTGGGAAATGCTTGAAAAAAGACCTTTTTTTAGAAAAATCATGTGATTTGTTTGCAATATAATGTGACCACCAGGCCAGGTTGGTGATTAAGGTGATCTTTAGTACCATCTGATACCGGTTGTAGTGAAAATGCCCTGGATATCATCTCAGGATCATGAAGATTGGAAAAGACCTCCAAAGGCAGCAAGTCCCCCCTGTGCCCAATGCCCATCTTGTCCCCCAGCCCAGAGCACTGAGTATCACCTCCAGTCCTTCCTTGGGCACCTCCAGGGCTGGAGACCCCACCAATTTGAGCAACACATGCTCCAAATGAGCCTAATCCCCAATTTACTTATTTCCTTGGATAACTGCACTTCTCAGAGGTCTGAAATGTGGAATAATATCCACAGCACATCCCTACCAGTCACTGTTGTGTCACCACCATTCTCCTTGTGAGAGTGTGGGATTTGTGTGTGGGGAAAAAAAACAAAAACAAAACCAAAAACCAAACAAATAATCTGTGATTTACTGTTACTGGTTAATTCCACTAAGATTACTTACTAAAAACCTTAAAAAAATAGATTTAATGCAGATGTTAAATTAAAGTGTAGCATGGCTGTAACTGAGGACTGTTACCCAGAGAAGCATTAGCAGCAGAGGGTTATAGTATTTTTTAGTACCTTATTAAAACAGTCACACGGATGTGAACATTGTCAGGGACATCTTGTCACATAAATAATTGGACCATTACTTTCAGGCATTGTACACTATATAAAATGTTAATAAGCCTTCTAAAATAGCTCTACATTATAGAAACATATTTTCTATTCCATAAAATATTTGGAAGGTCAGGGGAAGCAGCTGGGGACGAGAGGAGAGACAACTGCTCTATCGTTGCTGCTGAAACAGGAGAGAACATCACAACTGTGAGCAACTTCAGCTTTATACAGCAAATCAAAAGCACAACTGGGGCTGTGCTACAGAGGGCAGGGGCTCCCAGGTGGACTTAGCCCAAAATTGTCAGTCATTATTTAATCAGATCATTATTTCTCACCAGATAACCCCTATCAAAGAAGAAATATGAGCCCTAGACAGGTCCAAAATACATGCTGTGATTTTCAGAAGTAGCCAAAGAGCAAAACAATTCAAAGTTTGGGATATTTCTTGCTTGACTCAGCATATGAAAGTCATTGTCCTTATCCTACTCTCTTGAGAGGGGAAATAAATCAGACAGAAACTCCCCCAGCACGAGTGTTTCCTCCCTGGGATGCTGTAATTTAGAGAACCCCTTCAAGGTTTTGGATGTCACTGTGGTTTGATTTAAGAGGACCCATAACCTGTTGGAACCAATGAAATGCTCTGTGTGAACTCAGCCAGCTCCGAAATAACCCCTTTCAAACTGCTCCAAACCCAACTTCTGAATTCCAGCACCACAGGAAACAAAACCCAGAGAACATTCTATTCCTCAGAGGTTTTATGGGATCAAAGGAGATGTATTTGATGTTGGGCAACTGAGCAAAAACCCACATTGCCCAACCAAAGACTTACTGTGGGTTCATTTCCAAGGGCACCTCGTGCCACGTGCCTGGTGCCTTCGCAGGGACAAGGCACAGAAATAAAGCCACTGCACAGCTACAGAGTGTTATTGGAATTCACTGGGCTTTGTGTCAACCTACCTGAATAAGGGAAGGTGGGAACACAAAACAGGAAAATTACAGAATAACAGAACCAGAGAATGGTTTGAGCTGGAAGGGACCTTAAAGATCATCTAATTCCAACCCCCTGCCATAGGCAGGGAGACCTTCCACTGAACCAAGTTGCTCCAAACGCCATCCAACCTCACCTAAATATTATATATAACATAATATATGTGCAATATTATATATTACATACCATATAATATGCTGCCACCCCTCTGGAGAAGGAGGGTCTGCTCCAGTGGAAATCACCATAGAAAGAAATGATTTAGAAAGGCACAAAATCCATGGATTGGGGTTTTTTCCCTTGAAACTGAAGACTAACTCAGCCAACTCCAAGCCAAGAAAGAAGCAGATTTCTCCATCCAAAATGTCCTATTCCGTACCTATAAAAGAATAAATACATCTATTAACTAATGAATTCAGTAAAAACAGGAGGACAACAGGGAACCAGGGATCTCTGTACTGGTTTGTGAGGAACAGTCTCAGCTGTTTAAGCACAACCATCTCTTTGCCAGTGGCTGAAACAAAGCTCAGGCTTTAAGAGGAAAAGAGCAGCAGGACCAAGTCCAAATGTTGCTCCAACGAAGGAAATATCTGTTAATTACTTTTGAGCACATTCATCTTCCATCAAACATTTGATGGAGACAATCACCCCTGTCTGGTGTCAGTGGACCTAAGCAGGAAGCACTTGGGGTGTCCTGGGCAGGGCCAGGAGTTGGACTTGATGATCTTGTGGGTCCCTTCCAACTCAGGATATTCTGTGATGATCCTGTGATATTTATAACCCTGTATTGCCTGGCTGGGTGCAGAATTTAAGCATTTAAGACCTGCTTCCACCAGCCAGGGAGCCCTGAGTGAAGGTGGTGGCATTTTTGTTCTCTAAAGAGGCAGCAAATCCCAGTTCTCGCTTTCAGAAGACCTGCAGAAGTTTTGTATCTTCTTTTAAAAACAATATTCAAAAAAGTATTTTCTAACATCACCTTTTACTGTGCTTAAAAACTCTCCATCAGCTCAATGGATGTGTCGTGCACAGCTCTGGAATGGGTATAATTCCTGCTGTTATGTACTCGCTGACTCACGGGTGGAAGTTGCTAGAGAAGGTAATAAAAACCAAACAGATAATAACTGTACTGTAGTGAAAATGTTTAGCAGTTAAATGAAAATGAAAGACCTTTTATGTGTGCCACATTTGCATCTTCCTCCCAGGCAGCTCGAAAAAATAATAGAAAACTAAAGGAAATATTTAAAGTTTACTTTAAATATTCACAGTGCTGAGAAAAATAAAGTCTTGGATATGTGGTTTTATTTGTGAAATGTGGTTTTTAGTAGAAATTTAAGAAGTGTTGAAATTAGGTATTTAGACATTGAAAAGAGTGTTCCAGAAGTACCACACCATGCCAAGCTTACCTTACTTAGTGAGGTTCAAAATATAAATTGAATTAAAGTTTTAAAGTTTATGTAAAATGCACTAAACACTTGGTAACTTAATAACGTGTAAATTAAATAAGAGTTCTGCCTTAATAGCAAACATTCATGGAAAACTTCTCCTAAAATGTTCAAAATTTAAAAGAACCTTGGATGTCCATCACATCCCCAGTTCACAGTGGAAGAACAACCCCAGAAGAACCATTTTTCTGCATCATATTCTCATTATAGTTATTAAAATTAATGTTTAACTATGAGAGAGATAAAATGTTAGGAAAAGGGAATCTGTAATAGTCTTCCTAAGAATTGTATTAACTAATTAATCTTGACAACCAACGATTTCAATATTAACTCATAAAAATTTCAATTTAACTCCCAAATAGCTTCCTGCCAGTCTTTATTTCTTAGGAGATAACTACTTTTTTGGACAAATGCTGCCTGACATCACCTTTCCTAAGTGCCCTTCTGAAATCCACCCCTGCCTGTGCTGGAAATGTACCTTTATTAGCATGTACAATCTCCTCAGTGGAGTTCCAGCTCCCAGTTGAGGTGCCTTGGATGGTGCAGCTGAAAAGAAGAGAAGCAGAGGTGACACGTTATTAACACAGAAATCAGTCACAGACAAGTCAGAGCTGAAAAATGCTTTATTTTGCCACACTGGTGGAGACTCAGCTCATGGATTTTACATGTTTATTTATTTTTCTAGACAAGCATGAAAGCCCTTTCAAAATGGCATCACATCACACTTCTCTCACGGCCTCAAAGGTGAACAGCAAATTTCTTCTTCACTGGGGCCTTTGATTGTGAAAATGAGAAAGCCCAAACAGAGCTGGACCAATGCTCCCACCTGAGCCCTCCAGCTCCCCCTGCTCCTCCACAAAACACTTGTCCTGACAAGAAACAAGGGGTCTCTGGCAGAAATCAGCAGGCACAGCAACAGCTCTGCTGGCACAGCAAGGCTTTGGCATTAACAATTAACTGCACTGGTTTCTTTGGGGCAGCCACTTCCTGGGAATGCTGGTGACACAGCCCAGTGTGAGGGGCTAAAACCCCCCAGGGCTGGACTCAGGCTGGGCAGGGGCTGCAGCCCCCCAAAACCTGGAGTGTCCCTGTCACCCGAGGAGTGGCAGCCAAAGAAAAACCTGCTGTGTCCTCGACTGCCTGGGAATTCTCAACACAGCAGCAGGTGCTGTGATAACAAGTATGGGTGTTACAGGAGAACAAACAATTCAGAACTTGGTATGGGGTTTGTTGGGTTTGGTTTTCTTTTACAGGTGACAGTTCCTGATCTGTTCCCCATGAGAGTATTTTGTCATTTGAAGGAGTCATTTCACAATTTGAACACGTTACTCAGTCATAGAATTCCAGAAGTGTTGGGATTGGAAGGGACCTTAAAGCCCATCCAGTCCCACCTCCTGCCATGGACAGGCAGGGACACCTTCCACCAGCCCAGGTTGCTCCAAGCCCCGTCCAACCTGGCCTTGGACACTTCCAGGGATCCAGGGGCAGCCACAGCTTCTCTGGGCAACCTGTGCCAGGGCCTCCCCACCCTCACAGGGAATTATTCCTTCCCAACATCCAATCTAAACCTCTCCTCTTTTAGTTTGAAACCATCCCCCCTTGCCCTATCACTACCCGCCTGTGTAAAAAGTCACTCTGTCTCTTTTTTATAATCCCCCTTTAACTTCTGGAAGGTGCTCTGAGATGTCCCTGGAGCTTTCTCCAGGCTGAAGATCCCCAGCTCTCAGCCCATCACAGTCTCACGCTCTTAAATGACACAGATTTCTGGCAGTGAAGAGCTGCACATTCATTTCACGTCCTGCAGAAGATAAATAACCAAGGGAACACTTTGCAAACACACTGCTTGCACTTGCTGAGTTTGTTTATTCCAAACCCCTCCAGCTTTCAGGACTCTGCAGGGCCCCAGGGGTGAGGATTAGCAGCAGCACAGGACAAGGACAAAGGGTTTGGGCTGTTCTGGTGTAAACAAAGCCATTAGAGCCTCAAGTGGGGGAAATACGAATAAGCAGCTCTGTGTCTAAATATTGGCTGTAAAAACAAATGCTTACTCACATTCAGGTTATCAGGGCACTGACAAAGGGTAGCTTTCCTGGAAACTCCAGGTATAAACTGAGGAAAACACAAAGTCAGACACCCAAAATGGGTCAAAATGAACAGCCTGCACTGGCAAAGCTGGGCAAACACGGTGTGAGATATGAAGGTTCCCAGGCATTAAAAACCCGGGGTCTGGCTGTCCTGGTTGTTCCCCTGCAGCCCTGAGGTTTGCACAGTGTCCAGGGACCCTTTTTCCCTGGCAGCTGCCAAGCCCTGACTGAGCTGGATGGCCCTTCCAACCCGACCTTGGCTAAAGGCAGCTCCAAATGGGCTGTCCAGTTCTGCCAGCAGAGGATAAACAACACACAGTGTCTGGTGCAGACGTGGGTTGGCAACTTATTACACCCTAAGGAGCCCCCAGTTCCACCCCACACTGCTTAACAAACCTGGCCCACCACACACCAGTAAGGAGCAGCTTGTCTGAAAACTTATCCCTGCCAATGCATAAGAACTGCACTCTGGAATTAATATGTAATATTTATTATTGGTTGCTGATTGCAGAATTATTGTCAGGGTAACGAGACTTTCAAAATATAACGACATCCCTGGAAGACACAGGTGCTGCCAGCTCAGAAACATTCCCATTTTTTGCTAGAGTTAGCACTCAGTTTAGTGCACACAAACCACAAACCTAAAGAAAGACAACAACCAGTCCACTCCTCTGTCATGCTTAAAAAAGGAAAACTCATGAGCTCTTCTTTAACAGCTTTTGTGGTGCCATAGGCTGTTTATTGGAATACTTTCCGTGTTTTCCCTTGGATAGACAAATACCACCCAACTGTTCTTTTCTCTGGATGGGTTGAGGCACAACAGCTTCAGGTATTTGTGTTATGACTGAACTCCACCAGGGAGACAACAAGGGCCCCACAGAGCAGCCCCAGCTTAGCCCATATTTCACAAAACTCCCCCTAAGATCAATAAGCCTTTCACAAGAGTTATGAGGAAAGTGGCATCAGGTAAAGGCCTCTTATCGGTGAAAGAAAGCCCTTACTCAGAAGGGTAACATTTTAATTTCATCAAAAATTACATTAGCATTCCTGGAGCAATATCTATAATTTGATAGCTACAGTTAATATGTGGAGTGTTTACCAATCAAAACAACACCTAGAATTTGATGTACGTTGTGTTTGTGCTGTCTGTGCCCCCCAGGGACCCTGCCCTGTGGCACCAGCAGTTGTACACAATGAAAACCAGGAAAATCCTCAGGCTGGGTCTCAGTGAGACAAAAAAAAAAATCTCCATCTATCCCTCTATCAGCTCAAGGCCATTCCCCTTTGTTACTACATGCCCTCGTGATAGGGCATCTCATATATATATATATAAATACATATATACACATATATATATACACACATCAATAGCTGTATCACAAAAATAGCTCTCTCACAATACAGAAATTCCCAAGTGACTAGAAACCAGCTCATAAAACAGAGAGGTTATTCATCAGTAACATCTTAAATTTTAACTTCATGAAGATATTCCTCCTCTTCACTGAGGGCACTGCTCAAAATGCATCTGTGCATCAGACATCCCCACACGTGCACGCTGCTGCCTCCTCGGGAACTGCTGCAGACATTTCATTGATTGCAGCTCAGCAGTTCCAGAGCACTGTGACCCAGCACAGCCCCAGCCTTCAGGAGCAGGATTTACTCTGGGAAATGCATCCAGACAGGATTAGAGAACACTGCGGGGTGAGGCTCCAGCCCTGCTAATTACTCTTTCATGCAATGCACTGACAGGGAGTTTTTGACTTGTTTCCTTGAAAATAAGCTTTGACACAACATCAGAGCAGAAGCTTCCCAGGGATGTGGGAGAATCACTCAGCATGTTTTAAAGAGAGGGACCTGCCAGTTTTGGAACTCAAACACTGGGTCAAATACACCCAATTTATAGCTTCATGCTGCACTGGTAAGTGAAAACGGAGTGTGGCTTTTGAATTCCAGATGAAACGCGCCCAATTTGAAAACCATACATAAATTTATAAGAGCTCCTGCAATAGCTACATCCCTTTTTCAAACAATTTGGGTGCTGGTGGGAGAAAGTTCCATCCAATTCCACAGGCATTTGGGCACCCTTGAAATGCTGCTGTTGGATCATCACTGATCCTCAGCTTCCACTATGACATAAAACCTCATCTTAGAGATCAACAGCTCAGAGAAAAAACAGCAGAGTTGAGAATGCACATATAAATATTTAGCATTAAATAAAGCTCCACATTTTCCCTTTTCTTTCTCTCCTGCTTTATAGATCCAATAACCATTATCCGCATTCCAGATGTCGTGGGAAGAGTAACTGATGTTTGCAAGGCATTGGCAAATGAAGATTATTATATAAATGTAATGTAAGCCACTATTCTTATGGTTCTATTACGTCCCAGGGATGCTGGGCAGCCTCTCAAAAAGAAGTATTATTTGGCACAGTGAATAATGAAATTATGTAAAAGCAACAGTTCCCTCTTCTCCTTGGACTAATAAACTAACTGCACTTCAGCTGGGTTTCTCTGTTCACCTCCAAGACACAGGGGCTGTTCCCAGTGTGACACTGTGTTCTGGGAAACAAGCACTTCCAAAATATTCAAACTGCAGATGAAACACCTTTTCTTCTTTAGGTTATAGTTTGAAACATGATATCAGAAAAAAAAAAAAAAAAAAAAAAAAAGAAGAGTTTTGTGGCTCTAAACAGCCAGAGGGCAGGGTTAGATGGGATACTGGGAAGGAATTGTTCCCTGTGAGGTGCCCAGAGAAGCTGTGGCTGCCCCTGGATCCCTGGGAGTGTCCAAGGCCAGGTTGGACGGGGCTTGGAGCAACCTGGGCTGGTGGAAGGTGTCCTGTCCATGGCAGGGGTGGCACTGGGTGGGCTTTAAGGTCCCTTCCAACCCAAACCATTCTGGGAATCTACAATTATAAATTAGCTACAAATTTTAAAATATAAATTAATAAATGGAAATAAATAAGAATCCGATAGAAATCAAAAGTGCTGGATTGAAACAGAAGGACATCAGTCTGATCTAAATATCCACAAAACCAAGTGATCAAACTTAGCCAAGTCTTCCAACTGATTTTTGGGAACCACCAGCTGCTTATAAAGCACAAACCCCTGAGGGCCCATCAGTAACAGAGATATTTAATGAGCTGGCTTTGGGGCATTCCTGGCATCATCTTCCAGGCATGAGAACTGAAAACTTTTGCTTCCAGATTCCTGATGTACAAATGGCTTCTCCCCAGGAACTATCTAAACTAGAGGGTATTTAACAGAAGCTGAAGAAAAATCAAGTGATGCAGATGCTGGCACCTGACCTGCTGGCCAGCAAGGCTAATGAAGGGCAGGCCCCTGGACACCCTCAGGATCACCAGCTGGAATGTGGCCCATTGATTTCCTGTAATTCAATTTAAAAGGGTGGTGATTTGGGTCAGGCTGCCAGACAGGGTCTGTACACATCACTTAGTGACCACCACAGGTCTCACCTTCGTTGAGGAAGAGGGTCAGGTGAACACACAGCTCAGGAATCATCTCCACAGACAACTCAAAGTTCCAGCAGCACAAAGTCCCTGCCGTGCTAAACCTGTGTCACTCTGAGACACAGCAAATACCATTTGATGCTGAGCAGTGTTTCCCTACAAAGGCCAACCCACCCAGTGCTGAGGGATTAAAGCAGACCCACAGTCAGCCCAGGAGGAATTTGCAGTCACCAGAGGTTGGCCCCTCTGCCTCCCTGCTGTCACTGCCACTGACATCCTGCATGTGCTCCTACATAGCCACATGGTGCTTTTTCCCAGCTGGAGGGGAGTGATTTTTGTGTTTAGGATGTCTCTCAGAGATTTATGGCAGCTCCCCCCTTGCAGAGTTCAGCCAGAGCAGGGATGTGACAAGGTTTGTACAGCATGAGGCTGATGGCTGATGTCTCCAAGAGACAGAAATTACAGATCTAGGAGATGATTTGGGCCATGTTTGTGCCAGGCCATCCCTCTGCCTGGCCTTCCAAGGGACAAGGACACGATTGAGCACCTCTGGCTCCACACAGAGGAGCACAAGGGCTGAGAGTTCTTCCTTTTCTGAGAATCCTCACAAGAAGAGTCTGAGGTTGATTCGTTTTTCATTTTTCCTTCTACTTACACCCTCTACACTTAAGTACTGCACGTTTAACATTGCCCTAAACAAATACTGTAAGGGACAAAAACTTCCCTTCAGTGACAAAACCCAGAGGGAAAGGAGAATGAAGGGAGAGGGAGGGGAACTGAGCACTACTAAGAATATATTTGTGGCAGACACACTGGACAACTTTTCTAACAGTATGAAATTTTGGACTTTGTAGCATTGCCAAGCTCAGAGGCAGAAGGTTACATTGGATGAAAAAAAGTGAATTAATTTTTTAGCTTAAGGTCATTGAAACTTTTGCATTTAGATACATTACACAAAGATTCCTGTAAGTAAATGCTCTGCTGCCTTTGTCTCTAGTTTCTTTTTCCTTTGCCCTTTTAGTGCATGAAGTAATTTGAAATCATTAGGTACAATAAATTCTTTCAGATGTTTACCACATCCTTAAAGGTCTGCATCCTTACCTTCCTCCAGAATTTTCCTTTATTCAATCTGGTCTAAATCGTAAAAATAATCACCAGGCATGGCATTAAAATCTCATTGCCTTCTCTGCAAAATCTGTGGCATTTAACTTATTTCTCTGTCACTACCTGCTGTTGTACATTTTCTCCACAGAGAAATGACTAAAAGTTATGAGGAATTTTGCTTTCATAAGAGTAGAACTGCAGAGTAGAAGAGCTCTGGAAAGAATTGTGCCCCTAAGATCAGCCCAACCCCTGAAGCAGCTCAGCTCTAAGTTGTGCCAACATCGTACCTGCCCTGTTCTGATGAGAGCTCCACCTTCCTCCTCCAGAAACACAAGGTGGGCATTGTCCCAGGGTGGACCCTGTGCACATGGTGCCATGGCAGCTTTCAGCACGACAAACCTCAGAGAAAATGACCAAGAGATTAATAGTTCCCTTGTAAAAAACATATTTTTAAAACCCTATAAAATTACTTTGAGAGAGCAAAAGTTAAGCTGGATTTTCGACCATCGCAGGCAGGAGATTCCTGATCCATCAGCCTCACAGAATAAACCACGATACCAGGGATGTCAGGAAGGAAAACACAAAGGAATTACTTTACCATTCACAATTTGAGACCAGGGTAACAACCCCTCAGACTGTGTTTGGTCACCAGCAACCCCTTGTGCCCAGTCTGGTTCATGGCATCACACAGTCCTTGGGCAGCCCAGGGAGCTCAGAACCATTTCTTCTCAGCATTTTACTCTGCAGCACTTGTTGTTCCTCCCAGGGACTGGAGAGCCCTAGAAAAGAAGAGCTGCCTGACTTTAATAGCTTTGTGATGCAGCTCTTTAGTGGGGCAAAGCATTTGCAGTCAACAGACATAAATCACACCACTCCAAAGCAGGCGGGCCCAGCAAAGTGCTGCTGCATCCTTTGCATATCTCCAGACTCCAAAGGGGCTCATACACAAAGGCTGGTTGTCAGGAGCTGGAACTGGAGACAGAAGATATTTCAGATATATTAAATACCTGCAAAACACACCAATATGACACCACAGCCATTATCATTTTGATAAGAAATGCCAAGTATCATTTAAGTTATGAGAAGTGCTAAAACCAGACATCACAAGCCCTAGTCCTGCACTCATTGTGGTATTTATTGCCCACAATGCACCCATGATTGCAGCAAACAGGAATTTAGTGTGAAAAGGAATGGGACTGTAGTTTTTCTACGTGACTTTCTCATTTTGTGCACATTCTATTCTCTTTTACAGAATTATTCCCACAACCACGAAAATGAACCACCTCTAAAAACACAAATATCAGCGTGTAATTGAATTAATTTTTGACTACAGAAGAAATCAGAGACTCTGCACTGCAGATTCCAGAGCCAAACTCAGTTCTGAGGAGCACAATAAGATTCGCAGCATTACTATAACAACACAGATAAAACATTTACTGCAGATCCCTTGCAGGCCATTGAGACACCCAACTGCACAAGCTCCATGAGCACCTGCACTCCCTCTCTCTGATTCCAACACTTTTCCATTTCGCTGCTGTTGGAAGAAAATACTTCACTTATTTTAAATATGTTTATCCTACCTTGCAGCTGGCCAGCACTCTTCAGGATTTCCTTTTTCCTTGTGGTGATTTTAGAGGTGATCTCTCCAAACTCACCTCCTCTGGCTGCTGTCCAGCAGCTCAGCACAGCTCCTCTGTGCCAGTTCATCTGCCAGAGTTACAGATGTCATCTGCCATCACCCCGGGTTGTGCCAGCTCCTCTTGCTGTTTGCAGATGTTTTATAAGTGCTCACCAGTGAGGAGAACCTGGAAAAATCCACCAGCAGCATCCTGTGCTAATGGGAGGCTGCAGTTTGCAAACTGCCAACCAAGGTGGATAATGGAGTTGGCAAAGCACAAGTAAGAAGGGAGCAAAAGCTTCATAAAAAGCAGATTGGAGGCCAAATCACAGTCCCTTCAACTGCCCAAAAAAGATTGGTATCAGCCTCTAATCTACTCTCCAACCAGGCAACCTCAGGGGAGCATCAGATGGGCACCTTGAAGTAAAAGTTCTCAGCTTCAAGTGAGATCAGCACAAGTTGCAGATGCTTCCACTCCTCCAAGTGGTCTGTGCTTACTTAGAATCATAGAACCACAAAAGGCTTTGGGTTGGAAGGGACCTTAAAGCCCATCCAGTCCCACACCCCCTACCATGGGCAGGGGCACCTTCCACCAGCCCAGGTTGCTCCAAACCCCGTCCAACCTGGCCTTGGACACTTCCAGGGATGGGGCAGCCACAGCTTCTCTGGGCAACCTGTGCCAGGGCCTCCCCACCCTCACAGGGAAGAATTCCTTCCTAATATCTAATCTAAATCTCCCCTCCTTCAGCTTAAAGCCATTATTAGTTATTTTATAAGAAACTTTTTATATTCAAGCACCTCCTTTCCATTCTGCCTCACCAAACTGAGTCAAAGAGCCTTTTGTGCACCCCAGAAACAGCCATTCCTGTGCCTTGCTCTGTCCTCTCATGGAGAGCAATCTTTTATCTGAATTATTTACCAGTTACAGCATCAGCTAATGTTTTTCTACACAGAAGAGGAAGAAAACCAGTGAAAAAGGGGGGAAAGGGGTGAAGTGAGTTCCTAATCTTGGTCACCACGTGCCAAATTTCTCCTCAGAATAACTTTTCTTAATGGATCTCATTGTAAATGAGACAGACTCTTAATTGGTGTTTGCAGAGCCCCACGCACAGCTACTGCCATAATTTGGCAATGCCTTGTTTAAAACACATTTAGGTTATTCAAAGCAGATATTGATATTCACTCGTAGTACCAGCGCGGTGCCAACGACGCCTCGAAGGCATCTCTGAGCAACAGAACCCTGCTCAGCAGCAGGTGGGATGAAATGGTGACAAATGGGATGGAAGGCAGCACATATGAATAAACTCTATAATATCCTATTTGTTTCCCCAGCTTGGCTACTTGCTCCGTTATTTTTCAGAGGCTGGCAGGGTGGAAGCGGCCGCCGCACAAACCCATTCCCGCCGCTCGGGCCGACGGAAGATTGGAAGCAATTTCAGCTCAATGTGCTCTCCCCGGGAAGGCACAAAGTGTCCGTGGGGACACATGGAGAACACAGAGCTGCCTTCAGCAATAAGTGCTGATGAATGAAACCCTGCTCTTCCTTCAGAGTAGATTTGCAAGGCAGGTTTGTTAACAATAACACGAATGCAATCTCCGGGAGGACAAACCTGCAAGCCCCAGTCTCCCGGCTGCTCCCCCTGGGTGCATCGTGTTTGCTTGCACAGAAGATACAAACAGCCTCCTGTCGTGCCCAAACCCAGCCCTACAGGGCAGAAAAATTACTCTTCTAAGGACTGATTCAAACTGTATCACATACAGTTGCACCTGGTGGAGATCCAAGTTATAAAATTCTTTCTAAAGAAAAAGGAGCTAAGTAAGAAACCCGGGGTTCCAAAGGTTGTAAATTAAAAAAAAAAAAAAAAAAAAAAAAATTATTTTGTTATCCAGATCTTTTTTGGGACACATGCAAAAAGGACTTAGAACACTTAGACAGTATCTGTGGAGGAGAACAAGCCCTTTGCAGGCTCTGATCCTGCTCAGTTCAGGCTCAGTGGGAGCTTTGCCAGTTGCTTTGCTTGGCTGTACTTTTGGTCGGGCACCACAGCGGGTTTGCTCATCATTTATCATTATGTTGTCTTATCTCATGTTGCCTTAGCTATGAAGTGAGACAATAAATATTTACCTCCCTCCCACAGCTGGGGGAAGGTTTAATAAGCTCCAGCCTGCTCGCTGTCCATGGGACTGCCTTTGACTGTAGGAGCAGCACAGCAGGAAATGCAAAGGTCATATAAGCTGGTCCCTTAAAGTGACCTCTGAGAGGTTCCTTATCCATGTATGTTAAATCATGGAAAAGGAGTTCAGTATCCTCATCACACTGAGAAAATAAAAATTAATTTACTACAATATGGACACATAAAGAAGTCGAGAGTACATTGCCCTGAGTATCAAATGTCCTTGAATGGAAGCTAAGCTTTATATTAGATTTTTTTTTTTTTAATTTAGAAATCATAGAATCACCAAGGTTGGAAAATAGCTCCAAGATCAACAAGTCCCTCCTGTGCCCCATCCCCACCTTGTCCCCAGCCCAGAGCACTGAGTGCCACAGCCAGGCTTTCCTGGGACACCTCCAGAGGTAGGGACTTCAAACCTCCCTGGGCAGCCCCTTCCAGTGCCTGACCACCCTTTCCAGAAGGAAATTCCTCCTGATGTCCAACCTGAGCCTCCCCTGGCACAGCCTGAGGCCGTTCCCTCTCCTCCTGTCCCTTGTTCCCTGGGAGCAGAACCCGACCCCCCCCCGGCTCCCCCCTCCTGTCAGGGGGTTGCAGAGCCAGAAGGTCCCCCCTGAGCCTCCTTTTTTCCAGGCTGAGCCCCCCCAGCTCCCTCAGCTGCTCCTGCTGCTCCAGCCCCTTCCCAGCTCTGTTCCCTTCCCTGGACACAAATACATTAAGAAGCCCAGCACCACATTTCCCTGGATCTCATCTCCTCCAGCTCAGGGCACGACTGCCAGGGCACAATTTGAGTCCACAAGGGCCCAGCACATTTCACAATGTGCCCATGTTCAGCCCCACCAGCAATTCCCTCTTGCTCCTGTTGGCAGAAATACTGCTCCCTGCCACAGCAGAGAGACAGAGTTACACCACAGTCCTGATATCCCACCTTTTTGTTGAATTATTCTTTTCCATTTTTCCTCTGATGTGTCCATCTGAGCCTTCTCAGTGCCCTGTGCCTCCACCTGCACAAAGAGAAGGTTTGCAGCACCTCTTCACAAAGGCTGGCAGTGACGAGAAACCTGTTGTGGATTTGCTCAATCCGAGTTAACAAACAGCATTTATTACAGATCCTGAAGGAAATGTTTCTCCTCTCAGGTTTTGGGGAGGAATTGGGGGACAGGACGTGGACATTGAGCATCCTCACTCTTTCTGTAGATACACCAAAATAAATGAAGCTGAGAAGAAAATTTAGCTTTTTTTTTTTTTTTGTGAATTTCTAAAAGGGGGTTATAAATAATGCTCTCTGAATTTCAAGATGAAAAGTGACTGAGCACAAGAACCAGGATTCTTCTGTCAAGCTGATTCTTTCGGGGAAGGAAGCAGGGAACATTCATCCTCTCTGGACTGGATGCACTGAAAAACTCATCTTTAAGGAAAACAGGGATATATTTTCACCTTGCTACAGAAATATTCAAGTGAAAATACCCTCGTTGTCCTCATCAAAAAAACATGGGCTGACCCAGAGAAAAAAATCTCCCAGATGCTGCGCTGCACCAGGTACCCACAGGCTCCAGCCCTCCTGGAACCACTGGACATTAAAGTGCATCAGCATCACTTCCATTGCCACAGGAATTAAATGGGAATTTATGACTGAAATATAAAAAAAAAAAAAAAAAGCTGTTTCTGTAAGTCATTTAAAACCACATTTAAGCACATTTATGATATTCTCAGGTCCTTTGTATTTACCATGGCACAGCTTAACCAACACACAATCCAGAGTAATGCAGTAAAATACATTTAATGTGCCCATTACTGAGATTCTCAGTTTATAGACTGAAGGGTTAAAATGTCTTCAGCCATCACATCACTCATACACAGAATATTAGTGCTGAGAAGAGACATCCTTTATATTGTATTTTATTATTGTAGTTCTTAAGTATCATTCCAATAGTTTGATTACACTACAATATGTACATTTAAAGTTCAATATAGCCTGTAGGTTTCAGAAATAAAACTACATTTTAGGTAATTTTACGTATATTTAATATATCTATTTATTATTATATTGCATTAATTGTATTATATTGTTGCTGTGGTAGAAATACTGCTCACTCAGAAGTAGTTTGCCTTTGATGGGAGCAAGGACAGACAATTCCCAAGTTCTGGCATGTCCTTACCCAGAATCCAACTCACCTGTTGCCCAAATCTTTAGGCTCAGCCTCAGATAAGTTTTATCTACTTTGCAGGATATAAAGATCTTTGCAGTAACAACCATGGGACTAAGTGACAACTACAACTTAATCAAGTTAAGATCTATTTCAAACAGAAGACAAATTGCCTCCAGCCTTGGTAATTATCTCTCTGAGATTAATAATCAACTCTAATTTAATAATTGGCTTAATATTTCCTTTTTGAATCTTTCAATAATTAACCTACAGTCTCTCCAAAATAATATTCCAAGGCACTTGATATTATTTAATGAAAACAAAGTTAGATAAACTGTTACTGGAGAAAAAAGTCTAAGGATGAATTGGAATCCTTAGAAGGCTTTCCCAGCACAGGAGATTTCAGGAGCCAGGTGTCACAATGCTGTAATTTAACCTGTGTGATCCAGCACGAGGAGCTGGGACAGCCCAGAGCCTCTCCCAGCTGGGTCCCAGCTCCCAGGCCCTGCCTTCCCAACCCTCCCTCCATCCCAGTCCCTTCAGACACGAGTGTGCAGGGACACCAGCCACGGCCAACACTGGGCATTGGAGCTGCACATCAGAGACTCCAGAAGGAAACCTTCCAGCCCTGCTCAAATCCACTCTCATTGCCAAGGCCCATGGTTTTCCAAGGCAAGGCCAGAAGACTCTGCTTTTGGCCCAACCTTACCATGCTGCATTTGGGCACCTGAAAGCACAACTGGAATCCCTAAATAAAATAACAGATTAACTTGTGGAAGCAGTGAGGGTCACCAAGGAAAAGGGCAGTTCCACACTCTCAGAACCTGCTCCACAAAGCATGGGCTGGGATGCCTTTCATGGACTTGGTAGTTTGTCTTCCAAGGGAATCCACTCAATGTTTTCTCTTAGTCAACTAATGCAGTACATTATGAAAAGCTGAATATTTGTATTTCGTACCAGAGGAATTCAGGGTCTGCCAAAGGTTAAAAAATAATCAATCAGGTGTTGATGTTGGAAAAGTTTGACCCCTCAGCTCTGATGTCTGGACATTTTAAATAGGTTTGTGGTTGAACTGAAGGTCATTACTATATAATTCAGTCTTTTGTTTTTTTTATAAGTGGGCTTAAAGACAAATAGTATCTTAAATGTGAAACAAAATCTGATAAAACATTTAAAGATCTTTGGCACAACCTGATCAGAGGCAGCCAAGGCAAAGGTCTACAGCACATGGGGGTGACCTACTGCCAGGGCCTGGGGGCTTCTCTGAGATTTCCTAGACCTGCCTGATGTTGGTTTTTCTGTGGACAAACCTATCTGAAGGGCTTTTGTTCTACTGCTGTTTACCAAAAAAGCACATTCTGGAAGCAAACTACAACCAAGAACTTCGCTGTGCCTTTTCTGGTGTCATTGATTAATTTTAATTCGGCTGAGAAATGGGTTTTCCCTTCATAAAACAACAATCCTCTCCACCAGCACGACATGAAGTGTTTTGATTTCACATAGCCCTGGAAATGCCTTCCCTTCCCAGTGCAGGCACAGCTTCCATGCTGTTCCTGGGAGATTGGGAGGCAAAGCTCAGCATCCCTTGTTGTGCCAAAGTGACACAAAAGGCTGAGGGTCTGTTAAGTTGCAATATCTTTGTCTCCCTCACACTGTCGTAAAGTAATTGCAAATCTGAAAACCTCAGGTGGAAATAACATGCTGGAATAACACTGAAATCTCTGCCCCAACTCACCTGCAGGACTGAATTATTCCCTTCTTCAGTTTTATAAAATCAGACCAAAACCATGTATTTCATGTGAGTGGCTGTATCATGTGAACTTTCTGCCCTGGCTTATTTCAAGGAAGTTGGGTCTCTAAAGTCAGCCTAAATTTGGAAGTTAAGCAGTACTTGCAAAATTAAAATGCACTGGGTAGAGAAAGTTTGTTTCTCTATGTTCTAATGCCATTGTGAAATCTGTTAGCAATCCAGAAAGCAGTGACCAGGAATTTTATAAATAGAGAAAATAACAAAAGTAATTTAAAAAAATCAGCCTCCTTACCTTTTAAGATTTATAGGTGTCTTTTAAACCTCTCTTCTTGTCATAACCTTCATTTAACAAAACACAGCATCTCTCCTTTGAAAGAAGTAGAGAAAAAAAGCTGTTGTGACTTCTCACACCTCTACAAAGCCTGGACCTTGCTCCTTCATTTTGCCTCTTTGCTACTTTATTACTCTTCTTACTCAAAGTTTCCTACTTTATTATTGCCTGACTTAAAGAAGATTTTCAGTTTCCAGGGCTGGGAAATCAGATCCAGTCGATCTGGGGGCTGTTGCACCAATTCTTTGAAAATCAAACAGCACAATAAATACATTATCTGGTCCCATAGCAAACCCGTATCCAGAGGAAACCTGTCCTGCAGAACTGACTCACTGCCACCAGCAGTGAACACCCCAGACATGTCACCTGTTGGAACATTTCCTAGCACAACCTTTGCTTTTCTCTTTTTCAGTCAATCTGCTTTCTTTCAGTATTAAAGTTTCCCTTCTACTTAAGGGCAGTATCACAGGATGGAGAGCACAACTTCTGAGCTCCCTCAGCTGCTACTTTTAACTTTCCAGCCCAAAATGCTGATTGTGTTCTCGTTTGCCCTGCTGTGACTCACCAGCCTCTGCAGTGCTTCACAGGTCACCTCCCCCTCTTATTTACTAGAAAAGAGAACAAATCTATTGCCCAGGTTAACAGAGGAATCCTTTCAGGGCACAGTGCCCTCAGGGTTTCTGGGGGAGGACACAGATGAGAGGATGACAAACCTGCTGGGGCACAGGAAGGAGAATCCTTGCTCTGAGGGTGCACTGGAGCTGTTTGTACATCAGCCCTGCTCCAGCCCCTGCATGGGCACCCCCAGGAGAGACCTTGCTTTGCTCTTCAGTGGAACCACATTTCCTCTGCAGCTGTGGGGCTGAAATCCCTGGTTGGATTCATCCTTACAGCATCCCATTCCCATCCCACAGAAACCAGGCCAGCTTTGCCCAGCACAAGAATCAGGGAGAACAGGACCTCCACTCTGACCTTCTGCAGCCAGTCCTTGGGTGACTGTCCCTCAGTTGTTCCTGTCCCTCAGTCTGCTTTAAGCTCTGCTTTCCTGCTGAGGTGTTTCTGTCACACCGTGCTCACTGTGACCGAAGACATTTGGTAGTTCAGGATTGCTCATGGAAGTACGGCAGCTCTTCCATATTTTTTTTTACCCTGTTTATGTTAATCTTCCTCTTCACATGCATTTGCAGCCTCTGAATGGAGCAGGAGTGCAGAAGAAAGGTGGAAATGTTTTTTTAGACCTCCAGCAATCAATAAAAGCAACACTCCAGAAGCAGAGCTGCCTGCCCTTGAAATATTGATACTGTTGTGGGAGAGCTTTTTTCCTTCCTCCTGCTTTTTGAAAATACAGATAATATAAATGTTCCCATTAAGAAGAAATATGTCACATCAGAACTAATGGTATTCAGCCAATAACAATGCGACTCTGGCTGTCAAGTTAACTCAATTTCGGGGGAGCAGAGCAATTCTGCCATCAAACCTCAGGCAGAGACAGAGATGGATGAAGGTGATTCTCACAGGCTGCAGAGCCACAAAAAGTGTGCCCTGGATCTGAGTGATTAACTGGAGCCTTTCACTCCTACAATACCCTTTTATTCCAGTGCTGGGCACGATTCTGATCCCAGGAACAGACCTGTAAAATCTGCAGTGACACCAGGGCAAACCTGGAGGAGTAGGAATGCTGTTACTCCACCTTCACACTGGTTAGAAGGGGTCAGAACCTGCTCAGTTTGATTATCTTGCTTTACTTAGTTTTATGTCTTAAAATAAGGCCAGTGTCTTCAAAATAGCCTTTTTGACAGTACAAAAACTCTCTTCATTGCTATATTCAACAGCAAGTAAAACACTTGTTAAGACAACTCAGATAAGAGATCTTTTGCTTGCCTTTCTTTTTCCAAAAGTACTATCAAAAGATAAAAATGTGTTAACTACTTTACTAAACTGAAGCAAGACCAAACTGGAGGTATCTGTTACAACCTCCAGGAATGACATTAAATCTTTATTCTAAAAAAAGGTTATAGACAGATCAATGCTCAAGGGTGATTAAGTGACTAAATCATTTAATATGAGCAGCATATGCCTAGCAGTGGACAAAGGGAATGTTAAATGAGGTTGCAAGCTGAAGTGCCCATAGTGACAGTGGCATAAATCTGAAATATTCCTGGTACAACAAGAATATGAGATGGCTACAGTCAAATTAGCAGAGCCAACAGCTCCTGTAATCTGAGGATCCAATATTAACAGTCGTAAAAACACAGCTGTTTATGCTCCAGTCACTTGAAACCTCTCCTGAAGTTCCCAGGGGTACTTCGAGAAGTGCCCAGGCAGTTGTCGCCTGTTATGGTTAAATAAACTCTTCTGGAAATTATATTGGGTGCCTACATGCCTTTAGAAGTAAGTTTTCTGGAGCTGGTTTGGTGAATTCAACAACTTTTAGTTCAACCTAAACTTCCTCCCAGACTAAATTACTCCTCATCAGAACTATCCTGGTTTAAATATCACAGTTGAAATTCAGCCCCCAAATTCTGTTCTTAGGAAACTCTTTTTCTCTTCTAGCTCCAAAACTCTTTTGGCATCCCAGTTGATTGTGGTCAGTTTTGTCCGGGGCCGTCATTGCTCTGGGAATTCTTGAAGATTTCTTTTACCTTTCAATTAGCAATGGTATGGATATGACTTTGAGCCACAGCAGAAAAGATCTTTTCTCAGTTTCACTCTTGTCAACCAGTCCTGGTTTCCATCACCCACCCAGGCAGAATTCACAGGTCAAGAGCCCTGATTAGAACCTCAGAAGGGGCAGCCTGGCAGAGCAGATATGTTTAATAATCACATTGACTTTCTCTTGCTTACATATGGCTGAGGATGATTGCAGCTTTGGCTGGTTTTAAGGCAGTAACCTGATGAATCTCACTTTTGGATCAGCATTACTTCAGGCAGGATGAACTTCTGACTCCCCAGATTCTGCACCAAACACAACGTTACCACAAGAGCCAGTTCTGCAAGAAGACTCATCATCAACAACCTCATAACAAGCATCTTCCATCCATCTTCCAGGGGTAGATCACAGTATTAGTAAGCAATATAATGAATTAATAAAATGAAATCTGACGGCAATGGCTTCAAAGCAAAGGCTCAGAGCATCTCTTGGTGCTCTCTGAGTCTGCTCATCCTCCAACAACTCCCTGCCTGAAAGGCTCTCAGGGTGTTTTAGATCCACATCTCTGCACAAGAGAGACCTGCCAGGAGGTAATCCCAGGGAGCAGAGATCAAAACTTCCCCTGGAGCTTTCATTTCCCTTTGCCACACACCCCATCATGGTCAATCCCACCATTCTTTGAGGGAAAATTGCTCCACCAAGCCTTGCAAGCAAAAGGAAAAACATGGGGGGAAGTAAACAGTAAATTGTTATGAAGAAAACACAAAATTAGATGTAAAATTGCTGTGGATTCATACTTTTTAAAATCTATTTGACTACTACCACTGGAGAGTGATCTTCCAATACTTCCCTTACCTTAGAACATTCAGACTTTGTTTTGCTGCATTTCTACAAAAAGAGATTTACTCCTGATTATACTCTCTGGAGGAATATATTTTTTAACAGATTTTCTTCTGTCTCCCCTTCCCTTTTTTTTGTATTTTTTGAAGTTCAAATATACTCCTTTCAAAGACTGACAGTAAAATCAGGAACAGATTGAAACAGTTCTGAATAACAAACTCTGGGAAAGCAATCCCAGAACCCAACAAACAATGGGAGAGGTGTAACTGTAAATGAAGTAGCTCCTAGTTTTACACCTGTAACACACTTCCTTTTTGAACAACTAATGAAGCAAAGATAATTACTGGTGCTGCTGTGAATTACTGTGCCAGGGAAAGAGGAAAACACCAAACCAACCAAACCCCTCCTCTGTGGTTAGTGGAGCGTGTGAGAAACTCTGGTTTCGGCTCAAAGCGAAGAAGCAGCAACAATTCCACAGAATTCCATGGCCTTCCAGGTGTGCAGCAGGTGAGGCCCAGGTGCTCCATGGGAGTGGAAGGGCTCTCTTAGCACAACACTCCACACTTGGAATCGAGCGGCAACTTTAAAGAGCTTCCCTGGGAATTGTGTTGAGTTTCTGGAACAGCCACTTTATTGTCACTGCATTTTATGAAGCAGCCAAACCCAAACTGATCCAAGTGATTGGCTCAGGATGGCTCCAGCCTGCTTGGCCAGCTCAGGAGGGACATGCTGGAATGAAGTAGGAGTTTGTCACTCTGTTTGTCACTCAGTGAAGTGCTGCAGCTGGGGTAAAATCTGCCACATCCCTTGCTGAGCTTTGGGAGCTCTAATGCTTTTGTGTGTTGCTGCTTCTGGTTTCATCTTAAGCACATCATTTTATCCTCAGCACTAAGCAGGAGAGATTAAAGAAAAAGACAAAGCTGATCATACCTGAAGAATTTGGTGGCTTTCCAGGACAGGGTTACAGCGCTGGGGGAGAAGGGAAGAGCGACTGATGTCATCTGCCTGGACTTGTGCAAAGCATTGGATGCTGTCCCACGTGGCATCCTCGGCCCTAAACTGCAGAGACATGGATCTGACAGATGGATAACTCCACGGACAAGGAATTGTCTGGGTGTTTGCAGTCCAAGAGTTGCAGTCGATGCTCGATGTCCAAGTAGGGACCAGTGACAAATGGCAACTCTTGATGCCCACACTGTTCAACAGTGCCCAGGGCACCCTCAGCCCCTTGGCTGCTGGCTCCAAGGTGTGTGGTGCAGTCAGGGGCTGGAGGGATGGGATGCATCCAGAGGGGCCTCGACAGCACCAGGGGTTTGTCTCGTTAGAAACAGCTCAGTGGAGACAGTGGAAACGTCCCTGCTGTGTTGTCACACTGCTTGACATGCCACACTTGTACCCCTTTCCCTTGGGATTACTCTTCCTTCTGCTTTATTCTTGTTCTTTTACTGAATTGTAAGGCAGAAAAAGAGAAGGCCATTCATAATTCAGAGCTGCAGAAACGACAACATCCCGAGGGCTGCAAAGTCTAGACGGATAACAAACAAAGTTTGGGCAGAGCATTCTTCTCTCATGGCTATGGTTAAGGATTTAAATGTCCTACTTCTTCACCAAAATCCCCTTGACCTTAGTTTTGTACACCTTTAGCTCAATTTCTCAAGGGCTTTCCACAACAGTTCCTGTCTCAGGAGTGAGACAATTCTCAGAGTTACACTGGAAAAATTCAAAATGCAAAACTTCAAGGAAAGGAATGTGGTAAATCTAATGGGCAGCAGAGCTGGACCTCCCTGAGGGCCTTGGGTACTTCCCTCTGCCACAGAGACATCATTATCAGACCCTGACCAGACAGGAAAAACAGCCAGTTCTCCCTGTAGCTCAGAAGTGCACCAGGTACAGCTAAAAACACTATAAAACCCTCACAGTGAGCCTTCAGAACTTGATACACCTACAGAGATTGCTTTTTTAATTGTTTTTAGACACTTTTCAAAAAAAACTAAGCTAAAATGAAAAGACCTTTTTACTCCAGGCTGAGAAAGCTTCCAGAGAAGGTGATGTTTCTATAGCTATATCAGCTGCAACTTACATTTTAAGGCTATAGCAAAAAATATTTTCTGAACAAAAAAGGGGTTTAGTGCAGTGCATAAATGGTTGAAATACAGCAGCTATTACAGGAATGGAAAGAGGCTCCAATGCCTACATAAATTGATAGATCCATTTCTGGGTGAGATACACAAGGTGGTGAAGGAAACCCTGTATTACAGTAATGGGAGAGCAGTGCAGCACCTGGGTGGGTAACAAATGTGTGGGAATTGTCTCTCCCATTCCCTGACACACAATTACTGATTTACCATTGAGTTTCCAAAAGACATATCCCCACAAACACAAACTGCTGGGGAAGGCTCTGCTGTGAATTCAGGAGCATTTTTAGTGGTAATGCTTCAAAGAGCTCAGCTGCTCCCTCAGACACCAGAGCTGGTTCACACACAGCAAACGGGGTAAAGGGGCAGCTTCTGCTTCTTTCACCCACGAAATAATCATTACTATGCCAAGCTACCAATAACGACATTCCCCTCTGATCTGCTGTGTCATACAAAATTTACATGTTTAACATTTGGGCTTCTTTCCCCTCTTATAGGATTTTATTTTTCTGAATGACATCAACTACACAAGATAAAAATGGGATAATTAACACATTACCCAGGACCTCCTTCAACACATAGTGGATGTGTTGACTGCTGAAGCCATTCAGCAACACTGACACACCTCAAACATGTTCCCTGTTAATTCCTGATTTAGCCATTACAAATTCACTTGTGGACCATCAAATTTGGGAACTGGTAACATTGCTCACTCACTGTTTTGACAGACAAAGGTTACCAGCCAAACTAAAGATGGAGATGAGCCATCTGCTCCTGCACTGCTTGTTTTTACTAAAGCTGTGCTTAGAAACTTGAACTGAGATCAGGGACCTGCTAACACTTCCCATTTGGAACTGAAAGCAGCTGCATTTCTGGGTAATTGGTTAATATGACTTACAGCACAGGGTACAAGAGTAAGGGGACTGATGGCAGGGCTGAGGTTGGCCTTCAGGGGCCAGACCCATCCCCTCCCCAGCAGAACCCAGGGCTGGAAGGGACCAGGAGCTGTGGAAAGGGATGGGCTTGAAGGCACAATTACTCCAACTTTTTATCTAGTGCAGGATGGGGTGGCTTCACTTCAGCAGCCCCAGAGACTGCACCAGGGTTTGCACAACCCTGGAGGTCTCTTGGTGAGGAATGAGCCACCTCCAGCCCTGCAGCAGCACCTTCCCCTGCCCCAGCAGCTCCTCCACTCCCAAACTCCTGCAGCAGCACCTTCCCAGCAGCTCCCAGTGGTGTCCACAGCAGGGAAGGGAACGTGGGGAAGGGACCAGTACTGTGTGTGTGAGGACAGGAGGGTCTGTGCAAAACCAGACCTGAATCACATGAACATTGCACTGACCTCAGTCTGGGCTGTACAGCAGGAGCAGACAAGGAAAGTTCTGCCTCTCAATTCTTCCCATCCTGCAGGATCTCTTAACTGGGCTTAATTGCCATTGTGCCCCTGAGGTTTTGGCAGGAATGAGGCTACTTCTTGTTTCATCCAGGCTGATTTACCGTGCAAAACTGTGGGGAGAATTGCAATTAAACAAGGCACAAGGCATTCTGATTTGCTGAAATACCCAGAAATGTGAATTCATGGGGTTTTTTTGGTCTGTTAAAAATGAGTGTAAAAATTATAAACTGTTCTATTTGAATACAATTTTTTTTTTCATTTTAAATGTTGTTTTCTCTCTACCCCCAAGAGCCTGCTGTTCTGCATACAGGATATTGTTATGGTTGAATACTATTTCTCTAAAAATGGTCTGCATTTCTTGGCAGGAAGGAGCAGAGTTACACACAGAACAGAAAGGCAATGGCAAAGAGGATTTGCCTTGTTCTGGCAGATCTACCAGCAACCATTCACAGACCTGCTCACCCCAGCTGCTAAACTGTGTCCCCGAGGGGTCCACACAGAGCTGAGGGCCAGCACATCCCATGGCACAGCTTTCATTCCACATTTGCCCAGCCCAGCACACGTGCCAGGGAAAGGAGCTGGCCTGGGCTGAAGGAAAGCTGAAGTTCTTCAAGGCCCCAGACACAAATGAGGGGAAAATAACACACAGTCCTTCCTTTTTTTTAATCAGGTTTGCTGCTGTTCAGGATGTTCCAGTGACTCAGAACTGGCTGAGAGCATAGGAAAGTGAAGCTGGAGCCTGGTATGGAGCCCAGAGTGCCAAATCTCTCCCTGTTGGGAGGCAGAGGTGGGCTGGGAGCATCCCTGCTCCAAGATTCAGCACCCCCAGCAAACCTGGGGGTACCAGCAGAGAAGGGATCACCTGGGAGAAAGCTCTGTCCTGCTCTTACCTCTTCCCCAGGAAGAATGGAAAGATAAATCAGTCTTTGGAGGGGAGCAGAGGGGCAGAATCACCTCCCTCAACCTATATACACCACGAAAGCCCTTATAGACACGTATTTTTATATATATCATGAAGACATTTAGGTATTTATAGTCATGAAGACACCATAGGACACATCCATCCTCTTGGCTGAGTTGTTCCAAGCCTTCCTTCCACACCCTGACCCTGTGATTGCTGCAGGTACCTGGGGGATGGCAGCTCCAGCCTGAGACCCACAAAACCCTACACCTCATCTTCTGCACTAGACAATCCTGAATGGGTGGGAAAAGAAGGAAGAAAAGAAAAAGTCAGCTGCAGGGGCAGTTCAGACAGCTACAAGGAAGCCCAAGTTCTATAATCATTTGTTTCCAAGACAAAAACTGAAGTAGGAGAGGAAGAAAGCAGCAAATGGGCTTCTTAAAATATAAACTTCTCCAAATAAAATATAATCCTGTCAACTGTTGTCTTCCTGTGAGCTCTCTGCTAAAGCTGCAAGGTGTATTAGGAGTTGAAGAAACCATAAACTCACCCGTAAGTCTCTCTAATTTACAGCTGCCTGACAGTCCCATCCGGCTGAGCCATTCCCTGGTGTGTTCCTGACGTCACCTCTGCTGCTCCCTGAGGGATAAAAACACGATGGAGATGGGATGAACCACAATGGAGATGGGATGAACCACTCCATTCAGGAGGCTTCCCAAAGTTGGCCTGGGAAACACACCATGGGCAAGGCTTTCTTAGCCCTCATCTGCTCACGGTGCCATCCCCATCAGTGCCCACATCCCTGTCCCTGCCCACATCCCCCCCCACACGTGGCCTCTCCTGCAGAGAGGGGTTTTGCCAAAAGGCACAGTCACCCCTTGGGGTGAGATCTGACACCTTCACCTGGTGTGGGGGCCCCTGAGCTGCCCCAACAAACCAAACCCCACAGGAGCACAGCTCAGGAGCTGCTCTGCACCTCCTGCCATTGCTCAGCTGGTGCCCAGCACTGGTGGGTGCACATGGGAGCTACCCAGCACTGACAGTGTGGGACCACGTGGGACATGGGCTGGGGAAAATGGGATATAAGAATGGGTTACATTTCAAAGACTGTAGGGAATTCAGCAGCCAGCTCTGGAGTCACAGAACCACAAACTGGTTTGGGTTGGAAGGGACCTTAAAGCCCACCCAGTGCCACCCCTGCCACGGGCAGGGACACCTTCCACTAGCCCAGGGTGCTCCAACCTGGCCTTGGACACTTGCAGGGATGGGGCAGCCACAGCTTCTCTGGGCAACCTGTGCCAGGGCCTCCCCACCCTCACATATTCCTTCCCAATATCTCATCTAAGCCTACCCTCCTCTCATCCTCTTCAACAGTATCATACATTCTAAATACACATTTGTGGCAGCCAGGGAAGATTCAAGAGATTTTCACCAAGATGCATTTTGGAAGCTGATAAAAACCATGTCAAAGGTGCTGGGAAAATGGAGACTTCTCCCTGTCAAGGTCATGTTGGCCTCAGTCTGGTAGAGCACTTAAACACACATATAATTTCCAGCACACAAATAATTTCACTGTAAACAACATTAAAGCAGCTTAAAAGATCAAGGCTAAAATACCCACAACCTTTCCTTATGAAGCCTTAAAAGTACAAGACAGTCTATTAAAGCTGTTTGCCAATATAACATCTCCCTGAAGAGCTGATCTTGACCCTTTTCATTCCGAAGAGTAAATATGTTTATAGAAATATTCAACAATTAGTCACAGGAGGAAGGAAAACTTAAGTCACATCATATTATAAATGAAAAGTCCCTGTGGTAATGAGCTGTAACTCAACACCTTTGCAGCGTTATTGCTTGTAATTACCCTGTTCAAGGCTCCACAGCTTCAAACTTCACTCCAAGCATGGAAGTTAAATTTATTTAACCAGCCTTCCTGCTCCTCCTGCTCTGCAACACCACCCAGGAAGGAGCCGTATATAAGGCCAGTCCATGTCCAGCCAAGAGCAACAAAGGCAAGACCTGATGGTGCCAAAATCATTGTCACCAAGAGCACAGTAGCCCATTATTAGCTTGTCAGGAATCTCTGATTTAAAGGCCATAAAAGCTATATTTTATCCTGGATTTTGCTATATCAAGGAGTTTCTAGCCTGGACGATTAAACTGCTTAAGAACTGAGAACTCTCCCATCCTAATTGTATTTTTTCCTTGTTTGTGCTGTTGGTATTTGGTTCCATGTTCTGTGCACAGGCACAGGATGAGAGAAACAAGGTGTACAGTGCTAATGTAATGAAACAACTGAGAACAAGCTCTGTTTCACCCCTGGGATTCATTGACAAAGCACAGCTACAAGGTGTTCACACACCCCAGTGACAGAGACCCAAACAGAAGCTGCTTCATTTCCAAATCCCTCTCACTCAGTCCCCTCCTCCTTCCCTCACTCCCCATGACTCTGGCAGAAGACAACGTATTCCAAGAAGCCAATTAAGGCAGACAACAGGTTTCCTATAAATTGGGAAAATGAGATTAAAAGTGCCTGTCCATTTTCATGGGCAATTTTTTCAGTTGTGCCTTTTGTAGCAGATTTTGCAATACTGTTTTCTCGTGGCATGGAGGTAAATACATCCTGTAATCATTTTAAAATCCAATAGCAGGACTGTCATTTTCCATGTGGTAAGAGAATGACTGCCCAGCTTCTCTTCCAGGAGGGCAGAAATGTCTGGGAGGGAAGGAATCCCACCGGTTTGGATAGTTCTGCTTCCACCAGGAAATTAAAAGAGAGTTATTTCCCTTCTGTCAAAACAATAAGTCCTGGAACGTGCTTCAATTTTCCCACAAAATGGACCAGAAGGGAATGAAAAAACCATATCAGAAAGACTGCTGAAAAGGGAAAATGTTCTCCACAGAACGATTCTAGTCTAAGGCAGAGATATTGGGGACTGGTCCAGGAAATGGAGGTTGGGAAAGAAGGTGCCTTGGAGCTGCCTGGGACATGGACAGCCTTGCAGAACCTCTTTGGTTGGATCAGAGCTTGCAGAGACAAGGAAACCCCAGGAAGGTGCATCCAGTGGCAGAGATTGTCCCCTCTGCCTGGACACACTCAGCAGCACAGGCAGGAAAAAAAGGCTTGGATTTACCAGGAGCCTGGTGAGAACCTCCAGATGCCACAGACAGGGGGTTCATGGGGGTTTTAACATGAAATCATAGGAAGGAACCTCTGAGATCATCCAGTGCCAACCCCTGCCACGGGCAGGGACACCTCCCACTAGCCCAGGTTGCTCCAAGCCCTGTCCAGCCTGGCCTTGGACACTTCCAGGATCCAGGAGCAGCCACAGCTCCTCTGGGCAACCTGTGCCAGGGCCTCCCATAACATGAGACCTTTTGAACTGACACCTAACTCCTTTAAATTCATGGTTCCTTGTGGGAAACCACCAAAACAGGCACTGGAACAAATGTTTGCTAATGGGAAGGAAGTTTTCCTGCCCCTGTGTTCATGGCACTGCTGGCAGGAGGGCTCAGCTGGATGTCTGGGGGTGACAGCCTGGGGTCTCTCTCAGAGGGACCCCTCAGTACCTCCCAACAAATCCCAGTTCTGCTGGCAAGTACTGAGTGCTTCTCATCAAATCTTCACATCAGGGTCAAAGCCAAGGCTGGGACAGCTGCAAAGCACCAACCCAAGGGCAAGTCCAGAGGATTTATAACTGTGCCCAAGGTGAGCATCCAGCCCTGCAGAGGAGACGTGACCACGAGCATCTCACAGTCATTAAAGGCACAAAGGATCCTCCTGGGTACAAACATGTTTTGTTTGTGGTTTGGGATTGCTTTTTTGGAAAACTCATGAGGGTCTTGAGCACTACAAAGATACAGAGAGTGTTATGAGTTATTAAAAAATGAGTTATTATAAAACAATTACATAGAACTCTCAAGAAAGTATTTGGTTTTTTTTTTTCCCCTCCATAAAAAACTAGCACAGTCAAATGAACAAACCTGGGAGAAGATGTGTTGCCTTGCAGGAGTTTCCTGCAGAGCATGAGCCACCCATGCTCCTGTTCCCCTCTGGAGACTGGGTTCTTGCCATGCTGGTGGACCTTGACCTGTCCTTGGGGTTGGATGCCACGGGAAGCACAGTTTGTCCCAGGAAACAGGAGCAGAGTGGGATGAGACACTGAGACAAACAGATTTAAAATCCCATTAAGCTGTGAGTCAGCACAGAAAAAAAATCAAACTATTTAAACAAATATTTCCGGTTGGACAGGCAGAGTGATGGCATCTGAGGCTGGGGAGGAGAGGGATACCCACCCCTGCAGGTCTGTTTATATGGAAACTAGAAAGTTGCATCCAATGCTTTTCGCTACCCAGCAAATTTCTTGTGGAAGCCAGAATAGCAGGAAATTTTTATAAGTTGAAATAGAAACTATAACCATTTGATTTGTAAACTGTCCCTCAACACTGCTGCTGGGGGGAGCAGAGGGGGCCCAGGAGCAGCCCCCACACTCTCCATCAGCCCCCATCTCCCCCCAGCAGCAGCACAGGGACCCCCCTCCCCTCACTCCCCCATCTCCCCATCCCAGCTCGGCACAGCCCTGGAATGCACCCGAGGAAAGATCCCCCCAGGTGAAATGAAGGAGGCTCTTTTTGTCTGAGGCAGCAGCAGCTTTTGCTAATCCCATCTCAGCTGGAGCTGGTGCTTTGCATATGTTATGGAAAGGACAGTCCCCCTGTTCTTTATATGTTCTGGGAACATTTCCCTGAAAGTAATCCACCACGAAAATAAAATCAACAGCTCTGCACTGAACAAAACCAGGAGAACAGGGTTAGAGAAGCTGAGCAGCACTGCTGTGATGCACCCTGCTGGGAGGAGAGGAGAAGCAATCCTGGAAGTGGTGAGAAATGCTGGAGCCACACCTGACAGCCCTGGGACCCTCCTGGGGCTGAGCAAAGCTGTGCCATCCCTTCAACTCCAAGTGACACCTTCCTATAAAACCTCCTGGAAGCACACACACACCTTGGGTGACACACAGTGACCTGCAGGGTCCAATCAAACATTTCATTGCTGAGGAAAACCAGCAAACAGATGCAAAGAAGCTCCATCCCCACGATGTTGCAGCATCTTCCCACCGGGAGCCTCCAAAAGGCCTCGTGTCACCGGTGTCCAACAGGACCAGGGACAGCTCCAGGAGGGAAGTGTTCTGTGGCATTCCCAGCTTTCAACAGCTCTCTGGATTTTTAGGAGCAATTTCAGCTTCCCAGCAGTGGCTCAGCTCATCCCTCCCGGGAAACAGCAGCGCCCAGGAGTTGTCAGTGGCAGAGGGAGTGTTTTATCCAGACTCAGAGTCACCTCCAGATGCCTTTGCCCTGCCAGGCTCTGCTCTGGGAAGTTGTGCTGGCAGGGAGATAAAGTGGGACACGGTGAACAAACCCATCCTGCTGATGGAAAACGGGATGATGAGCATGACCAAAGCAGTGGAACAGCCATTAATAAATAATAGTCATGATAATAGGGGAATAATAAGTTATTAACAGCAAGAATAAAGAGAATTTCCATGGTCTGTGGTGCTGCTCAATGTTAGAAGCCACTCCAGACATCATTTCATCACAAGTTGTCCCAGTTGCTCCCTAAAGCACTTTGGAGGACGTGTTTTGATTTCGAAAACTCTGGCCTGTGTATTCTGACTATCACAAATATTAGTTATATTTCCAGGAGAAATTAGCAGGTTTAAAATAAAAGAGAAAAAAAAAACATCCAAGTGCTATCACATCGATAAATTTAGTGGCTTACAGGTAATTTTTTGAAGGATTCATCACTGCACATCACCATGTTGTAACAGCCTTTCATTCCACAGAGTGAACAGTTTTGAAGGAGCATCTGAATAAATCATTAATAAGTTGTAACAAATTAATAAATGCAAACAATGCCTAAAAACTCCACAAAAAAAAAAAAGCTATATTTCCTTAATAGGTTGCTTAGTGATCATTATGGCCCAATAATAATTTTGCCAAATTTCAGATCTTCCAGTTTTCCCATAAAAATATATTTTTACCTGAACTACCCATAATAGTTGTATTAGTTTTGTACTTACATACCTTGGCACTCCCTCACTATAAACAGCAGCTCTTTTGGTGACTGGACATGCTTATTTGCAGTTTAATAAACAGCATTTATACTTGTCACTATTTTTCTTCTAAACACTGTCTCACAGACTGTCTTTGTTAAATATACAGTTTGATGAAAAATTATTTGCAATGCTTAATCAAATCAAACTAAATTCAAGCTAGCACTGACATCTACATGAGATATAAGTGTTATCTTATTTTTATTTTCCAGTTAGTTTTAGCTCTATTTATGGCTGTGTAGTAAATACCTGTAAAATTAGGCACTATTTATAATTTCAAATTATAGCTGTGCATATATAACATAACATTTGTGTTTGCAAGAGCTGGTGGGTATGAGGGGAAAATGGTAAGGATAAGGTTTGCTTTGCCCTTTTTTCCAAGTAAAACAATTCCATAACCCCCAAGACTAAGGGATATGACACTCTGGAAGAAGAGAAAACAAAATATTATAAAATCTCCCCTTGTCCAGAATCCCAGACAGGAATTTTTCTTCAAACCACGGGTCAAAAGCTGCTTTAAAACCCATCACTGGAGTAATTTCAAACTAGAACTAAGCTTTAGGAAGTCTTTTTAAGCAAGTGTTTCCCAAAGTAATCCTGTACTGGCACTAGAGAAGATTGAAGGAACTAATATGACTCTCCCCTCCATAACTCCAAATGTAGATCTATTAAGAGGACACAATAAATCATGAAAATCTGTCACAGCTGGAGACAACAGAATGAGTTGGAAAGCAAGGATTAAATAAAGTTTAATAAAAAAGGATTATGAAGCAGTGATAAATGGGAATCAATACTTATTGTGTAATTCTACCATATGTCTTTGACATGAAATATCCCAAAGTGTCCAAGTTATTTCCAGTATTATCTGTTTTTCAGCTCAGGAAGCATTTCAGAGGCTGCTTCGAGTCACAGACTCTTACTGGGGGTACCAGTAAATGTTGGTTATTAAATAACAGGGAAGTGAAATGTCATCCCTCATCTTGTCAAGAAATGACCACCACAACCTTTAGAGAAATTATTATTTACAGTAATCAAGAGAGCCCATGAAGAACAGCCGAGGAAGGGGGGGTTCACCAAGTGAAGGTACCTGGTGGGGGAAAGCAGGTGACAGTCCCTCACAGGGGGTGGTGCAGGCCAACATCCCTCTGATGGGCACTTCCAGGGCTTGTCCTTGGCATCTCCCACCTGCTCCTCTCCCAAGGCTCTGTTTACAGGGAAAGCAGAAGGATACAGGTCTTAAAAATGGAACTAGACATAGTTTACATTCTTAATTCTCCACCATGTCCAACCTGCACTGGTGAAAACACAGCATATCAAAACAGAGTACATTAACATTTGAACACACATTATTATTTTAGGCAACACTTTTTCATCTTAAAGGTCTTTTCTGATGTAAATTACCAGGATTCCAAGTACTGCCAGCAGGTCCCATGCATTGATTTCCCCCTGGTAAAACAGCAGCTCTTAATTTAAATAAGATAAACAAATGGGAATCTCGCAGGGGGAAAAGTCTTATCAAACTGCTGGTATCATCTCAGAGTTTTACAGTTCCATTATGTTGGAGAAGCAATTGAAATGGTCAGGGCTCCTTCCCTGCACTGACAGTCGTGCAAGAGTCAGGAGGGAGAGTGGAACTGAGACACACAATCTTCTGAGGAGTGTTTTCTTGGAACGGATGACTTGTGTTTAAAGCTTAATAGAGCTCAGGCAATCTCGTCTCCCTGCCCATCCAGAGGAGGAAGAGATCATAAAAGGATGGACTTGGAGACGAAATGAGACTTTCCCCTCCATCCAGGGGAGATTGCTCTGCCTCCAGAGCGGGAGACAGGGATATTTCCTGTTTGTGAGGAACTATTCCCAACAATCACTGCTACATTCAGGAGAAAAATAGCTTCAATTTCCACGTACAGAATGTACCCAGTGATTTTGCCAACTCATATTCTTCCCTGTTAAACATTCCATTTATCTTGCTGTTGGCAGGAGGTGCAGGAGCAGCTCTGCTGCCAGCGCCGGCGGAGCCGGAACGGTGACCCCTCTGTTTGCAGACACGGGGGAGAATTTTCTCCTTGGAAAAGACATGGATGTGACAGCTGAGAGCAGAGCCTTGCCATCCATCCTCACAGGGTCTGCCCAGTGCTGGGGGCTCGTGCACAGGAAGGAGAGAGACCCAGGGTGTGACTCTTGGGGATGGTCCTGTGGGCTGGACTCCATCCTTGTGGGTCCCGTGGGATCCTCCCATGATTCACCAGAGAGCCAAAGATCAGCCACCCCACCCCTACATCTCACTCTCAGACTTTTCCCTCAGCAAAGCAATTAAAGCTTCCAGCAGGTGACTGATGTTGCTTTAAGGGGTGGTTAGTCAGCCCAGCGTATATTTAGTATAATTCAGCTTTCTCTGTTCCAGACAGATTAGATAACGTGGTCAGTGAATTTGAAAAGAATAAATGCAGAACTCATTTGCATCAGTGCTTTCAATTTGCTCAGAATGTTTTCTCATTTAATTATTAGCCCACAGTAAACTAGTTATCAATTAATTGCTAGAAAATGGAAGAGAGTGTGTGTTATTGCTTAGATCTCTAATTGCCTAGACTGGGGCTTTCTTGTTAAATGCTAATTAAAGTTTTGAAACAGCCAAACATTAGTTAACTTTAAATGGTTTAACAAGATACACCAAGGTATAAATGCATTTATATTACACATTACTTTTATGCTATATTATGGGACACCCCAAGGAAAGATGACAGGGGTTGTTTTCTCTAATATAGGTCAATATTTGCATGGGTTTTAATTAGATGAGAAAGGTTTTTTTCTTAATTTCATTTGTCAGATATCCAGTCAATATTGCAAATTACACATGGAAGTCAAGACAGAACTGACTGCAAAGCCTTTCCTAATGTTAGCAGTTGTAACATGTGGTTCACACAAGGTCTCATTCTGGGGAAAAAAGAGGCCTCAGATTAATGAGAAGAATTATAAGGTGGAGACTCTGCCTGTTAGCACAGCACAGCTTTGTCTTCCTCTTCTGCAGTTCTGATTCCTCTCCAAGAAATAAAGTTCCACATCCCAGCCACACTCTTCACTCACCTGTTCTGGGGTCTCCATTCCACCTGAGAAGCAAAAGAGGCTTTTTTCCCCTTAGTATTTATAGGTATTTTTTCTTTTTAGAACCACAGAATGGTTTGGGTCCAAAGGGACCTTAAAGACACCTCATTCCCACCCTCTGCCCTGGTGATCTCATTGCCATGCAGATGATTTATGGCCAAGTTTGTAATTTCACCATTATCATCCCAGGAAAGAAGCTCATGCATGGCTTCCACACACCTTCTCAGTCTATGGAGCAACTGAAAAATATTCCTGAAAAAATATCAAACTGGATATTAATGTTAAATTAAGCTTATGGAAGTCATCCAATATTAAAACTGTAGGCAAGAAAAGATCTGTAGCAACCTCCAATGTTATTTTTAGTGTGGCATTTCAAGCCTGGGACTGAGTTCAGCTACTGGAACAAGAGAGGTGCTGGATTAAAGCTCAGCCTCTCCCTCAGGCATTGCTCTCTCTTAAAAAGGTACAGTCAAAGAAGGAGAATCTCAGGGGGGCAACATCCTGGTCTTAGGGAAGTTTTCTGTCAAAAATGGAAGATGTTTGCATGAAAAACAATGGGGTGCAAATGCAAGCAGTTTGTAGCAATCACAAGGACAAACACTATCTTTTTCTAGTGCTTCTAATTTGGACCTAATAAATAATTTCGTTGTAAACCCAGACCTCAATGAAAATATATCAGATATCCTTTGTTCAGTTCAAGCATATGTAATCTCCATATTTAGTTAGACATTGTGTAAGGCAGGCAAATATTCTGATTTATTTGGATCCTGCAGTTCAAATAGAGCATTTGAAACTTGACAAAGAGGGGTGGGAGAATAATACAAAACTTCATCTCTATGCTATATTTTTTCAGCAAGTGCTTTTAAAATTTGATTTAAAACCCCCAAAATGGGTGCCCCAGTTCCAGGAGTCCCCAGCACAGCTCACAGCACTCTGAGCATCGTTAAGGGAGGAGATTTAGGAAGGCCCATGTTAGGAGCAGTAAAACCCAACCAAAGCTACTGAGTATTTCTGAAAATGAGAATAATTTAGAGCCCTGAAGATGAGATTTCTGAAGGCACTTCAGTCATGAGAAGTGTAAAAGCCTCATTGATTTTCAGTGGAACTTTATCTCCCTGGACAGCTGAAAATCCCCTTCCAAATGTCAAAGAAGCCAAAAAGGTGCAGTTTTGGCTGAGATTTGATTGCCACTGAATTACACCTGGATATGCCCTTTGGTACTTTCAGAAACTTTCAAACATTCCAGTTGCTGCATTAATCTAAAATTGGTCTTTGATCTAGAAATAGATGCCAGTGGGTTTATTAATCCACCTGAAAGAGAATAACCAGATGCTTTAGAGCCTGAAGCTGCTGCTCCAGATTCCCTTTCTCCAGGTCTGAGCAGTGTGAGCCCAGAGACAGAGCAAACACCAAAGGGAACAGGAGAGGGGGATGGAATACTAAGCAGATCTTGGAGCTGGAGAGCTGGATCCCAAGGCAGCAGCATCTCCCCAGCCATGGAGCAGGAGCTGCACATTGGATTAAACCCAGCCTGGGCTCCATGTGTTCCTTCCACCCCAACCAGACAGCTAATAAAGCAAACATTGCCTACTTACAGCCAATTATTATAATTACTGGGTACATTCATTCTTATTTTAACTCAGTAGAAATAGAAAATTCCTTTTTTTATCCCAAATTGTCCTCCAGACTGACTGAGCCATGAACAGAACGTGGATGCCCAGTTTCCCTGCCTGATAATGAGCTTTTTTTTCCAAGTTCATTTAAAAAGTCAGCCCTCGTGGCTAAATTTTCCAGGAATTCAGACACAAAAGGAGGTGACTGTGCAAGAACAACTTGACTCAGAGCATCTGGAGCTCCCCATTTGTGCTCACCCTCACTGTGGTTGGTGCAGGGGAACCAGGTCCATTTACAGCTTTCATTAAGCAAATACATGGTAACAAATTAAAACTTCAATGACCTGAGTGTGGGAGATGGAAGAAGCTACAGAGAGTGAAGAGACACAGAGAATCATTTAGTTTCCTCAGAGGTCAGCTGGTTAAGAGACAACTCAGGGATAACACTCTTCTAAAATACATAGTGATAAATAAATAAAGCATATAAAGGTGTATATTGATTTATAGACATCACTTGGGAAGTAAGATTATATTCCTACTAAAAGCCAGGAACCCACATGACAGTGCTTATTCCATCAAAATACACTTAACTTTTACTAAGACACTGTTAACAAAAGAATTCCTTATCCTGCATTCCTTCATATTAAAAAGGTAATGCCATTGGCCTGCTTTTCTCCCTCAACCTTCAATTCCTTAAACTCTGATTCCAAAGGAAATATTCCTGGTATGTGCCTGGTAAGGGAGAGCTCAAGCACTGGTGTCAGCACCAAAACACGTGTCTGGTCCCTGGGTGTCCTCTCACACATTCACAGTCCCCCAGCAACTGCAGCATCATTGTCTTCATTCCCTGTGGATAATTCAGTAATGGGGATATCATTGTTAGTGGTTATTAGACATATAATCTCATCCCAGCCAACCCTGCTGCAGCTACAACCTGAATGTGTGGATTGCACTTTACCTCTCAAATCACCAACATTTCTGTTCCCTGCATCCAGCCAAGCCCAATTCCTGCCTCCCTGACAGATTTCCTGGCTCACCAGGAATGACACAGTGGCCTCAGTTGCTTTGAACACCTTTAATTTATCACTTCTGAAACCCAGGCAGAAAGCAAGAGGTTCAATGACACACTGCCAGTATCCTCCTGCATTCCTGACACTCAAGGAATAAGGAGGAAGAGAAGGCCCATCACTGTCTGGAGAGGAGACGTGGTACCTGAAGGGAAGGTTGACAGAATTCCCCACCTGCCTGGACAGGTGAACAATGTACCTGCACTGGGCATTGCTGTTCACATGGTAACGGCAGAAATGTAAAAATAATTACGTATTTATTTGGGTGTTTAGATTAAAAGTGTGTGGTGTAACAGCATTCCCTTTACAACTGCACATTGTGATGTATTGATGTAATGTATAGTCTGGCTGAAGTAAAGACATAGTTATGATATTTTTAATAAAAACCTCCTTTTCTTGTTCATTTTTGTGCACAGCAAACAGATTTGACTGTAGGTGGCTGGATCTCATTCATTAGCTTCATCATGCATTGATACCACAGAATAATCTTCTCATCGGGCCAGCTGCCTCCTTGTAACACTCCTGAAGGTACTTGGAAATCCAATTTCCACGTGGAGTATAAATCAGGCAGTTCTGACTCGGCCAGCAACGCACAAAATGGAATATTTAAAACTTTCCCTTTGCCACGAGGCAGCAGAGGGGGGATGGACTGGGTGGTCCTACATCCCCCATGAGCTGTAACATCCCTGGCTCTGTTGGCCCTGGGATGGTCTGTCTTGCCCTCAGAAGAACAAAAATCAGTAAAAAGGTGCTGCCAGACTTGCCCCGTGGGCACATCCCAAAGGGACCTGCTTGTGGTCACAGAACAACCACTGAGGGTAGAAAAGCCCTCAAGACCACAGAGCCCAACCATCCCCCAGCACTGCCAAGGCCACACTAACCCGAGTTCCCAAGTGTCACATGCAAGTGGCTTTTACATCCCTGCAGAGGAATCCCACAGTAAAACAGCACAAGGATGAGTCTGTTCAACACGAGCCCACCTCACCCTTGCCCTTCCTCCTTCCCCAGCGTGGGGAGGACAGAACATCAAGGAGTCCCTGCAGTGAACCTGCAGACCAGGCTGTTCTCCAGCCTGCCCACCCTCCTGCTCCTCCAGCGAACACCTCACCAGCCCAGTTGGGCATCTGGCTTTTCATTCCACTCTTAAATAATTTACATACCAAAATACAACCTTTAGAAGCGTATCCTCAGCCCCCCCAAAAATATTTCATACCCTTCAGAAGATTAACTTCCCTACCAGTTCTTCCAATGCATATTGCTCCAATCAAAAGCCAATTTTGTTCTATGACAGTTGTGATATTTCTAAGTGAAAATATGGCCTATTGCTTTAATTTCCTCTTATTCAGAAATCAGATTGTTGTGTTTTGCAATAGTACTGACAAAGTGTTTTCATGCACTTTGGATTTACCCTGACTAACCCTTCCAGAAGGGTCTCTCAGTGCTCCTGCCACCATCAGGCTGTACAGAACAGTGGGGCAGGAATTCGTTATCACATTGAGTTCAAAGGTGGATATTTTTAGGATGTTTGGCATTGCAGCCCGTATTTTCCACCAGTGTATCACACCTACCCATTGCACTGGTGTAGTATGAACACTCTGATCTTCCAAAAAATGTGTCTGTTTAGCAGAAGGGTTATTTAATAACAAACAAATTCCAATCCCTGAAATCAGCAGCATGAAAATGTGTCCTGGATTTTGGGAGAAGAGCAGGGCTGGGGCTTTCAGCATGAGGTAGACAGAGTAAGAGGAGAGAAAGCACTGGGGACACAACAGAGACCAAGTGTCCAAAGGTCTAAGGAGAAGAGTAAAGCAGCAGCCACTCCACTGCAAAGCTCCATTCTTGGTACATAATTGTTCCCTTGGAGCCCAAGTCCTGGTGACTACTTTTATACCCCCATGAAAATCTGTTGGTCACTGCAGCATCACAATAAAACACTCCTCACCTGGAATTGCTGGAGTTGACAAGCAAGAACTGAGAAAAGGAGAGAACTACAGCATTTCAAAAAAAGAAAAAAGTCTCAGTTTCTAAACCAGTCTAGAAAACAGCAAACACATTTCTGTGTTTCCAAATCACTTAACAAGCCTGAGCTGGAGTCTTGACTGTCCCAGGACAGGGAGACAAGAAACAACAGGAAGGTTTCTAAGCATCAGATCCAGGCAGCTCTGGAGGCCCCAAACTCTGGGACCCCAAAGGGCTGATCAGGTTCAACACCAGCCTCCCCCAGGAGCTGCCAGACACCCAGAGGAGAATTTATTCAAGGCCAAGATACACTTTGGGGATCACAAATCCTGCCAGAACAAGGGTTTACCAAATGTTTCCAATCACCCTGTTTGAAGTGACTTGGATTTCAGTGGGTCGCTGAAGTCACCCACCTGCTGAGCCACACAGGGCACAGGGAAAGTTTGTAGGAGGAGATTTCTTTGCTGTCTAAAGCACCACTGAACTAGTGAATCCACATGGATCCAGCTTTGGAAGCCATTGAGTTGGAAATGGTTGGAGGCAGAGAGCACTGGAGGAGGACATTTCTTCTTCTTCCCCTGCTCTCTGAGCTTTCAGTGCTGCTGCCACAGCCAAGCCACGGGCAGGACAACCCTTGGTCTGACCCCTGTGGGCACCTCACCTTTTCTACCAGGAACATCATTCATTCTCCCATTTATTAGCTCTCCCTGGAGCCTCGTTTACTGTCAGACCTTTTGGTTCCCACAGCACACCAGCATTCAGCAGCAAGAGTAATTGAGGCCCCAATCCGAGGGGACATTGCCAAGTACAATCCAGTTTTATTAAGAGCACTGATCGTGATTTATTTGTGCCTGGGAGAGATTACAGTTCCATCCCCACACAGTATTACATGACCACTCTATATACTGATTTTTCAGAAATGATTGATTATAACTTCAGAAGTGATTCATTAAGAAATCCTTTCACACAAAACCTCCAAAGATGTGCTGTGACTCCTTTAATAAAATACAAAGAAAATGTTTTCACGGCTTATATCAATATTACAGCAATAAGTGTAAATTCACCTCTGTCCTCATTGTTCAGATGAGCATGAAGCAGAACAAGAAATAAGGTACTTTGTCCTGTTATTGCACAATTCGACAGGATCCATGGACTGGCTCTATTACAGTAATGGGCTGCTTTGCAATTTGTATTCATTTTCTCCTGCTGTATGGCAGGCAGGATAACTTGTCCTGCTGCATTTATCCCAGATCAGAGCTTCTCCTCTATTACTGGAGCCCAGAGAGTTGAACCTTCCCAGGAGCTCTCCAGTAAATGGACTCCACTCCTGCAAAGGTAATCATTTCCACACCACTGCAGAACACGTTTACAAAACTAATCTTCTAAGGCTGAGGAGCCCCTGCATTGAATACCAAAAAGAGATTTATTCATATAGCTGCATGTTATGTATTATTGATGCTGGGCTTGCTATATCCTTGAGCAGTGCACGTCATCCTGCTGCTCTCTTGACCCAAAATCCAATTTTTTGTTCCATTTTACTCCTCCAGTTGATCTCAAAACCCAATCAAGTGTTAAGTGGCTCACACATGTGTCCTGCACCGTGAACGATCTACGCTCCAAATTATATAACGTACAAATTACGGATCCAGGGTACAAAAATAATGCTGAATTTTGTGCTTGCTTCTTTGGCAGACTGTTACTGTTGTTGCCATCTGCATCTAGAACTGCAATTTAGAATAAAGCTGCTGGTTCAAGACGATGTCTGGGGTTTAGTCTTTCTCAATAACTCTGAAGAAAAAGCCTTGATAAAAAGGGTTGGAATCAGCTTCATCCAAGCATTTAAAATTATGAAAAGATGAAGACGGGGCAGACAATTTCCTGTCAGTTAACTAATCACTTAACAATGTGACAGAAATAGTAACTCCTTGAAATAATCAGAAACTGGCTCCCAATGTCAGAACAAAAGCATTTGCCTTGATATCCACAGAGCTGTGTCTGCCTCCCTCCCAACGTTTAAATCTTTTGTTAGGGATAGCATTCCTTAGAAAAGCTAGATTATTCTCCTTGTGGCCTTACTGCTGTTTTCTATTATTTTATATTTTTAATATATATTAAATAAGACATCTGAATTAAAAAACTTATCTGTCAACTCTAGACCTGCCAATAGCAGTTATGTACAAACTCTTCTCTCCATAAACTCTGCCAGAAAGGTTTGGGGTTTTTTGGCATTTGGGAGTCAGGGAGCATCACATTAACCTGCTAATAAAGATTCACAAAAAAAGGACTTTAGATTTAACCTGAAACAGGCCACAGGGGCAGATTTCAGAGTTGGAATCACCACAGAGTGTTTATCTGAAACATCCCTTTGGTGAGTGTAACAATAACAGATATCACAGAATCACTGAGGTTGGAAAAGACCTCCAGGACCATGGAAATCACATCCTGTGCACTGATTGTGCCAACTGTATAGGAGTTCTCTGGGGTTTTCTGAAGTTTTATATCAGGAAACACAATACACACAGTAAAACTACAGAAATCATCACATTAGATCCCTCCAGGGAAAGCAGAGTTTGTGAGGGAGTCAGATACGTGGAGGTTTGTAGTAAAAGCCAGAACACAATAACTCTGTTTATTGGGGGTTGGAACTACATCATCTTTAAGGTCCCTTCCAACCCAATTCTGTGATTCTATAACTGCATTTAAAACCTAAAGTTAAATCCCAGCCAACCATATTCATCAACCTTACCAGGACAACATCAATCCATTTAATGACAATAATTCACAATACGGAGAAAAAAAATAATGAAGGTGAATAATTTCCCAAGCTCTGGTGTTGCATAACAACTTCCAAAGGCCCCTCAGCACACCTGGCAGTTTGGACGTGGATTTCCAAAGGGAAATCTTGGGATAAGCCGCATGCACCACGTGAATCAGCCCAAACAAGGCACTACAATAAAAGAATAACCTACACTAGGCCAGAGTTTAATGAGCTGTGCCTCCAAACCCCGACAGGATCTGGTTTGTTGTTTATCCCAGCACTGGCTGAGCCTCTGCTCAGGCTCCACACACTCACCTGTGCCCAGGGGCAGGAGCCCCCACCTGAGCCTCCCTCAGGCTGCTGGCCAAGTGCAATTACCCAAACATTTGCCCTGCCTCAGGCCCTGGGTAAGCACATTATCAGCTTATATATACACTTGACTTTATGCAATTAAGCTCCCTTTGAATACCTAATTTTTGTGGAAGTTAATTACCATACTTATTGCTACTTGAGATTACAAAGGGGATATGCAGCAAAGTTTAATGGGGCTGCATCTCTGGAACTAAAATATCTTCCAGAAATAAATTAGCAGAGTACAGTTTCCAGCTCACACATAATCACCTGATTTTGTGCCCATAAGTATGTGGATTATTCAGCCTGAAGCATCTCGGGGTTGGGTTTGTTCTTTACATCAGGAGAGGGAATTGGTCAGAGCAAGACCACACCAAGCCACATACCCAGAGAACACAAACCTAAAGTGACACAAGCTTCCCAGTGGGATGGTTTGTCTACACTTAAAAGGTGTATTTTTGGGCACTCTGTTAAATCCCCTTTAGTTCCATACACAATTATTTTGCTGCCATAAATTGCATTCATTGAAATGCAAGGTACAGCATTGCTGTCCCCAAGCTGCAATAAATACACAAATCCCAGTTAAGAGTCTCCCACACTGGGAGAACCTTTAAGCCTGGACCAAACTTCAGTACTTTTCTATTTATCAGATTTTTGTCCACAACACGTTAACCCCTGACCATTTCAGAAACATAGATATTTTTATGTTCATTATCTATTACTATCTCTACTTCTACACACAAAGAGAGTGGAGGAACAGAGGAATAAATGACGTGATGATAAAGGATCAAATATTACAGTGTAAGCTGTAATATTTGGGCAACTGAAAAAAAAAGTCTCTAAGTAATTTAGCACTAATTTAAAAATTAAATCCGAAAACAATTCCCTAGTAATGGACTATTTCTAATTAATTACCTTGCATCCTATAAAGATTTTTTTGAACCTCCCAGGTATTGTTCATTTTACTGGTGTTATTTTTGTAGTAACTCATTTATCTCAGTAAATTAAACCATTAGGAAGCAGTGCTGACCTTCACCTCTCAACCACACGTGTAGCCAAGTGTGTGTTAGTGCAAACTGAGGCACAGGAGGGAGCCAAGGGTTTTATGAGCCAGGATTTGAGTTTTCCATACAGTGGTTTGTGGACTTTTGAGATTTCCTACTAACTTATTTACACAGCAGAGCAGTGCCTGTCTCTGCAGAGCTGGGATTAAAACCTGCTGTTTGTGTCAGAGAAACTCAGAGAAGGCAACAAAACACCACAAGTTTCCACAGCTCAATTTGACTCCAGCTTACAGGCTGGGAACTGTTGGATGATCTCATGTCTGACAGAGGGACCATGTGAAGTCAGAGAGATGACATATCTAAGCAAGATTTTGTATGAATTAAATGTCTCAGAAAGAGCCCTGTTCCCTGGCAGAGATGTAACAAAGCCTGAAAATCAGCCAAAAATCCTGATAAAAGTACCACAAACACCTCGGGGTACTCAACAGATTTCAGTGGGGCTGTTCATGAGGATAATATCTCTTTGCCAGAAAGGTAAAAAGCACAGTTGGTGGAGATTCTGGCTGGCTGTTCTCTGATCTCATCTCACAGCTCCAGGGGACAGGTCATTCTGACTCACATCATTTTTAATTGGTTTTCTAAATGTCAGTTTGGTCCAGGCTAAGAAATTCAGCATCTCAGCAGTGTCCTGTGGCACATTTATCATCAGAGTGCTCCCAGCACTCGAGCAGGGCAGGATTCAATCCAGCACGAAGGGTCTGGTGAAGGGACACATCTGAAATTCCTGCTGGGGCCACTCCTGCACAGGGGTTCTCCACACCCATCCCACTCTGTGCCACCCCTGCCCGAGGGTGGCAACCACCTCCAGCTGGTTCATTCTGGCACTGCCACAGGTGCTCCAGAAATGGACCCAGCACGTCCCCTCCACTCAAACCTCCTGGGAGATGTCCAGGCCCCTTTTGCCATGGAAACAGTTTGAGGGATTTCCCTCACTGATAACTTCCTTGAGAATAATTTCCTCATGACAAAAGGAGGCTCCAGAAATTATTTTGTGAGGCATCTGTTAACCATTTACAGCAGGATTATTTTTCTCCCAATGTGCAGATTTTGGGGGAAAATATCTTTCATATCAAATCTCGAGAGATACGATCCCTGTGATTTCCCTGAAGGAAGAGCAGGTGCTAAACCAACAATGGGTATCCCACTGATCCAGGAGAATTCCTATCCAGTCATGAATTTGCACAGGATAACTGGGAGTATTGGTGAGTAACAATGAGGAAAATTTCTTTCTAAGAAGCACAGTTAAAAGGGCTCCAGTGCTGTCTCAGTAGGCCAGAGCCTCATCTCTCATTTGAGGCAACGTGAGTAGCATTGAACCACATTTTCTAATTAAGGACAACCAGAATTCTTAATTGCATTTAGTTGCCAGCAGTTTGCCCATCTCCCTGCATATCCAGGACTAAAAAATGGGGAATTATCCTTGATATTGCTTTTCGGCAATGGAGCTGTTCATTCTTCTAGACAGCAAGGATTTACCCCTTTCAGCTACATCATCTGGGAATCTTTTGGGTCCCTTCCAACTCAGTATATTCTATAATTTTTGGCTTAATTCCATCCCTGGAAGAGCTCAACTCCAGATTCCCATCTCCATCAAAAGGCACGTGCATGCACACAAACCTCAGGGGACTTGGGTTTATAGCAAAGGAACTAGAGAATAAAAAAGTTCCAGAACAAGAGGAGTTCTGTTCTTTAGACTTACACAACACACCAGGAATTTTATAGACATGTGTCTCAAACAATCTAATGTAGGAGATCCATAAAGATGCCAAGTTCAGCTCCACTGACACATCACATCAGATACAGAAGAGAATAAACAAGTCAGTAAGCTCCTTTATGATACCTGCAGAATCTTCCCTTTCTTTTCAATTACTTTTTCCTCTTCTAAAAGATATAACCAGGTTTTTTGCTTGTTTTTTACTTTTGAAGGATTTTCCATTCTTTAACTTGTTTATAATTAAAAGGTGTGCAAAGTGCCAGGAGATTATTTGTTCTTTCACAAGGGATTTAAAGAACTATCACAATAAATCAATACAAGGGTCAGTATAAAGGCAGGGAGAGACAGGGGTGCTGTCAATATGAAACAGCAGTGAACTGTAAAAATGAGAATTAGTGTGCTGAGCTGTTTGTCAGGCATGTGAGAGATGGCAGAGCAAGCAAGAAATTTATACAGAATCACAGACTGGTTTGGGTTGGGAGGGACTTTAAAGTTTATTTATTTCTGCCATGGGCAGGGACACCTTCCACTAGCCCAGGGTGCTCCAAGCCCCATCCAGCCTGGCCTTGGACACTTCCAGGGATGGGAATCCACAACTTCTCTGGACAGCTTGTTCCACTGCCTCACCACCCTCACAGGGAACAATTTCTTTTGCATCTCTAACCTAAATTTCCCCCTTTCAATGATACTCAAGGCACCCTTGTACCAGACAGAAGCCAGAATTCCCTGCAGTAGAATATCCCAGCAGTAGTTCCCAAGCATGGGATAAGGGCAGAGCTGACATCCAGGTTTTCCTCCAGCTCAGTTCAAACCTATGAGTTCCCAAGCCAGGAAAGAACCACTACTGTGTGCTACAAACACAGCAGTGGGATTGCTGAAAACACACCTGGTATGGTAAAATGGATCCATTGCTTTCCCCACAGCCTGTGCAGGAATCCACTTCTCAGTTTTCCCAGTACCACAGGAATTACAGGGGGACAGTCCCTGCACAGGTCAGAGCCTGGCAGCACATGGGGCTGTGTGACCTCCCCAGTCAACTCCCAACAAGTGACAGGGGGTAAATCCTCTGTGTCATTATTGTCACCTGCATTGCAGGGGCACCAAGAGACCACAATTGAAACCAAAGCTCCATCATTGGAAACTTAATAGGTATCTCTGTATCCATATTACAAGGAAAAAAAAGAAAACAAACCCTGTTTCAAAGAGTTTACAACCTAAATGTGCAAATAAAGGAAATAGCAGCAACCATTTCACAGAGAGTTGGAAAAAAAAAAAAGTTCAGAAAGTTTGAGATCTAAGTGTGCAGTTCACTGGATTTCACCTGGAGTGCTCTGACCACTTCCTGAGCACACTGACACACAGCTGGGAACTAAACCCCCTCCCAGTCCCAGACTGTAGATGCTGAGCAGCAGATGAGGCTTTACCAGAGAACTTGGAAAGCCCAAAGGAATTGTGAACAAGCAAAACTGAAATTCCTTTCCCAATCTGCAATATTCCACTGAATGACAATTAAGCAAAAAACCTCCTCCCATCCCTCTTTCCCATATTTTCCACTATAGCCATGAAAAGCAATTTATTCAAACTGCACCTTCTCCATAGCACACAACTGCCTTATTTTCTTCAACTTCCATTTTTGGGGGGGAATCTTCAGCAAGCCTATAAATAAAGGCAGGTAGTTCTAAGAAGCAGGGCTGGACTTTTCCAGTCCTGACATATAACAATTCCCCCTGAGGGCCACACAAAAGGGCCCCCAAAACAGGACACCTACTTGTGCCAGGCTGTGCAGGGCAGGGTTGAGGCTTTCAGAGCCACACAGCTGTGAGCAATACATTTAATAAATCTGCTGCTTTCAGACTCGGTGCAAGGTCTGGCTTAACGATGGGCTGTATTTCAGAGTTACTCAGCTGAGTCTCTGCACGCTCCCACCCCACCCACAGCTCCCAGTGTCCCCCCCCGGACCACTCTACTGCTGCTCTTCTCACAGATGAATTCACTGAGAGCCAGTGAAGTGATTTCCTGGGTGCTTCCCAGGGCAGGGGTGTGCTCAGGTCTCCAGCCAGGACTTTGCCTCACATGGCTTCACCTCACAAGTCCTCACCAGCATCTTCATGCAGCCTCCAGGTCTCAGCATCAGGCAGGGGATGCTGGAAGACCCCTCAGCCCCACCTGAGTGGGGTAAAATCAGGCAGCAAGGCCAAATATAGTGAGTGTTGCAGCAGATCAGCTGTGCCCAAGTTCCAGCTGCCCACAGGGTTTGGTCACAGATGAGAAACTCTGGAAAAGGACACATTTTGGTGACAGGGCACATTGTCACGAGTGTCAGAGCATTTGGGTGTGTGCAGGTCCCTCTGGGCCTCGAGGGCTTTGTGTTCAGCTTGTCAGGCTCCTCTCTTGGCTCATGATCAGTGGGAACATCAGATGGGCTGTGGGAAATCCAGGCAACCAGCTCCCTCCTCATCTGCAGGAGGCTGAGTAACTGCACACTCAGTGTTTCCTAGGGGTTGTATTTCCAAAGGAGAACATCTCCACTGATTTAGACTGTTCACTGATCACATTTGAGCAGATCTCACTGATCACAGCATCAAAAAATAGGGAGAAAATTCACTCAATAAACATCAGAAACATTCACCAAAGCCATTCACAGCACACAGGATGGAAACAATTCACTCCATCAGTCCCTCCTAAATGACTCATCATTCCACCAAGAGCCCTGGTTCCCTAAGTCACTCCAGAGGGAAGTGTGTTAGTTTAGTTAGATCTGCTTGCAAATATACAAGTCAGTGGCACTGGAAGTGCTGTAAGAATTCATCCCTTTGGAACACTATGTAAATGAGCAGATTCAGATGCACATCTACAGTATTTAAATTATCCCACTCCTGTCTGTGGCAACAACTTTACAACAGTGCCTTTGGAATAGGTTTAGATTTATATGGACTTGCTGCTCAGTGCTTCAGATCCATTTTCTGAACAGTTCTTCTCCTGTGACAGCAATCCCACATTTTGCTCTTGGCATTTTATCACCTTTCCTGTCCCTTGATGCAAAGGAGGAAGAAGTGGCAAGAACAACAGAGGGTTCAGAAGCTTCTCTGCTGCCAGAAAAGGCTGATTTTATTGCCACAGGATCCTCCACCCCCAAATCCTAAAGATCCTGGGGGTGTCAAATTGCTTTATGTTGTACCACATACAATGCTGAACCAGCTGCACTTGGAATAACAGATGATTCCAGGCAGGACCAGCAGAAGGGCCCCCAGAAAGAGCAGCTCAGAAGAAATAGGAGAAGATTCAGTGAGAGACTCCATTCAAATTTTGCCTTTCCCAAGACTTAAAAGACAAATGTAAATCACTCCACAAAAATTAATTCCATTCCTCTGCATTTCACAGGTTATCCCATATTATTTTTCAAAGTTCTTGAGAGAAAGCATCACACACTATTCAGACATGCATAATTCAGCAATAGCTGATGCTTAGCAGAATCTTCCATTTCATTCTTTACTCACAATTAGACTTTACACTTATTACTGTGGCCCTCAATTACCAACACAGTTTAACAACATACCTGAAAGAATTTTAGAGACATTTTATCTCCTGGTGCAGCCCCTGAAAAAAGTCCATAATTGCTTGTCACTCAAAGAAAATTAAAAATCATTTTGGGAAGGATATGAATTGAATTGCAATTAATATTTTTTTACATTCAAGGAGGAGCCCTGTGTGTTTGAGGGGCCTTCAGCAGAGAGAAGGACAAGAGCTGTTCTGTGTATGAATCTTATCATGTCATGAATTAGTTACATGAATTTAGATGTTAAATTTTACCCTCATATGGCCCCCATATGACCTGTACCTAACCATGCTGCAATTCCCCCCAGTTTCATCTCAATGAAGCTGTTCTCTGCTTGTAGAAGCTCCAGTAGCCAATAAAAGTAATGAATTAATACATGTGGTAGCCACTCATCCCATCCCTTCCCATCTGCTGAAATCCTCCTGGAAGCCACAGAGCACTGAATATCATTTCCCTGATGTCACTGGCACAAAATCACAGCAAAACTAATTCATCTTAAAGGATGTGGCTTTTCAGGCATGTCAGGGGAGCCTTCTTGTACTAATAAAAGCAAAACCCAGGGAAAACCCCCAGGTTTAATGCCTGTCTACCTTTCTTTTTTTTCTTTAAAAGGTTAAATCCAGAAGAAACTACTCATTTTTTTTTCCTCATAGAACATCTGGCCCTGTAATCCATAATATATTTTCCTGAAATAATAATATATTGGGTTTCAGAGGGAAATATTTTTCTAATTGAAGCGGTCAATTTTTTTAGTGAAAGTGTTTATATTTTAAAGTGATTTTCATACGTGTTCAGGAGTAAAACAGACAGACCATCTAGTTTAAGGCACTCAGTGATTGCAGAAATTAATGCCGTGGCATAGCATTGCCTTTGCACTCTCAGCCCCACCCACTTGTGCATCTCATTTCCACATCTTTAATTACATCATCAGCCTTTCCCCACGTGTTTCTGCCTCCCTGAGCACATGGGTTGAATCCTTTCTCCTAAACGAGCATGTATTTAATATTTCGGGTTTGCCTCGTTCTGCAGTGTGTGTCTGAGCCTTATCTCCTGCCTCTGTCCAAACACTGCTCCAGAGAAAGAATTTTTCATTTCCTTTGGGCTTTTCTCGGCTGTTTGGCGCTATCTGAACGCTCCACAACATTAATTAAACTGACAAGGTAAGGCAGCAGAATTATCTCCACTCCACACACGGGGTGCTGAGGCAGAGAGGAGTTCAAGTCAAAAGTAAAGCTGGCCATAAACTCCACAAAAATATTGTGGTTGAAATACAAGCTACAAAAGGGAGCGTTGCCTTTACATGGAAGTGTGCAACAAGGACCTGGACAAGCAGGGGGAAGGCAGTAAAAGCCAGTCAGCCCAGCCTGAACACAGAAAACAGAAATTCTATTTAGTAAACATCTTTGGATTTACAGTTCCAGCCTCAAAACTTGGAGATGGGCTCAGTTGCAATAAAAAATAGCCTCTCCTGCTGGATGTTCGTGCAGGGCTTTGCTATACAAATACAGGAAAGGGATTTGAAGAGAACCAGCTCAAAAAAAGCAACATTAAGGGATCTAAACTAAAGGTTTCTAAACCCCAGTGTTGGTAAAGAAGCAAACTTCACTCTCTGTAAGCTCAGGTCATTCAGGGATCCCTCAGGCCCTGAGGAGGCTCCATTCCAGAGCTCTGATGCCTCCACAGGACCAACATTCTCCAGCTTTTCAGTGCTTTTCATCACCAGAATGAAGAGTCTGATTTAACCTTCCCAGCCCTGCAGCAATGGAGAGATTGGCAGATGTATCACCTGACAGGTCTGTGACAGACCCCAATATCAGAGCAAAGGAAAAGCAAATTTATGTGCAAATTGCAAATTTTCAGAAGTCTGAATCTTCACCCTGAGTGGGCAAGAACCACGCAGAGAATAACCTGTAGGACCTACAAAAATAAAGCCAAACATGACTCCTGAGGTGGGGTTGCATTTCTTTCCAGGTACAAACAGCCCCTGAGTACTATTACAAATTATTCAGGTCTGTTACCAAACATGATTCTGCTCCTTCTGAGAGTCTCCTCACATAAAAATTCATTGAAACAAGAGAATCTAATCAAAGTAACCCAAATGAGGGGTAAGTGTAGGTGTGTGGTTGTGTTATGCAAGTAACAGATATTTCTGGATGCTGCAATAACTGTGATTTTCACTTGACAAGACAGAGCTACGTGAGTCTGTCCTGGAACGTGCCTGGGACACGGTCCCAGAAAATACACTTTGTCCACGTAATTTGTAGACTTTTAAAAGCCAACATCTCCAAAAATAAATGACAAACATGAAGACAAAATCCTTAGAATATTTGCAGAAAGCGATGGTTTAAGGACTCAATCTGCCAAAGGAATGTCATAACAATTTCTCAGAAAATATTATCACCTTATTATCCAAAACCTCCTAATCAGCTCCAGAATCCTCTGCTTCTTTCCCTCTCTACCAGCTGCTTTAAAAAGTAGTAAGTTCCTGATTACAAGGATGTGCCTCAACTAAATCCCTTAACAGCGTGTCAAGTGTATAAATATTTTAACAGCTAGTGGCAAATTCCACAGCCATACATGTCTATTTATTAATTTCAATCACCCAGGCCAGGGAGGTATGAGAAGGGCACTGTCATTTAGGGCTGTAATTAATCATCCTGGACACTTCATTGTCAGGGCCCATAAATCAAGAAGCAAGTGTTTCTCCCACTCGAGTGATATGTAACCAGCATTAACACAGTGACAAAAATCTAATGCTGTCAGGAACTAAGACATATTTTATCTACCTTTGACACAGGGCTGTTTCACACGAGTGCCCTCCACCTCGGAATTTATTTTCTGGATGTAGAGCACATACTTTAAAAATATGAACAGGGGATAACAACAAGGCTGAGGCAACAAGTTGCCAAATGCCAAGATAAAAAGTTTCTGACGTGAAAGAGAAAAATCTTACACATCAATAAAAGGCATAAAAAATACCTGTTAAAAATAAGTTGGGACAAATCACTGTTTGCAGGACAGTGTGAGGCAATTCCTAAATTGTCACACAGTTGGAAACCAGCCCCTGGTTTAACTCCACGTGTGTCTGTGTTAAGTACCCACTGGGTCATTGAGAAAAATATGCAGGGACAAACTAGGCTCAAAGCAGTGCTAAAAAATATGAAGAACTAAATCTCTTTTTCAAAAAAAAAAAGTCTTCTATGAGTCCACAGAATATACCCATGGTCAGGATATTCTCAGGTGCTCCCCAGTTCCTGGCAGAGCTCACATCATTCCCCTGCTGTGACACTGCCTGTTTCCACTCTTAGACTTCATATGTGCTTTTCACATGAGGAACATGAAATATGAACTATTAAAGCTTCGAATCTTCCCTCTCTTAAAAGACTACGTTGAAGTGTAGATACACAGGAGGATTTATTATCTGTAATATTTGCATGGAGCTGCCACAAACACACTGGAAGAGAAACCCAAAACTTCCAGGCAGAGCCAAGCTTGTATCTCCCATTTGGAGAGATACAAGTCCTGCACTAACAGCTAATCTCAAACTCATTCAAAAGCTTGAAATACTTAAAAAAAAAAAAAATTCACATTAGGTTCTGGAAATAGCAGTCAGTTCCATTCTATTTGACAGTTCTTCCACCTCCAGCTACACCACACACTTCTGGGATTATTCAAAGCACCTCCTATCACAAATACTGACGTTCAGCTCAACACAAATTATTTGGGTGTTATCCTGACCCACAGGTAGGAGCTGGACCACTTTTAAGGCTGTTGCTGGGATCTAAAGCACCTGAGAGGGAGAAAAGTGCCCTGGCAGGGGAGAAAACTCAGACACTTAGGAATTTTTTACCAGGGTCAAGCCAAACTCAGCCCAGCTCTGAGATAAAAATCACCTGACACTACACACAGTTTGAGGCTCCCACTGAGAGCTTTAATCTTTTAAATCTTTGAGATCTCAGCACTTAAATTCCATCAGTAACAATTCAACCTGTATCTTATTTCTTTACCTACTTATTCTCAGACTACAAGTTCCATGGCCAGAATCAAACCTCAATATACTGATTGCAATCTACCACAGGAAAATGACTAATAAAAATTCCTTATTTAATCACACAATTCTATCACCAACGTGTAGAGCAGAAAATAGATGTACAACTGTATTACTGCCTGTAAGTGCTAAGGTGGAATTTTGCCCACAGGCAATAACTGTAAACCCGGGTCTGAGATAATCCCTTTGTAAAACACTGAGCATAAACCACATGCTTTTAGGTTTTGATGGAAGCATTCTTCTCCAAAGCACAATTTACATTTAAATTGATATTGTAGGGAATCAAATACCAAAAGTAAGTGTCAAGGTTTTCTTCTTCACTGAGTTGTTTCCTAATTAGATTCCAATCTTTTGTCTAACCATTTCGTACTCTTATTTTGTTCTGAAAACTACAAAAAAAAATCCTTTAATTATTCATGATCTCTAACTTCTGGGAAGTGCCTCAAATTGCTTTTGTTAAGAAAATAAGAACAGGCTGTTTACATTTAATAGAAAACGAAGCATAAAAAACTCAACTGATGGAATAGTTCTGATAAAACCCAGCACAAACACACAGATCCCACATCATTTATCCCTCTCCTGGACTTCTCGGTCCAGAGGGAACAGAGCACTCAGGACCCTGTTCCCTGGGAATGTGGTGCTGGAGTCTGTGACCCACCTGCCTTTGCCTGGTTATGTTCCCTTAACACCAACCCTAATAATTTCTTTGAATTCCATAATGAGACACTCTGGACTCCCAGCAGAGGATAAGGACAACAGCTACAACATTTAAGGAATTTCTGACCATCTAAACAAGAAAAAAAAAAAAGCTTTTACAGCAATAAAGTAACAGTTCCCTAAAGGAGAACCTTCTAAATAAATTATACAGCTAATGAGGCTGAAGAACATCAATAACCTGGATAAATCTGGTGCTTGGGAAGAGCAGCAAAGTGCCCATCACACTTTGGTTTCAAGGCATTTTTGGCAGGGTTGGTAGGGAACAAGTATCTACTTAATTCTATCCTTTGATGGCTCAAAGAATTTGTTGCCATGGGTTGTTATAGATACACACTGAAGAAATCAATATCTCAAATGGCAGAGAAAACTGTTTAGTGGTTTCCTACCAACATTTTTGTTTGTTCTGACAAAAAACGTTGTCAGAACAAAGTTAAGTGAGTAACTTCTTTGCAGTTAATGTAGAGAAACAGTTAAGATTTCACACAGAGGCTGCACAAAGTCCCTGATGGCTGCACTTGAAAATTGCTCCAGCTAACAAAGCACTTTCTACCACAGCCCAAATTCCTTCATTTCTGTCCCAAGTACCACAAATGAACAGGAATCAGACAGTTTGCCCTCACCAAGCTCAGCTGCAGCTCCAGGCTATTTCAAAGCCAGATGTGTTAAGATCTCCCAGACTGATCAGGTTCATTTTTAATTCAGAAAAATCTTACTTCTGCACCTGCATTTTCTCTCCTATTATGCTTCTAAAAGAACTTAAGGCTGCATAGTTTCTGCCAGCTTACTCTGCCAAGTGCATGCTGCTGTGATTCCCTTCCAGCTGATAACATTGCACGGGGAAATTTCACTCATCACATCTCCTTGGAGTTAAATGTGCTGCTAATTTGTGAAATATTCTGCCTGACCTGTCAAATCAGCTGAATAGTTCCATGACCTTTCTTCTTCTTAGCATGATAACTAATTCAAAATCATTTATTCCACTTCATTAAAACCAAAGGTTAATCTGGAAAACAATAGTTGGTGGGGTTTACATTGGATCAAGCATTGCCTCCTCAAAAAACAGCAGAAGTCAGAATGTTGTTTATCACTAAATTATCATCTCCCATCTCCAGGGTCATCAGCTGTGAAGGTACAACACAGTCCAAATTTAACCCACCCTAAAAGCCACCAGATATTGCACAACCTCAATCAGCCACTGAACCTGATTCAGCTGTTCTAGTCCAAAAGCACAAAGTTATCTTCCCAAAAATTCCGACTCTCAGAAAGCAAAAAGAACAGTAAAATAATGATGACAGATTCCAAGAAAACATAACAGACTCAGCAAGCTACTAAATACAGTTTATAAATTAAGAATATAAAGCTGAAGGGAATAAAAATAATTTACTTTTACTGGCACGAGGAAAACATTCCCCTTAACCAAAAAGGCATAGTTGAGCATAGCTTAGTTTTATACAAATATATATATATGTGTGTGTGTGTGTGTAAAAAGCTTTAATTTGGGGGACATCTGTATTTTTTATTAGCCCAAATTCCTACTTATTTTTATCAAATTATTAAAACCCTATAAAATGGATAATGTTAGTAAAGAAAAAAGTTTTAGGACGTCTTTGCTTTCTCTTCCCTGAAGAGCGAACCACAACCACACATCTCTTAGCAGGGTGACAAACCAGTTGTTAAACCTCAGGCTGTGATAGAAGAAGACTTAAAGGGCATAGAAGTTAAATGTTGTTCAGTTCAGGTTGGATAAAATTCACCTCTGGCATTTGGTAACAGGCAGACACAACCCCAGCCCTGAGAAATTACCTTTGGGAGCTCCTGAAGACTGGACAAGGTCCTTGGCTGCAGGAGAAGAGCAAAACAGGTCCCATTCCAGGCAGGAAGAGAGCAGTAGGAGGCAGGAAGGCTTATATAGGTCTGCCCCTACAGCTGGAAGGGCTGGGAGCAATCCCTGGGGACAATCAGGGTAATGTGGGACAGCTGGCATCGTTTGGGCACGAGCAAACCCTCCCAAACCCTCTGCAGGAGGGCACCAGGGTCAGTGCAGAGCAGCCTCAGGTGTGGGGAGGATTTTGCCCCTGTCCCACCTGGATCCCCCATCCCAGGACACTGAGCTGGTGGTGCAAGGAGACAGGAACCAGCAGCAGTGACAGCCAGGGCTGTCCCATAACACACACCCAGCAAGGAGGGTCTGCCCAGCACCCAGTGCCACCCAACCTCCCCACTGGTGAGCTGGGGGATGGACCAGAGTGTGCTGAGCTCTCTGTCAGCGAGCTCAGAGTGACAACAAACACACAGAGACAGTGGGGTTCCAAGTGACCCTGACAAACCCCAAAACCAGCCTGGAGGGGCAGAAAAAACCAGCACCCAAAAGGATGGGATTCAAGCAAAACACCTACAGGACTGCAAAATCTGGGGCTCATTTGGGACAGTATTCCTGGGCATGACAGAGGCATAACATGACAGAGGGAGAAGGAAAAGAGACTTAGAGCTTAGTTTTAGTAAGCCTTAGTGCTGGCTTTGGCAGACCAGCCTTCTGCTAACGCTGATCACACACCTGCTGGTCTGGACAGCCCTGAGACTGTCACCAGCAACACTCCTTCCCACACGGGCTGGTTCCCATGTGACATATCTGAGGTCATGCAGGAGCCTGAAACAACCAAAATTTTCCTCCTGTCCCCCTCCATCCCCAAAGCTGTTGGCTGAACTCACTGAACCAACTCTGCCTCCCAGGAAGGCAGCTGAGCAGTCACTGCCAGCATTAATGATGCCCTGATCAGCCAGCCCTGCCCTGCGGGATTCCTGCTGCTCCTCAGGAAAAGTTTGCCTTAATAAACACTTCCCATGACAGTTAAGAATGAGAAATCATACATCTCTTCTCCCTCAGCCTCACACATGCATTGATTCTAAACTATAGTTTATAAAGACTGAGCGTTGTGGTTAGAAATCCCATTTAGCACGAGTCAGTGAAGAAGAGGGCACCATTATAATAAAAATTGTACCAGGCACGTGGCTTACTCATGGAGCAAATATTTTTATTCCATTTTTTTGGACATTATAGTCACACCCTTAAAACATTTAGCGAGTATTTCTCTGTCAGCACTGTCCTAGAGACTGCTGAGAATCCTCTGCTGCTTGAAATGGCGGCTGTTCATTGACTTGTATAAAATAATTGGCACCATAATTTTATACCTGTCAAAAATGCGATATCCAGCATTGACTAATTGCTATTTGGTGTGCTCAGAAAGGTATAAAATCAATTTAACCACCACAGAAATCAACACATTCTTTTGTGAGGCTGCAGCACAGGAAACATAATTATGTTTACTTCCACCAGTCTTCATTTTCAGTCTTTGGGGGAAGCAGATTTCTTATATCATATATAATCTTATAACAATTTTGAGACCAATCTGGTAAAGACTGGGGACAGCCCTGGAAACCTGTTGGCTTCTCCATGAGTTTATGCTTTGTATGACTGTGGAAATTGTGGAACCTCTCAGAACCCCCCGTGACTCCCATTTTCCTTTCCTGGCCTTTGCATCTTTATCTAAATCAATGAACATAAAAAACTGTGAGGCTTTTTAGGCTTTGTACTGTGAGTATGTGGCAAGGTGTGTGAAACACAAAAAATACTGTGAAATACTCCATATTGCTGGAGCCTCACATTAAACAGCCTCATTCTTTGGCATGTACAGAGCATGAAATAATGTTATTTTCTGCTTGCTGTTACCACGCTCTAACACTGCTCCCACTGAAACAAGTAACACAACCTCTCCTCTGAAAATGTTTTCCGCTTTTATCAGACCCTGGAAAGAAATGAATGAAGCTGGAAGTGCTCCCATCAAATTTCATGTCTGTGTATTTCAGAAAACAATGCATCTGTCCTAATTTTACAGCATGTTTGGGCAGAGTGTTTTCTTCTGTGAAAATAACCTTTCCAGCGCTGGAGTTTATTGGCAATTGAAGTGGGTTCTTGTAGATGCAATAAAGGCAACGAAAAAAACAGTTCCAGGCTGAAATAAAAAGGGTTTTAGCAACAGGTACCTGCAGAGAACAGTTGTGCTGAGCAACTCTGCCAGCACCAATTTCCCAGCTTGCAATAATTGATCTGCAATAAAACAAACAAGCAGAGGCTCTAATGATCTGATGGCTGAGGAAAATAAATGTCATGTACATTCTGAAATAAATTTGTACATTCTTAAATTGGTTTCTGCGTCTGCTACATCAATGAGCAATCACATGCCCAGCAGGAGTTTAAGCTGGCATCAGTGATAAAAGGGAATAACCCAGAGACTGGTGGTTCCATACATCTCCAAGACTGAGTCCAACTGTTCCCCAGCACTGCCAAGGCCACCACTGACCCCTGTCCCCCAGTGCCACATCCACAGGGCTGTTAAACCCCTCCTGGGAGGGTGAACTCGAGTGGAAGGGCACAAACACACCTTGGCAATGGAGGCCAAATAATGCAGCACAGAATTGCCTTGCCCAGACCACCGTCAGCAGTGGTCCCACATTTTTGGAGGCATCCCCTCTTCCAGAGGGACTGGTGTCCAAGAAGAAAACCACATCCTTTTTTACTCTTTGATGTAACACAAAGCAATCTCTTCTCTTTGTATTTGCTGTCTTAATACATTTAAGCAATTAATCTCTAACATGACAGAGGCAGCATGAAAACAGACTTAGAGCTTAGCTTTAATAAGCACTAATACAGTTATGCTGGGTTTGGCAGACCAGCCTTCTCCTAACACTTGGCTTCCCAGACTACACCCGTGGGAATTAATGATCTGCCACCAGCCCTGCCTGTGTTCTAATGAAGCAGTTAGTCAAGAACCAGTAAAGTCAGGTGGAAGAAGCTGCCTCTTCCCATTTCCAATAAAGCCTTTCTCCCTATTTGGCTATCAAATTAAATTAGTTGAGAGGAAAAATTTAATTACTGTCACGCACCATCTTCATATCTGTGATCAAATAAGTGTGTCTGTGAGGTCTGTAGTCCCGTGCTCTACTGAAATGGGAGAGAAGAAAGATAAACCTGGCTGAATATCAGGATAGATTCATAATTATTGTTTTCTCCAAGAAAAAAAAATTATTGGGGAAAAAGTTTTATTTCTTTCATTTAGATAAAAGATATATTTTTAGCAGTGTGATGGCAGCATTGCCATGTCATGTCTGAATCAGAGGAACACAAATATATCTTCCAATACACTGTCCTTGAGCCAAGTCCCCCTGCCATGGGCAGGGACACCTTCCACTAGCCCAGGTTGCTCCAAGCCCTGTCCAACCTGGCCTTGGACACTCCCAGGGATGGGGCAGCCACAGCTTCTCTGGGCAACCTGTGCCAGGGCCTCATCTTAGTGAGAAGGGCCAGTGATTGAAGAGTTTGGCCTCCCCAGGACACACAATCCCCACTTGCAGAACAACATCAGCTGCTTTGGGTGCTACCCCTGTGGAGTTCATCCCACCCACTGCCACAGTAATGCAATTAAAGAGACTAAACCAGAAATGAAGTATTTACTGCCTAAACAGTGTACTGCAAGGAGAGAGCTTCTAAAAATATATCCTTATTTTATCACAGGGATATAAATGCTCTGAACTTCTCACTAGCTTTAGTATGCTCATGTACAACACCAAAATGGCACTCCAGTGTAACATGATTGTATCAGAAGATCAGAATTATCTCAGTACACTCTATTGACTGTACTTTAAAATACATTATCCTTTTCTTTACAGTGAAGGGAGGATTTTACACTCTTTTGTGCCTTTTTCTTAGCAAGCTCACTTAAAAAACAAACATCCAAACCTTTAATTTCTTGGTCTATAATCCTGTGAAAATATTTTTCCTTAAATCTGGTTTTCAATCATATCCCTTAGACAGTCCCTGAAATGTCAGTCCAGACTTGTTCCCTGTGCTACCGGGGTATATACGGAGCAGAAATGTATCCATGCCTGGAAGACCTCGTAGTTTAAGCAGATGTGACACTCTATTATTAACTTCCCTGCAATTGAAATCTGAGCTGTTGAACTGTGCTGGAGCAAATAACAGCACTTTGCTGCCAGGCAGCACCCCCAGACCAGCTCAGCACGGAAACACTTCGCTCCTCTCAGTCATGGGCGGTAACACCTCTGCAAACACTGGCAAATTAGCACCTTCCTTACAAAGCCTAGGAACGAGTTTAAGGGCAATGCTGAGCTAAATTCGCTTGTCATCATAGCCCAGAGAGTGGTGGAGGTGGGTGATGTCCTTACCCTGTGGAAAGGGAGAGAGCCACGGGTACTGCGGAATTTGCATCCCCTCCCACCTGTCCTGGTGGGAATGGGGACCTTCTCCCCAGCTGGGTGCCACCTTTGTGTACCAGCAAACAGCCCTCAAGTCTTTGTGGCCATGGTTAAACCAGACCACGTGATAAACTCCACCTGTCCAGCTTGGTTTATTTGGATAATCAATTTTTCAACCAATAATTTGGCAGCAGATCTCCATGGCCCGTGCACGAGGCCTTTCAGGAAAGGGGGAAGAATAAAAGGGCAATGGAATGACAGTGCTGATAATTGAGACTGGAGCTGCCAAGCTACAACATATGAATGAACAGAACATTCCTGCCTCCTCTTGCCATCAGCAGGAGCTCACCAACCCCTGGCATCCCAGGCACAGCCATTGGCCATGGAATGCTGGCCAGGGATGGTGACCCACCTGAGCAGAAGGTCTGTGTGCCACCAAGCCAAGTCACAGAGGGAAGGTGAGTGGAGTGTTCTACAAAGCACAGGCTCTCCCAGCAGCAGAGGGAGGGAGGGGTGGCAGGGTGGGCAGCACAGGTTTGCTCCATGCTTTGAAAACAAAACACTCAGCACCCACAGAGATCCCATCACATCCCGCTCCTGCAGCTTCCCAACTCCCATTATGGTTAAACTTCTCATGAATTATTGTCTACGGTCCACTGCACTCAAAATCTGCAGTGTTTCTCTCTACCTGACTACTCCCAGTCAGATCATACATCAAATAAATGCCCAGGGACAATTCAAACCCCATCAGCCTCCAAGAAACTCTGAGTTTTTTTTTTCATCTATAACAGCCAGACATCTCTGAAAGTTGGAAAAAGTTAAGCAGTTCTCAGCGCTTTTCCTGCTCTGCTGCTAAGGATTTCTTTCTCTTTTTCCCCCAGTACTGATGTTTTCATCCCTCAGATCCTCTCTGTGGGAGGAGGAGCTGTTCCGAGTGGTGGAGCAGAACTGATGTACAAAACAGAGGAGAGGCTTGGTGTGGTCCCTTCTGAAGCCTGAAAATTCATTTATTTGCTTTCTTCATTATTTGTACAAGAAATGAAAAGGGTGGACTAAGATCTGTGGGCTCTTCACATCACTGGTAATCCAGACATCACCATCCACATGCCTTGAGAACTAAAATAAGCAGCAAACAGGGGCTTTCTCCCTCCTAGGCAATTGGAAGTTTGGTACATAGGAGTTTTTTCCCTGGATATTTTCAATACTTTGCTATAAATGAGTTAACCAAGGGGCCTTTTGTTCCTAATCTCACATGTTAACTTCCCTCTGGAAAACTCCAAGAAGCACCTAAAGACTCCAGTGTGCAGTGGATGCACATCAGCAATGGAGCTCCAAAGCTTTTCCTCTGAGCTGTGGTCAGTCAAACACTGAGCTTTTGGGCACTAAAAGTCAAAATGTGCTCTTTACTCTTCAACAGAGTCTGGAAAACCCTGTTCCCATTTACATCTGTGATGATCAGCTCACTTGGACACTGAAAATCAAAGACAGTTGAGTGCAGATGTGGCAGGTCCTGCTGCACCCCCACGGCTCAGCACCTGCTCCAGAGCTTTCCTGATGGTCCCTGTTGTTCCAGCCATGCTCTGAATTAGGAATTTCCCCACGGGCCTTTTTCTATGGCATCAATCTTGGCATTATCTGGGTGTTTCATGTACCTTTACTACATTTATCTGCACAAGAACTCTGTGTGGTAAGGTAATATTATTATCACTATCAAAGCCCAGAATAAAGATCAACCTCCCCACCCCCAAAGCTGGCTGATATGTCCAAGCTCTGAGCACATTTGCAGGGTATTTATAATTTCCTGGCACAGCACAGAGTGCTGTAACTGGCCCTGGTGTGGTGGAGAGGACCGAGGTAAACGCAGACTCTCGGCATCAGGATATTTTTCCTTAGAGCCAACAGCAAAAATTACAGAGAACAGTTCTAAATGAGCTTCCATTCCACCAGTTCCTGGGGGAAACAAACAGTCCAAACCCATCTGTTTTCTAAAAACACCTCTCCCACCTTAAACAAACAGCAGTTAATCCCGACAGGACAGCAAACACTCGGTGTTTACGCAGCAGCAGAAGTGAAGCAGTAGGAAAAAAATGGAATTTTTAATATTCTCCTCTACCTCCAGCAGCAAGAGCACAGCAGTATATTTTTCAAAACTGCTTCTTTGTGAATATGCATGAAACACGTGTAGCTGTGTGGAACAGGATCTTCTTTCAACGGGAAACTCATTTTTCACACACAAAAGGGAAAAAAACAGTGTTATTTATTTCTTTGAGTAGCCACAGCACGTGTTGTTGTCTTTTAAATTCAGGCAGAGGATATTGCCAAGCAGTTAACTTTAAAATCCTTAAATTCAGTTAACCCTATCAAAGGTCATAGTTCACAGAATGGGTCAAGTTGGAAGGGATCACAGTGGGGATCTTGTGCAACCTCCCTGCTCTAGAAGGGTCATCCCAGAGCACATTGGACAGAACTGTGTCCAGAGGGTTCTCCAATATCCAAAGTGAGGGAGACTCCACACACACCCTCTCTGGGCAATCCCTTCCAGTACCTGGTCACCTGCGCAGGAAAGAGGGTTTTCCTCATATTCAGGTGGAATTTCATGTGCCTCCATTGCCTCTTCTTATTTTGCGGATCCCACAAAGCCAAACAGCAATCCAGGAAACCAAAGAGTAATGCAAATCTAAAAGTTAGGGCCAAATACTAATAAAAAACACACAACTTCAGAAGTGGGCCTTTTTCTCCCAGAACCTTCACCTTTAAATCTCACTCTCCTGCGTCCTGCCCAGTCCCTCTGCACCAGGCACCGGGTCTCTCACCTGCTCAGGAGGAATGGGAGCCCAAACCATAGGAATGGGAGAGAGGAACCAGCTCAGATCCTCCCACTGCAGCTCCTGGGGGTCATTCAGGCAGTCACAGGTTAAGGATAGAATTTCTCTGTGCAGTGCCACGTGGTTCCTTCAGCTCCTGGCTGTTCCCAGGCACAGCTGCCCCAGGAAGGTGCCCCAAACACAGCCCAGCCTCGGCTGTGCTGCTGTCACCAAGGGGAGTGACACCAGGACAGGTGACTCTTGTTCCTGCCAGGGATCTGCTCCATCAGCTGGGTAACACCAGCAGCTCTGCTCCAGACTCGTTCTGGGGTGAGAGACTTCACCCTGTGATTTATAACAGTCATTACAGCCAAAGCAAATAGTTGCCTGGATACATACGGAAAAAATCCCATATCCATCCAGCTCAATTATCCACTGTGCCTAAAGCACTCTGCCTCTCTGGCATTTTTCTTGTCCCCCTCCTCAAGAGTCCTCCATGTAGAATTCCACAAGTTGCTTATTACTTGTACATTGTCATAGTGAACCAAATCTGAGGTTTTCCTTTTTCTTATTGTTCCTGCTGCTGAAAAATGTTGCTTTGGTTGTTTGTTTGGGTTTTTTTAATTGAAACAAAAGTTTATAATAAATTGCAGGTCACCAGAATTCAGAAATTCAAATCTAAAACCTTTTACCTGTCATAGTACTGGACTCCCTGAAGATTTCTCCATCCCCTGCATTTGGGATTCCAGACCAATCCTTACACACAAAGGCTCCTAAATCCTCACCACTGAAGTCTCCAAGAATCCTGAAGTTTGAATGTCTTCAACTTCTGCCTTTTCAGCCTCAAAAAAGATCTGTGCCACAGACCAGCTCCAAATCAACCATAACTTACTGGATACCTTCAAGGCTCCTCCTCTCCATGCACCTCCTCATCCTCATCATCCCCCTCCAATACAAGTAGTGTCCTTCAGGTCCCCAAAAGATAAAGGTGGTGGATTCTCCACATCACAAGAATTTCTGGAAAGGAAGGAGAGCTCAGGAGGACAAACTACCTGTTTTAGGGGTGTATGAGCTGTTTTCCTGAAAACTCTGTTGTGTCGTCACATACCTAAAAGAGCAAACAAAAATCAAACAAGCAGGACATCAGTTTCAATGACCATGTTTTTAATGTCTTCTAATTTCAAGCAGGTGATTTAGCAGGAACTTACTTAGGAGAAAGGGCCTTTAAATTTTTCGCTTCACCGTGAAGTGCATGGCCTTGATTTTCAGCTGGAATTGATGTAATGAGGGCAATGAATGGTGGCTTTTCAGAAATCACCTCAGAAACTCCGGAAAATTACTTACTGGAAACACTTCAGCCATTGTACTTTATCATATAAAGAGCTGTTCATGCAATTTTTAAATTCCATTTCATTTAACTAGTCACCTCTGAGAGGTGCCCTGAGCCCTCACTGCCTGCTGGGGAGGAGCAGTGAAACCCAGGGGTGATGCTCTGTCACCTCCCTGCACACAACCATGGACTGCTTCGGTCACAGAGGCACTTTGGCATTTGGCAACCACAAGGCAAAACCAAAACTCTGCCTTGATGTGGTTAAAACACCAGGTTTGCCCATGCCACGCTCCCACAGAGCAGGGCAAGGTACACACCAACCACCAACCTGGACAGCAGCACCTGAAAGAGAGTCCTCCCACCCCAGAGACCATGTATTTATAATCAAGTAATGTATTTATAATCAATATAAAACTGAGTTCCCTGTAACACACACTGACCAGCAGCACCACCAGTGGGGAGTGGATTTTTTGGAGGTGAGAGGTTTCAGGCTGGTGACAAAACCCTCCTAGATCACAGAATTACAGAATGGTTTGTGTTGGAAGGGACCTTTAAGACCATCTCATTGCAACCCCCTGCCATAAGGGAAAACTTCCACATCTGCAGAAATCAAATCATACCTTCGGGATCTTGTATGGCCTCCCAAATAATCCTGTTCCTCGGAAGGAAAACTAAACACTAATAATGCTAAATTACAACCTTTAGGCAAGCAAACCAGAAACTTTTTGAAAGGGTGTTTGACATTGTTATTTAAACCTTATTATTCATTTGTTAAGGAAGATGTTCAGTCGCTCTGTTCTTTGTAGGGAACAAACATTCCATCATTGTTTCTGCTCCTCAGATGGAGAAACGACATGTGGCAGTTGTAAAGATTAATTTGTGCTACATCTCAGCGCTGCTGCCGGCTGCTCCTCGGGGAGGGCGGGGAGGGGAGAGGGATGTGGGGGGGGAAAACATCCTGAAACATTCCAGTAAATTAATTAACAACGGAATGCGAAAATCTAATTAAGAAACCATCAGCTCTGAATCTCATTTGTGCTGATACTTCCATGCAGTGCATTAAGAGGTCTCCAGTGAGTGGGGCCGTGCAGGATCACACCCCTGGTGTGCCCTCTCATGTGGTGACACGTTTTTAGGATGCTGCTCCAGCCTCCTGCCAGGTCCTGTCGCTCCCAGCTCTGACCTGCCCCTCACAAGGCTCATTTCTCGCAACAGGCATTGGGAAAAATAAACTTAATTATTGCTGAGCTGGGCAGATATTGAATTTTCAGGCTGTGGGTGCTGAAGTGAGAGTAAGGCAGTTTTCAGAGGGAGGGTTTTAGACCAGAATTTCCGATTTACCCCAGAATACATGAACGAGAATTAGGTTCAGTGACACACATTCACACCAGGCAGCGGAAGGACACACAGGTAACAGGCACATGCTTTACACCAGGCTCAGCAAATCCAGAAATCCCCATGCAAAGCTATAGGAAAGCCTTTCCCTGCCTCCTCTGCTCCCCAGCCCTGCACTGCATCTCTCCCTCAGGTCCTGGTGCTTCCCATCTCGCATTCCTGTCTCGCACTGGCTGGGTTAACCCACTCCCTTTGTTAAACACCAGACAGATTGTTGACAATTGGTATTAAATTTTTGAAAGCACCTCTTCGGTATCAAAAATCTCTGGCTTACTACCACTGAAAACATTTTAAAAAATCCTCCTCGGTAAATCTTAAATCTCATCAAAGCAACCAGAAGTATTTACTACCTCCAGTCTCAGCGTTCAGTTCCTCCAGTGGCAGTTTCAAACCTCCCAAGTCTTTTCAGTCTCATTCTCCTTCTTTCCAAGCATCCTAATTCCTTGTATTTGCATCCTCTCTCTCCCTGTTCCCAAAGCCAGGGGAGGAAAACCGGGCAATGCAGCAGCTGGTTTTGCAAGGAAATGTTACAACAGCTGAGGTCAGATGTTCCAGAGGTTTCTCTGGAATATTAATGCCATGGGGCTTGTTTGGAGGAGAATTACTCAGTGTTGGGAGGTGACAACTCACCCTGGTTGGAGTTTCACTGGCAGGAGATGTGAAGCTTCTACTGTGGAATTATGGAGTTAAAGAATGGTTTGGGTTGAAAAGGAACCAACCAAAAATTCCAACCCCCCTGCCATGGGCAGGGACACCTTCCACCAGCCCAGGTTGCTCCAAGCCCCATCCAACCTGGCCTTGGACACTTCCAGGGATCCAGGGGCAGCCACAGCTTCTCTGGGCAACCTGTGCCAGGGCCTCCCCACCCTCACAGGGAAGGATTCCTTCCTGACTATGGAATCACAGAACAGTTTGGGTTGGGAGGGACCTTAAAGATGATCTTATTCCAATCCCCTTGGTGTGGACAGGGAACTTTTATCGTCCAGCTTCCAGGAGAAACACCTGCGAAATTCGGGTCTGAGGTCCTTGCAAACTAATGTGTGAGTGGAAATGGCTGCAGATGGAGGGATTAGCAGAAGCTTCTTTTTTGGATAACTAAGAGTGGTTGAGAAGCACATAAACATCCTCGTTTGGGTGCCAGCAGCCCCCAGGACAGGGCAGCAGAGGACAACTAGAATTAGAGAAGGTTTCATGCCAGCACGGTAAGAGAATCAGATTAATAGATAAACTTTGATTTTGAGCAATCAGTGTGAAATCCATCCCTCCTCACACGAAAACCTCTACACACTCACCCAGCTGCCCCGGCACCCCTGGACCCACGGCCAGCAACACTCCTGAGGTCAACAATGGATCCCATCAAAATCTGGATGGAAACAATTATCCGAGGAACCTTTTCCTACAAGGGACAGAAAAATTATTCATGCCTTTAAATACTAATAATCATGAAATCTAAGGCAGCCTTGAGGACATGTTCCAGTCACCAGCTTTTTTCCAGTAAATAAACTGACAAAATGCTGCTGCACTGGTTCGAATCGGTGCAAGTTCCGTGGAAATGCACCAAATAAGCATCAAATTTAAAAGCATATTGAAACTGGACACGACCTTCAGCTGTACCTGTACTGGCAGCACTTGGACAAGACACACAGACTGACATCCTGTACTCAAAAAGTGCTCAAAACCTGGGTGGAAATACAGGAAAATAATAGCACACCCCTGTCTCCAGGCTCCTGCTGGGAATGGACTGAGGTACTTGAGGCACTTCTTGACATCCCACTTTGAAACTGTGACCTCTGTGGAGATGCAGGAGAAGGGTTGCAGACACGTCTGACTGCACACAAGAATCACAGCAATTAAGTAAATGAAATAAAAATGTTCTTTTCCACGATCCGAAGCCACGGTTAGTTAGGAACTAGTGATTTCACTTCAATAAGAATTACATGTTTTTTAATTGAAATATTCATGGCCAAGTGGTCAAATGGTAATATTTTAGTAATCTTTACATATTTTCCTACGTCCTCTGTGCTTTTTCAAGTCCACATTACTATCCATTTGGCCTCCTATTTTTCCTGTTCCTTATCCTAAACACAAGTTGTTCTGAAAGATCACCAGTGATTTGCATAAAATATAGAGCTGTTACTTTTCTTTTCTTAAAAGAAGCATAATAATTGCAAACTGCAGCTACTGGAGCTGAAAATAACTCTCCAGACAGTTGCACATGCAGAATTAGATTAAAATGAGCTCATTTTTTTAAATGACCTGATAATTTGTAGGGGGGAAAAAAATAACTATCTAACTATTTTCATCAGCAGAGAATGTTACAGCCATGGAGGGGTGCCTGCTGCATGCAGATGAGGCAACCACGACCTAGGGAGGCCAAATTAACTCATCAGAACTGGAGGCTTGGAGACCACATTGAAATAACCATAAATCTCTTCTCCTGGAAAAAACAACAGAGGGGCAGATGGTGAGACATCTTGTACCACTTCAGGGAGAAATTCTATGGACAACCTGAGCAAAATGTTATGAGAAAAGGGTAAATACTTGAGGTGCCAAGCTGAGATCAGTCTTTTGTTCTCTCTCATCTGGCAAGAGCCTTGCACACACCACAGCCGCCGTGCCCGGCAGGAGCAGAAGCTGAAATCATGGAATCCTGGAATGGTTTGGGTTGGAAGGGCCTTAAAGCCCACCCAGTGCCACCTCCTGCCATGGGCAGGGACACCTTCCACTAGCCCAGGTTGCTCCAAGCCCCGTCCAACCTGGCCTTGGACACTTCCAGGGATCCAGGGGCAGCCACAGCTTCCCTGGGCAACCTGTGCCAGGGCCTCACCACCCTCACAGGGAGGAGATGTTTTCAGATCAATGGTTTTCTCTGACCAGGAGAGTAAATATGACCAAGATTTGAATTTGTTGGCCAAATCCAGTAAGTTTCTCCAACTTTACTGAACCAACAAAGGCTTCCTAATTTCTGGGAGACAATTTAGAAGCCAAATACAGAATGAGAAAGTCTGTTAGTTTCCAGAGATTACTATAATGAATTACCATCACAGCCAGGTACAACTCCCTGCCGTAGTAAATTCAGACTAGTTTTATGGTTAACCTGTAGTATTGACAATATTACTAAAATCCCCTTGAGTGGGCTTTGCAGGTTTATAAATATAACCAATTATTATGTTTTTGATGAGATTTAATTTAAATCTAGCAAAAAATATCCCCAAGTGAGTCATCTATTATTCATAACTTGAGATGGATTCAGCCTCCATATCACAACTTTTCCTCCTCCTCCTTTTTCAGACCCATTGCTTCTACGTAAATTAAATCATTCACTACATACACCCAAGTCAGATTTCCTTTTAGAAAGCCATGTTTCAGAGAAAGCAATTACATTTGGTCATTGATATATCACCCGAGCTATCAAAGCCCCCCCAAAAATAGAAGAGGGCTTCAGATGTTAATGTGAACAAATTTTACACTTTGATAATAACTCACTGCAGAGAAGAGGCTGCAATATCAGATGAGATAAAGGAGATCATCAGCTGATGGAGTGTCATCCACTCGAGATACAGTGATGGGAGGTTTGTGCATTGAACAGGGCTGAGCTGTAGGTGCCAGTTGTCCCCGTTCTCCATGACCGGAACGAATCATGACAATTTGCGTCAGCAAAGTTCCACCCAAATCACCAGCAACTTGTTGCTTCACCTCCAAAGCACCGGGAGAGCGGGCACAGCTCGGGCTGTTCTGCTGACATTCAGCCTCCTCCAGGCCCTGGTTCCTGAGGTTCATTAAAGGTCCAGCTCCAGAAGCCTCTGCTCCTCGGCAGGAGCTGACATTTGGCGGTTCAGCCTCGTGCAAACCGCGCCGGGCGCGAATCACTGACGGTCGTCCCGGCCCCTTCCCTGCCGTGCTGGGAATCAACTGTAGCGTGGCAGGAAAACACAACCACGTCCGACTGAGCTGGGGGAGAGCGATTTCTCTGCAGGCTCAGAGGACACTCACCCCCGGTGAGGAGCGGAGCGTGACTCGCTGGAGGAGCCGCACGCAGCAGAAGCTGCTGTTGGTCTGTAGCCCACGGGCTGGTTCCATTAATGATGCACTCTGCTGCACGGATTTTGGGATGAGGAGACAGATCATACAACAAGCTGCTTATCTGGAGTCAGGTCGGAGGCAGGAGGAGGTGGTGTGAGCACAGCAGCTCCATCCTCTGGCCTCATCTGTGGAGGGGAAGGGAACAAGGAGTTAAAAACCATTAGTTTTGAGCTAAAACCCACAAAACAGCCCATTTCCTTCCTTAGACCTTTTCTTCCTCTTTTCCTCTCATTTTCTGTGCTTTGTACGTGCTTTTCTCATTTTGCTGTCCCTGTGCCCTCCCTGCCCTTGCCACCACCAAGGCTGCCCACCCAGCCCCCACCAAGGCTGCACCACCTCCCATCTCCTGACTGGGGACTCTCCTGATCTCTTGACTGAAGATCCTCTCTGGCTCAAGCACCAGCCCAGAGCAAGTTAATTAACCCTGGTGCTCCCCAGGGATAATGCTCACCTAAGCTGTGGGAGACAGGAGGGTTGAGAGGATTTATTATTATTATTATTATTAATTAAATAGTGCTACAAATGCCTGGTCCTCGAGAAAAAGAGTCACTGCATTCCTGCAGCCTGCAGTCACCCTGAATCCTGTGCAGATCCAAGGGGAAGGAAAGGGAAAGAAAGGCAGAGGAAAACCCCTCCTGCCCTCAAGTGAGTGGTGTGTTCAGCAGGACAAGCCCTGCAGTGGGGCTGAGGGAGGTGACTCCCCCATGGGAGGTGGGGCAAATAAACACCTTGCTATTCACTTATATTACGTTTTTTATTAATTTGTTTTTTCTGAGCTGGAAATAACTCTTTTCCTTACAGATCTCCAACTTCTTTGGTCCAAAGGTCCTGGTCAAGCTCTCGGTTGTCCCTCTGCCATGTAGGACTGCTCATGGCTCACCATTCAGCTGTCCCACTATCACAGGGGCCTCACGTGGCCATGGGGAATCTCACCATGGAGCTGTGGCTGAGCTGCTTTTGTGCTGCCAAAGGTGCAGGATCCCCACGGCCCCAACCCACTGGAGAACACTTCTCCACCAGCAGACACAGACCCAGGCACATGTGGGCAATGGAGGGTTGTTCAAGAAAAACACATTTCATAGAATCATAGAGTCATTAAGGTCAGAAAACACCTCCAAGATCATTAAGTCCAACCTTCAACTCAGTCCTGACTTTGATCACCAAGTCCAGCCTTCCAGCAGCTTAACACAGTGACTCTTCCTTTGGGTGACTAAACCCAGTGCAGAATTTGAGCACAAAGAGCTGAAGGGATGCAGAGTTTTCAGATTAACATCTGCCCAGGGATGGGCTCGTCACAGCCCGTGGTGTCCAGAGCACAACTCCCACTCTTGGTGGGGTTCAGCCCCCCGGGATTTGTGGGGGGCATCACTGTCATCAGAGATGCACAACCACTGAGCACCACAAACAGGTTCCAGCAGCCCAGGTGTCACCCAGACGAGCTCCATTTAAGATCTAAGAGCAGAGACACATGGATTTCACTAACATTAAATCACAAGACAATTAAATAAAGGCAGAAACTATGTGCTTTTTGAGGATCCTAAATCAGAGGCAATGATTCATTCTCGGGCCTCTTAAATGAGGATGTTTAATGACATGGTGGGAAATGAAGCCTTTTTGTAGCAGGAAAGGAAATACTGCGTTCTGTAGCAGCAGTTACTGAATAATTAACCTGCACCCCTGTTATTACCTAAGAGTATTTGCCATTAACCCAATAAAAAGATCATATGAGGCGTGAATGTGAAGAATAACAATGAAAATGTACTGCTTAGAGCTTGTATCACTGATATAATGCTCAAATTTCTGTCTGAGTCTAATATGGGATAGGTAGTATAAATCAGTGAACATAAACAGACAAAACTGTTTTGCTGCTTATTCCAGCTTTGTTTCCAGAGCTAAGTCTGACCCACTCGTGCTGCCATTATCAATCATCCAAAGCAGGTGGCCTTCCACTCTGTGACCAGGAAGGTCAGCTCATTTGTGCTACACTTGACCAGACATGATTTTTTTTTTTGCATGCTGCCAAAATTGCAACCTTTTCAAGGGAAGCAAGAGCTTGGTGGAGAATGTCAGCACAGCCAGTGATGATCCCTGACACTCTGTGAGAAGGGCCCTCTGGAGGCACCTCCTGCAACTCTCAAACAACCCTTGCTGGAGAAAAGGTGTCATCTTCCCTTTTCCATAAGCAAAGAAGCATTTTAAAATTATGGATGAAAGGCCTTTGACTGATCTGGCCTTTTATCCACCAGAGCCTACAAGCCCTCACAAGGAGAGTCTTTTTGTCATTGGACTCACTAATCTTCACTTTCTTGATTAAAAAACGGGTAAATGAAAATATTTGTGTTTTATTTACACATTAGCTCAGTTTCCAGAAGTTTCAGCTCAGACACGGAGTTCAGAACGTACAGAAACAACAATTTTAGATGTTTGCAGGCTGAAGTTAGTTATTATCGAGAAACACACAATTGGTAAATCAAAATAAAAATTAACAAACCCCATGGGTAATTATCCTTCAAAATTGATGCCAGACAAACCTCATTGTGTTGTGCCATTCCAGGCGGTTTAAGTGACCTTCAGTGTTGCTGTTTAAGGTGGCCTGATAATGATTTGATTATTATTTCATGCAAATTAAGAGTTACCTCTCCTAAAAGAGCTGATTTTCAATTTCATCCCTATTTGCACACTGCAGGAAACCATGACATTTCCGAGCTCTCCAGAGTCTTTTACACTGCCTGGCACTATTAGATGCTGTTATCCAACTCTTTTTTTTCTCCTTAATTTATTTCCTAAATCATTCTTTGTTGTCGCCACAGCTGAATGGGTCCATCACCCAAACACACACCCTGTCATGCAACAAACAGCTGGGTTGTCACAGGGTCCTGGCCAGCAGCTACACAAGAGACACAGGGTCCATCAAACCACAGTGTAGACCTCCAGCAGTCAAAGCACTTAAACACCACCAACATCTGCTTATGGAAAAGCAAAACTTACCCTCCCACTCTTAAAATAATAATAAGAAAGGGATTAAGAGAGAGGCTGGGGGTCCCTGACAACACAAAACCTGGCTTCTCTGCACGAGGTCCCCAAATGCAACGTCTGCTTAGTGGGTTACATTTTTTGTCTGGGTTATTGGCACTTGCATTTGAATAAGAATTCAAAATCAAGCAAAAGCTTCAAGGTCAACAATCTTTTTATAGAAGCAAAAACCCATGAGAGAAGTTTAAGCAATTATTCTTAGCCAAAGGAGCAGTCAGTTCAAATAAATGTATCAAAGCCTCCAAATTATCAGCAATAAAATCTTATGTCATCTAATAACGACAATGATGACAATAATTACCGGGACAATGATTTAAAGCTCAGCATTTTTATAGTACCTAATTTAACAAGTACAGGTTGCTTATTTATGCCTTTCCAGACTGAAAAAGCGGTTGTCTGGGTTTGTTTATTGTCTAAGTTTAGACTTCTGGAAGACAAAAAGCTTCTAGAAATTACCACACAAAGTTCCTGCAGAAGGAGATGCTGATGGAGGCACAATTTTAATAGGCAGAAAGTTTGCAGACATCAATCTGTACCTACAAAGAAAATGGAAGAAATAAGAGCAGAGGAGTGGCAAAGTGGTGGAAAAGAAAGTCAGAATTTAGAAACCAGCTCAACAACCATCCAAGTTGATTTCTCACATGGAAATCATCCAACCTTATTGATTCTGTGATTCTGTGGAGAGCAGGAGAAGGACTCTGTGATTAGTAGAAAATCCTACAGGAGTTCTGCCCTGTGTGCTCCCGTTTGCATCCTGGTCCACGTTCTGTGTCACATCCCTGAGAGGAAAACTCACTTCTCCACATGCACAGTGTGCAGAGATTTGTGGTGATGAGCAGATCCTGCCTTTGGCCCTTTGCCCACTCCAGGAAGCACAGCCATTCTTTATCCCAACCACTGGCTTTCCCTAAAACAGAATATCAGCTCTGATATTCCAGCGGAACCTGCCGGCTCCTGTCCTTCTGAGGAGTTCATAGTGACATGGACACGGTCCATAATAACTCACTCATGCCAACACAGTCATTTCTAAGCACAACTTCCACATTCTGACAATCTGCAGGACAAGACCTGACCCAGCCCATTTTTCAGGCTGGGAAAAGGAGCACAGTTCTACCAGGAGGTGTCAGTTCTCTTGCCTGAGTAAGGGCTGGATTCAAACCATACCAGTGTGGGAGGTCATCTCACTATGTGACTTATTAAATTAAAGGTTTACCCTTCCCTGATAAAGCTGGAGGGCTGTACAACCTGCAGTGCCCCAGGAAACAAACTTCTCTAACAAATTCTGCATAAGTATTTGATACAGTTTTTATACAAATCCACAACATGTATCTGATCACATGGATGGACAAATCAGCACTCTGTCATACAGTCTGGGGATTTTCAAAACCTCAGCTTGACACCTGTACATACATATATATATTTTTTTTTTTCAATATGATGGCTGGGCAGCTACAGTTATTTTTCTGGACAAGGAACATACTAATCTTAGATTTCTGTACAGGTACCAAAACAGGGTGCTGGACAAAAAGAAGCTCCTAATTTGCCATTCACCTTTCCTATTTCAGCTGGGGGGGGGGAGGAAGATGGAATAGTAAATTCAGTTCTGTGTTTACAACTCTAAAATACTTGTGAGATTCTTGGAGTCAATGGAGCCTGCAGGTCACTCAGCATTTTTGCCATGGTGTGGTGTGTTAGAGACCAAATGAGTCGTACCATTGCAGAGCACAGGGCTGTAATTATGATAAAGGAAGAGAATTAATCTGTCACTGGGGAATTAATGCAGCGGACAGACTTTCTTTTACAGGAGCTCCAAGCAACGTTCCTGGATCAAGGTCTGGAGTTATATTTGATATTAACAGAATGCATGTTGTCCTCCAGTAGTTACTCTGAGCAGGAATTAACCCTTTGCTGGTGGCCTTGAGCCCAGCACCAGGGAAGGGAGGAGCCCTGAGGGCAGAGCCCGGGTTCTCCTCTGCTCCAGGAGGCTCCAGGGCTACTTCCAAACATGGGAGTAAATGCAGAAAATGGAGAAATCATTTCATTACCATTAGTGGGATGTGTAGGGAAAACACCACCTAAGGGGAGCTGCCCTGGGGCAGAGTGACCTGATGGAGCAGCCAGGGGTGTGACACACCCTTGGGAAGGACCAGCCTTCCCCACCCACAGGAGAGCTGGAATAACACTGCTGGATTTTACCCACCTGGGGCAGGTAAAATGCTGTTTGAGTCCCTTCATGCCATGGCAGGGTTGTTGGAGCAGAGGTAGGAGCAGTGGTGATGCTCTGGCACAGCTGGGTTATGAGGTGGCTGGGCTGGCACAGGAATTTACCCTGCATTTCACTGCACGCAGCAACACACGTTCACAAAGGGCAACAGACAGAGGAAACCTAAAATAAAAAATTAAACAGCGTTATTACCACAAAAAAAAAAATGTTAAAACCCAGCAGAAACTGAGAAACAAGGCTACGAATTTCTGCAGCAGTGAAAAAGGATTTTATAGCCAGTTTTTCTCAAGCCCCAAACATGTTTTACACAGGGCCATTACTGGACATCTTCGTAGGAAAACAAAACGCAGCTCGATTTCCTACAGCAGTGTTGATGCAGTGATTATCAGCTCCAGAGATTCCTCCGTGCAGTGACTGGTGGTGATGAAAAACGATCTGTGTGTCAAAACAAAGGCACGGTTTGAGCAGTTTGTGTCACGAGCAGCACTGATGACACCACGGAGGGGCTGTGGCCAACACACTGTTTCCAAACACGGAGCTGAATCGAGACGTTTATTGACACCAGATCAGCGTGTTTGCCTCGACTGCAAACAAATATTTGGCACGTCCTGAAAACAAGGCTGGCAGGACCGTGCGGAGAAGTTTCTCTGCTCTCTCAGGAGGGGTTTGCTCAGAGGACGTGTCTGACAGCCCAGCCCAGCCCGGCTGGCAGGAGCACACCAGCCTCTGAGGGAGGGTATTCCCTGAGCAAACATTCCCCCTGAGGAACACATATGGCACTCCAGGAGATGGTTTAGTGGCCTAGGGGGCATTCAGTCTGTCTTTGGGGTCTTTTCCAACCTCAGTTGCAAGCAGAGGTGAGCGATGGCTGTTCCTCCATCAGGAGAAGTTCTTTAACCACTCCTTGCAGCCCAGGCAGGTGGCACAGACCCAGTTTTCTGTAATAACGTATGGATGAAGTGTTTCTGATTGCTAAGGGAGCAGAGTAGCTGCACTGCGTGTGTCACATGTGCTCTGCTCCAAACCTCACACCATCACTTTCTGGGGTTTGTTGTGTGTTCAATATCTGACACGCACACAGAAACTCCATTTCTGGACTGTTTCCACACACTCTTGCTATTCCAAAGCTCAGTGTTTATAAACAGACACTGGCCATCAGGAACACAAATTAAGTTCAAAAACCTGTTTCCCAGTCCTCAAGAAACAACTGGACCAACCTGGCACTTCATCCTTGCTCCAGCAGCTCTCCTCTCACCTGACATCTCTCAGCCCTCATTTCAGCACATTTCCATGAATGTCAGAAAATGCTTCAGTGAGGACATTTTCCTCATTTTATCCAAACAAGACAGACACAAATGTTTCTCAGAGATTTCAGGGAAGCTTCTGCAGTCAGGTTGTTGGGGATGGGAAGTGAAGCACTTGTAGAGCCAAAATCCTTGGATTCGGCTCCTCTCTTCGACACAGCCTTCACCCCTCTGGCTTTGCAAAGGATCACTGCCCTGTATTTATAGATATAAATATATTTTTATATTCTGACAGAAAGCACACACAGGAGGTTTCCCTCATGTTGCTTTTCAGTGAACACCCACCCTGTACCCACCCCATGGAGAACCCCACACCACCAGGTACCTCCACTGTGAGCGCCTGCCCTGTTCCACCTGCACCTTCTGCTGCCCCCTCCAGGCACCATTTCCGTCTCCACAGGATTTCTGTGTTTTCCTGTTCCATGTCAGGTCTGAGGGAGGCACAAACCCCCTCCTGTGCTCCCTGGGCTTCTCTGCTCATCAGTGACCTCGCTGAGCAGAGACCCGCTGGCTCCATCCAGCAGCAAACCCCCTTCCACAGCTCCCTAACTGATGGAATGTCACGATTCCCACAAGCACTCTGGCAAACTGTGGCTTTAGTCATGAATCATGTGATACATTTCAAGCTTTTATTTCAAATTAATGGCTGCAGCAGGTATGGCTCAGCAGAGAGCAGGTCCAGCAGCTGAGACACCAGTCCCACCAGCATTCCTGGTCTGAGGGGCCTCTGCAGGGAAGACTAAGGATGCAGCAGTTCTGATCCCTCCTGGGAAGAGAGCTACCCAATTTAACAGTGCCCACTGTGCTCTGTAGTTAATAATCCATCTGCAGCTTAGCCAGAATTATTTGGGAAGGAGAAAACCTGCACAAAGCAGCATCAGAGCTGGCCTTGGGAAGAGGGCTGGAGCCAGGGAAGAGCCCCCAAGGCCAGGAGGGAGAGCTGGGCTCACATCCTTGTGTGAGGCTCAGGCACATTCCACCCTCCAGAGCTGCTTCCCCAGCAGGGACCGACTGCAGACCAACAAATTATGAACTTCTTACATTTAGGAGACACCACTGACATGAAACCCTGAGTGCATTTCCAGTGCCTTTGGCACAACACATCCAGGAGAATCAGTAAAAGGGGGCTCAGTCACTTTTCCAACCCAGCCAGTGCCTGGGAGCCATTTGTCCCTGGCCACTGAGGCACAGAGCTGAGCATCCTCATGTGCTGGGAGGCTGGAGACTCCTCATGTATCCCTGGAGATGGGACCCCCATCCCTGGATAACCTGTCATCCACAGCACAGCGAATCCCCCATTTGGGACACACATATTTTTCTTTCTTAATACTTTTTCCCATCTTCATAGGTCAGGATTTTTCTGAATTCTCAAATTACTCCTCATTAACACGAAAAAATAATTTCCATTTGGCAGCATTCCCATGAATAAAACATCCCTGGGATAATAATCTGCTTGGGGCAAGAGGTGCCGACCTTCAGAAATGAGGACAGATCTTGACTTGTATTCAGGAGTGAAAAAATCCAGTGACTTCCAATGTTCTTCAGCTTGGAGGAGACCAGGGAAAATTTTCCATTGCTGAATATTCACATTTCAGGTATTTTTGAGCTAATCATTTGGGTTCAGAATTTTTGCACGCTGACTGCCAAAAATAAATTACTATGAAAATGGGATGCTGTGTGTGGATGAGCTGGGGAAACGCTGCACATTTTGGAGGTCACTGCAAGAAAAGGAAAACACCAGCAGCCAGCCCAGATGAGGCACTGGCCCCACATCAACCTCTGCTCACAGGAGGCTCCAGCACGTGGAGAGGAGGGGCAGGAACGAGGAGGGCAGAGGGTCAGCCAAGCATTTTAAGAGGTCTCACCTTGATTTTTGGCAGGCCGGTTGAACTACAGAGCTCGATATCCTCTCTGAAATATTTATCACTCGAGGTTTTCGTGCCACATCATTTGCAATCCTGCTTTTGAGGAGCTCAGCACAGTGGGAAACTCAACTATTGATTACAGGCTGTTTCTAATTACCGTGGCACTCTGATCCTCTCCATGTGATCGGGCTCCGTATCGGAAAAGGCTCCGTTCCCTCACTTTAAATATGGCTCTGGTGGTGACTTTCCCTTTGTTGATGCCAACAGGCACACACACAATTGCTTTTGCAATTCAAGACAACGTACACAGAGGTTCACACTCTGCTCCTGGCCCTGGGCCACGTTTCCCTCCAGTAATAACATTCTGTCTAGAAACAACCAAGCCGATAATTTGCACCCATCAAGCCCCTGTAACATAATGTGCCAGCTATTTAGGACTGGAAAATTTATCACTCAACAAGAGTCAAGGATCTTGTACCAAGCAATACTCCCACTTCCCAGTTCCTGTCATTCCACTTGCTCCACACAATTTGCCAAAACACCTCCCTCCCCCGTCTCGCTGCAGATTTAGGACCAGTGTTTTTATACGTGTTCAACTGGCCACAGAAAGCCCAGGATAAATTTATCTCCAAAAGGCAGCTATGCACTGTGTCACAGAAAACTCAGATGGGAGTAATATGTACAAATGGATATAGATATTGAACTCGGACACCAGGGCAATTAGACGCTGTCACATTAACAACACCACCCCCTCCGTGGAGGGGAGGGGAGGGGAGGGGAGGGGAGGGATTTCCTCCTGGATGGGACTCTGGCCATTTGTCACACAAGTGGTGCAGATGACCAGTAACAAAATGTGGGAAATTCATCATCATAATGAATGACCATGAATGCAATTCCTTTTCATAACATGTTATCATTGCAGTAATTAACTACCTGGCTGTTCCTTTGTGTCCCCGTGGTGTTGCACATAATCCATCACAGTTTCCAGTGGTAACAGCACATTAAACACACCCTCAGCTATGAAATTCCACAGCCTCAGCACAGAGGAAGTTCTTTAACACCCCGGCATCCCTCCCAGCCCATGTTCAGTCCCTCACAGATGCTACACGATCCCCACTGCCTGTGGCACGTACAGAGCTGCCTCGGGATGTGGCAGCAGGAGCTGGAGAGTTCTCTGCCTTGTGTGATCACAAATATATTTAAAATATTAAATAATATGCCTTCCCATTACAGTCAAGGACTAACAGGTTTGCTCTAAGGGGCAGCACATTCCTGTGCTGTATCAATACAGATGTATTGCTCCAGGCAATCCCAGAAATTAAACTCTAATGATGCACAAACCTGATCCCGAATTTCCTAAATAAAACTGCAACGAACATTCCAAAGTGAGATGGGTCAACATGGGACAGCACAGGGGTCTGTGGGGCATAAATCCACTTGTGTTTTTCCCTTTATTTGTGGAGGACACAGGGGTGGGGAGAGGGGCTTTGGGCAGGTGAGGAGGAGGAGGAGGAGGGCTGAGCACACAGTGCTGGGGATGCTCACAGCTCCAGCCTTTCCATTCCTGCATCCCCACCTGCACAGCTGCAGCATTCCACAGCCTGGCAAAGCACCAGAGAGTTCAGTTAAAGTTTTTTCCTTCAGGTAATGCATGGAAGGTCAATGACTTTTCTCTCTCACAAAGCTGCTTTTCTATATTTCTGTTTTATATTTGAATTCTCTGTTTTCCCTCCCAGAAGAGGGGGACCTGGTCACGCCCCAGCTGCTGCTCCAGCTTCCATTTCCTCCTCAGCCATGAGCTTCCCAGCTCCTTCTTTACTCTAATTCTCTCTACTCCTTCCATCTCTAAGACAATCCTTCATTTATTCTGACAAAAGGATTAACCTGGAAGAGAGGTTTTAAATATCCCAGGCTCCTACACATCTGCTTTATTTCCCACAGCACTTCGCTCCACCTCAACAGGAGGAGTTCAAGCCAAAGAAATTCCCAAGGGACAGAGAATAAAAAAGCTGGGATGAGGAGGTGGTTGTGTAAAAGCCCACACAACACAGCTCCACGACTGCCAGGGATGAGAAAGGAGTTGGTCACTGCAGACAAATGAGATTAGCACAGCAAGACACTGGATGATTAAAACACTTGTCCTTATGCAAAATTCAGCAGATATTCCCAAATGTCAGTGCCAGACAAATTGCACCATCTGGTCAGTGAGATAAAGTCTTTAAACAAGAACTTTGTAGGCTGAAGGTTCTCAGCCACGGAAACAGGTCATGCTGGTGCACTCTGATTTTCCAAATCGAGGGCAATCTCCTCTTCCTCCTCTCTCCTACTTCATTCCAACATTAAAAAGCACATATGGTGCATTTCCCAAAGTGATACTGTCCAAAAGAATAAAGGATCTCATCTTAACTCTCTCTCCTTTCTTACACTGATAATTCCCTATTCTGCCTGATTCCAGATACCACCATTACTGTTAAAACACCATTTCTCCTGTTAGGAAGCCATCTAATTCATGCATATATATATATCAAATACATTGGATAATAAATATATATGGTGTATCTTCATATATTTACCATATATTCAGCAGGGTCTGAATCCCTTTTAGCACTACCTGTGTAACTACACAGGAATTTGTCACATCATGTCTGAAATGAGCCCAGGAACCACAAGATCCTCCCAAAGACCCCCTAAATGAGCCATTCCAGGCAAAGGCAGGAGTAATCCCTCCATTTATCCCAACCCAGCTGGATCAGGCCTTGATGCAAGAACCTACTGGCCTTCCCACATCAAACATCTGTAAGTGGGGCATTACTGGGGCATGTCTAGACAGAGCCCTTACAAGGTAGGTGATTAGTGTAGAGCATGAAGACTTTACCCCAGGCTGGTAAGGCCAGAGGGCCTCGAGACAGTGCAGGAGTGGTTAAATCTGCAAAATTCATTTTGAAGAGACATGAACTGACATTACATAATAATCTCAGCAGCTGAATGCCAGGAGCACTGCAAGAAAAAGAACCAGCTTTCTGTGTGGGGGAGATCTCCTGTGTCAGTATGGGCTCAGAAATCTAATGGTTTTAATTACTGTTTTATACATTGTATTAATTTCCTTGATTGTGCCGTGAAATCAAAACACATAACGAAGCCCTTTTCCCCCTCCAACAAAAGCCCTCAAAGTAAATAAATATTCATACCCATCTGCCCCTTTGAAACGAAAGAATGGATCCCCATGCCCCGTTAGCCGAGATTCTGATGTGGAGTCTGCCTTTATGAAATCCTGTTTAATACAAGTTTAAAAGTCAGACAAGCATGGTGCACTAAATCAAATCTGTTTTCTAGGCTGCATCACATGGCAAAATATCCATCTGTTCCCTTAATAGCACATTGCAAGCTGGTGTTTTAACACTCATGGCAGAAAAGCTGTTGTCAGACAACCAGAGCACAGCTACAGCAGCGCTGTGTCCATCAGACACCTGTGTGTATCCCCATTTTTATGGGCTGAGCAAGTTACTACAGGTTGGAGACCAGCCCTGTGCACAGCACTGGGTTTGTCACCCTGGCAGGGGAAGGATGGGAAGCACAACCTGAGGATGGATGTGGAGATCTGCCTCAGACAACGTGGGTGGCCTCGATTCTGCTGATATTCCTCAAGATTTAGGGTGCAGGGGAGTGACGTTTAGAGAGGCATTTGAGAAGAGCAGAGAGGCTGCAGGTGGTGCCCGTGTTTCCAGGCCAGGCAGGGATGGCAGACACAGAGAGCTGGGAGCATCATCACTCCTGGAGAGGCTGCAGGGGCAGGAGGATACTTAAAAATTCATTTGCAGTGCAAATCTAACTCCTCTTTGTCACACACAATCCTGTAATGGAAACGTACGCCCGGCGCCGGGGACGAGAGGGAATAATCAGAAAGGTAAATGCCACTTGTGGGTTTTTTTCTTCTCATGACATTTGCAGTAGCTCGTCCTTCCTCCAGCTCACGCTGCTCACAGGGCAGGAGCAGTGACTGGATATTCTGCATATCCAAACTGCTAAAGCCTCCCAGGAATTTGGGGGTAATGGAGGGAGGGGGTCACTGGAGAGGGGTAAAATATTAACAAAGCAAAGGACAAAGCCCACAGGACAAGTAGGACCTGCAGATTCCCAGGGGAAACCAATTCCATGTTACCACGTGTGTGAGATGTCCCAGCAACACATCACTGCAAAACCCTGCTGGAAACCAGTGACTCCAGCAGCCCCTCCAGTTCTGAGACAGGGCGTGATTCCAGGAGTCATCAGTGAGCAAAATGATCCGTGCAAAACCCAGGAGCAAAAACTCCATCTTGATCCCAAGTTTGCAACCAGATACACTGGAAAAAGTCAGGAGTGTCAGGTCTATTAAAGCAATGGTATGGGGAATATATATACATATTTTATATATCTATATTCTCACATATAAAGACCTCCAGAAAAGGAAAATCAATCTCATTCAGAACCAGATGCTGGACATAAATTTATTAAGATGAATGAAGCTACTTCATTCCCTTCTAATGCCTGGAGGTTGAAAACTCAGGCAATATTCCCTCTCCCTGGCATCAAAGCACTCTATTTCTCCTTCCTAAATTCTCAACAATAATTCATGTCTCTGTGGCATTGATCAACCAGTCTTTGAGATCCTATTCTTTTGTCTACACCTTCTCTTGTACTCAGCCCCAAAGACCACAGGGAAGAAAGGTTTCTGGCAGAAAAGATAAAACCTATTTATTGTCCTGACCTTTTTGATTAATAGGTGGAGTTAGGTATAAAATCATTTTTGTCAGGTGAATCTAATGACTTGTAAGACAACAAAAGGGCATTTCAATTTTTTATCAAAACTTTTAGTGAGAGCACAATCCCCCAAGGTGAACTCTGGGGACAACCCAAGTAGCCAGGAGTGAATAAATATCTTATAACTTTAGTATTAACAGAGAATTGATTCATGGATCAACTGGGATCGTTTGCAGGGGCCAGTCATTTCTTATCCCTGGAGAGCAGAGACTGGCTCAGAGCAGTGCTGGGAGTGAGCTGAGTCAGGTTTTGGGAGGAGCTCAGACTGAAGGGTGCACAGGGAGCTGCGGCTCCACCAGAGCCATCAGCCCTCTCCAACACCTCTGCCCTCCCTCCCTCAGGAAAAGCAGCCCTGGGAGCTGGATGGGCCTGATGGGAAGGGCACCTGTGCAGGCAATGGTTCAGCTTCCATGCAAAACCTTCTGGGCAAGCTCACTCTGGATTTTCTAAATACCACTGTTATCAATTCCACCTCCACTGGACTTCACGGTCTGAAATCCTTCACTTGAGCCTAATTAAGTAGACATTAATTAGATCACAGTGGTGTCTGACTGTGTATCAGTCTCTGAAAATATGATAGCAACCTTCCATTTTTCCCACAGTGCTCCAGGAAACCTCTTTCCACAATGTTTATCAGCTACACAAACTCCCAGTGAAATCACAGAACTGCTTCCATGGACCCTGTGGGTCCCTTCCAGCTCAGGCTATTCCATGATTCTGTAGAAACCAAATTAAATATGTACCCACACAGTTACAGCAGGCAGTTAACAATGCACTGCACAGAAAGGTTTGTACACGCGAAAAAGTACATTTTAAATCACACATTGAATTAATGGGCACTCAGTGTCTGTTAACAGTTCCCCAACCCCACAAGGAGAGAGAGCAGAACATCATGGAAAGGCATCCACCTGTGCCCTGTGCTATGATCCATAAGATCCAGCAGCACAGGCTGTATTTGGGACTGTAAAACACAGGTATGGAGAAGGCTTTTTTTGCATTAGCAAGCCCATGTTTCACAGTATTTCCCTTCCACAGGGAGATTGCACAGCCTGGGCTGGACCAAAACCTGGCAAGGACCTGTGATGCTTTTATATCTGGGAGGTACTGGGCAGTTTTTCAGAGTTGAGTCCAGTCCTGGTCCCCAAACACGGGCTGTTCTGTGCAGTAATAATGTTCTTTTAAAAAATGGGACAACCTTGAAAGTATCCAGTCCTGAACATCTCCTCTCACGTCGCTGCTATTACAGCAAATTGAAAAGGACAAAAGCAGCATCCAAAGCACTTCAGCTGCCAAATGTCCCCTGGTACTGCCGGCCCTGAGCGAGGGAGCTGGAGATAAATTCCCCAACAACAAAACCTGGAGCTGTTTTTCTGCAGAGCTTCCCAGGCTCCCCAACAGGGAGAGGAACCGACGGGTACCTTTAACCAACCACTCGTCTCTGAGCTCCCACCGAGCCACGTGAAGTCTCTCCTTCACATCCAGTGAACCAACACACTCCACCAACAAATCCCACCAGTTCAGAGCATTATCTCATCACAAACACACCCACGAGCACATCAGGACCAGCTCCTGGCAGCAGAGCTCCTTCACCCCAGAGAGCAAGTCTTTGCTGTTTGTAGCACTCAGCAGATACTTCCTCTCTGCTTAAAACTTGCTCAAAATTAACACTCCTGGCCCGAGACCCACCTGATGGGGTTTGGAGCTGTGTATTCCAAAGCACTGAGTTCTCCCAGACTGGAAAACTCTCTGTCTGAGGTTGAATTACCTTCCATTTGGATGCACCACGAATACATGAACCAAAACGCACAGACCTGGCTTTGTAAAGCTTTAAAGAGTGACAAGTTTTTAAGGTAAAATGGCCTTTTAAAATATTTTTTTTTAAGCACAGCATGGCTGAGATTCCAGGCTGTAGTAATAAAGTAAGGATCTTTTTTTGGCACAGGGCTGTAAAGGGCACTGTGTCAGACAGTATTTTGTCATCTTTGTACCCACCAGCCTTCTACAATGAGCAGGAGAGATGATATGGAAAGCAGATCTAAAACAAGGGCTGGCTGGCTGGTCTGTAGGCAGAGGGGGTGGGAAGTGCCCACAGAGTATTTGGACCATCCCTGGGGGATTTGGCCTCTCTGGGGTGTTTGGTTCTCTCTGGTTAGAGGTGCTGGGTGTGCTGGAGGTGCAGGGATGGAGCTGCCTCTGCCTCCTGCCCCCCAAGCCATTTCCAAGTCTCGCCCACTCGAGGGCATCATTATGACGGCTTTGGAGCTCGTTCCTCCCTGCCCGTCTCCATGCATAATTTCAAACAAGCCTCCCAGGCAACCAGCAAGAAGAGCTCCACGGAAAACAGTGGCAAGCTTTGAAGTTCGAGTCTCTGTTCTGTTTCCAGACAGATTTTGATTTAATGATAGATTGCATCCCCTGCCAGGAAAGAAATTTCGTAATGAAGCAAGTTATCTGGGTATAAATATAACCCAGCTGCTGAGCTGCAGTGTGGAGAACAGGAGGAGAGGACAGGCAGGACTTCAGGTAGAGCTCAGGTGGGCTCAAGTCTGGGCTCAGCCACCCCCTCAGGCTTTTCCCTGGGGCTAGAACTCTACTTCTGCCTCATTTTCCATGGCTACCAGGGTAGTGAAGACACCTGAGCAGAGTTGTGAGCCAAAATGTTTGAGTTGTGAGAAACACAGCTCGATGCCAGCAGCCAACCTGCCCTGGGAGCCTCAGCTTCCACTGGGTTTATTCATTTCCAAGGCCTGCACATGCACATCTCAGTTATTCAGAGTGTGGGATGCCTATAAAATGTCAGCAAATCATTTAATGGCTGTGGAATCATAGAATGGTTTGGGTTGGAAGGGACCTTAAAGATCATCTAATATCATCTTAAAGATCATATAGTATCATCTAGTTATTATAAGCCACTTTTTATTACTGCCTCAGCAACTATCAATTCCATTTGGTAACATCAATTATATTAATAGAAGCGCCCTCGGTTTGCTCATTATAATTAAAGCAATGCCTAAACAACTCAGTTAAGAGGAAAATGCCTTTCTTATCCCAACTAAAGCTGGGCTAATATTTTGTCTCTCCCTTGGCAGATTACTAAACCACAGCAAAGCACACAAAGCTCATCACCAAAGTAGGAGTTGTGACAGGCACAGTTTTCCACTAATTTAAAACACAGTAAGCAATTGGAGTGAACAGAGACTTTACCTTTCCAAAGGCATTTTGCAGCCTCCCCCAGGTAGATCAAAACAAAGAGGGTTAAATAGGCCACCTGGGTGGTCATTGGCCACTGGTGGCTTTAACTGAGAATTTGGGGGCTACCCCAAATGGATCACATTTATGTTAAGGGAGCCTTTCTATTCTCTTTCTGGGGGACAGGTCAGAATGATGTTTTTTAAAAGAACTATTATGAAGGAAACAAGAAGTGCTGGTGGAAGTTGCAATGACCAAACCAAGCCAGGCTTACCCAGGCTTTGGGTTTTTCACATGTCATTAATTCTTCAGCTCCTCTCAGCCCTTCTTCACCCTGCCCTGGGGCAACAACTGTGCTTATCAGCTTTTTTAAAGTGCTTTAGTAGAGGTGAGACCAGCAGTTCATTTTGCCTCTGCAGCCAGAATTGAATTGCAGAATCCAGAGACAAACAGCTGGTGCTCCACACTCGGGGCACGGTATCCTCTCAAAAAGGTTTGTACTCCCTTTTCCCAAACACACAAAAACATTTTCTCCCACTCTATATCCTTCTGGTCGAGCCATTCTTGCCTTTTATCTAAGTTTCCAAACCCTTCACCCTCCCCAGGTCCCAGGGACCACAGCCTTGCAGGGCAACTGAACAAGAACAAAGCCAAGAAAACGAAGGCAGATCTTTCCTTCCACTTGCACAGATTTTGACATTATTAGAGCAAATCCCACGATGATGCAAGGAAAAAAATCAGTATTCTTCACCCGAGCATCAGCATCTTTACATTTTAAGAGCAATTAAAGGCGAAGCTGTCTGTGAGATCATCCCTTTATAAAGGAATTTTTACTGTGTGCTCTCATAGTGTTTGTGCAGAGCTGGGACAGCCAGAGATGTGGCTGTGCAGGGACAAACCCCTCTGCACGGGGACCTCCACAGGGGGCTCAAACAGCATTCTCAGTGTCCAGCAGAGCCCTGGAGCCCCCACCCCCCTCACGTTGCCTGCCCCTCCATCAGCTCCTCGGGCTTCCCTTGAAGACTTGGAGGAGCAGAGAACTCACCGGGGTGGCGGAGGCAGCGATCCCGTGGCCGTGGGGGCTGTCCCTGCTCTCCTGTGCCCATCACAGCACTGCTTCCTGCAGAGGGACGGGCCAGCAGCACATCTTCCACCTTCAGCTTTAATCACCTTCCATCAGCTGAGACTAGAAAGCTTCTTTAACCTATTTTGGGGCAAATAGCCCAAGAAACAGAAACTGCTGCACACAGACATCTCCCAGCTGGTTACATCAGGTGCAGAAACGGGCTGGAAAGAAAACTTCTCTCCCAGTTCCCCACTTTTCCTCATCCTCAATTGTGTGCAGTTGTAATTCCATTTGACCTGTGCCAGTGTAAAACCCACTTCCTTTATCTTTAAAGATATATCTTCCAGTTTATGCTGGTGGTGCTGATATTCATCTCAAATAACATCAGCAAGATGAATCCACCATGACTTTTCTTCCTCAAATATAGTATTCTTGTCAGCAGTAGAGAGCTTAAGTGTTCTTTCTTTCACACCTATTAGGTTGGAACAAGTTTTAAAAGCATAAATAACCTTCCCCATGACATAATGAAAGACCTTGTTACAGCCTGGGATTAATTTTTTCTAATCTATTTACAAGCAAAAAGGTCAAACTCAAACTTGACAGTGAGGAAGGGAGGCAGGATTCATTATCTCCAGAAAGACTCGAGAAAATGGATGAGCATAAACATATGATAGTTTTGGAGCTTGAATCCCTTTCCTGGCTTCTAATTAAAAATTATCCAGCAAAGCACTCCATTGCAAACACCATTAGCTACAGAAAGAAATGAAATTCCTAAGTACTAAGCAAAAATGTTTTGATCTCAACAATTTATTTATTTATTTTCAAGTCATCTGAACTGCTCAAAACTGTGTTCCATTTCTATTCCTTCTCCACGTAGAACTCTTTATTATCCTCTCATTATTAAAGGACCATCGAGACACAACCAAATAGAGAGCACAGTTTTCCATCAAGGTGCTCTCACAAACCTCATCTTGCTGTCCATGAATCCCATGGAATTCCCTCTTGCTGTGGTGCAGCTGTGACACTGGAGGCAAAGCTGGAGGAAGGACATTCCTCAGTAACAGCCTTGCTGTTACAAATCTGAACAATCTAAAAATGGTTGAACTGGTTGTAATTGGCCACCACGAAGAAGAGGGCTGTGAAAAGGGGACAAGCTCTACAATTCCAGCAACTGTTCTACCTGGATAGAGGGAAGCTTGCTGGTATCAGCCCGAATAATGTGGAATCCTTGAGACAGGACAGAGGGCTGGGGCAGAGGGAGGGGATGCTGCAACACACTCTTAGGTGGGTACCCAGAACGGGCATTTTTTGCCAAACAAAACTCATTCCAGAGATTTGAGGTGTCGGTCTGTTCAGCCTGGAGAAGAGTGAGGGAAGACCTCACTGCAGTTCCACCTTCCTGGGCAGGGGCAGAGGAGGGGCAGGGACTGAGCTCTGCTCTGGGGGGACCAGGGACAGCACCCAGGGAAGGGCTGGAGCTGTGTCAGGGCAGGGTCAGGTTGGATCTCAGGAGAAGGTTCTTCCCCCAGAGGGTGGTTGGCACTGCCCAGGCTCCCCAGGGCAGTGGGCACGGCCCCAAGGCTGCCAGAGCTCCAGGAGGGTTTGGATGATCCTCTGGGGCACAGGGGGTGACTCTTGGGGAGGGTCCTGTGCAGGGAGTTGGATCCTTGTGGGTCCGACCCTTCCAGCTCGGCACATTCCGTGCTCTGGGAAGGCTGTGCCGCCGCTCCGGCCGTGCCGTTCCTGGGGCTGTGCCTCCCTCTCCAGGCAGCCCCGGAGCTGCAGCGCTCCGGCCCTTCACCGCCCGCGCTCGGAGGGACCGGCTGGCTGTGCCGGGTCGGACGGGCTGCCCGTGGGGTGCTGCCATGGAACGGGCTCCCGGAGCCGTGCCGGGCCGGCCCAGCTGCCAGCCGCGGGATGCACGGGGTCACTCCCCACCGCCGGCATCGGAACCGGCTGGTTCTGACCTTTGTCGAGTCTCCGGGATGTTCCCCGGCAATGTCTCAGTCACTGTGTCCCCACGGTGTCCTCCCCAGTCCTGCTCTCCGGAGGGTGCAGGGCAGAGGCACAGCACCCACGGGAGGATGGGATATGAATCCTGCCAACACACCCCCCTCTGCACCAGAAATCAGGATTCTTTCCAAGTTTACCTTCCCAAAGAATTCCTTCCCAGGACAGGGATGTCACAGAACCATGGAATGGTTTGGTTTGGGAGGGACCTAAAGCCCATCCAGCTCCACCCCCTGCCATGGGCAGGGACACCTTCCACCAGCCCAGATTGCTCCAAGCCCCGTCCAACCTGGCCTTGGACACTTCCAGGGATCCAGGGGCAGCCACAGCTTCTCTGGGCAACCTGTGCCAGGGCCTCCCCACCCTCACAGGGAAGAATTGTTCCTAATATCCCATCTAAACCTACTCTCCTTCAGTTTGAAGCCATTCCCCCTTGTCCTGTCACTGCCTGCCCTTGTAATTATTTTCACTAACATAATACTTGCATTATTTGCACTGATGCTCCTTGAGTAGCTCTTTACCCTCCCCGGACATCCTAAGGAGTTCATGTACAGAGACAATACGTATTTATTCAGTGTGTTAACTGTATTTGTACATGTTTATTGCATTTACGTGTGCACTTAATGTATTTACTTAACTCTATGAAAAACAAGCCAGGAGATTTTTCGGTTTGTTTCCATCCTCACCAACTGTAAATAAACCCAGTCTGGTTAGGAACCCTGCACAGAGCACTGCTCCCATTAGCACTCAAACTAATGCTGCCAAAATTGATATTATCTTATTCCTGCCACAGGAATCACATGAAATTACGCTGCCTAACAAAGCAAGAAATAAATGCAGTAGGAAAATAACGTCCAGCAGTCCTGGAGTTATCAGTGCCACCTGTGCAGAACCAAGCACACCATTCCATACAATTCCTACTCTAAGAAATATGCAATATGCCACTTATTTTTATGAGATGTTTCTTACCAGTGTCAGGCTGTGGGCACTGGGAGCATGGAGGATGCACATGCACCTCAGTGAGCTGCATTCTGTGAGCAATCTGGGGAATCATATTCATATAGACCAGTTGCTTCTTATATTCTTTTTAATGCAAAGAAAGAATATTTCACTTGCTTGAGCAGCTGATCTTTGAAAAGGGTGGGAGAAGATGGCTCGGTCTCAGCTGAGTTTTGCCTGAGAAGTGGAAATAAGGACCATGAAGCAAGAAATCCAACAGCTCCAGGGAAGAGCTCAGGGAAATCAATCCCCCCTCAGCTGCCCGAGCACAGCCCATCGCTCACCCCCCCCCCTTCCTTCCCAAATCCACATCACTGCAAACATGGAACGTTTGGGGTAGCTGAACCTCACAGAGCAGACTGAAGACACTCAAACCCTTTTACAGACTGTGGGGATGTGCTTACATGGGACATCTCCCTCCTGCCTTCCTCGGGCTCTTACTCCCAGAGGATTGAAGTACCTGGAGAAAAAGAAGAGGAATTCAGCACTTAGTTCTCTTGCAGAAATGTTGGGGTTTATTCTAAATCACGTTGGGTTTCATTCTAAATAGCTCTTGCAATTCCTGAATGCTAAAGAAAGGAGGAGGAGTTAAAAAGAAAAACAGAGATCATGAGGACTTTTCTATCCCAGACTAAATAACCACGCAGGATTATGCAGGATTATGCACACTGTCTGAACTGAACAGGTTTCCTGCCTGGGGCAGGGAAGGAAAGGAAGGTGAAAAAACCTTCCTGCAGCACATGCAGTGGCATAAATCCGAGCAGCTTTTAGGTACAATCTGTCTTTTCAGGCTCCACACATCCCTGGAGTCTCGAGTGTGGCCCCACGGCCGCTTGGCTGGGCATGGAAACAGGTCTGGAACCAGAGAGCCAGATTTCTGGATCTGCTGCAGAAACTGTACTTTTGAAAACTTCATCCCTGCCGTGGGCATAATCAAGGGATAATTAGGACTTAGTGAAGCCTGCAACCTTTCTGCTCTGCTCTTTCTCTGTTTTTCATGAAAGGGAGAAGATAAGAGCCTGCACAGCATGCAAACCCTGTTCCTTTGTTTTTGTTATCACCCTGCTGACTCCTCTGTGCTTTCCCTATGAGGCTACAGACAAGGCTCCCCTCCACCTCCTCCCCACCCCCTTCCCAGAGCACAGGAAAACAGCAGCAGATTTCTCCTGGTTATCACTTTTTCACCGACATGATTATCAGAAGATGAGTCTCAGTAACTATTTGAAAGCATTTTCAAAAATCACTTTTAAGTAAGGTTTATGAAGCCTATAAAATTCCTTTCCAAAATTCAGGCACCCAGTTATGAAAACAAGCCTGAAATCACCTTTTATCATTATTTATGGCTTCATTTTTTTTAAGTTGCCAGCTCATTTTCTGACCTCTCTCCCATGCCAGCCAAGAGAACCCAGCCCAGCAAGAGGGACCAAATGCTGTGGGACTGAAGGGAGCAAGAGGAGCCAAAACCTCATCCCTGAACGTGTTCATCAGATTAATGGGGCATCATTACACCCCAGGCAATACACCTTTCCTTTCTGTCGGGTTTATCAGCTCCACTTGGTGGCAGAACATCCATTCTGGTGACTGAAGAAGTACCAGGGTGCAGGGAATGCCCAGGGCTGGGGACTCCCAACATCCAACCCCAAGGGCTGCAGCAGATACTGGGCTTTTGGAGCACAGAAACATCCTGGAGCAGAGCTCTGACCCAGCAGGTTGCCTCACTTTCCCCTGCCCTCTCCAGCAATCCTCAGCTATTCCAGGCTGTTAGGGTGGCTCTCACAGTGTTTAAATGTTTGGCTGTGTCCTCTGGATAATTATAATGAGCTACAGCCTCCCCAGAACCCCCCAGAAAATGTGATTCGACTTATCTGACTACAGCACTCATCCTCCCTCCTGGAATATGTACAAGGAGTAGGGAACTTGCCAAAACAGGGAGAAAAAAGGAGCCAGTTGTCCTTTTTGTCTCACCTTTCCATCCTTCTGCCTACCTGACACCCACAGGGAGGGAAAACCCCCTCCAGACCACAGCCCTGTGCCTGCAGCGACACATCTGCCATTTATTACCAATTAATTTAGTGTAAAGATCCTTTTGGACTTGAAAATACTGAATGTAAAGTGACTATAAATGTGATTTACCAACCTTTGATAAGCCTGAGCTCTCTGTACCCTCCAGTCACTTCTCCAAGAGCCGCTGCCATGACCTGATGGGAGCACAGGGTGAGGAGAGCACATGGACATTTTGCCCCCTGTGCTTTTCTTTGTGGCAGGGCTCGATTTTCACTTGCCTGAGATGGCTGCTCCATCTGCCAATCCAGAGATGGGATTGCCTCCCTCCCCTCAGCAGGGATGCTCAGAGCTGGCCAGTGGCCACCAGCCCTGGGGCTCAGCCCCTGCGAGGCACCAGCACCTCCCCAGCCTGAGGAGCTGTGCATCTTCCTCCCACCTCAGTGGAAGAACAATCTTTAAAAATCCTCCTGGGTGGGTGGTTGTGCTGTGGGAACGGGGCTCTGGAGGCACCAGAATCAGTGTCATCCCCCACAGGGATGTAATTCCAGCAGAGCTTCCCTCCCACCCAGGGAGGAAATTCAGAAACAACCACTCAGCTCACATCCAGAAACGGACCAGTGGGTTCTTCTGCTCCCAGGATGAGCTGGACTTGGGATTTTCCTGAAGGGAGCCTACAAGAGTGATGGAGAGGGACTATTTACAAGAGCACTCAGTGTAAGGAAAAGTGGGAAAGGTTTCAAACTGAAGGAGAGATTTAGATGGGATATTAGGAAAAATCCTTCCCTGTGAGGGTGGGGAGGCCCTGGCACAGGTTGCCCAGAGAAGCTGTGGCTGCCCCATCCCTGGAAGTGTCCAAGGCCAGGCTGGATGGGGCTTGGAGTAACCTGGGCTGGTGGAAGGTGTCCCTGCCCATGGCAGGGGCTGCTGGAATGGGATGAGCTTTAAGGTCTTTCCAACCCAAACCATTCTGTGAGTCTGTGGTTTTCCATGGCGTGCCCACTGCTGTTTGCCAGGACCCTGAGGGGACAAGAAAACATGGAAAATATGTGGGATGCCACAGAACCATCTCATACAGCAGAACTGAAATGGGGAATGATTTAGCTGGACAGGACAAAGAATGGCTGAAACATCTTTCTGCAGCAGCAGGAATCACCAAAGGACACATTAATGCCAGTAAAAACTAGAGTGTACAGTGGTGTAATCCATTATTATTATTGTTGTTATTATTATTATTATTATCATTATTACAAACACAGCATGGAGCTGGGGACAAGGATTCACTAATCACTAATGGATTGGGCTGACAAGGCCCTGCAAAGCAATTCCTCCCCAGCCCCTCTCCCCATCACCCTTGGGCAGCTGCACTGACTCCAGTACTGCAGCAGGAAGAGCATCACCACCAATCCATGACCTGTGGAGCACGGAATGTGTTTTCCCAAAACATCTGCGAGGCAGACAAACAACAAATTAACTTGCTGTAATTAAGGCTGATAATGTGATGATTTGAGCACAACCTTTGTAGAAGGGCACAAAGAGTCTCCCATCACTCATTAATGTTAATAAAGCAGTGGAGCTCTTCACTAAATGGGTGTCCATCAAGGCTGCTCTGCCAAATTGCTACACAAGGAGTCTTAATTAGTGTCTAGCAGGGCAGGTCATGCTACATGTGGGATATACAGTGATGAAAAGTTTGGGGTTAGGCATTAAAAATTGTATTGATATCAGAGACGAGATGAGAGTGGTTTCCATCCAGTTTGTCCCTCAAATCCAGATGGAAATGCCTGAGGTAACACCCCACAAACACCCCCAGAACAAATCCAGGGGGAAACTGCAGCTCAGAGGGATGGGAATTAACTGTGGGAGGGAGCAGAGCGAGGTTTTACAGAGGTGGCACCACCCATCCAGTGACCAAGCACAACCAACTCCAACCCTGGGCAAACAGCTGCTCAGATCCTGCAGGAAAAGCCTTTCCAGGAATTCTTTACATATGCCTTTGAAAAAAACCAAAGAGATGGGACTCTGTTTAGATGTGTCACAGAGCATTTTAGGAAGAGGATAGAAATCACCTGGACTTCTCCTGTATTTGCCACTCTGGGGAAGGTGCCCTGGCTCTGGTGGAGACCCCTCACTCCGACCAGGGGCTGAGCCATGAGGAGCAGGCAACCAACCATCAACACATTACACCTGTGGGAGCCAGGAGACCACCCAAACATGCTCTGAAACGATGCCAGCAAAGCAGAACTTCATCCATCACCCGGCTGGGTCCGAGGGCTCCTGCTGCCCTCCTCTGGGCAAGCCCTGGAACACGCTTGTCAGCAGAGCAAGGAGAACAGATGGTGTGAAAAAAGCCCTCTCTGAGGTGCTGTTTCACTGCCCAGTTCCTCGGGTTTGGTGCCCAATGGTTTGGCACCACGAGACTGAACTTTCCATTTACCTGCAGAACCCAACCAAAAACCATGGATTGCAGAAATCCAGAGCCCACCAAGAGACACTGTGACTACTTTGATTGATGGCAGGACCTTCTCTCCATTGCTCAGTTCTGTGGGACAAAGAGGTGACTTCAATGTGTTTCACGGGTGGATAACTGAGGAGAACTACCAAGTTATTAAAAACCCCTTCTCTGTGCCCAGGAGCCACCGAATTCCAGTCCTGGCCAGCACATCATGCCAGGGAAGCAGGATTGTGTTGTGAGACAGAAAAAAGGAACCCTTTAAATCAGGGCTGTGCTGTGGAGGAGTGCAGAGGGTTCATAAAACCTGATTTCCTCACAGGTAACTTTGGCTGGGTGAGCAGACCCGAGGTAGAGCAGACACTCCCCTGTCAGAGTGATCTAATATTTGTTACTCACCATTGCTCTCGTTTTCCTGTGGCATTTCAGTGCAGGGCCATGGTTATAAACAATAACGGGGCTTTATGGCCAAATGTCAGAGCTCTCTCACCTTCTTACTGCCAACGTTTCTATTTATCCACTGGAGAGGGAAGGAATTGGAGGTGGTGGCATTTCCAGCACAAACACAGCACTAAATTCACCTGAGAACCACCAGGCTGGAGTCAACGAGGGCTTTAAAGTAAGAACGAGGCAACAAGTCTGTTAAAAAAAACAAAATGAAATTAATTTTGTTCAGAATGAGAAGAAAGAAGTTCTATGGAAATTAAATAGGTTCATGGCCTGAGGTAGAAAACAAACCCCACCTTTAAAAGAGTGACGCGATGTATAAACCTAAAATATTATTTTAAATTATTATAATTATATTTTTCTGTGTTAATGTAATGGATACCTTACCCTAGAGGGCCCCTCAGAGGTCTAAACAAGCCAAGTTTTATTATCCTCTGTTTAGAATGGTAACAAGTCTCAATCTCTAATTTCACAGCAGAAACACGACCAAGGCCAAGAAATCCCTGCTGCCTGGAAGCCCTGGAGCATCTGGAGCTCCAGCTGCCTCCTGGGGCTGAGCCAGAAGGGGATCCCTGCTCCACAGGGCTGGGCTGCACAGCAGGGCACACCTTTGTCTAATTTAAAAGCAAACCAGACCTTGGCTGGTGGCTCAACCCTCTTTCCATCAGTGCTGGGATGCCCAATTCCTGGGCTGCACCCCGGCAGGAGGGAAGGACCCACGTGCTTTTCGCCCTGGAAAAAAACAGGAGAACATTTACAGATTCTAAATATTGTTTTCAATATTTCTATTCTTTCAGATATCTCTTTTCTGTGCAGGCTTTTCCCACCCCAGAGCCCAGGGAGTTCCCGGGAAGGGGTCTCAGCAGCTGCACCAGGAAGATGCTCCAGTGCATCCACTGATTTTGATGACCCCACATCCAGCACCACTGCCCATAACCAGAACATCCCCCACTAAAGCCACAGCAAACTCCTCCTTTGCTGCCTTTCATCCCAGCAAATTCCCAGGGACAGCCCAGACCCCCAAACCACCTCGGCTTCGGAACAGCCCCAGGCTGCGATGGAGAACACAGCCACTGGCAACCAGTTTGGGATCAGCAGCCTGACATCCATGGAGTTACACGCCCAGGAAGAACCCCCCTGAGCCACCTGCAGCAGGAATAGGTGCTCCACCCCCCACCAGGCACAGCTAATAAATATATTTATCTGTTTAGAAAAGCGAAATGAGTCTGTGAGCCTGTCCCGTGTCATTGCCCTCCCAGAGTGTTTCTCCAGATAAATATAAGGAAGTTGAAAGCTTTTCATCTTTGTAGCTTGTTAATAATCTAGATTTTTTTTTTAAGAAAAACTACTGAAAAATAAAAATCCCAGGGTCTCTGCAGGGTTTTGTTCTAAGGCTCACTTACTGCAGGAACATCCACACACAGCCCTCTGCTTTCCCCTGCTTTCAACTTTGTGAAGCATCTCTTGAGTAAGTTTGTTCATTATTATTAGGTTTCAAAATAATGTATGGAAAGAGGATTGTGGATGTAATAATTTATGGAAAGCAGGTCTGTGGTACAGATAAGATTTCTCTGTCTGTGGTGGTGACCCAACCTGCTTCTTCTCAGTGAAGGACAAGGGCTGGTGGCTCATCCCCATCTTTGGGGAAAAGCATCAAGTATTTATTGTAAAAGGTGGTAAAAAGAGAACTTTTATAAAAAAGCTAAAGTTTGATTTTTAACTCCTTTAAAAGCAGCTTGTCCCCCCAAAAAATTATCCAAACAAACAGGGCATAAAAGTAACTGTACTCATATCCATTTTGTCTTCAGGAAAGGACTCCTGAGGATATTAGCCTTGGACTGGGGATAGAAAACAGAGGGAAAACAGGTTTCCTCACCCCTTTAAGTGTACTTGCCTTCCACTATCACACATTGCTCCAAGCCCCGTCCAACCTGGCCTTGGACACTTTCCAGGGCTCAAAGGGTAAGGTTTGCAGGGTGAACATCTGTTTCCACCTTCAATTCATTCTCTGTGAGAGAAAAGGGCCTGGTCCTGCAATGACAAACACACTCAAACCACTCAGAAATGAATTTGTTTGGGCAAGTTAAACCATCTGCTATTAATGTGAGCGAACCAAGTTCCTGAAGTTACTCAGGAACCAGGCGGTGCAAATGATCCCAGTTTAACTGAGATGTTCCAGCAGAACTGTACAGTGGAGAGGGGCAGATTCCCCCCAGGTGAGAGGGGACACCTGTCCCCCCAGTGTGCCCAGCTGTGGGTGGGAGGGGGGTTATGGGCCTGCCCATGGATGCCCACCCCACATCTCTGGGAACCACCCACTGGGGGCTGATCAGGCCAGTTCTACTGAATTTTCAGTGTTACCAAAGTCTTGGTGGTTTGCATGGTTTGGCACCATCAGCAGTGAGCTGAGCCATGGAGAGCCAGGACCAGCCAGACCTGCTGGATGCTGCACCAGGAGATGCTCTGGGAAGGTCTGGAGGCTCCTCTCACCCCAGCCAGGACTTTGTGTGCTCAGAGCATTTTAAAACATGCACCTAAATACTACATTCCTGCAGAAAAGACAGACCTACATAATTATGTGTCCTCTGCACTGCCAGGCAATGTATATTACACAGTTTCAATGGAGAGTTCTGCTGTAAGTCCAGTTTTGAATTATTTTTTACTTCCTGGAAAGCACATACACCAGAAGTGAATAGAATAACCAATAAAAGATAAAAATTCTCATCTTCTTTCTTTTAAATTGAGGTTTACTTAAGTTACACAAATGCAGCATTTTAGCAGCACCTTTTACACTTCAAAGGATTTCTATGCTTATATGAAAACCTTGATCAGTGGGATTTATTATTTAACTAATTCCATTTGCAGGAATGAACCAGAGAGACAGCAGTCTCCATTGGCTGGGTTTTTCTCCATAATATGCTTTGTCTGGAAAGCAGAGGGAGGGAAACCATCAGTCACCAAGCCCTATAGGTCATTTTATCAACCTCAGAGCTTTGACTAAGTGTCAACATCCCACCCTGAGAAATGTAATTGATACAATTATTGATCAATCTACCAATTGTGGAATGGTTTGGGTGGGAAGGGACCTTAAAGCCCATCCAGTGCCACCCCCTGCCATGGGCAGGGACACCTTTCACCAGCCCAGGTTGCTCCAAGCCCCGTCCAGCCTGGCCTTGGACACTCCCAGGGATGGGGCAGCCACAGTTTGTGCTCTACATTCCCCACTTAGGGAAGCAAGTCCAGCTCACCTGGTTCATACCCAGCAATCCCACTGCGGGGTTGGGGTTGCAGATGTCACTGGTGGTGCCACAGCCTCCAGCATCCATGGCCAGCACTGGACAGTTTTGCTGTAATTATATATCTGAGAGAGTAAACCAAAGTCATAGAGTTGTTTATTATTTATACTAAGCTTTCTTTTTTTGTTGTTGTTTTTTTTTGTTTTGGTTTTGTTTTTTTGGTATAATGATATAAATCTCTAAAAAAACTAAATCAAAACCTACATAAGCCAGAACTTAACAGGGGTAGGTCAACGAAGCTCACCTTAGTGCAATGGATCTTACTGCACTTGTCAAGGCTTTTATTAACTTTAAAATGGCCTGTTGACCACAACATGACCTGCTAACTCACTTTCTCAAGCAGGTTGTCAAAAATGTCCCAGGGAATGAAGTGCTGAAGTTCCCTGGGTCTCAAGTCACCCCTTTGCTCCCTGTACACAATGAGGCTCCCCCTGTACTGGATCCCCCAAGAGTCACTTCTGATGAAACACCAACATTTAGTTGCCCCTGGGTCAGATCTTTCCTCTTGGGAAAGCGTCTCCAGGCAGGATTTGCCCTTGGAAAGGTGGTGCACTTGCAGAAGTCCTTCCCAACACTCCTCAGGAGGTGGCTGGTGCTCATTCCCTTAGTCATGAACAAATGTTTCCCCTGTCCTTGAGATCTTCCCATTAAATACACCCCTGTCTCTTGTAGAAAGCAAGCTTGACCTTTCCCATGGAATTAAGAGCCAATTTATTACATATTTTAAATTTATAATGAGATCAGAAGGGATAATGCTCAGATGACCTGGAGATCAGCCCAAGACACGGGAGATAATTGTTTCCTTAATTGCGACGCCTGAATTAAATTACTTTTGCACTCTGTGTACTCAGATGAGATGTAAAATGGGGTGTCAGAGCCCGTGGTCATTAATACTCCCCTGGCAGCTCCTGCAGGAACAGGGGAGCTCCCCTGGGGCTGCGGGTCAGGTGGTCACATCCCTGTCTGTGCTTCACTTTCTGCTCCCAACGCCTGCTCACGGCACAGCCACGTGTGCCAGGGCCACCAAACCCCAGCCTGGGGCAGCTGCATTCCACACTCCATTCCTAGGAATGAAATTTTATCCAGACTTTGCTCAGGTGAGGGAAAAAACCTCACACAGGTACAGTGAGAGGTGTTGGGAGAAGGACCAGAGGCTTCGCCCATCGCCCACCCTTGCTTAGGAAAGACAAATTTTAATTTAATTTGAGAGTGACACCTGGAGTCATTCATTTTTGCTTGGAAAACACACAGACTTCTTAAAAGCAGCCAACTGTTCTGTATCAGGGAAAACAAGCCCCACTGATTGTGGGGCAAGTTCTTTTCAGCAGCACAAATATCTCCCAGAGAAACCCCTAAATTATTTGGCACCCACGGGCACTCACCTGGTGGAAGCCACGTTTGCTTTGTGAAGTCTTGATAAATCCTTGTCTGAGGTTTCAAGGAGTGGGAAATCCAAGGAAACAGGCTGGCTGGGTGCTTGTGAATGATGCCAAGGGTCCTGCTGGGGCCCTCCCCACCCTCTGCAGCACGTGGGGCACTTGGTGATGTGTTTGTAGCACCCATGGACTGTTTATTAAACACGTGCACTTCTGTTTTGCAACTCTCCTGTTTACCCAGGGAGAGTTTAATAAACAAGGAGGGAGTAATTTACCACTGGAGAACAGACAGATCCCGCTGCTGAAACTCCTTCCTGGAAAACAGGACTCCGGGGGTCACAGCCACTGGTTTTCAATTCATCCTTTGAAAGCTGGATCTTGATCTTTGCAGGGATCCTCTCTCCAAACCGTGGTGAAAAACCAGAATTATCACACAGACTTGCAGGTACAAGCAAAGTGGTGTTTTGAACCCATCCCTACCAGGTGATTTGCTGATATTTGTTGGGCCAGCAGTGTCAAAATGAGAGGATTTGGCTCCATATGGAAATCAACCTCCAATCAATGTGCTTTAGTTCATGCAATTCCTAATGAGTTCATAAGCACAAGAGTAACTGGTGAGGATTATGGACCTGTACCTGACACCTCACAGCAGTGTTACAGTCACAGAGGTTGAATAACCTTTTAACACCAGCCCACTGCCACTGTCCTGGGAGAGGGAAGGACCTGCAAAGTCATTACTTTTAACCTGTTATTCCTATGGATCATTTGCACAAGGAACTGTTTGTCCTGGAAGGAACATCCTCTCCTCACCAGGGGCACCAGGACCACAGTCACCCTGGCAGCACTTCCATCACACCACGTGTTCCCCAGAGATTTCTCATAAATCCCTGGGGATAGGAATTACTTGGCTTCTTCCAAAAACTTGGCTTTCATTGACCAAACATCCTGAAGGTCAAACATCCACCTCTGAGACCTTTGGTTTCTGCTTTGCCTGCAGAGAAACAGCTGGACTGAGCTTCAAACCTGATGAGAACATTTTGGATCTGAGAATCCCAGAATGGTTTGGATTGGAAGGGACCTGACAGGCAGGAGCTTCACCTTTGCCCACAGCCCCCAGCACATGTTGCCATGAAAAGGTGGGAAACACACTGATATTGCTTGTTACACTGCTTTTTATACATTATTTATCAGTGGCTAAGGAATTGGGACTGTTAGAAACATCCACATTAATGTGGATGACATTAATTTTAAATAGCCCCTAATAGCTATCAGGTGGTTACAGAATTTATTATAAATAACTTACAGATTTGCTGAGTCCTCAGAGCTGCACAAACAATTGATCATTGAATAAAAACATTAATTTGAAGTGCAACTGCAAGTTATTAACCTGCATATGAAAACCTCTTTAAACCTTATAAGAAGGCCCAATTAAAGATAGAGAAGACATAACAGCCTGTCACTGTAGCTCCAGTGCAGGTGATTCAAGGAATAAAGAATGAGAAGATAACGTTAAAATGAATAATATATTAGCAACCTCTTGCATATTCCAGGTCCCAAGCTCACAGCCAAATGAAATCCATGGAATTGCATCAATTTACACCTTTGTGAGGGGGTTGACCCCAGACAGAGGCAAAGAACTTCACACCCGCGCTCCCGAGGCAGTGGGAGTGCTGGGGGGAAGGATAAGGTCAGGCAGAGCCTCAGGTGGGAGCTGAAATGCAACTTCCAGGTGGGAAGAGCTCCAGGGGGGTGACAGTTATGGGGGTGACAGTTATGGGGGTGACAGTTATGGGGGTGACAGCAGGGAGGTAACAGCCAGGGGGGTGTAAGTGGCTGTGAGAGGAAGACAAGGACAGTAATGAGGTAGAAGGACCAGTTCATCTTTCCTTATGCAACAGCACCTGGGCAAAGGAATAGGTAGGAAAAGAGCACTGGAAATACAGCCATGGAGGCTGCTCTGGAGGCAGCACAGTGTCCCCCCTCCATGGGCACAGCCTGGGCAGCCGCGGCACCAGGGGGCACAGGGACACCCCAGCCTGGGCTACCCCAGACACAAATGGGTTCCCTCCCTCCCTGCTGGGCTCATCCAGCTCAGCTCCTCTTTGGGAGGCAGCTGCAGCCCCCCATGGTCTCTGTTTCCTTGGCAGTGCCACCCAATGACCAGGAATGGGGTGGATCCAGTGGCACAGGAGCAGCCAGCAGGAGCAGGGCTGGAGGAGGAGTGAGACCCGAGGCTGGCATCACTCAGCACCTTTCTGTGGGATCCTACAGGCCAATCCCTGTCACCTCCTGGGTTTCCAGGGCTCTGAAGGTGCCCGTGGCACTGTGTGCACCCACAGCTCCCTCCCACACCTCACACTTCACAGATCCATTGAGCACACACCAAACCACAACCAAAGATCACCTGAACCGCCCTTTTGCAACTCAGAATTGCATTTTTGTTCATCTTCTGTAGGCAAAAGGTTTATTTTTATACACACAGTGGTGGGAGCACCCACAGACCTGCGTGTTCCACACTCCCACCCACGGGAGCTGATGAGAAACCACCCAGATGGAAACAAGATCACATCTTACAGCTAACTGGGTAAATGGTGTGCAAAACACGGAATAACAAACCTGCAAGCTGGCTACAAAGAAGGATTAACAGCAGGTAAATTGCAGGGTTTGTGGGAGGCTGATCAGGGAAAAAAGCACTTGGATAACTACCATTAAAACATCCCCAAAGCCTCGACCTGGAAGTCCAGCTTCAGTACAGGAGGGGGAAATCACAGCAGAAAACAACGTTGGTGTTGTAAAGAGTTTAGAAATCTGTTATAAATCAGATAAAAATGCTGAGATCCCCAGGAGATTACTATTTCCTCACTGACCACAGAGAGGAAATAATTGCTTTGGAGGAGGTCAGGGCGGAGCTCTTAAAAACCCACTGAGCAACATAAACCACATTAAAATGGACAGGGACACCTTCCACTAGCCCAGGTTGCTCCAAGCCCCGTCCAACCTGGCCTTGGACACTTCCAGGGATCCAGGGGCAGCCACAGCTTCTCTGGGCAACCTGTGCCAGGGCCTCCCCACCCTCACAGCCAGGAATTCCTTCCCAATATCCCACCTAACCCTGCCCTCTGGCAGCATGAGGCCATTCCCCCTTGTCCTGTCACCCCATCCCTTGTAAAGATGTGAGACTCCAAGTTCTCTCAGGGAGCAGCTTTAGGCACCCACATTTATTGTAACATCATCTAATTTTGGTCCACCTGTATTTGCAATGTCAAGGGAAAAAATTTTCTTTTTTCTAGAGATTTGAGTACTTTTTACCCCAGATATTCCCTTCACCACCAGCTGCTGTCCCTGGACATTCCCTTTAAATAAGTCTTGTGACTCCATGGAGGAGCAACTCCAGCCAAGTCTCCCAAGACACCAACTCCTTCATTGATCTCACTGCATTATAAATAATTTCCATAGAAACTGGAAATATTCCCTAAACCAACAGAGGCTCCCTTATTTCCAGCAATTATCTTAAGGTCTGATTTGCATTTTAAATGTCACCTGTATAAATTAAAACTGTTTACTGCTCACACTGTCATTATTTTGAGTCATCTGGCAACAGCCAGCTACAGACAGTCTTTGTTTCCTCCCGAAAGCTCCACGACAAGAACAGCCCCTGAAACACTCACTGGGGCTGCCTCCTCTGACACAGGTGCCTGGCTCCTTCTCCAGGCAGTTAAACATCCCATTTTCCCCTGAACTCACTAATTCTGCCAAGGAAACTATTCCAGAGCAGCACTCGGGGTGCATTTTGAAGCTGCTGCTGCAGATCCCGCAGCTGTTCTTCTCTCCTGAAGGGATGCCCAGGTAGCAACAGCCTCACTTATTTTCCAGCACTGCTTTGGATTCTCCTACACTCATTTTTTGAAAACTTCGAGCCATTTTTAGGTTATAAATAACGGTTTTTTTCCTTATACTAAACTTCAATGACAAACAGAACATCTCCCCATTGTTTCAGTAACAACAAAGTCCCTCAAAGACCAGAGAAGCTGGAACTGCAGGTCCTGACCACCTGCAAAGACCTCCTGCTAATTAGTCATTAATCACATCACCTGAGTCTCGTTATGTTGTTGGAACAACTTGCAACAATTTTCTTCAATTCTCACGCTGGTTTTTTCCATCCTTCAGACAAATTCTGGCAGTTGACCCCGACTACACTCGGGACTAGAAACTGGAGAGGAGCTGCTAAAATCACAATTCCTTCTGGGAAATTGAAAACTGAGAAGAGAAACCCACTTCCCTTAAATATTCGCCAACCAAACCTTTCAATTAAAACAAAGCAAAACAAAAAAAAAAGCAGAAAAATTGAAGCTCCAGGGAACCCTCCCACAAGGTCTGAGCCTCAGCACCCACCCTGAGACAAAACATTCCCGTTCCTGTCTCTCAAAAACAGCAGCTCATTTTCCATCCCTCTTCCCAGATGCAGCACACGTGGGCATGGGAGCCCCACAAGGTTACCAGCTGATGTCCTTCAGCATAATTGTCCAGGAAAATTGTTATTCTAAGGAAGTTTATGAAATTATTATTTTGTCCAACTTTCCAGTTCAGCTTCGAGATCAATCTGGGTGAACTAATTTCATCTCCCTAATGATTAAATGCTTCATATTAGTCTAACCCTGAGAAGGAGAGTTCAAGAAGGCTGGTTTTTTTCATTCCCTGCAATAATTAGATCTGGAGAATAATTCTGTACCTCCTTGCCTTTCTCCAAATTTATTGTTTCTTATAAAAGCTTTCCTGCCCCTCCTGTTGCCATCTGTCCTTATGGGCAAAGGCTGAGTTTAACTGTGCCCAGTAAAACCACGTGTGGATTTACAGACTGAATGCACCGGGAAAGCAGTGGAGAGCCAGGTTGGAGCTGGAGTGATTCACAGCAGTGCCACAAAGCCAGAAATCCTGGAATTTCAGCTCCATCCGAGCTATAACCACAAATGTTTTGACACCAGAGGGTGAAACACATAAAAAGAGAACCTCTGGATTTTTCCAGCATTAAAACCTACAAACTGCTCCTGCAACAATTCCCTGAACTTTTATCACAGTGAATCCCAGTGAAGCCCCTGGCCCTGGGCAGAAGGGGAAAGGCTCTGGAAACACTCCAAAAACAAATTTTTTTCCTGGAAAACCAAGCAGAGCCTTGTTTTATCCCATCCCTCCCATTACACGGGAGGCAGATTCACTTCATCCAGCACAAACCTGTTCCCAACCTGCTGGGACCAAAGGGACCACAAAACATGGACACAGGGAAGGGTTGGATGCATCCAGACTGTGAAAATTCTTCCAAATTGTGGGGTTTTCCTCAGTCCCTTTGGGATTGAGGCAGGTCTTGCCCCCACTGGAGCCTCCAGCTGCCCCAAGCTGGGCTTCCCAGGGTTCTCAGCCTCAGGACTGGAACCAGTTCTTCACCTCCAGGGAGAATTTTTTCCTATGAAAACAGGTATTCGGTGTCTCAGGCTGGACTTTTTTAACAACAATAATACAAAATGCCTGGAACAAATTGATTTTGCTGCTCCTGTATTTATTATGCAGGAAGAGTTGTCCCTAATTAGATAATATTAGATTTCTTGGCTCACATAAAGCGATTCAAAAGAAAGAGATTCGTTATTGATGGGACAAACCATACAAAGAAACAGAGCAGGGTTTAATAACGTGGAAAAATATCAAAGGCAGAAAGGGTTTAATTCTTAATAAGTAGATCCATAGGTTTCATTAACCAGCATTCAAGGGGTTTTTTTTAGGGTCACCTTTATTACCTAATTAATTAAAGCCTGACCAATAAGATAGATTAATCTAATGGAATCACATCTTGTATTAATAGCAATACTAATTAGTCACTGAGTGAAGCATTCCTCGTGTGCTGAGGAGAAATTTTTTCCAGTGCAAAGCTGGAGAGAACACTGGGAAAAGGAAGGGAAAGGGTGTTCCATCTCCACATTCCCAGGATGAGGGAGGCTATGGATAAACCAGGACTGCGCTGAGACACAGGGCATCCCGGACTATTTTAAAATCTCCAGTCACACACAAACTGCCTGAATTCCAATGAATCCCAGATTTGACATCACACCTCCTCTCCTCCTCCCTACCACACATTCCCAGCCGGGCCAGATGCTGGGACTCCAGGATGTTTTTAAGGAGAATCACTGGGAGCTGAGTCATTGCCCTCATCAAAGCATCAGGAGCTGCTTTAGAGTCTCTCTGGGCAACCTGGGCCAGGGCTTGAGAAGGAGGAGGAAGGTGGAAAAAGAAGGAGAAAAAAACAGAAGGGGGAAAAGGGGGAGAAAAGAAAAGGGGAAAAAAGAAGGGAGAAAAGGAGGGGGGGAAAGAGGGGGAAATAGGGGAAAAAAGAAGGGGAAAGAGAAGGCAAAGAGAAGGCAAAGAGAAGGCAAAGAGAAGGCAAAGAGAAGGCAAAGAGAAGGCAAAGAGAAGGCAAAGAGAAGGCAAAGAGAAGGGGAAAGAGAAGGCAAAGAGAAGGCAAAGAGAAGGCAAAGAGAAGGCAAAGAGAAGGCAAAGAGAAGGCAAAGAGAAGGCAAAGAGAAGGCAAAGAGAAGGCAAAGAGAAGGCAAAGAGAAGGCAAAGAGAAGGCAAAGAGAAGGCAAAGAGAAGGCAAAAGAGAAGGCAAAGAGAAGGCAGGGAAAAAAAAAGGAGGGAAGAAGGGAGGAAATTAAAAAAATAAAAAAAAAATAAAAATTAAAAAAAAAAAAAAAAAAAAAAAAAAAAAAAAAAAAAGAAAAAAACCAACCCCAACTCTTTGGATCTGATGTTCTGTTTTTTCTGTCACCAAATAAAGGGTGAATTATCCTTCCTGCTTCTCAGCAGGTGCCCCCCTGTGCATGGCAGCACCTGGCACTGCCCAAAAGCCCTTTGGTGTGCAGAAAGCTCTGCCATGGTGCATCCACGCACTCAACTGCAGGGATGGAAGCAAAAGGGAAGGTGAGGGAACCATTTGTAAATAAAAATTCAAAAAAGAAAATCTACTGCTGCCACATAATTTTTTTTCTCATTAAGCAGCGTCAGGAGCACGAGGGTATTTGATCTATTAAAAATGCTTATTTAAATACTCCTGCTAGAGTTAATTTTTCCTCCTGAAGGCTGCTTTCAAAAAAAAAATCCATCTCCTCTGCAACAGAGGAGGGAAAAGGCAATATTTTTGCAAACCGGAGCTTTGTATTCCAACTGAAGTTAAGGAAAGGCAGCTCCGTGACAAAACCACGTTGCTGGCACTGCACCACAACGTGGTGATGATGATTCATGGTGCCCTCCAAGAGCTATTAACGTTAGGAATTACTTACTCCACCAAATGAACATCATCAATAATTAATAGTATGCAGATTGCCATTATTGGAAAGCCTCTGGGCCTCACACAGCGAGTCATTTCAATTATTCAAAAGTATTAATAACGGAAAATAGTCTCTTTTTTTTCCTTTTAATTTTTTAATCTGTTTTTTACATTTTTAAAGCACCTGCCTTGAGTGTGCAAATGCCAAGGGAGCGCTGCCCACGATGCCCAAATGCCAAGGGAGTGCTCCCTGTGATCTCCACTCTCCCCAGGGCAGTGGGGCACTGGAGCTCTCCCAGTCACACCAATTGCTCTTCCCTCGCCCCAGTAAATCCACAGCTGATCACTAAGCCTGGCCTGGCTGGTCCCAGCTCTCCCAGTTCACCCAGTCACCACAGCAGCTCCAACACCCAGTGCCGCTGGGAGTGTTCCCAACTTATGCAGGAGGTTGGAGCATCTTCACCAGCTCCAGGCTGGGACATACAGGTGCTTTTTCCCCCTTCTCTGCACTACCTAAATAAAAAAATAACTGTCCAGAAAGCCACAGAGTGACTGTTTTAGAACCAGCCCTGCCACCCCCTCCTGGAAAACAGGAGCAACCGTCCCTGGGATGCCAAGTTGTGCTGGTGAGGGTGGAGCAGCTCCCCCAGGCTGTCCTACTCCATGGCCATGCCAAATGTAAGGCAACAGAAATCACATTCTCTTGGGGGTAAAAAAAAAAAAAGATGTTTTTCAGCAAAATTGCTCCAATCCAATGTTTTTATCATCAGTGTGAGGGACGTGGGGACAAAGGGGGACAAATGAGGCAGAAGGGGAAAAAAGCAGCTCCCAACTTGTCCATCTCTTTTAGGTGTGTGAATGATACAAGTGGTGATCAGTGAAACAAAATTTCTCTTTAAGAGCAGCTTTGACCAAGGATGAAGGCAAATAATCTCTAGGAATTAGAAGGGGTGATTTTTCTACGCTGGCAGGAGCACAGCTGGGAACACCCAGCTTTGCCTTCCCCACTCCTGCAGTGACACTTTGTAGCTCCCCCAGGGAATTATAAAACTGCATTTCCTCCACAAAGCCGTAAACCTGCGTTTCCCAGCGCTCCACCTTCAAGATGCTGCGGTTTTCCTGCTGCTGTGCCACAGGCAAAGCTCCAAACCGTGGCACAAGAGTGGTCTCTGGTGGAAGGACATTGGATCTACAGCACTGATCCCAACTCAAAGCCCTCAGCCCGAGCCACCACAAGGCTCTTCTGCTGGAACACCACGTCAGCCCCACGCATCATACCCTAAAAAGAGGGTTTTCAGGAACACTTTTGGACTTTAAAACCAAAAACGGAAGAGTGGCTTATTTTGGGGTAATTTTTTAAACGTGGAGAAACTTGGAGAAGCTGTCATCAAAGCACTCAGTCCCACTTCAGAGCTGCAACACACCAACCAACCTTCTGAGAGCAGATAAGGAAGCAAGAAAAGATCAGGAGTAACAGCAAATAGTAGCTCAGGGCAGTGACACCACTGCAAATGTGCAACCCCTGTGAAAACATGAGAGCTGTGGTTCTTCCCCCAAAGTCAGGGTATCAGAATTGGCACTTGGAAGTCTGAATGCAGCAGAAGTAGCACGAGATGATGGACAAAAATCTCACCTTCCAAAAATCCAGAGAAACTTTAAAAACACTGCAAAAATCTGACCACCAACGTTCCACAGACCTGTCCTTGGAACTCGGAGTTTGATCAAGACAGACACAGCAAAAGTCCTGTCAGCTTCAAGAACCTTTGGACCAGGACTATAAACCAGGAAACAACACAAGAGATAAAGTCAAACAGAGAACAAATGCAGGAGGGAAAAAGAGCCAAAGAAAAGCAGTAAAGTGATGTCAGACAGCTGTTTCCATGGTTCTGTTTGCAAGCACAACAAGCTGTGTTCCAGGGTATTTATCCATCAACTGGAAAGAGCCCAGCAAAGGTTCTCAGAATTCCCACCTGCAGCAGGTTGTTCATGGACTGGACAAAGCAGCATCAGGAACCACAGGCAGGTCAGGACCTACTCAGCCTCGGGTACCAACAGCTCGATGCTTCCAGAGTTCAGTGCATCCCACAGCAATCCCTGCTCTCAGCTGCCCCTCCAATCCTAATGCAGAGAAAGTGGAAAGGGGCAGGGGGAGAAGGAAGAGGCCTGTTGGAGCCATTCCTTGATCTAACCACATGAAAATCCAGCACACAGAAGGTACAGGGGAATCCCCTGCAAACACCATGATGGCCTTAGAGGAACTACCCTATAAAGACAAACACACATGAAAGTGGTCAAACACACTATTTTTTTAATGCAGATTTGTAAAATCTTAGCCAAGTTTTGAAAATTCAGGACATTTCATGAAAGCATATTTGGTCCTCTCAAAAATCTCCTGTCCTCCATTAAATACTTCACGGATAAACAATTAAGCATACATGGCACTTTTAATTAGGAAAACTTGATATTGCACATGATACCACAAAATACAAAAGCCTGTCTCAGCAAGTCATTCCAGCAGTGTTATCAATTTTGTTTGGATATCATTGACTTACACAAAAGTTTTCATTTTAGTGCATAACATGTGCCCTGCTACAGAGTAAAAACGGACCCAAGCATTTTTAAAACAAAGAGGAAGAAGTGGCTCCTGAAGGAACACAGAGCCTTTTACCACTTAGTCAGCACCAGCCTCCTTGAGGATAAAGACCATTCCTACTGAAAGATGACTGTCACATCACCTGGCAACACGAATTCCAAAGCAATGCCTAATGGGAAGCTGATCGTATTTGGCTGAAAGGCTGAAACATCTGCCTGTGCTGCTCCCATTCCACAGCCTCCTTTCACTCTTTCTGGCAATCAAACAAGGGAAAACACGATGGCAGAACAGTTGTGCAACTTCATCACAGTAGTGGAATTCTCTGAGGAAAACTCTGGAACAGATTCTGTGCATAACACTGGGCTGGACCCCTCCCCTGGGTCCTTCAGAAGGCACAAAACACTGAGAGGTGATGGGAAGGTGTAACACAGACACTCAGAGCTGAATTGGGAGTCAGGGACAAACCAAGACCTGAAAATGCCACCACCACACCCAGGGCATGTCCATCCTGGCATCCGCTACTCCATGATTTTAGCTGGCTGCTGTGAGATGCTGTGCTGGGCTTCCACACTACCAACACTTCTCATTCCAGAGCTGGATTACAAGTCCTGGCCCAGGAGAGGATTTCAGAGCCCAGACATCTCTGCCTCCTGCCTCCCTGGGCGGGCAGAAGTCCTTCCCTCCCTTTATCCATCCTCTGCACTCCCTTAGCCCTGCACAGACCTGAGTGCACACTGTGAGCACGGGGCAGGAACCAACACCCTGAGCCTCCCCCAACACCTCTTGGGATCACACCACCTTCAGTTCATGTGTTCCTTTGAAACAGGCAACTCAGACATTCCAGTGATATGTTTGCAAGTCCAATTCTCCAGGAGCTGGAATTGCCAGCTGCTCAAACATCGAGGCAACCCATTCTACTGCAACGTTTTGGGAAATTTTAACATATTTCCCTCTCCCCCCTCCAACTCTTCACCCCTTAAAACAACACAATAAGACTGAGAAGACTTGATTATTCAATTTTTTTTGCTTGAATGAAAGATTCAACTCTCATGGAATAGAAGATTCAACTCTCATGGAATAGAAGATCCTACAACCAAGTCCCTGAGATATGTCTGTATATTAAAAGATTCCAATAACCTCTCCAGCACAAACTTCATATTTATTAGAAATGTTTTGAATTGCAACACGTGGTTTATGAAAACCAATGCTGTTGTAAGAAGGTGAAAATACAGACCAAGTTCGTCCTTGTATTTAAGCTTCAATTTAAAAAATAATTAACCCAAAAGTAACATTCTGCTACTTCAACTGTAGTCAAAAGTTAAAAACATGTAAGCAACGGGGAACCACTGGAAAAAAACCTGTTATATTCAGAACAAGTTGTTTTGGCCTCAGTTTTTTGCCATCCCTCAATCTTTTAACTGCCTCCTTCCTGAAGGTTCACAGATGATATTTTTCCAGTATCTTATAATAAAAAAAAAGAAAAAGGGGGGGAAATCATCTCTTTGTAAGTGGCTTTGGGTTCCTTTGTATCTTGCAACCAGCTCATTAGAAATACTGTATCCATCTTCCTGAGGAAGCTCAGTTTCCCCTGCTAGTGAAGAAAACGTAAGGCACTAACACATCAATGCTGTCAGGAATGTGAAATAGTTTGTTCTTCATGTACTGTTACAGCAGTTCTTAGCAGCAGTCTCCTGAAAAGGCACTAAAACATGGCAAACAAGGAAACTTTGGGAACTTCTGCTCAGCTGAGTGCTCAGCTGCCTGAAAAGCTGAGTGGCTCTGCAATTTCCCCCTTCCCTCCCCCCATTCCCTTACAAAAAGGCACCTGGATTTGTTTTCTCACTGGTTTCTATAGCTACAGGCTCTTGCAACACTGCAAGTTCCACACAGCTGTATGAGGGATATCAGACTATACCAAGAGCTTTTTACACCACCACGAGTTATCTTTTCAAGACTAAATGGAGCATTTTTGTTTCAGCAAAACCCAGTGGGCTCCTACCTGAGTAGTACTTAAGGTTGTGTATTGCTAGTCAGAATAATTCTATAATTCAACTTGGTGTAAGAAATTGCACTTCCCCATTCCTTCCCCAACCCCGAGATCGCTTCAAATTAAATAGCAGACCCTTCTCCAGAGGGACATTTGTAATACAGCTACAAAGAGGTAGCTAAGTGGCACATGCCAATTTGCTTTCTTTTTCTTTTAAAACTTATTCAGCCTTCATTTGCAACAACATTTTTCATAGGAAGTCTTAAAACAAGAGATCTCTGTTCAGGTGGCCTGTGAGGTTACCACAGTTCAGAAGGTTGAACTCGATCTCCCTTCATGTCTAGAACTGACAACAAGCACAGGGGATACCCAGGAGACTCAGTGGATGCAGGTGAGTAGCTGAAGGGGGAGGAAAGTCTGCAGATAAATCCCACACTCCTCCTGATCAAGGTTTCTCTGGAGAGCCCCTCAGATCAGTCCCACCATCTGATCGATCTGTCTCATGTAGTTGCTCTTCAGTGGCAGCAGGTACCTCCTCTCGTCAGGAACTCTGTTACACTGTTGACAAAACCAGAGTATTCTTAAAAACTCCAATCCAAAACCAGGCAAGCCTACCCCTGCTGCAATCCTCTCAGCAGATTTCCTCCCAGTACAGAAAAATTGTAGCTCTTTTTGTCCCACCTTCCCCTCACTCTTCTCAAACTTCCATCGCAAACCCCATAAATGAGCAGCAAGTGTCTCCTCAGTGCAGGCTGCAGCTCCCAAACACACAGCACAGCTTGTTGTTCAACTGAGACCTCCTTCACTATGACAACTGTGAATGTTTAAAATAATGCTCTTTTTCTGGAGGACTGGGGGGAGGAGGAAAGGAACTCTCCCAGAACCTACCAGCAGGGATTTAAAAACATTGTTCTGTAACCTGGGCTAGTGGAGGGTGTCCCTGCCCACGGCAAGGGGTTGGACTGGAAGATCTTTAAGGTCCCTTCCATCCCAAAACATTCTGTCATTCTACAGTTAAAAACAGATCTCTTTTGGCTGGTGATTGGCACTGGGGCCATAGCTCTGTGCTCAGTTGAGGCCTGGCTAAGAAAGGTCACCTTTACAGGCCTCAAAACCACTCTGAGGAAATAAAAACTTCATTTAAATGACCTTCTGCTTTTCTCCCCAACAGCAATAGTGGAAAATTTTAAGGGTAAAGAAAAGGGGAAGGGAAAAATAACTGGAAATAAATTAACAAAGGAGAAAAAATTGCTGCAAAATATTCCAAAGGGAACAGGTTTCATCTTCAATATAATCACACACATGATCCCAACCCATTCACTCAGCTGCTGAAAGTGCTTTCCACAAGGGAGTTTCTTAGATATTTAACATTTATAAAGGAAACACTGCAGAGCTCTACAGTAACACTTCCAAATGGCTCTTTTTCTACTGCCTCACCCTTCCCCAGCCCCCCAACAGGACCAGCCTGTGCATTGCTTACGTTGGAGCTGAAGTTGCCTGCCTTCAACTCATTGGGTTTGGTTTTCTCTGCGCTGTCCTCTTCCCCAGGGAGGATGTCTTCCCACAGGGAGTTCCGAAAACGTTCATCCACAGACACAATGTGCCCCTCAGTAGTAAACATAAACTTATTTCCAGATTTATGCACTGGATTCTCTTCATCAAACAACTAAACAAGAGATGGGAGAGACAGGTATAGCATGTGTGCAACATCCTTCACATCCCAGAAACAAGTTAAAAACGCACACAAAAATAGGTTTTAGTGCTAAATAACGTTAGGGCAAATGGAAATAAATAGTCTCAATGCAAGGGAATGATTTTAGCAGCGAAAAATCAAAGGGGAGCAGAAGAAAAACTTCTCACGCAACTTAAACTGCCCTTATTTTTCTAAGCTGCTCTGTGCAGGCAGTTCTAGGCTGGCATCCACTGTTCCTGCTCAGTCACAGATTTATTTGGTTTTCTGCACTAAAGGAGATTCAGAACAGCTCAGGCAATGTCAGCCCAAATGCTTCCTCTTGTGACTGCCAAAGCCCAGTGGGGAGAAACCAGAGGCTGCTGTGAGGCAGGACAGCTACAAGCAGCCATTTGGCTCAGAGCTGAGCAGCACCTTCCTTCACTTTGCTCCCTCCTTCCAGTTTCCTCCCACACGACCTGCAGCTTCTCCAGGTTCAGGACACCACACCTGGGCAGCTGCCAACCCTCAGAGACTGGGGTGAGATCAGAGCTAGAGGAGCACACTGATACCCCCCAACAGCTAAACCCCTCCCTTCCCCAGAGCCTAGCAGCTTCTCATTAATGATGCCCTGCCTTGAGCCCAACTGTTTCTAATTAATAGTCAACAACCTCCTGCCTCCTCCCTCTGCCATGGTGGTGCACAGCAGCCTGGAAATGAAGAACATACACATACCAGGTACAAATATTTACAGGTTTCACTGAGAAAAAAGCTCTCCATTCGATCTTCCTTCGTCTTCTCTACCACGTGGTGCAACGTGGCATAGCCACACCTGCAAGATTTAACATTAGGCTGGGTTTAGTTCCCACCTATTCTGCTCTCAAAGTGCTCCCCAGATACTGCTTTACTTCAGACCACTCCAGCTGTCAGGGGTGAAGTTCAAATGAAACAAGTCTCTTGCACTCCCTGATTATTGGTTCTGGTGTTCTGATGGGTCTGTAATCATGTGAACCCCACTTAATTGCAAGGTTTTAATAGTCCAACAGTTAGTACACGTTTGTCTACAAAGTGAGTAAATTAATAATAATGAATTAAAAAAAAAAAATCACTGTCTTCCCTCTGAGTCTAAGCTCAGAAATGGAAGCTGCCTTAGAGGTCATCCCTCCAGTTTTGCTAAATACCATGGGGCCATGAGGTTAGAAATATTCTTGAAGGATCCATGGGAAAAATCCCAGCTACTATTTTCACCAGTTTTTAGCAACTGGTCATCAATAATACATTTTCAAAGGCACTTATAAAATTCTGAATGTAAAAGTTGCCACTGGACCATAATTGCACTTTCAGATGGGAAAGAAATAGTTGCCCAATAAATAAATCATCAGTTGTGGCTTTCATGGAGGGTTGGGTTTTCTGGTTTACCTACATGTGGCAGACTGGATTCTATATAATATTTGTATAATAAAATGTATATATATATAGCAGTGAGAGAAGACAAAGAACATTGAAGACTGACTTTGCTTTTGTATATTTTTCCAAACTCTGCAGAATATCCATTCCCACATGAAGGTAAAACGGGTTCTTTGTGGCCTAAATAAGGAAGACAGACAAGAGTTAGAGTCAGCAGTTTTGAAATCTTGTAAAAATAACACTTACAACAAAGGCCTCGTGGTACCAGAGTCTCGTGTATCACTGCAAACTTATCTTTACAGGAACATGACTTGGATTAGTCTGTGCAAGCTTCTCACATTTGCTCTAGTGCAAATCCTAGTAAAACCTGTAGTAAATCCAAACTCTTTGATAACTTTCTGGTAGCCAGTTATTGTAGTTTACTGCATCTTCTGCCAGCTGGAGACTGTGCCTGGACAGTATTGCAAGGAATGCTATTACATTTACTTTCACAATTTTGATAAAGAAGTCACAAGTCTCTGCCTTGTAAAACTCTGCCAGCAGCTTTTTGAAAAAGTTGTCTAGTCTCATTTTTGCCTGTCTTATAAAAAAGGCTATTTTTGAGGCAAACAGCACAACAACTACATTGCACAACAACCTGGTGCCTGAACAGAGACCTCCACATAACAGGCGGATCCAGAGGCACCAAATTTCATCTGGCTGGAGGTTAAGGGTGGAAAAAGTGCCTTCTAAACAAAACCATTTTTGCCAAACTGTGATTTGTAATGTCAGAGGAGTCAAGTACCTGATAGAGAAGATACGTGGACTCCACCAGCTCGGGCCTCAGAGGGTAGAAGGGAACGTCGGGCGCCTGCAGTTGCCAGTTGTACCTTTCTGGGAGAGCTCCATAACGTTTCCAGATGGCATAATAAAAAGCATGGAGACAAATAGCATCTTCCACATCTCCTATCAACACCTGGGTACAACAACAGCCATAAACATGCCTGTTAAAGCTGCAAGCCAGCAAATCGCTCTCTGCTCTGTATGAGAACGCGGCACAGAATTAAACACTCCCCTCATAAGAGACAAAAAAACCCCAACCCCCCCCAAAAAAGCACTAATGTATTAATTCCTTTGCAGCAAAAGCTTTAGCAGAGCTCAGCCTCACAGCACAGAATACAAATGCTGAGGTTAAATGAGAGAAGTGTAAAGTATCTCCAATCTAGCAGAGCACAGGCCAGGGCTGCCCACATTGTTATGCTGACGCAGAGGCTGAGCTGACACTTATCACAGCAGCCAGATGCAAACTCACAGATGGAAGCTCAGCTCAGAGCTGCTCCGACTCACTCCCAGCCCAGGATCAGAACAAGCTGAGATCCCTCTACCTGGTGTTGAACAGAATGGAAGCTTACCTGCAGCCCAGGAAAAAAGGCTTGCAGAGAGTCAATCCAGGTGTTCATGAGCTGGCCCGTGTACATGTTCACGTTCACGTACAGGGGAGGGTCACCCTCACCTTCATTGCAGGCCTCTCGACTGCCAGGAACAGGAAGGACATGTAAATACTCTCTATTCTAGAAGAACACAATGCATGTTCCACTTCACAGCTCTGCCACCAGCAAAGACAGAGCTTTGCTGGTGGCAAAGGAGCCACGGATTTACAGTGCTGGGCTCAAAGTAATTTTGAAAAGAATCAAAACATCAGTCATGCCCTCAGAAAAATTAATTCATAAAGGTATGCATATCAAATCCTAAAGTTTTGTCCGAAGAATCTCTATCAGAAAGAGCCAAACCAGCCAATTTAACACATCTCCTTTGCAGTGCCATAGCCTTCTCTCAGCCTAACATTTAAAAACTGGGACAGGAACCAGTTTAACTTCCCTGCACCCACAATGCTGCACAGATCAGCTGAGTAAGGAGTAAAAAGAGCATTACAATTTATTTCCACTCTGACTACCATGGAAATAAGGTTTTCTTTTTTAAAGAGAAAAAAAAGAGAACACAGATTTTCTAGGGCATGACACAAAGCATTATATCCAGTCTCTCACATCTTGCTGGAGTATTCACTGCTTAAGGAATGGATGCTGAGATGAAATAACATACCCTCTTCTTAAGTGGTTCTGGATGTTCCGATAGGCATCGTTGAACATCTCCAAGTCTTCCTTTTCTCCAAAGAGGATGTAGGACTTCAGCAGGTACTCATAGAATGAATCTGACCCTGCTCCCAATCCACTTTGCTTTCCAACCCAATGGCCAGTTTGGATATTCACAACATTTCCTTTCAGAAGAGACAAAAAAAGTTTAGCCTGCAGTTGCCCAGTACACCAGAGAAAGATCATCATGAGTCAAGACTTGGAAATATTACGTGTTCAGAAAGTATCGAGGAGGAAGGATCAAAGATTAACATCAAAGTGTTACAGTGGATTCAACCAAGGAACATCCACAAGTGCAGTTGTTTTAAGTACTTTTAGTCATCTGCCAATCTAAATTATATGAATGGGGATACAAATCAGCACCTTCAGTTTCACTACAAATTTATCTTTGAAAACCTGTGCCCTAGGGAGTCATTCAGAGACTATTTTTCTCACAAAGTGCCACTTGATCAACACAAACCACAAATACACAAGGAGAACATGACTGAAAAGCTACAGAGGAAGCAGATGGACAAAGCTGATGATATAGAAGAAACCTGTAGCCTGATGGCACGAGACTGAGGCAGGTTAAACATGGAGCCAGTCAATACAGCATCACCTCAGGGATTACCTAACAGTCCAGTGTTATTGCTCCTGAGGCTCCAGAGGGCCTTGACAGCTCTCCTGGCCACCCATTCAAACGTGGAGTCACCAAGCAGCCTGCTGAGGATCCCAAACTCCACCAGCAAGGACCCAGCTCCTGCTGTGCACGTCTCGTTGTGGCTGTCTGCAGGAACCCCCTTCTTCAGGTTCACCTGTGGGCAGGTACAGAGTGCTGAAGGGACAAGGCTGGACCTACTGCAGCTGTGCTCACATCCGCACTCTCAGATTTATTAGAAAGCCTTCTCACTAGTTTCTGCATAATATATAGCATGCAATGTGTACAGAGATAGGAAGGCAACATACTGGTGCTTGTTCAAAAAAGTTTCCTGTAGAATTCCTGAAATCCATCTTCCCACCTTATAACATCATGCTCAGAATGGGAAATCCTAATCTTCCTACTCTTAGACTTGCTAATTCTTCCAGATTTCAGTCCATTTTTTCATCCTTTCCACTATATATTCAGGTTTTTCAAGGGTGGTGCAAGCACTGCTCCCCCTCAGTTCGTGCTCTTGAAACCAAGGGCTTCCTCACTGAATGCTCCTCCACTTCCCCACAGAACACAACGTTGAAGGGAAGTTACACCACCTTCAACTGCTTTACCTGACTTAGAACAGAAGTGAAAATTCATGTTTCTACAGCCTGACAGGTCTGGAGGAAAAGCAGTACTGCTGTCCCCAGGAATTAAAAGCAGCCAGGCGAGTGCTAATTGTAGTTTTACAGTTTAGGGTTGTTCCATTAGAACTGACATCCCTCTCCTTGCCAACTGCCTCTGCTTAAAACAGGAGGATGCAGCATCCAAGAATACCACAGCGTTGAGTATTCAATGAGCATATTCAATAAAATTACAAATTCCAAGGCCCATATGACAAATATTTATTTATGAGTTTTATTGTAACACAATTGTCTCAGTAGCAAGTCACCAATAAAGTCACATTCCTCCACTCTTTGTCTTTACAGTGTTTCTTTTTAACTTTCTTAATGACAGTATTGTTTGTTGCTGTGTGACACAGGGAATGCTCCAGCCAAACAGCACAGAAACAAATGGTTCCTGACCCAGAGGGAACAATAAACAGAGTGAAAAATCAGCCTAAAGAAAACATTTACTACACATAAGGAGTAGCTGAAGTATTGCCAGTGTCACCAAAACTTAGGGCAGGTTCCCCTCATCACTTTGAAGTAACTCTGAAAAGGTTCAATACCCCAAGTGCACAAAAAGGGGCACAAATTCCAGTTGTTGGACAGGTGAATCACTGCTCTGAGCTGATTTCCTCAGGGGGGGTGTGCTCACTTACCCGAGGGTACGGGATCCCAGTTTTGGTGTTCTCAAAGGCTGGGAGCAGCCTCACAGCCAGGTCATGAGCCAAGTGCAGCAGCTCATTGTCGTAGTCCTTGATGGTCATATCACCAAAAGGCTGCTTGCTGTCTGTAATTATGATATGTGCAGACAGCAGGCTTCCCAAAACCCTACGGGAAAAGGAAAATGCACTTTTTTTAGTCTGATCTGAACCCAGTTGTTCAGCTAAACCCTTACAGGTGTCATGTTAAATAGAATTATTACTTTGTGCACCTTACAGGCACTACAGAAAATGATCTGGTTTTCCCCCCAGCACTAGTGAAAACATGTAGATTCATGCTGCTTGTCAGTCACACTATCCCAAAACCTGGTCCTGCAAAATTCACCTAACCCAGCAGTTCCTTGTAACAATATGCCAAGTGTATTTAGGAGTAAAGACCTCCCTGGTCCTGCAAATGGCAGGAAGGTTACTATATAAAGTGAGTATTCAGAAAAAAAGAAATCCTATCAGAAATAAAAACTGTTTAAGACACTCAGAAAATGAAACCATTTAAAATCAGACAGTATCTAAACCCATTTCCAAGGTAGACAGGCCCGTTTTTTCACGTGAAACGAAAGTGAAAGTGAGAAGTCCAAAAAAGGAAACAAAACCAGGGAAAACCCGTGGCAGGGTTGTTTGCTGTGCACAGATCTGAGTCTCTGCTACAGAGCAACAAGAAAAAAGCAGAGTCTGCAAGCCAAGCACAGGTGAGACAACCACTGTCTCACTGCTTCAGGTCACACTGACTCAGTAGAATTATGGAAGGATGGAATATTTTCTTAGAAGGTTAAGGAACAACTTACTGGATGAATAATTACAGAATGAAGTCCACCAAAGACATCCTTATCACTGATTTTACTTTGAATTACACACACCAAGTCTTTAACCTTGTTACTGTTTTAAAACTGAAACTTAGCACAATGTACCTGATTGTTGCCTCAAAAACTTGGACTGTTGAGTCTTTATCAAATGAAACTGTGTCAATCACCAACTTCACTGCCTTCTGGAATTCTGAGGAGTTTCCCATTACCTTTAACAGAAAAACAAAGCTGTTTTGTCTAATTGTTGCTTCAGAAGAGGGTTGGGGAAGAGAATAGCAAGTTCACATCTTAGACCAAGAGTCAGATTTAGCACAGGAGTGTCCAAACTGCCTGAACTATTCATTTAAGACTTAAGTTCAGCTGAAAACATAACACAACCTGCAGAACAATGAAGTCTGATTTGATGTTTATTTGATCAAAGGTGAGTCCAACTTTTCAGGCTTCTGACCCAGCACTGCTCATCCAGGGGCTCCCTCGGGCCAGTTTTCTACAGCAATTCATTTCCACTGCATCCAGAGACAGATGTAAATTCAGCCTGAGCTTCAAGGAAGCAGGAATGTGGAAAGAAAACACAGGTCCCTGCTTGGGTAAGTTCATGAAAAGGCTGGGTGTACAGGGACCAAAAGCATGTGCCAGCTCTCCCCATTACCCACTCCCAGTGGGAAAGCATCATGTGTTAGATCTGAGCAGATGAGGAGCAAAACAGGCTTCCCCCATGCAGAAGTTTCTCAAACACAAAAAACTCCAGGAACCATAAGGTTTAGATTTGAGAAAAAAAGGTTTGCAGTGCCCCAAAAGGCCACTGGCGACTGAGGACGGGAAGGCACTGTTCAGCCACACACCATCAGCCATGTAGCACAGATCCCAAAATATTGTTTCAGTTAAATATTCCCTCACTTCTGCTTTCAGTTCTGCTCAGCACTGCCACGTTCAAGCAACTGAGAGCTTCTCACTACTGCTGCCATCCCAGAGTAGCAATGGGCAGGGTTTAATAACTCAAAGCCACCCCCTGCACCACAGGAGAGACACACAAATCACATGGATCCAGCACATCAGTGAGCCCTGACACTCCAAAAGGCCCAAAACCTGCCTTGGCTGCAAAAATGAGACTAATGAAACCTAATGGGGTCTTCTAAATATGTATAAGGAGTTCAAGGAGGGGGCTCTTCCTCATGACACCACACCACTGGTACTCCTGACATAAAACTGAGTTCAGGCCCTCTCTGCCAAGCAAAACAACCAGAGCTCTTCCAGTCACCTTGAACAAGACAAACTCTCCTCCTGACGGATCTCTCAGCAGTGCACACCTGACCCAGTTCAAATCCACCTTTTCTGAGCACCAGAGTGATGGCAGTATCCCTAAAGAGCTCTCACCTGAGCCTTGAGGAAGAGCTCCAAAATTTCCTCTGTCTCTTTTGGAAATCCCTACTGACTCATCTCCAACTACTCTTTATTATCTATGTGTGACACTGCTGGCTCACGATCCAGCTGTTTGCTGCCACACACCCAGCACCCCCTGGCCAAGCCTTGGGGAGCACCCACAGCCCAGGCAGGTCCCAGGGGTGTCCCTGGCAGTCCCCCCAGCCCAAGGACTCACCGCCAGCGTGTCCAGCGCGTCGATCAGTGTCAGCGAGTAGTTCCCCAGCACATCGTTGATGTTGAGGTTGGAGCTGGAAGAGCAGAATCACAGAATCATAAGGGTTGGAAAGGACTTCTAGAGATCATCCAGCCCAACCCCCCTCCCAAGGCAGGGTCACCTGGAGCAGGTGACACGGGAATGCGTCCAGGTGGGTTTGGGATGTCTCCAGTGAAGGAGACTCCACACCCTCCCAGGGCAGCTGTTCCAGGGCTCTGACACCCTCCATGGAGAGAACTGCATTCCAGTACCTGAAGGGAGCCGACAAGAAAGACATAGAGGGACGTTTTACAAGAGCCTGGAGTGCCAGGACAAAGGGAAATGGCTCCACACTGACAGAGAATAGGCTTAGATTAGATACTACCCCGAAGTTCTTGTCTGGGAGGGTGGGGAGGCCCTGGCACAGGTTGGGCAGGGAAGCTGTGGCTGTCCCATCCCTGGAAGCGTCCAAGGCCAGGTTGGACGGGGCTTGGAGCAACCCGGGTTAGTGGAAGGTGTCCCTGCCCATGGCAGGGGGTGGGACTGGATGGGCTTCGAGGTCCCTCCCAACCCAAACCGCTCCGTGGTTCCCGCTGAGATGGGACTTCCCGTGTTCCCGTTAAACGTCCGCCACTGATCGCCCAGCGCTGGGAAGAGCCCGGCGCCGCCCCGACAGCCCTCGGGGGCATTCCTATGGATAAACGGATGTCCCAGCGCCCCGTCCCCCCCGACACCCCCGGCAGCCATTCCTATGGATACGTGGGCGCCCCAGCCCCGTCCCGGTCACTCACGGGTCCCCGCGGTCGGGCCCGCGGCCGCGGCAGTGCAGCGGGTCGAGCTCGTCCCGCGGGAAGGCGTGCTCCATGTAGCTGTCGTAGCCGAACACGAACATGCCGCGGGCCGCGTCCCGCAGGCGCGCCCGCAGCTGCGGGGGGAAGGCGCGGCTGTAGCGCCGCTCGTACTCATCGCCCCGCGCCGGCCCCCACAGCGGCGCCGCGCGGCCCGCGGGCAGGGCGGGCGCTGCGGAGCCGGGCCCGGGGCAGGGCGGGCGAGGGTGCAGGCCCAGCCCGCGGGCCAGCGCGGGGAGCAGCGCCAGCAGCGCCTGCAGCCCGAGCCGCGCCAGCAGCAGCCCCAGCACCACCGACCGCCATCGCATGGCCGCCCGCGCATGGCGCAACGGCACCGCCCGCGCGCCGCCGCGGCCCCTTTAAGAGCGGAAGGGAAACGCGGGCGGTGAGCCGTGAGAGGCCCGCCCCCGCCGCGCCGCTATTGGTGCAGACAGAGCGAAGGTGGGAGGGGCCGCCGGCGATTGGGCGAGAGGCGCGTCAATCAAGGGCGGTGCCGGGCGCGGTAAAGGGGCGGGGCGGGCGCAGGGCTGTCGTGGCACGGCCCGGGTCGGTGGTGGTTCCGCCTGGTAGCAGGGACAGGGCGGGGGCGCGACGGGGGCACAGGGCCGGCACGGCTGCCCCAGACAAGTATCCCCAGACAAGTGTCCTCAGACAAGTGTCCTCAGACAAGTGTCCCCAGACAAGCACAGCGTCCCAGGCCCAAGTGCCGGGTCCTGCCCCGGGATCACCCGAACCCCCGGGAGGTCCAGGCCGGGGCAGGGGGCTGGGAAGGCCCTGTGGGTGCCGTGGCAGCCGCTGGGCACGAGGCCGATGGCCCCCGGGGCTGTCCCGGCCATGGTGTGGCACAGCCCCCGGGCCCTGTGCTGGGCACGGCTGAGGCACCTCCAGGGCTGGGCCCTCAGACAAGACACGCTGAGGGGCTGCAGCGTGTCCAGGGAAGGGGCTGGAGCACCTCTGATGAAGCTGCTCTTGCAGCTCCTTTCCTCAATCCGTGGAATTCATGGATCTTTCAAATGTTATTCACATCCATTATTGACTCTAAAAATCAAGGAAAACTCCTCATCCTTGCCAAGTGTCCACACTCCAAGTTAATACACACAAGCAACTTACCAGCTTACTCCACTGAGACTTGTGAAAACCAAGCTTATCTTTTAAGTTTCACACACCACAACTTTTATCTTTCTCTACTCACATATTTGCTTTGTTTGTTAAATGATAGCTCAGGAACTTCAACCCTGTGGGTCTTTTCAGAGAGAAACACAAACGAGACCAACAAATGCTTCCAGCACTTAGAGCAAAAATAATCAGAAATGGGAATTTCACAGACTGAGCTCTCCAAGTTGCCCCCACGGAGCAGGAGGCTTATGGTCACTCTCTCAAGATGAAGTTCTGCAGTTAAAGCCACCAAATGTTTCCCACAGTTAAATAATGAGGCTTCACATATATTTCTAATAAAAGCAGCTGTCCTACTACAGATGAATATGCAAAAAAAATGGTTTTCAACAACACTTTATTGAAGCACTTCAAAATTATCACAATGATAGATGTTGCCTTTAACAGAATAAAACTTGTCATGTCGTAATTAAAAGGCACTAATCCTGGCACAAAGGTCTACTTACCCACCTTCCACTGTGAGGGAAATAAAAACATCAAGTATTTCACTTCTCCTTTTAAAGAGTATGTGCAAACCTGCTCCGAGTGCCATTCTGTGTTTGTCACTTGAGTGACACGCAAGAGAAAACCCCAATGTTTCACCAAGACACACTTTAACATCCAGCATCTGCAGCCCTAAAGCAACAGAGCCCTCATTGAAGGTTCATGATCTAGTGAGACAAGTTCTGCACTCACTTTTGGGGAATAAAAGCCCTGAAGCACATGAGTGTCAGGCACTCACACATCACTTCTCCTTTAACACGACTGACTGCTTTGCTGGCCATGTCATCTTAGAAATCTAGATAAAATAACCTGATTTACACTCCCTTTTTGAATTCACACTCGAGTCAGGGTCAGTGCAAGGGCAGGGCAGTGGGGAGCAGTGCTGGGCATGCTGCTGGAGGAAGCACAAAGCAAACCATGACATGCCATTGCACAGCCACAGCAATGACAAAATGAAACCTCAGGAAAGCTAAAAGCTCGATAATCCAGCTAAGCCATACTTCAGGTTATTAGAGATCCCTGCACAACATTCCTCTAATAAACAGAGAGACTGTTTAAGGCATTTTCTTTGGCCTTTCTTCTAGCAGAAAGTGAAGATTATGCAGTTTGATATGTCAGCATCCCAAAAGGACCATCTTTCCAACCTGTTTCCATCAAGATGCAAAGAGAAAACATAAAGCAATGAGAAACTAGACTATTCCACAGATCATGAAACAGCTCCACCTTTGGGCATCATTCCTGTTGCCAAGTGGTGGGACTGAATTGCTCTGTGCAGCTGCTCAGACCCTCAGCTGTACTCGGTGACAAGGAGAATTACCCTGCACTGTAATTGCACTTAGAGAAACCACCATCCACACAGAGCTGAGAGGACATGAACACTCCAAGGAAACGTTTCACACAGCCTGGAGCTGTGAGTGCCAACACAAACATTCCTAATCCAATCACTGCTGCTCCATGACCACTTGTACTGAATAAACCCAACACCAGGGACTGAGAGTTGATGGCTGGTGTAAATCACCAGGACACCAGACAATGCCGACACACCAGGGGCTCACAAAGGTAGGACTGCTGCCTAACTTCATGTATATTCACCACCAAAAGTTCTCTCTGGCTCAACATTTGCCTTTTCACAAGATGTGCATTTCTTATTTTGCCAACAGCCAAGGCCTCCATCAGAGGAGAGTCTCAGGATTATGGCTATTGATGTTAAGTACAGTAGTTTATGTTATCAAAATTCATCCCCCCAAAAGCAACTTTCGTTAGGAGAATGGGACATTTAATCAGCCTCTTTTTACTGTCCAGACTCACTACAGAGCCCAAGACATGTAATCATCATGAGATTTGATGACTAGAACAGAGCTCTAGCATCCAAACTCAGCAAACAGCACTGCTAATGCTCTACACCTCTGCTAGGACACACAAGATTTGACCTTGGCCATAACTGTGCCAGACGAGGGAGCAGTTTTTCCAGTCCAAGGCTGAAGGTGCTGAGAACAGCCTCCCTTCCCTGGAAAGACTCACCACACTTCCTGTGTCAAAGGGAAGGCAGTTGGGGAGTTAATCAAGCCCTGAAACAGGACCAGTGCAATCCTCTGCGCTGGAATCCAACAGCCACTCCGAGCTCTCCTTCCTGCCACGCGAGGAACCAAGGACATCTGGGAGAACAGTACAAGAATTAGCTGTGAAACCCAGGTGGGATTATTTTGTGAAGTAATTTTAGAGCACACACATCACAGGTGGCCCCTGTGGTTCTCCCTATTTACACATAGAAGTAGAAACTATTACTGAAATGCCACTGAAATCAAGCAAAGGGCTGTTGGCCAGTTCATACCACAGCTGATTTACTGAAGTGACTGGTTCTGGTATCAGACCAAGGTCAAAACCAGGGTGACAAAGCTTAGTGCACTAATCCTGTTCTCAGATTTGTGTCTAGAGGCATTTTGCTTTGACTGTGAACTCCAGGGAGCTGGTTTTGCATGCAGGAAACTCCCAAAGAAACACACACATGTTCTTTTTTTTACCCAACAGTTCACCAGTCCTTCCCACCAGCCAAGTTACATTGAAGGATGCTAAAAGACCTGCTCTCAGTACTAAAAACTAACCTGTTACAGTTCAGTAAGTTTGGAAGCTTATGTGGAGGCAAGCCCTGAAACAAGACATCCAATTTGTTACCATTAATTGGAAGATGATGACATACAGTCCTATAAATTATCAGTGACCTAAGAGACATTAATGCAACAAAAGCCTTTGGGAAGAACAGTCAATGAAACTCCAGATTACAATCACAGCAAAGACTTTGTTCCAGACCTCAGTCAACAAAAGCCTCACTTCCCACTGAGATAAGGATCTTTCTGCTTTAATTGGCAGTGAATGATCAGGCACTGCAAGATTTGACACTTGTGCTAGAAAAACAAAGGTTTTACTCTAGGCTTGACAAGAAAGAAGCTTGCAGACACATGCATGTCTCTCCTGAAAACAGAGCTCCAGAAGGCTGCCCCTACTTCTGACCCCTCAGCTGCCCAGTGCTTTTTATAAACATAAAAGAGCACTGACTTCTGCTGAGACTGACTAGCTGAGCTTGCTCAGGTAAGCTGAGCAAACCCCAGGCCTCAAAGGCAGCTTTATGAGCATTTCAGTGGAACAGTTGAGCCACAGAACCTAAATCAGCTCAGGTATTTACCAATCCTTCTTCCCCCACTGTCATCTCTGGGAGAGGAGACACACATCCCGTCATGTATTTCCATGAGTTCGGCCACATCAACTCAAGTCAGTCAGTTAAGTGTCAATACAACCCTCAAAACATAAGTTTATTGAATAAAGCTGAAGAGCAGTAAACCAACATATGCATCCACCTAAATAAAAAAATTCACGTATTTACAAAGTCCGGTAATTGTATAAGTTGTTCACATGCAGAGAGTAATGCACAGGTTAACAATTGGTAGTGTTTGGATGCCATAAACGCTGAAAGCAGTGAAGTATATAAACACCAAACACATCAAGTTTAGCTATAGGCCAGTTAACTAAACAGTGACCTGGTCCCCCACAAAGATTCACACGTTCTAGTTTAGGTTCCTTATTTTAGGCACAAGCAAGTTTGCTAAATAAAGGTAACTGTAGCAGTTCCTGGTGAACTCGGGACTACAGTAGCAAGATAATTTACCCTCTCCTCTACAGCACCAGAGTATGAATTAATTGAAATCATGCTTCAGAGAACTGAAAGGGGACAAAAAGTTAAAATGCAACTTCAGACTGAACGCAGGCAGCTTGTAGTGTCTGTGCAACAGTGCCAGAGGTGGTACAGAACAGTAAGGCCATGGCAGTCTGCATTAAAACTGGCTTGTCACAGCTGACAGGGACTAAGCAGGTTCCCAACCAAAGGCTCCCACGGGATGCAAACCACATTGAGGTGAGGAATCACACACAGTGTGAGGCAACACAGGCAGGTGTACCATGGATCTGCACACACGAGTAAAGCTACGCTGACACTGCTGGGTGAGCAAACCAGTCTTAACAAGTCTGTCCCTTTAAATAGGCTGAAGTCATTGAGAAAGTAAAGCTGCAAAAACATTGCAATCTTGAGTTTATACACACTTCCCTAAGCTGCAGGAGCTAGTCAAGAGACAGGATCGTTGGCTCTCTTGTGCTTTGACACAGTAGAACGTTTCATCTGGCATCTTACAGGCTTTGCACATGGTTACATCGAAAAGCAGGCAGGTCTAGAGTTGTCACAATAGCCCAGGTATTCCATAGCACCAGGTGAAACTGTGCCCAGCCATTCTATGAGCAGGAGAGACACTAGACAATTACACAGATAGTGTGCTACAGGGCAACAACCGCCTGGGTACAAGAACATCAGTAACTGGGGTCATGCAGCTGCTCACAATGCATGTTCTGGTTTCAGACAGAGACCACGAGTATCTGGAGATAGAAGAATGTATTTGAACAAAGCCTGATGTTCCTAGTAATTTGTTTTCATGCTGGAATACTCCAATTTTCAAAGGTTTACAGAACAGTCCATTCCCATCCCCCACACAAATGTTAAACAAAAGCAACAGAACGATTTTAAAAGATGACTCTTTCCTAATTCATCATGAGAGTTTTCTTTTTCAAGTGACAGGATCTCAGCTGTAGATTAGTGATGCTGATCTATGCCTTGTGCTCCCCTCTGCAAACAGTTTCCATTTCTCTGCTTACATACACACATCACATGCATTTGTGAGATAAATCAGTATCCCACAACTCACGCTTAAATGTTTTCTAACTACTGTATGTGGCATCTTACAGAATCTTAATGCTGTCAAGCATCAGCATCTTCAAGCCACTAAACACTAGAAATAAAACACTTGCTGAAAATCATATAAAAACCTGGCCCTGAAAAACCAGAACAGAGTGTACCATCGTAGTTAACATGGTAGAGATAATTTTTTTTAAAAAGCCCCCCCCACAACCCTCCCACCACAGATGGTTGTAAAATAAATATTTGTGCTGACTTTATCATGACAACTCTAGTTGTTTTGTGACAGAATAGGAATACAAGTCTTCAGCAGTGCACATGAGAAATGAACCGTGAAAAGGCAGATTCTTGATACAGGATTTTTGGGTAGTATCTCATTATGGAGGGAAGTGGACAATTGAGATTATGGCCAACTGGTACTGGAGATTCCAGGAAGACTTCAGCTTCTTCTAGATTTTGAATGCTGAATAAGCCACTGAAGCGTGATATCTACAGAGAGAGAGAAGAGACGTGTTCAAGTGCCTGCGTTTGTATAACTGGCATGGCTTTGGTACAGGAATATCCAAGCCCTTCTCTAGAGGATGGTCCAAGGTAGATCAACAGGATAATTTTTTGGAATGCTTGCTGTCTGTGCTTTGGTCCTGTAGCTGCCCAGCATCCTTCAAGTAACAAACAAAGTCACTGCTCCAGAAATCCTGGTTCCTCAGTCACCTACACCACTAGGAAAAGGACATCCCTTAATCCGATACTTCCCCATGGCTCCAATAATTTGCCTTTGAACTCCACAAGTTTTAAAGCATTTGCTGTCAGTGCCAGACAGATGAACTGTTTGGCTGCAGTGATTAGCAGATTCCACAGCACAAACAGCAAGGAAAGGTGATTATTTCAAGGAAATGACTTGAGGAAAAACTTGCTGCAAGTACTTGCCATCCTCCCCAAGTGAGAAAGAGGTGAGAGCACCTGATAAAGTATAAAATCATTTAGGCCAAGCTAATGGTGAGACTGGTCAGCTATTTCCTGCAACCTAACTAAAGAAAGGAGCACATTTCACAGGGACTGACATACGTTTCAGTAACTACAACCCTACAACTTTAATACCAGTCAAGCTTCCTCACTGCCATCAGGAGTTATGCTGAATTCACCCACTGCACTCACACATTTGATTCTCTGATTTCCTGAAGTCAGGAAACGTGTGTATCAGAAGTTGCAACCCCCCAGCCCATCCTCTGACAGCTCTTCATAAAGCTCAGCATTTTGGGTTAATAGTTACCTATATTATCTTTCTCTTTGCAAGAAATTGAGTAGCAGCAGATTTCTCTGTCCTGAATAGCAGCGAGGTTCCTAGGAAAGAGAGAACATTTCAGCATGAATTTCTCTTACACAGGGACTCTTACTGAGAACCTAAATGCTCCCCTTCACCTTCTCCACATAACTTGTTTCTGTACAATGTTGTTACCTCCTGTTGCTGGGTTTTCTGCTTTTAAATGCAAGCTTCCTGATTTAATAACAACCTTATGTACATGAAATTACTGAGTTAAAAAAATGTTTCTTAGGAAGGGTTAGACTTACATCTTTTCAATTAGCTGTTTCTCATCCAAAGCATTAGGAAGGTCTCTCTTATTTCCAAGTACTAGAACCTGAAATCCAGAGAAGGAAATGGTTGCAGCTTTGCTTCAGAAAAACAACAAAAAGACAAAACCCATGAACTCCACTTTAAAGGAGTCTCACAAACGGTCTGCACTTGCCTATTAAATATAATGGAATGAGATATTCACTATTAAACCAGATCAAAAAGGCAGCCTGACCTAGTCACGGGGAAAGAAGGGGTTCAAATAAACTGTTCTGTGCAAAGAGCAACCACAGAAACACATCAGCTGACAAAACTGAGAATAATCCCAGCAGACTTTCATCTGATATTCCCCAAACTTACTTTACACTTCTGTATTACACTCTGGTTAACCTTTAGACAAGAGCATCAACTCATACTGTGGAAACCTCTAAACTACTGTTTTAATTTTATTTCTTTTTTTTTTGTGGGCACTGAACAAAATAAGATCACTGAAAGATGGACTGAGGTCAACAGTTAGAGTTAAGGCACTGGGGGCAGGTGTGGTTCATGCCTACCCTGACCAGTAAGGTCGGGCCCTACAATTAAGAGTTCAAAGCAGACTTCAGAGTTGCTCAAGTTATGACATTCCTCAAGCATTTAATACTGTTTAAGGTGATAATACTTACAGGGATTCCTTGTAACTGTGGCTTATCTAGAAGGTTGTGCAGCTCATTTCGAGAGGCTTCTATTTTTTCACGATCTGCAGCATCTACCATGTAGCTTTAGAGAGAATTTCAGGTTAGGTCAGTGAGACTGAGCTCCCTCAGAAACATCAGTCTTTCCTTTACACTGTCAGGTTTGAGCACATTCAACAGGGCTTTAAACAAAGCCAGGGCTTCAGAGCAAAGAATGTGGTTCTTTAAAAGAAAAAATTCTCTAAGACCAGAGTAGAAGGAAGATGCTTTGAGTTAGACAGCACTGCCACCCAGTTCAGACAGGAAGGAGTTAGTACTCCAGATCAGAAAGATAAAAGAACAACCCATCCCGAGCCCTGAACTCAGGGGTAGAACAGGTCAATCTGGCTGCAGTACAGTCTCAGAATTACAAGGAGAACTAGGGAGTGAGGCATGCTCTGTTAGGAGGCTCACAGAGAAGAGCAGCACACTGGAGGTGAGTAGGAGCTGAGGGAAGGCACTTACACAATAGCATTAACTCCTCTGCAATATCGCTCCCACATGCTCCGGAACCGCGGCTGCCCTCCTATATCCCAGATCTTGAGGCGAGGGAAAAAGACAATTTAGCCATGCACTATTTTAAACGTGTCAGGCACAGATAAGACAAGAAATCAAAACACAGTTTCTCCTTTCTCCTTAACCAGCTGCTGGACCCCTCCCATGTTGAACCAGAACTAATCCCTTGTACAGCTGCTCGGATCTCACAGCCCACAGCAGGGGATGCAAACTAGAGCACCTTGCAGCAGCTGCAGGAACACACCTGGGGACTGAGGTTACACACTGAGGTACACAGGAAACTCTGATACATTGACTTAAAACTCTGCATCTGAGGTAAGCAACCCTGATGAGTAGAAAAGCAGTATCTCTGGGCCCTAAACACTCAGATTAAAGCCAGACAGCCTTATCACAAGATTGCTTTAACTAGTCCATGAACCTGGAAATCACACACAGATTCTCATTTAAGAAACTCCATAAATAAACATAAATGTCTTCTTAAGCTACTTGACAGATTTAGCTGAGCCTCTTCAGTTTTCTATATTTGTCCCAAGGCTGGAAGCAAAACAGAGCAAGCACGTACATTTTAAACTAGAAGCTGAAGACAACAGTCAACAAAGGCAACATACCTTTATTGTAACATTACCCTTTGTAACTTTCCTCATGTTGAAGCCCACGGTAGGAATCATATCTTCACTGAACTGACCCGACTGGAAAAAAAAGAAAGTTAAATCTGACGCAGCTGGTTTACATAGTAAAATATCACAAGCTTTTTCTAACCATTTGCCTTCCAACTGAAGGCTTCACAGCCAAGAAGTCCTAAATAGTATATCCATGTGTATTAAAGTCAGTCAAGTCATTTCTTACAAGCACTGAAATAATTGTTCAAGCCTTGAGGCAGTCAGGGTGCAAAGTTACCTGGGAGAAGTGCTTTGCACAGCTTAACAGATGGACAGCCAGGACAAGGACAGGAAAAGAACCATTCACCTACTTCTGCTGGAGCCAACTCAGGATCTCCCAGTTACCTGGGAGCTAGAAATATCCAGAAGCTCTCCCTCTAATGCAAGCTACTCCACAGACAGCATTCACAGTAATAAATCACCCACTGGAGGAAGCCTCCAACCCACAAGTATGGGGTAACTCCCTGAGGAGTGTTAGAAGGCTGCAAAGTGGAAGGACCTGCCGGGTCAGCTTCCTGCCAGCCTGCAGTGTCCAGCTTGTTCAGCACTGGGAAAGGCAATGAAATGCAGCTGGACAGTATTTGAGCCTGCTTCCACCAGGCATTCAGCATCACCCCAAGCTCTGGCAGAACTGCTGCAAACAGCATTGCATTAGAGAGGTTCCCCAGTGGCAGATGTTTTACCGTCTGTTACCCTTTTATCTGTAGCAGCTGGAGAGCCAAATTCCCAGGTTCCCAGCGATCTCCTGCAGCCAACCCAGGAGCCATAACAAGTGTTATCAACACCAGATTTCTGCCCTGCTCCCTCGGCTGTTTGGCACAAGGTGAATCACCACAGTGGCCATTATGAAGCTCACTACATCCATTATGTGTAATAGAACCAGACAGTCAACGAGATTGGAGAAAATTAAGGTCGATCCAAAAGCATTCAGTTGTTTAATTAGGGTGTGATATCACAGCAAAGTCTGCATCTCTCCCTGATCTTGCAGAGAGAGGCCACCCCGGGTTTAAAGCCCTTTGGGATCTCTGGAGCAAACATCACACACCCCAGTTAGGGCCCAACTGCCACCAGCTGCAAGTACCAACTAAGTGTGGCCAGGTGGCCAAGAAGGCCAGTAGCTCCTGGTTTGTATCAGGAGCGGGGTGGCCAGCAGGACCAGGGCTGCACAGAGGAGTTTGGATCAGGCTCCTGCAGCACTGCTCCTGAACACACTCTAACCTTTCTAACTCAGCAAGGTGCCCGGCTGGATGCCTGTCCATCAGCTCCCCATTCCCGAAATCCCCGTGTCCGAGCTGTCCATTCCATCACGTGCAGCTCAGCAGCTGGTGGTTGGCTGTGCTTCCACAGCTGATGCAGCTCAGTTTGGCTCCTGGAGCCAGTGTTGCCTCTGAAGGGTCACTTGCCAGGTTGCTCAAGCACCACGGCATTCCTGCCTCCACATTCCTGCCTCCACAGTCACACCCCACACCCACAACTCTTCTCCAAGCTCTCCCAAGCTCTCCCTGAACCTCCATCTCTGTGCTACTGCACATTACCACGTATGCTGCCAGCTATTCCCACTCAGATACTTCCAGATCCTTCACTCGAGAGCTGTTCCTATCAATAGGAACTCCAGGAATCTCCCAGACTGTGTTCCCTCTGCTGTGTTGTATTTCCAGCAGATATCTGGGAAGTTGAAGTGTCCTATGACAACAAGGCCTAGTGATTGTGAGACTTCTCCCAGCTGCTTAAGGAGTATTTTGGTGCCTCTTCTTCCTGGGTGGGGTGGTTTAGAACAGATTCCCACCAGGACATCTGCCTTGTTGGCCTTCTCCCCGATTCTTACCCATAAACAACCTTATCATGACCATCATCAAGCTCTACACAGTGCAAACACTCCTGACACACAAGCCTATCCCAAAGCCTCTCCTTTCCTGCCCATCCCTCTGCAGGGTTTATAGCTCTCCACTGCCATCCCACTAATTACAGCATGTTCAGTATCAAATTCTCTCGCTGCTCTTTTAGGATACAAATTCCTTCAGAGTGGATCAGCACCTCATTTACCACGTGTTTAATGTAACATTGCAGAAATTACTGTGACCCACCACAAGAAAGCTTTTACAGAATATTCTGGAAAGCTGCTGCACCTTATATTCCTTCCCAAGTACTCCCTACCCACGCTGCACATCCCAAAACTTGTTCTGACTTGCTTAAAACCTCCACTGCAGAGTCCTCAGTTACACTTGAGTTTCACTGTCTGTTCTCTGCTTTGCAGAGGGACAATCCAGCACTGCCATGAGCACACTGATCAACTCGGCCCTTCTCTTGGAAGGCCTCCCTCTGATGGGTGGGTGTTCCTCTGCTCACAGGCACTGTACCCAAAGAAAGCTACTGGCAGTCACCTTCTCTTTTCAGACAGGTCAAAAATTGGTTAAAATAATTGTAGAGGATTTAGCAAGCAGGCAGTGATCTCCTTTGATGGATTCTGCTACTGCATTCAGCTGGCTTGGCCCAGAAACAGTTCTCTAAACCCAGAATTTAGGGAGCTTTTGTTTACTACCTCTACAGAAGAAAAAAGCCAGGAATTCAGCTGCAACTTAGAGTATTCATATGCAAAAAGCTACTCACACAGCATAACCAAAGGAATATGCCTTTATTGGTAGGCAGTTTTGCTTGAATCACTTCCCTCCTAGAGCAGATTACTCAGCCCTATCACTGTGTGCTCACAATATGATGCTTTCTCCTTCTAAAACAGGCACCAGCTTTAAAACACATTTGATATGCACAGCAGTACTTTCAGTTCCTGATCACAAAGCCTTTGGCTGCTGTCACACACAGCAGCACTGCCCAAGAGTGGTGCTGACGAACCCAGAGGTGCCTTGTTTTCAGCACTTGTGCCCGTCCCACCAGGCAGACACTGCACTCCCTGCAGGGCTCCTGGCAGAGCAGCCCTGTGTCCCACGAGTGATTATGAATGAAGCCCAAGCTCCGAGGTCACACGGACCATACAGAGCTAACACAAACTGAAGGTCAGCAAACAAACTTAACTCCAGCCCCTGTGTGGGAGATAAGGAACAGGGAGACTAAACAGACTGAATTTCAGAGGCCTCATGCAGAAGGAACCCATGGGACTGATCCTTGAGCCTCCTGGTTTAAGAGATGCTCCCTTTTGGATACTCAAAGCTCCTGGAGAACCTAAACGTGATTTTAGTGCAACATGAACCCATTTATGTGGATGAGTACTTCTGTTGGATAAGGATTATTCAGAGCAGCAAAACTGCTTCCAGACTGAACTAAGTCCCTGCACTGTACTCCATAAATCAGTTTGGGTTCAGCTCACCTTGTATCCAGTACCAGCACTAATCCCCACAGACGCCACAGCAGCATCAGCTACAGGGACAGTTCATTTCCCAGAGGAAAACTTGGGACAAGAGTTTAACTTGCCATCACCTGACATTCCAGCACTGTAAAAGGGATGCAAGTTTAGTCTCTTTTGATACTTTGTTCATATTACAACACGCTGCTTACTAAACCTACTATTTCCAGTTGTCTTGAGTCAAAAAAACCAAAACAAACAAAACCACGCTCTGGCTACTTCATCTGCCTCCCCACAGCCATAAGACTCAATTTCCAGGGACCTACAGAATGACAGATTGGTTAGGGTTGGAAGGAACCTTTAAAACTATCCTCTTCCGCTCCCTGCCATGAGCAGGGACACCTTCCACTAGACCAGGATGCTCTGAGCCCTGTCCAGCCTGGCCTTGTCACCCAGACTGTCAGCACCAAGCCCCCTAAGCAGCTTGATTTTGATTCCACAGCCTGCACAAGGACATTCTTTCTATCATCAGAAAAGGTCAGGGCAGCCTTTAGTTTGCATCTCATAAAGCTGATGTGATTCATGACTGTTATAGGACCAATTTCTTCACATAGGCCTTGTTACTACACAGTAGAGATTGTTCTGTCTTTACTCATATTACTTTTCATCCAGCTAGAAGAGATCACAAACAACCTTAACCAACTAGGAGATAACATCAGTGGAGTATGGATTCCAGCCAGGACACTCCCAATCCACCTGAACCAGCATATTACATTAAACCCTGCTGTTCATCCCTAAATTTCTCTTTTTTTCACACTAAGAAAAAAACGCCACATCTCTCAGAAATCTCCTCTTTAAAAAATAATTTTAAAAACAGTGTAATTTTAGCATATCAAGCTACCCCTACACTAAGCCTCCTCTGCAACACTCATAGCCTCCACCAAGCAGTGCATCATAGATGGACAAATCAACTGTCTGTAGTCCAGTTTCCTTCTGGAAATACTTCAGTGTTCCAGCTACTTGTGACCAGTTCAGAAGCCTGACCTCTAGTTTAGAAGCTTCAATCCCTGTGATCTCACAGTCCCTTGAAAGGCTTCACAAGAGCACCTCCATGAATGATTGCTGCAGAAAGCAAAACAACAGTACATGACAAGAAAAGGCATTTTTAATTCTCCAACCCTATTCCATGGAATATTTAAAAGGACATGGACCACTTATCATGTAACTACCACAAAACAGGCATATTTCTCTCTAGAAGTCATTCATGTAAGAGCTCATTTCATGCCTCTGACAGTCCCAAAAACATCTTTATCGAGGTGTTACTACTTAGAGCTCTTCCATTTCTCACAGAATGCTCTGCAGGAACTCAGGACCACGATGGGAAAAGTAGATTCCAATTTCAGTCACCTGTTTCAGCCCACCTGGGGGTACAGCAAGCAGGACCTCAAAGACAGAGCATGAGTCATCTCCTGGTAGCTTTATTAGCTAATGAAGTGATGCAATGCATTTCAAGAGACTTCTGCCATTAAGGAACACAACACTTCAAAGTGTATCACCCTTCTCCCCTAGCTACTCTGTGTATGAAGTGACAACACATGGGATTTATGGCCTACCTGAGTGTTCCAGAAGGCACTAAAACAGCAGTGGAATTCTCTAGAACAACCTTTTTCCACACTTTGCCAATGTGGCTTCTTTAAGTCAAAGTTACTTATAATACTCATGAGGCCAGAGGGAAGTCACAGCTCCCAGCTGGCCAAAGGAACCTTTTGTTGAGAGGTGCTTCAGGAATTGCCTCTCTCTAGAAACCAAGGCCTCAGTCCAAGGCGTGTTGGATATTCCAAAGTTAAAAAAGCAAACCACACTAATTCAGGCTCTGATACAAATCCTACAAAGGGACCTTATTTACCCTGTCACCACAAACAGGCTGAGTTTGGCTCTTAAGCCTAACAACTGTATGGGAGGATCAGACTAATGAGCTTCAGTCTTCCCGTGCCAAACACCTGGATCGAGGAACAACCTACCAGGCTTCAAGCAAAACTTCTAAAAAAAGCCAGGAGATGCCACTCTTCCACGAAATACCCCTTTGAAAGGGAACAAGTGCCCCATTCTCCAGCAGCACATGCTGCCCAGGCTGGGAGCAGAGTCAGTTTACTCGAGTCATGTTTCAGTTGCGTCACGGGTCGAGGAGGAGCTGGGGCCCCTCCGTGCCTCCCCACACCAGCATGGCCAGCACTCCCAGCTCCACAGCCAGGCTGCAGAAAGGCTGGAACACCCACGAGCTGCAGACACGCAAACAGCACCAGATACTGCAGCCTCTGTAAATAATGGGCATTTCCAGCGCTCGGATAAGGAGCCGACAATTCCAGAGGCGATCCCGGGATGACAGGCAGTTTCTCCAAATAAGAGCCACAGGCCTTCCACATTAGGGAAATTAGGACCAGGAAGAAATGATATCCTCCCTTGTGAGCAAGTTTACTCACGCACATGGAAAACTTAGGCTTAATATCTAATTAGAGACAGTGACTAATGTGGAGCCTCAGCAAAGCAGAAACTGCATTAGCCACATCCAGCTATAACGAGATTGCACTGCTAAGGCTGGGTTTTAAACCTTCCTGTCAAACTGATCCCAGAATGGTTTGGGTTGGAAGGGACCTTCAAGCCCATCTACTTCAAGCCCCCTGCCATGGGCAGAAGCACCTTCACTAGACCAGGTCTAAGCTCCAACCTGGCCTTGGACACTTCCAGGGATGGGGCAGCCACAGCTTCTCTAGGCAACCTGTGCCAGGGCCTCCCCACCCTCACAGGGAAGGATTTATCCTTAATATCTAATCCAACTTCCCCATCTCTCAGTTCAAAGCCATTCCCCCTTGTCCTATCACTCCATGCCCTTGTTTGGTCTGATTACAAACCAAGTGCTTGTTTACACTGAAGGAATAAATATGGTCCAAACCCAGTACCAATCTAGAAGATTATTCTAGAACTGGACTGTCTGCCTCTCATGCAGCAGTCAGGCCTCCCACTTCAGCAGCAGTCAGGCCTTGCATCAAGCTTCCTTGGTTGAGTTTCCCTCTAGTTCCATATGCCTCACTTGATGGGCAAAGATTACATTAGAGATTTATATTGGATTAAACTCACTATTGTCGAGACTGGTAACAGCCCTATTAGACAGAACACAACCTTCTAAGCCATACCAAGTTCCTGATGTGCAATCCAGCTTTTAGAGGTATCCTACAGGACATCTTGCTGTGTCATTCCTTTCATTTTAGTTTTAAGGAATCCCAACAGCCTCATCCATCCAGACCATTAACAGGCCTGCAGAGAGCACTTATTCTTTTCGCGCGCTCGTTCCCAAATGCAGACTCTGAACTAAAGTCAGTCAGGGAAGCAACTACCAAGTTATCTCTGCATGCCATGGGCAGCAGTACTTCTCTAAAAAGCAATATTGCACTGATGACTGAAGCTTATGCTATTATTTTTTTAAAAATCAGTAATAAAACCCTGAGCAAGTCCCCTCTCTCTGTTTTTTGTAAAGAGTTCATAGATGTCCTAATTAAAAGCTTCAGAAACGCAAGTTGCTGCTTCCAAACCAAGCCAGCCAACGAGGCTGTGTCAGCACACACAACAGCTTCCCTATTTCACTGGGTTTTGCAAGGCTCTTTGAATGACAGTCAGATAAATGTCTGGGTGTGATCCTAACACATGGCTGAAACCTTGCAAAATTCAACCCCCGGCAAAGGAAGCTGGAAACTGATGTCAGCTTTACTTAGGAAAACTTCTACCACTTGAGACAACTCAGATGGACCAAACTGATGTGCAGCACTGCTGCAATTCTGAACTGCTCCACATATCTGCATAGCTTCACATGTAACTCCCTGAACATGTGCTGCTGGCACTACAGAGAGGCAAAGCAGTTCTTTGTCAAGTACCATCACCATGAGGACTCCAGCACACAAAAAACCTGCAGGGTAACCTCAGAGCCCCAAGCTGCAGGAACACTCCGAGCAGTATCAGCTCAGCAGCCAAAGACCGAGGTTGTTCAACAATTTCAGAGCTCCATGTTTAGAAATCAAAGCCCAGAAGTAGTGGCAGTGTGTGAAAGAACAGGCTTCTGGCACTCTTGGGTTAGTTCAGCAACTTTCACATAAAAACTAGCCAGAGAAAAGTGACCTTTGATGGGGGCAGACCCATTTCCCATGATTATCAAGGAGCCCACTGAGTGCTCACACCTGAGCTACACAAGACCTTGGTTACGTTTTGCCAGGGTGACCATCAGTGTACAAGGATGAATTTATTCAAGAGAATAGAAGTCCTTTTCCTATCCAGCAACTCACTCACCTGACACTTAAGTAAATACATTCATACAAATATTCCATAGTGTTATGGAGACAGCCTCAAAAAACCCCGAAAGACAAGCTGAAGGTCTTCTCCCTGTAAGGCTGGAGACATCAGCTCTCATTCCAGGGGCTCGGGACTCAGATCCCTCATGCTCCCTGCAAACCCAAAAGGCACCTCAGCTTCCCATTCCAGTCTCCCTACAAGGGCTCCCAAACTTGTCTCCTGGAATGTTCTCCATCACATATATCCACAGAGCAGGACGCTGGTGGAGCCAACTAAGCCATTTAGGTAAAGCTACTCTTTATCTCATTCAACAATGGAAAGCTTCGTGTAGGAGGAGTTCCACACCCTTCCTTCACTTGCTCCAGGCACACCACCAGATCAGCAGGCCCCAGTGCAGCACTTTGCTGCTCTCAGGTTTGTTAGGTGTACTTCTGAAGCAAGATGTACCTTGAGAGAAAGGAGATTATTTGATACAGGCTACAGCAATCAGCATAAGCAAACAACTGAGAGGAGAACCGTGAGAGGGTGACACCTCAAACCATTCAGGCTCACTGACACAGTCGAAGGGAGGAAGCAGCTGAGGACACACAATGTTATCTCCACATTCGCTAAGCCCAGCCACACCGACACACGGCTGTAGGGCCGTGCCCTGGTGTGGGATCCGTGTCCCATCAGCACGCGAAGGTTCCCGGAGGCACAGCGGCTCCCGGGGCTCCCATCCCACCCAGCGGGGCACACCCGCTGCCCCCCGCCCCATCCCGGGGCTCCGGGCCGGGATCAGCCCCTCCCGCCGCCCGCTCACCGCGATGACGTTCACGAAGGTGGTCTTGCCCGAGTACTGCAGCCCCACCAGCGTCAGCTCCATCTCCTCCTTCCAGAAGAGGGAGCGGAACCAGTCCAGCAGCCGGGACAGCAGCGCCAGCATCGTGGCGGCGGGCGGGCGGGCCGGGGGCGCTGCGGGCCGGGCCGGGGCGCTGCGGGCTGGGCCGGGCGCTGGCTGCGGCGGTCCGGGCTGTGCCGTGCGGAGCTGTGCGGTGCCGGTCCGGGCTGTGCCGTGCCGTGCGGGGCTGTGCCGTGCCGGGCCGGGCCGGTCCGGGACACCCGCGCTCGCCGCCCGGCTCCCCCCGCCGTCACGTGACCGCGCGGTCACCGGCACGGGCCGCGCGCCGCCGGCCCCGCCCCGCCCCGCAGCGCCCCCTGGCGGCCCCGTGCCCCGGGAGGACCGCGGGGGCGGGGCCGTCATGGCGGCCGTGAGGGAGGCGGGTACTGCGGCCGCCTCAGCACCGCATCGGGCAGGCGTGCCAGGGTGTCCGTCCGCACCCCGCGGAATCACAGCATCACTGAGGTTACCAATGACCGAACACCACCTTGTCATCCAGACCATGGCACTAAGTGCCATGTCCACTCTTTCCCTGAACACCTCTAGGGGTGGTGATTCCACCACCTCCCAGTCCATTCCAGTGTCTAATCACCCTTTGTGTGAGGAAATTCTTCTTGATGTCCAACCTGAACCTCCCGTGTGCAACTTAAGACAATGATCTCTCGTCCTCAGCCCACCATCATGGACAGGTGTGGGTGAAGGGGTGTGAACTCACACCCCACACCATCACAGCATCATTAAGGTTGGAAAAGACTTCCAAGACCATGGAGTCCACCCTGTGCCCAATCCCCACCTTGTCACCCAGCCCAGAGCACGGAGTGCCACGTCCAGTCCTTCCTTGGGCATCTCCAGGGACGGTGACTCCACCACCTCCCTGGGCAGACCCTTCCAGTGTCTACTCACCCTTTCTGTGAAGAAATTCCTCCTGATGTCCAACCCAAACCTGCCCAGACTGTGTCCTCCATCGTGGGTGGGTGAAGGGTGTTTCTGATGACACCCTCAGCCCCACCATCACGGTGAGTGCTGTGAGGGGGAGACTCGTCCCCTCAGGGCTGCTCCAATTCAGAGCCGCCCGCAAGCCCAATCCTGTCTTGCAGAGGACTAGGGATTAAAAAACATCAACCATAATATTTCCAGTTATTTGCTGAGTGTTTTTAAAGCAAGTGCAATACAAAACTTTTTGTGTGCTCATAGAACTGCCAGAACTGAAGGGAAAGCCCATTTTTAACCTCATTATTCCCAGTTATTCTCACATAACTAGATGTTCTTTAGAAGTTCCTACCAGGAATCCGTGCATTTTGCATGGACCTTTTTGGGTGATTTTCCAAGGATCCTGCTGCTGCACTGGTCAGGTCACTGTAACTGGTTAATTCCCAGCCACATTATGCCCAAATTTACAAATCGTGCTGCTCCAGCTCTCTGGGGAATTACACAGTGGTTTGTGCAGTGAGGGGCCAGGCAGGAGGGACACAAGCTGAGCAAATGGAGGTGGAGCTGAAAAAACATCATGAGAAGTCTACAGGATACCCAAAGAATATTTTCCATTCACTTGAAGCACAGTCTTTTTCTTCGGGATTTCTTATCATGTTGCTGTAAAACTTTCATTACTCAAATTAAGAGCTATGAATGGATATTAAACAGGATTTTTTTGATTGCCAGTGGGTTGGAAAACAGCTATTGTTCTGCACTGGTTCTCAAATTATTTTACAAATATTAAAGAGCTAAGATAATGCGTGAAGAATGGAGTGGGCTACCTGGATATGGACATCCCAACTCCAAGGGGGGTGGGAGAAGAAAGTTAAATAGTTTTATGGAGGCTGAATAATGAAGAGAGAGGGGCCAAGCAGCTCAGATGGTGCAGAATAATACCCAGGGAGGCAGTAGCATCAGCACCTGGGAATTTTGGGTTGTTTAGTATTACTTACATTTGCAAAAACCAGCAAATACAGCACCAGGTATAACCCAGAGCCAGCTGATGCTAATAGGCCTTTCCCTTTCTTTTTTCCAGAGGAATGCTACAACTTTGCTATCCTAGCCCCTGGCTAACAAAAATCACATGCAGGAACTGCTTTTAAAGACAGGCAGACTTTAAAATAGATATTTTGAAGATATTATGATATTATTTATTTATATGAGAAATTACATATTTAATTATCTGATAATATTATTTATTTTATCTTTAGAGTATAAATTTTAAAGATATTATGTATGCAGCTGGCAGACGCCTTTCTACTCCAGGATGGAGGGAGAGCAGCAGCACCTGCAGCTGATGAATTTGGGGAAGCCAAGCACAGTGTGCACACTCCTCCCGAGGTTCCATGCTGTTTCTGGGACACTTGCAAAGGCTTCTCCTTCTCCATCGCTGCCTGAAGGAAATCGTCTAAATCACACAGAAAAAAAGGTTATTTCTCTGAGCCAGAAAAATGGGTGATATAAATTTCCTCTTTAGTGAAACAGGCGTCAAAAAGCAACTAGAGTGGGATGGGTATAAGAACACCAGGACTGCACACTGGGGCATGACAGTCTGGAGGATGTGGATCCGCATCCCAAGGATCCCCAGTGCCCAGACTGGCCCTGGATCCCCCTGGCAGCTCCCTGGCCTTGGGAGAGCTGCACTAATTGGTTCTCCCTGCAGGGCCTTAGGCGGGAGGAATGGCAAGTGCTGCACACAGAAAATAAAGCCTGTTCCCACCCCTCTCCGGCTGACAGCATGCGGGGAAGGCGCTGCCTTCAAATGCCATGGCTCTGCCCCGCTGAAATTAGAAATTCCCAGCTTCCCAGTGGCAGGGAAGGCGGCTGTGCATGTGCTTTTCCACCCCAAAGCATGGCTTTCCTTTGTATCCATAAAAAGCCAACTAATATACTCCTTCCAATTAAGCTGTGATATGAACTGCACTTTGAAAGTTCTTAATCCATTCTCTGGTTCATTAACTCGGAAAATTTCATCCCCATGGTTAGCCCTATCAGAGAGGATGGAATGCCTGGCACCAATTAGTTCTAATAACGAGCTAAATTGTGCACAGATTTCTGAGTCTGTCATTAGTATGAGAAAATGGGACAGCTCCTCTCAGAATAGAGGATCTTACTGGACGTTCCTTTAATTTTTCTTTGGCGAACAACTCCTCCTGCAGACAAAGAAACTAATTGATTTGATGAGTTACAGACGCCTGCTGGGTGGCACCTCCCCTGCTGCCGAGCGAGGAGCCACAGCCAAAAAATAGTGTCAACATTACTCTGAGATGTTGCTCTCCTGCTTGCTCACGTTCCGTTGCTTTAAGGAGTGTCCTGTTTGTGCTGCCAGTTTGCTCAGACACTGATTTTCTTTCAGGGGTTGAACTGGAAATTTGTGAAATAAAGAGACTGTGGGTGCCTCCCAGGCCAGGAGGCTCCCTTGTCGAGCGAGAGAGAAGCTCTTGGATTTGGGGAAGCTGAGGAGCTGTGAGGACAAACCGGAGCCTTCCTGGGGGCTGTTTCTAGCTCCTCTTTTTCAAGGCCCACTTAAAATATTCTCAAAAGAAACAAAGGTAGATGATAGTGGTTGTGAGATACGTGTCATCCTTCTCTTACAAACACATAAAGGAAAGGGTAAAAGATTAGTGGTCACTTCTGAAGAGATGGACATTAAATAACTGATGGTTCCTAAACCTACCACAGCCTGTAACACAGTGTCTTCACGTCATTTTACTCAGGATTTTTGGTACTGCCACAGTTTAATACTCACTAAATAACCTGAAGAAGCAAAGGAAGGATTTCACCGTGTCTTCTTCATTGCTCTCCTGAAAAAAAATAAAAGTGTCGTGCTGTTAGTGCTTGAGCTAAACCAGAAATATCCCTTTGCCACTAAGAAGGAGACATGCCATGAAAACTAAAAGATAACTTATTTCCTCAGAGATGTTTGCATGCTGCCAGCATGCCCTAAAGTCCCGCCTCTTTTCTGCAGCCCAGGACAGCACCAAGTCTTTATCACAGTGGAGAGCAGAGGCAGAGAAGGGGAGAGAGGTGTCAGTGAGGGCAGCCCAGCCCTGCTTCCCCAGGGATGTGAGGCGGGCAGCAGCGTGACTCCTGACGTGAGCACACGGATCTCATTTCCCGGTGTCATGGGATCACGGGGTGACAGAACGGTTTGGGTGTAAGTCAGAGGGGTGCCTGCTTGAACCCTGGGTTTCCATATCTCTAAGAGTGCTGCCTGCAGGTGAACCCAGGTGAAAATCCTCATCTCGTGCCACTGAGGCGACCTGGTGTCAGGTTCCTCGGGAGGCATCGCCTTTCATGCACCTCCTTTACCTTCGAGCAGTGTAGCAGCCTGGAAACGTGGCAGCTCCTCAGTTGGCAAGCTGTGGATTGTCTGTCACTGCCAGGGAAAATATAAATGATCGCAGGCACTTTAGCATTTCGATTTCCTAGATGCTGGCAGACACTCCGCAGTGTGAGCTGCTGCATGCAAGTGATGACCTTCAGGAATGCTGGCGTCTCCCAGTGGCGAAGCAGCAGGAGCATGAATCAGCAGAAGGGAGCAGGGGGAAAAAAAAGATGGTTAAAAAGGAGCCTGCTGTTTGCAGTAAGTTTAAAAAAATTTCCTCCTGGTCCTCCAGTCAGATTTATTAGCAGCGACCTTGGCACTTGCAGAGCCCCCTGCGCAAAAGCCAGGCCCATGCTTGCAGATTTATTGCACAGTCGGGGCCTTCGCCAGCCCAGTCACCGCATTTCACCCCTGCTGTAATTTAGATTTTAAATCCAAAAGGAAACAAACCCATTCTTCCAGTCTAAGCACAAACAGCCTCCAAGTGAGGCTCTGAAAGACGAGCACAGAGCCCGAGGCTGTGCACAGGCACCTGTAGGACCAGAGGAAGCAGCACCGCAGGGGAATCCAGAGCAGGGACTTCTCAGGAGTCCTTGGTTAGACTGAGCCATGAGCCACCCACCCAGGGAGCAGGTGAGGGACGAGGAGAGGCATTTTCTCCAGCCTCTGGTTTGAAGTAGAGCTCCCTACGAGCTGTTTGGCAAGAACCAGACAGCACTGCAGCCCCTTCCTGGCAAATGCCACTGCCCATGGTTGCCATAAGTATTTCAGTCTCCCCAGTGTGTTTTGCACCTCATGCCCATCACCTGTGGCCCCTGGGCACCACCTGGGCTACAAAGCCTCTCTGAACCCAGTGTCAAAGCGCTGCCTTTGTCTGTGCAATTCTGTTTAGTAACAGTCACGGTTCTCTGCCAGCTGTGAGACCCTGCCACATCGTCAGGACCTGCCTGACCACACTGTCAGGTGCTGCCCCTGCCCCACTCGCCCATTCCCGTGATGGGGAGTGGGATTGTGCCTGGCACAAATGCGACATAGTCCCAATTTCTGCTCGGGGTCTGGCTGTCCCCAGCAAGAGCCCTCTCAGCACAGCCAGCAGCAGATGAACCCCCAGTACAGCCCAGGCTGGCTGCCACGATGTCCCTCCTGGGCCCTGGGGACCCTCGGGCCTCACTTGTGTTCTTTGCACATTTATTCCCGCTTTTTCTCCCCGGCCAGCGGGTGCTCTGCTGCCTTTGCTTGGATTTTCCAGCAGAGGGGGATGCAGCCTCACCGAAACCGTCCTCCTTGCCCAAAGCCTTCGAAGATGCCTTCACCTTCCTCCTCAGTCAGGACCTCCCCTGACCTGGCAGTGCCCGCACCCACACCCCAGCCCTCCCCGGGCACATGGGCACCGCGGGGGCCAGCAAATCTTGCTTTGAATTGCACAGAATAAATCCAAATCAGGGGATTTGATCAGTGCTGAGCTGTTCAAGAGACACGAACGAACACGAAGAGCAACACCATGTCCCACGTCAGCCCCAGCCTGCCCGGTGGGACCATCTTTGGGGCTTTGTCCCCAGTGTTGTCACAGACAAGGGGGAGAGAACTGCGTGGCCCTTTGAAATGAGGGGGGGGAGAGAGAGGGCTGCAGACCAGGTGCTGTGAAGTGAAGCACAGGGAGGTGAGAGTTTTCGCTCAGGTATCACTGATGCCCACGCTCCTGCCTTGTGGGGAGGGAGCATCCAACTTGCTCCAGGTGTGAGGGGCAAGTCCCAGGTGATGCTTTTGCCTTTAGTGGAGGAAGAAGCAACACATCCACAGGTACAAACAGCCTCCCATGAACCCAGTCAGTTGAGCTGCACTGATTTACCAGCCAAATACTCGACTTGTTGTCTCAGCACTTGGTAGGAGTCCTGAACCAAGCAGGGGGAACTTCATGTATGTTGATGCTGAAACCACTTCTTGCTCAGGAGCAGCAGGGAGCACCCAGCCCACTCTGCAGTCTCTCTTGCACTGGATTTTGGGTGCTCTGGTGTCTGTATTGTCCTTTGTCATCTCCTCTGGAAGTCATGTTCCATTTCACAGAGCAGGGCTGTCTCAGGGAGCTGGGCACCTCGCACGCTGTCATGTCAGAGAGCTGCACTTCAAGGCTATTTCCTATCAAAAGCTCCTTCTTCCAGCCACCCAGTTATTTTCTCCTTGGCTAAATCATCTGAAAATAGTCTGCAGCCATCCTAGTTCTTCCTGCTTTGTATGCATGAGCAGGAAAGAGAATTTAGGATTTTGCTGTAATGCCATACACAAAAGCCTGCTGGAGTGCATCACTTTGATTAGCTCTTATTCTACAACCAAGAAAACAGAAAAGAATAAAAATAAGGGAGAGCCCAGCATGTGGCTGCTGTGTCTTGCTGCTTCAAGGCTGCTCGAAAAATCTGCCTGGTTGCTCAGGGCCCTCATCAGTGGCATATTTGTGCATATTCCAATAATTGGTTGGTTTTTATCCTCTTAATAATAAGAGAGAGAAGGGCAGGAACACTGTAATGATTTGCTCACTAGCACATCCCAAAACTTTGACTCTGGCAATAAACCAGCCCCATGCCTGACCCCAAGGCCTCCCCTTGCTCGGTCACTTACTGCAGGCAGGTGACCCCTCTGACACCTCAGCACTCCACAGAGGGCACAGCAAAGCTTCCCAACCGCAAACAAGGCATCCTAGCTTGTGGAAGTCCAGGATGGAAAAATGTGATTTAGATCTGGGAATTAAATTAGCAAAAGGGATGAAAAAGAAGAAAAATACCTCACATCCAAGCACACATCTTTGGCAGAATTCATGGCTGGAAAAAAGTGTTGGGCTGTGAATTTTGCAGACAGCTCTGATGTGTGATGGAATGGACCGAACTCCTCGTTCTAAACTGCCTGAACTTTGAGGATTTGATGCAGATCCAGATTTTATATTTCCATTGGGGCCTTTCTCATTAAAACCAGAAGTAGAAGGATCTCGTTTCCCTGCAGAGGCTGTACCAGATATTAACCTGTCCCCTCTTCCTCTGTGCACTGGCCCCCTCCTCCTTATCCTCTCAGTTTTTGTGAGTCTTTGTCACAAGGCACTGACAAACCAAGTGGTCCTGGTTCTCAGACACAGAGCACTGCAGTTCTGAAAAACTGGGCTACAGAAGTCAGTGCAAGTCTCTGCATATGGATTTTTTTAAATAAACCTAATCCAAATAAAGCTCATCCGAAGCTGTGGGCATTCAAATCATGTCTAAAAACACAAGAACAGAGCAGAGACAGAATGTGACCGATGCTTCCCTGCTTCCCACCCAGCCAGGCGAGCACCAGTCATGAGACTCACACAGCTTAAATCCCACTGTTACACTTTCCCACCAGACAAATCCTACTTTATTAAACCAAAGTGCAAGGGAATTAGCAAAACCGCCTGTTTCCTTCACACTATAGTATATATAAGCAACCTAATCCATACGCCAAAGCTCCCACTGCTCTTAAAACCCCTCAGCTGGGAATTCCCGTCAGCAGCTCGCAGTCTCCCTCCTGTCAGCTCGGGATTACCTTTCCCTAACAGGGCACGGGAAGGAGAAAAACACGTGGGCACCTGCCAAATTCATCCCTGCGGCTCTGCTTCCACGGTGACCCCCGGCTGAGGGAGAACTGCGGGGATGGGCGCTGGGGCAAGGGGCGCACACCAGACTAATTAGTGCTCGGCTTTGCTCATTAAAGAGGCTCCTTTGGCTGACCTGACCAAATGCTTCCCGTTGTTTCAGTCTGTCCCACGGCTGCTGGGTCTGCTCAGCGGCCCGGGGAGGAGGGGGATTGATGAGCCAGGGAGGGATCTCCATCCCCTGCCTGCCCTGCCCGTCACCCCGCCTGGCAGGGGCAGCCCAAAACTCTGCGGAGAGAGAAAGGAAGTGCGAGTCAGTGCGAGGCCCGATGTTTCATTTACATGAGATAAGCGCCTTCATGTAGCAACTCGAAATCAAGGGTAATTGGCGGGGTTGGGAGGACGGTGTCTTTTGTTACACAAGGCGTAATGGGCCTCTTCGGAGGGAGCAGGAACCAGCCCTCCCGCGAGTGAATATTGCAGCCTGGAATAGTGATGTGCTACATCCTATTTCTCAGGAGGGAGGAAGGAAGGAAGGACACGTGAAAAGAAAATAGCAGTAAATGATCCCACTTCATCATTTTTTTTCCTGTAACCCTTCTGGCCTTACAAACAGGAACTTCATTTTAAACTAAAAATAAAGCATGATGCCTCTGTCGCAGTTGCGGTGGGTGTTCCCGAGGGCGCCGCTGGGCTCAGCCCGTTCCATATGCAGCCTGGGCAAGGCACGCTAGGAAAGTGCCTCCCTTTGCATTTGCTATATTTACATATCATCAGTTAGCAGGAGAACAGGATGTCCCAGGGGATCTGAAATAGGATATACCACACTCCAGCTCCTGGTCAGTTCAGCCACGGGCCAGGCCCGTATGACTGATCCTGGTCGCCTGTCAGCCCCTGCCCAGCAGGTGTTATCCATCCCCATTCCTGGCTGGCACACGGGCAGAGTGGCTGCGGCATCCCCAGCCTTCCTCAGACACGTGTGGCTGAGGCAGAGCAGAGCTGGGGAGGGGTGGAAAGCTCCTATTTCTCTTTCTACCACACTTTTTTTTTTTTTTTTTTTTTTTGCAAGGGCAGGGGAGATTTGTTCTGCTTTCAACAAAATCAGGTCTATATTCTCCTCTACACGTAGTTTTTCGTAGTAAACCCCCAGCAGCCATCAGGAGCCTTTCAGTACGAGGTGATGGAGCGCAGCAAGGCATATCCAGGCAGGAATGCCAGGGCAGGAGCAGAACCCCAGCACAGCTTCTCACAGGCCTTTGGAGGGTCTCACAGGGGTGTAATGAGCAGAGCTGGAGAGGGTGGGTGGGCAGATGAGGGGTGGATACCCCATTCTCTGCTAGAAGGGTGACACCTGGGACTGCAGCCCCTGCAAGGCACGAGCTGTCCTGTCGGAAGCACGCTGGGTGCCCTGCCTACCTCACCACCTTGGATTTAAATGCCTTTCTCACACGCTGGGCGTAGCTGCCAAGTATTGTGCCTTCAGTACATCACTCCACCTTGATTTCAAACCACTTCAGCTTGTGTTTGGGAGTGGTTTCCAAGCATTCAGCTCACCCATATCTTATCCACACTGGTTTCCTTTATGAGCTGCACCCAGCACAGGTCCAGAGCTTTAAATGCAAACCCAAACAAATATGTGGTAGCGCTTCCCATTCCCACTGGACTGGCCTGGAGTGGGAGTGCAATGAGTCAGGAGTACCATAAAGGAAAGTGAAATAGATCCACCCTGAGCAGATGATAGGATCAGGGCAGATTAGTAGCCTTGGATCAGATTCAAGGGTCAGCATAAATCTTTAATCTTTGCAAAGTCCTCGAGCCTCCCTCCCCTCACTGTCTCACATGCACACACACCAGGCATGACTAAACAGCTCTCTGTGGGGATGGCAGACGCTTCAGAAACTCCCGGCTGGTTTTGGTTTGCAAAATAAAACAATAAAGCTGCTCTCTGCTCTGTGAACATGAGAACTTCCCTAGGCAGGCAGGTCACCACTGGATGCTGTGGGTGCTGCCCTGTCACACCATGGCCACGGGGGCTGTGCCCACAGGGCACCTCCAGCCTGCCCTGATCCCACAGTCAGGCTGCAACACACTCAGCTGCTTAATGCATCGGGGAGAGCCAAGTGCAATCCCCACACTGGGCCTGATTAGGTCCCGACTACATGATCTGCCAGGACGTCATTACTTATTATTCCTCTGTATTTGCTCCCCACTGACGCTGTGCTCAGTGGCCATAATCTGGATAGTTCCCAGGCTTCACGTGGAGCTGCAAGTGGTTCACTCAGGGAAATGCCAGGCTGCCCTGGGGGCTGTCCCATGGGGATGCTCTGTGGGCAGTGGAGGGGCTGGAGGAGTGATGGGTACCAGCTTTGCACCCAACTGATGCGCTAAGGGAAAAGAAAGGAAAAAAAATATAGCAAAAAGCCCTGGCCTAGTTTTTGTTAGTTTTTGTTTCACTGTGCTGGGCTCAGGCTTGAAGGATGTGGTTTGGTGGTCAGCGCATAAGACAGCAAATGAAAAAAAAAAAATCCTTTGATTAAATCCAGATCAGGTCTATGCAAGCTCCTCCTACAGCCATCGGGAAATCACACGAGGGAAAACCCTGCCCACGGTTGCTGCCTGTGGCTGGGCACCGCAGGATGTGACCCAGGTCCCGTGGACGCCCTGTCCTGCTCCGAGGGGGCCTTTGTCCCACGGAGCGAGGCATCCCGTCCCAGCACCAGGAGCACTCATTCCCCACGGGGGCTCCAGGACATCTATCTCACTGTGCATTAGGCTCCATCTCAAGCTTTCTTGATAGATTTATAACAATTCAAGTCACTCTCACCACTGCTCTGTGCACAAAGGGCCAGGCGAGTTCTGTATAAGTGAATATTTATATATTCCCATAAACATTTTTAATGGGAAATTGCCTAATATGCCTTATTAGAGGGAAAGCACGAGCAGCTGGCCAGGGGCGCCTGGCAGAGCTGCTGATGGTGAATGTGCTGTTGCTGCTGCACCTCACAGCTCTAATTGTTTCAGGAATCCTTTGACTCATGTTCTGAGCAGCTCCAGGATCTGCACGAAGATCTGTCTTGTCAGTCTCCTTAAAAATACCTTTGCCTCGCTCCTGGGTTCAAAAAGCTTGTGCTGCAAATGCCTCCTGACCTCAAGTGCCCAAGGTGCTTGCCGGAGTCCGGCTGCAGCTGGAAAACCCCTGTGCTGTCCTGCCTCACCCGCACACGGCAGCTGGACCCGGCTCTGCCACAGCAGGTGCCCAGCTGCTGCAGGCCCTGGGGACAAGGACCTGCCATCAGCCACCCCTTGCCCCAGGCAAGGTCCTGCCAGGGCCTGGCCAGCCCCACACCTGCCCGTTCTGTCCTCCTGGCCGAGTTCTGTGTGCTTTCCCAGGGCTGCACAGACAGTGAGTCCCTGACACACTCTGCAGCACAGGGAAGCTGTCCCTGTGCTCGTGAGCTCCACTGAGGAGTTGGGGCACGGACCACGCAGGTCCTCGGCTCCCCCCGGGAACCGGGGATGTCACCGAGCACTGCAGTGCCAGCCTGCTCTGTTACTATGGGGACGAGCACTGCAGGGACAGCAGGAATAAATGTACAAAAATCCCCGGCAGCTTTGCTCCCAGGGTGCCATGACCTGCCCTCCCTCCCCACCCCTTGCCCTGCTCCGTAGCCTCCCACCCCTTTCGACACCCGGCTCCTTCCTATCTCGTCCCGATCTGCGAGGCTGACAACTCAGAGCTTACACACAGCTGTGGTTATGGCCGGAAACGCCTCACGGCCGAGGCGGCGTGCCCGCTGCCCTGCCCCACGGGATGGGCACCCGGCTGCCCCGGGAGCATCCCTCGGGAGCACCAGGGGCCTTGTGCTGGGGCACAGCACAGAGGCAGCGCAGGGTCTGTGCTCCCCACCAGCTCAGGCTTTGCCATGGCCGCGTCAGCACGGGATGCAAAGCACCCACGGGAGCAGAGCGAGTCAGGCGTCTCACACTCACTCCTTATTCACTGGGCTACGTGAGCCAACGGCAGAGGCTGAATTCCCCTGACCTTTGGACACTCATTTAAACCATGGAAAGGGTGACAGGCGGGCAGAGAAAACAGGCAACGGCCTGGCGAGATGGCAGCAGGTGCTGCTGTTGAAGCATCCACCCCAGGCTGGTCCCCGAGCTGGGGGTGTCCATCACCCCAGAGCCTTCCAGCACCCAGTGTACTCATGAGACAGCTCGTGAGACAGCTGTGTGCTGGTGGTCCCATACCTGCTCCTCCTGGAGAAAGCCACTGCTCCGATGGGAATGGGCCTGCAGAGGGATCAGGACCAGCTGTGCTGCCCGGAGGAGCCGCTGCTTGGCGAGGCTGGTGACAGCTTTCCCGAGGGCATCGTCTTAGAAAGCGGCTCTTGGGAGGCCTGGTGATTCAAGGGGAAAGCTCTGCAACACTCATTCTGGGAAGTTTCCATTTGAATTGCTGCAAAGAGCAGTTTTTCCATGATAAACAGATTGCTTCAGTTCCCCAGTAGCACTGGGGGGGTCACCACCACCCCCTCCCTCCACGGCCCTTCCCGCACGGGGCCCTGAGTCATCCTCCAGCCCAAGGCTGGGCCGCGGGGCCGGCGCAGTGGGGCTGGGGCAGCAGGGCCCGGCGGGGCGGCGATGCCATGTGCTCCCAGCAGCCTCCCACACCACAGGGGAATTCAGCCCCAGAGCAGCCGGCACCACTTTGAGGTCAAATGTTTGTCTGAAATCAAGAACCAGAGAAAACCCCTCCCCAGCCACCTCCTGACCAGCATGTGCAGAGCCAGGGCCCCTCTGAGGGTCCTGGGCTGGGACTGGGCTTCTTCATTCCTGAATGGGACTCTGACACTGGTGGGTCAAACACTTTGCGCACGCGATGCTTATGGGAACCCTGCCTCCTGCCAGCCACGTCCTCATGCCACCAGGTGCTCTGGATCAAGAGGGGCTGCCCAGCACCCCACATTTCACTGCACCCCCAGAGCAGCACCCCAGCCTTGGCCGACCTTTGGGAGCAAACGCCACCCGTCTCCTCCCTGGGTTGACACCAAAACCAGGTCGGGGGCTTTGCGTCCCTGCCAGCTCCAAGGCAAACATCTAAGCAGTAGAGATCAGCGAGGGAGAGGAATCCCACTCCCTGTGCCTCTCTAATCCTGGAATAATGCATCCCGTGAAGTGCAGGCTGGATCCGGTCCAGCAGTCACGGAAGGCAGTGACAGACCTCCCACTGCTTTCAATGGGAGCAGAGCGAGCTGGGGTTTAATCAGCGTGGTACCAGCAGCAATAGCTCGTCAGCCTGAGCGCTCCTGAATACATTAGAATGCGTTGCCTATGCCCATAGGTCACATTTCATCTCAAATCACACCAATTTCACAACACACGCACTAATTCCATGTGATAATCATCAGCAACCGCTTCCACTGGGGATGAAGCGTTGCCCTGCTGTGCCCCAATCGATAGCTGGAGTCAAAGCCTGCCAGCAGGTCCCATGGCAGTGGGAGGAGGGCACTGGGAAAGGCCCCCAACATGGCCATAACCTTATTAATGATTCGGCATCCAGAATAGAAATAAGAGTTAAATCTTCCCTAAGCTGCTCAGCCCCACACTGGTGTTGGATACATCCTCAGGCAGCAACACAAACACGAGCTCCGTGCACACCCCGTGACAGGGATAAGCAATATTTCAGCCCTAATAGTTTGCATATTCATCAGGACTTTCAAAGCAGAATAGATCTCGGCCTTTCCTTCAGCTGCCACTGCAACGAGGTGATCAGGGAGCAGCACCAGAGGAGGGGATGCCACTGTACTTCCAGTAGCACCAGGGGCTGAAGGAAGGATAGAGCTGTACAGCAGAGAAAAGCTAATTATTCCTCTTGTGTGACAGCTCAGGCAACCACAGACTGCAGCCACCATTCCTCGGCCGGAGCTGTTGTTAAGGAAACAATAAACTGGGATCCCATCCTGGGTACTGGAATAATGAGCAGAGGTCAGGAGAGCAGGTAAAATGGACCTCTGGGGACAAGCCCAAGGCTCAGCGGCCAACACAGCTCTGCCTCCTCAGCATTTTCGCCCTCACAGATGGACATGAGCAGTGCTGAGATGGCCGAGGGTCCGGCACCTCCAGCAAACACCCACCTGCCTGAGCCAGACCCGGCCTGAGCACTGGGCAGGGCTGCAGCCCCACAAGGGGGGAGAGTTGAGTGCCAGGAACAACCAAGACAAACTTTATCCAGGTCCCACCATCCCATGGGCAGCAGCACACACAAGAGGAGATGGGGATCTGCCTTTTATCTCCAGGCACTCCCTCAGCTGTGTGGTGTTACCCAGCCTGCCCCCTTTGCAGTTTTTAACTTGACACATGTGGTGAAAAACCCTTCCCTGGCAGAGCTTTCCCGTTTGGCCATTTCCAAAGGCACTGGATGTAATGGCAATAACTGACTCCATGGCGTGATGTGCCCGGGGCAAAAACACACCTGGGGAAAAGAGAAATGTCTAAGAAATAAATTATTCCAAAATAGGTAGAAATGTCAGCCTTCATTTCCAACCCCAGCACAGCACATGGTGCCCTGGGAGCGTGGGCATGAGAGCTCCATTGTTCCCAGTATTCCCAGTGGTGCAGAGGTGCTGCTTGCCCAGGGCCAGTAACTGAGTAGTCAATGAAGGGGCCAATTAGCAGCTCTCACCTGGCACCGAGAGGCATTTGGGTAGTTCTCAAAGTTCTCAAAGTGCCGTGAACTGCCAGGAGAAGGGCAGTGGGAAAGGTCTGGAACGCAGGGGAGCTCTGAGAGCCACGTCTCCTGGCTCGGGCAGCACGCCGGGAGTCAGGGTTACAAAACATGGACACCCCGTGTCACATACCGGGGTCAGTGTCACCGGCCCCGTGGGTAGGGTTACACCAGCTCAGCCCCGCAGAGGAACTGTGCCTGCAGCCCTGTGGAGATCATCCCACCCCTGCCCCCACTGCCCGGGCATTCCCAACCCTCCTCTTCCATCCCGAGCATCGCACCCAATGTCTAAAGGAAAAAAAAAAAAAAAAAAGACTTGCTCAAGACCTGCTGCTTTTTCCACGGTGAAGCAGAAACAGCAATTATCTGGTTCAGTCTGGTGCTGCTGGCCTGGAACATGCCATGACAACGTGTTTCTCGTTTCAAAGCCTCTTTTGTACTAGGACACAGTTCAAGGGATCTTGCAATGCCTGCATTTGTAAACACGCCGCACTTGCAGCTACACGCTCTGCAGATGAAAGCCAAGGCGGAGCACCAGGGCCCTCTCCCTGTGTCACGGCCGGGCACCGGGAGCTCCCCCTGCTCCCCCGCCGCAGCAGGACGTGCTGAATCAGGGCCTCGGCAGCCCCGGGGCTGGGCAACCATGCGTGGTCCTCAAAAGTCATGGCACGTTCAGAAAAATGGAGTCCTGGAAAAGGGAGGGGGAAAAAAATCACAGCAAAAAATGTGCGTCACTGCAGATTATTTTAGGCCTTGGTCCATGCATAATGCAAATAAGCAGCTCCCGGGGTACATGCCTGTAAAAACCATCCAGTCCCACAGCACTCGGTTATAGGAGCTTTCCAAACAGGTGGTGAAAAGCTAAAATTATGTGTCTGTGTGTCCTCACCGGGGTTAGGAAAGGCCCTGGCTCCCGGGAAGGCTCTTCCCCTGCCTCCACAGGGCTGGTATGAAACGGGACCGAGACATTAAAAAATTCAGGAGCGTTTCTTTCCTTTTGAGGCAATCCTGGGCTCCCTCTCACCAAACCACGCTCAGCACCCCCACGGCACCCTTTGATCTGCCTGAACCCGCTGCCCCCTCGCACCCGCTCTTCACACACCCTGACTTTATATTTTTGCTTTTTCTAAAAATCGTTGTATCCTCCTCGCCTGACTTCAAGGAGTCGCTCGGGAAGCCCTATTTATGGGTTGAAATGCTGCTGAAAGAGTTATTGCCGTGTTATTCAGCTGTTGTGCCAAGCCTGCATGGGGATCGGGTTTCTGCTGAAAGGGTGCCAGGCACGTCTTTTTCCAGGAACCAGCAGCCGTATTTAGCCTCCGGCTGCACATGAAAGACTGCAGTCGGAAACGTGACATTGTGTCAACATTTGAGGCAGGTCAGAGCTGGGTGAGACCATGAAAACAAGTCCAGGGAACTCTGCACACCCCGCCGGGGCTGCCCGGCGCTGGCGCCGTGCCGGGGGTCGCCCCTCCATCGCCCTCCTCCCTGGATGCCCCCTTGGCTCCGGGATGCAGCGCCGGGCTCTGCCCGCGGGGAGTGCGCAGGGCAGGGGCTGTTCGGGGTCCCCGCCCGGTGCCACCACAGGGGCAGCCCCTGCCCCACGACGTGGCCGGTGCCTGCTCTGCCCCACAGAACTCACCTGTCCCGCTGGCACCCCGCCAGGGCAGCAGAGAAAATCCCTGGCCCGTAATTATCCTTTGCTTCCTGGATAAATGTTCTCTCTTCCACTCTTTTTTTACAATTCTCCCCCCCCCCCCCAACCCCCCCTCCATAACTGAAGATCTGGGGTTGCTGTGAGTCCTCCCACCATGGGACAAAGTGGATCAGGAGATGGAGACCGAAGGGGAGTAAGAGCTGTGAAAAGGAGCCAGAAATCCAGCGGGTCCTGAGGCTGGAGGTGCCCTGTGCTGAGCACCAAATGGGGGTTACTACAGTTGCCTTCAGTGAGATCAATATTTAGGCCTAATTAAAACAAACACAGCATGAACGCCAGGAAGTGTAAAGGCCCCAAACACATTAAGCAGCCCAGCACTTTTTTCTAGTATTACTTAAGCTAACATTTCTTTGAGCTAATTCTAACCACAGTCTAACAGCAGCCCCTGGGCGCCTGCCTCTCTCTGCAGGGTCCCAGAGGTGCTGCAGCCCAGGACTGAGCAAAGCTGGACCAGTTGGGCCCTTAAACACTCCCCACGTTTTGTGCTTCATCTGTGAAAACCCAAAATCCCCCCCTGAAGTGCCTGTGCCCCATCCCCACAGAGGCAGCACTGCCAGGAAACCGAGTCCTCCCACCCATCCCTTCGCTTCTCCCATCTTGTGCCTTTGGGAGAGGTTTGGGATCAATAACATCTTGTGCAGAGGCCATATGTGGCTCATACCCCCAGCCCTTGCAGCAGCAGTGAGTGAAGGCACGGGGCTGCTCCACCACCTGCTGAAAGTCCCAAACCAGGGACACCCGGGACATGTGGAGGTAGCAGGGATTGCTCCCAGCCACGGCAGGACCTGGCCCTTGCACCCCTCAGCCTCAAGGGGCCGGTGGGCACCGTCCTGGCAGTCCTGTGGCAGCTCTGACACAGGCTGAGGGCACTGGTAAAGCAAAACCAGTTTGCAACAAGCCCATTTTCCACCAGGTACCAGGCAAAGCCTGTGGAGACGCTACATCCTCCATGGCGAGGGGCTGCCTCCTCCCCATGGAGCTTGGGGCCCAGGAGCCAAATGCCAGACACAGGGAGCACAACGTGACATCAGGAGAGAGCAGGAAAGCCAGCCAGGCTCTCCTGGCACCTCCTGCGGGTTGGAAGCAAAAAAAATCCCTGGAGGTGCCAAGGGAGTTAAAATAAATAAATATCTCTGGTGACAGGGGTAATGGGACCCTGAGCTCCTTCGGGCACCCACGGCAGAGGAGACATGGGGGCAGCAAGGAGAGTCCTGCTCCCCCCTGCACCCCGAAATCCCCACTTCTGCCTGCACCCCGAGATCCTGCTCCCCTCTGCACCATCCCATTGCCATCCACTGCTGGACCAGACCACATAGAATGACCCTGCTCAAATATTTCAAAGCACAGGAGGCAAACCCTTATCTTCCACAGGAAAAGAATTATTTTATTAAGCATTTTTAAACAACTACTTAACATTTACTCAAGATAAAAATATGTACAATATCCCACCTTGAAGGCAACTCCAAAATATAAACACTGTACCTCTCCCGAGAGAAAAACGGAATATTCTTCTCTTAAAAAAAAAAAAAAAAGACAACCCAGAAACAAGAATACATTCATATTTCTCACTTCTTTATGCTCAAGTAGTTATACAAATAATAAACATCTGAAACGTTTTACCTTTTAATATATTTATATAATATATATATATTTATAACAGGATTTTACAAATAAAGGCAACAACTGTTTACCAAAAAAACCAAAAAAACAACAACAAAATAAACGTTAGAACACAATCTGCAATCAAGCATAGTGCATCTCAACAGCTGGTGCAATGGGAGGGCGACAGGAGGATCCAGACAACGGGGTTCTGGTCACCAGTTCTCAAAACCAGTCAGAAAAAAACCACCAAAGAGCACTGCCTTTTGCAGTGAAGTTTGGGTTTTTTTCCTTAAAAAAAAGGCTAAATGGGAGATGATGTTCCTCTGCAGAGAAAGCCCCTTGCAGTTTAACAGTGTCACCAGCCAACCCCTCTCTCTCTAACACAGGGATGTGAGCCAGGGTTTGCCAAGGAGACTGAGGAATTCAGATGCTCAAACCCCGCCGGGATCGGACTCCTCTGAAAATCCCAGCCTTTTCATTTTCCAAAGGCACTGACAGGGGCACATTCAGCAGGGATTGTGCTGCCCACTCCAGCTGAACTGCTCCCTCTGGCACAGAGCTCCCCCCTGGCCCAGCCAGGAGCAGCTGGGCCGGGAAAACCTGGAGATTCCCGACAGACCCTGTGAGACTGTACAGCAGCAGTGGGAGAGGCCGGAGTCAGGTGCAACAAGCCAAGTGATCCATGGGATATTTCCTCCCCAACCCGGCCCAAAGTAGCAGCTCAAGTTACAGGAAGGGGCGCAGGTTAATTGATTTATTAGATGTATGCCATGGAAAGCTCCAAGCAGCAGCTACCTTTTATTTCTGAAAAACAGATAAATGCATCAGCAAAGAGAAACCCATCTTAGGTCTACCTGACCCTGCATGACCAAGCAGTGACCACTGCCCTGCTCCTCCTGGTGCCACTGCCACCACCACAGTGACCACTGCTCTGCTCCTCCTACACTCCTGGTGGCATTGCCACCACCACCACACCACGCCTGGGGTCACTCAGACACTGGTGACCAGTGGAGCACCCACCAGTCCAGCTGGAACTGGACAGGGAGCCGTTGCCTTGGGAGCCGTTCAGGGAAGTACCGTGTTTCACGTCCAGGTATTCTGGATGTGCAGACCCTCAAACCAAGTCTGCCCAATGGAATATTTTTTCACAGCTTTGCAGTACAGTCGCAGCTGACCGAGTCAACTGTTGCTCTGTAGATGTGGAGAGGGAAGAAGGGCAGGGGTAAAGCACAAACCCCTTCTTTTTACTTTTTAATCTTTTGGAAGAAGTTGTGAATCGCGGAGCTGGGCACATCCTTCATCCTTCTCCAAGCTACCTGACAAGTCAGAGAAAAGGGGATTTAGCTTCCTATGTGCAGTGAACCTTATCCCCACACCTCAGTCCAGCCAATATAGAAAAGGGAAACAGTCTCAAACTAAAAAAAAAAAAAAAAAAAAAAAAAAAAAAAAAAAAAAAGAAAAAAGAAAAAAAACCAGTCACACTGTGCTTAGTCTTTGGTTTCCAAGTTCAAAGGAGGAATCTGCTTCAAAGCTTGCAGCAGAGCTGAGGAGTCGATGGGGGAATGGGCCGGGACAGGAGAAGGGAGTCTCTGGGGCATCAGCAGAGGGGGGGAGATTTTGTCGGGGCTCATGAAGCCCGTGAGTGCTGCGGCAGAGGCCGGGAGGCTGGGGTACAGCACGGGCACCGAGGCCGGGTACCAGCACTTCTCCAGCATGGGCAGGTAGGCGGTGGCGGACGGCGGGATCAGGTAGAAAGGCAGGCACAGGGGAGGCTGGTGAGCGTGGGGGCCCAGGAAGCTGCTGGAAGAGCCCATCATGTCGCTGCCAAAAGGGCCCTCGTCCTCCGGCGACTCCAGCCTGCTCCTTTTGGCCGGCGGGTCCTCAGTCTCTTGCTTAATAGAGCTTATTCTCTCCTGCACGGCGTACTTGAGGTCGGTATCCTTTTTGAAATAGGGCTGCTCGGGTTTGGAGTCACTTTTCTCCAGCTCCCCCCCGTACCCGCTGTCCGTGTCCGTGTCGCTGCCGCTCTGCTCCCCGCTGGAGTGAGCGAATGTCCGCTGGATCACGGGCACGCAGTTCTTCCCGTGGCCCTCGCCCGCCGTGCTCAAGGGCACGGGCTTCTCCTTCAGGTCCACCATTTTGGGGGGGATGTCCCCGGCCTTGCGGGCGGCCCCGCCCTGCAGCACCTCGCTGGCCATGCGGTGCAGGTGGCTGACCAGCTGCGACGACTTCAGCTCCTTGCCGTTCTCGTGCTTCGCCAGGTATTGCAGCATTTCCTTGGCACACATCTGGAAACCCGATCGAAACATTTCCTGGCTGGAATCAAGGTTTCTCGATGACAGGTCACCTAAGGGAACATTAACAGAAAGAAATTAAAAATTAACAACATGCTAAATAGTTCCACTTCCATTTCTGAGGAGGACCGGAGATGATATTGAACCTGGGGTACAGCACAGCCAGAGGGGACTGCGATGGTCAACCTGGACTCTAGGAACAGAAATCCTGGGATTCCTGCAAAAATGGACATTTTCACTGGAACATCCACCTGTCCACTTTTACATAACAACTTTAAGCTTATTTTTCATTCTGTATTTACTGTAAAATCCACCTTCAACAGGTGCTGGAGTACAGAGCACAGGAGTGAGTCAAGCTGTGCCTTCCCCAGGAACCACCCCTGGGACCTCAGGGTGCACCTCACCCTGCACCTCCGGGCAGGGAGCTCCGGGAGCTGCTCCACCAGCAGCTCCACCAGCCCCGGGCAGCTCCACCACCCTCCCTGTGGCTGCCGGGGCAGGGACGGCTCCCCCAAAAACTCAGTTTTACTTTATCAGATTCACGTGAGTGCCACATGTGAAAACAGGAGGAGGAAGTATATCTAAAGCTGATAAGCTGAAACACCGAGTCCCTTCTGTGTGCAGAGCACAGGCCAGCTCAGTTATTTAGAAACTTAAAAAAGGTGTGTACAAAAAGCAGATTTGTTTTCAGAAAAAAACACCCAAACAAACCCAACTGGGTTATGTAAAGCTCATGAACACAAACGGGAAGATTTAGGTAGCTTTGGAGAGAACCTCACAGCAAACCTGGGCTTTAACTACAACTACTTAAAACCCAATTTGATTGCAAACAACCCCACAGGGCACTGACTGCCGTGAGAAATGCATCTTTTTTTGCAACAGCTCGTAAGTAAAGCCAGAGAAAATGACAGCGATGAAAGGCCAGAGCTCCTGCCTCCTCCCTTCCCAGGAACGAGGTGTCACAACCGCGTTTCACAGCCTCCCCAGAGAGTCCCTCACACACAGGGGCTCACACGGTGCCGCAGGAACACTCACCTGCCTGCAAACCGTTCTGCAGAGCGATGATCTTCTGCTGCTGCTGCTCGATGAGATTGGTCAGTGCCTTCACGTGCTTCAAGGTGAGCTCCAGCACCACAGCCTTCTCCAGGTGACCTAAGGTCTGGGAGCACAGGGACAGGTTGGCGCCTGCTGCGGGGTTGGACATGCAGGCAGCAGCCTGTGGGGTTGCCGGAGCCCTCCCAGGAGCCGAGGGAGGACGGGCACGGTGTGATCCTGAGCAGTGCAGGACTATAACCGACAACATTCCAGGAAATAAGTTAAAAAGCGGGCTCCGGGAAAGGCTCTCACAGAACCCTATGGGTATTTTCGGACCAGCCGCATAGCTCAGGAGAAGGCTTTTATTTATCCGTTCTGCTGCCCCTGCTGGCACCGTGACTTGAGCCCGGGAGAGCCCTGGGGAGCCCGGCCGGGGGCTCCTCTCGCCCGGCAGCGAGGGGGGGTGTCCGGCGGGCGGTTCCCGTAGGGACCCACACTCATAGAGCCACCCGAGAACATCCCTCCCGAGAAAGTTTGGGATGCGCTTACAGCCCGTCCGGGTGTGCAGCACCACGGAGCGAAAACACAACCCTCCCCAAATCCGCGGCGAAACGGCAGCAGAGCCCCGTCCATCCCCCGGCCCCGGCGCTCCGCCCGCCGCTCGCACCTACCGTGAGCTTGAGGTGCTCGGGCAGCAGGTCCTTCAGCTGCGCGATGCACTCGTTGATCCTGTCGCGCCTCTTCTTCTCGATCAGCCGGTGCGGCAGCTTGTAGGTCTCCTGCGGGGCCGGGGGCAGCGGGTCAGCGGGGGGAGAGCCCGCACGGCCCCGCTCCCGCTGCTCCTCCCGCCCCGTGTGTCCCGGGGAGCGGCCGATTCCCATTCCCGCTGCTCCTCCCGCCCCGTGTGTCCCGGGGAGCGGCCGAGCCCCCGCCCCGGGAGCGCTGTCACTGCCACTGCCGGGGCGCGCACTCCCCGGTTTATCCCGCTAACCCACAATTTTACCTTATCACCCCCCAATTTACCCGTCCGCCCTCAACTTACCTTGTTGTCCTCGCTCCTCTTCAGCCCCCTCCGGGGCTTGTACACCTGGTACATGTGCGCGAAGTCCAGCCTGCACGGGGGAAAGCAGAGCAGCGCGTTACCCCCTGCCCGGAGCCGCTCCCCCCGCCCGGCCGGACACCCCGGACCCCCCGGACCCCCCGCTTACCCCGGCAGGTCCGCGCCGTCCAGGGCGGGCAGTTTGCCCAGGCAGGCGGGCGGGGGCTGCGCGCTGGGGATGCGCTCCATGGCGGGGGCGCGGGCGGTGCGGGGCACGCTCAGGGGCTGCGGGCGATGCCGGCGCCGCTGCTCCTGCTCCTGCTCCTGCTCATGCCGCGCCCGCAACGCGCGGGCTGAGGAGCGGCGGGGCGGCCGCGGGCCGGGTTAAATGCGGGCGAGTGGGTGGACGGGAGCGACGTGCGGAGCCCTGTGACCGCCGGCACGTCTGGCGGCCCCGGCGCCCCCGCCCCGCCGTCACATGAGCCTCACGTGGCGGCGGCGCGGGGGGAGGCGGGGCCGCCCGGACCGGCCCCCCCGCCCGCACGTGTGTCCCGGCGCGGCGGCACCGCCGCTCCTGTCCCGGTGTCCCCGCCGCTCCCGCTGTCCCGGCGGCACCGCCGCTCCTGTCCCGGTGTCCCCGCCGCTCCCGCTGTCCCGGTGTCCCCGCCGCTCCCGCTGTCCCGGCGGCACCGCTCCCCGCAGGCGGCAGCCGCGGTGCCAGCGCTCCCACCGTGTGCGCTGAGATCGGGATAAAATAAATCATTCCCCAAAGCGACAGAGGCGCAAACACGGACCCGGGGAAACCGGCGGCTGCGGAAGTTTGGAAGTGTGGGGAAAAAAATAACTGAGAGTCACTAAAATGTGGCTCTGGGGAAATGTCGGTGCTGCGGGGAAGTTTAGGGCTGGTGGGATCCCATCACTGGAAGTGTTCAGGGCCAGGTTGGACAGAGCTTGGAGCAACTTGTTCTAGTGGAAGGTGTCCCTGCCCGTGGCACAGGGGTGGAATGAGATGGGCTTTAAGGTCCTTTCCAGCCCAAACCATTCTGTGATTCTATGAGGAATTTTCAGGAGGAAATCCTTCCCTGTGAGGCTGGGGAGGCCCTGGCACAGGTTGCCCAGAGAAGCTGTGCCTGCCCCTGGATCCCTGGAAGTGTCCAAGGCCAGGTTGGACGGGGCTTGGGGCAACCTGGGCTAGTGGAAGGTGTCCCTGCCCATGGCAGGGGGCGGCACTGGATGGGCTTTAAGGTTCCTTCCAACCCAACCCATTCCATGATTTCCCATGCTTGCACCAAGGATCTGCAGCTGGTGGACACTGTTGCAAAACCCTGAGTGATGATAATGGTGTGTGAGTACCTGCCAAGGCAAAGCTCTCCTGAAGGGCCGTGGTCACTTCCCTGCTGAATGCTGAGCAAGTAGAGGCAGGCTCATCTGATAAAGGGTGCACTTACCCAGATAAGGAAATAGCAGAACTCCAGCCCAGAGCCACTGCTATCGCCTGGAGAGTCCTGGCCTGCTCCACCTCGGGAGGAATCCGAGGGCAGCAGGTACTATGTGAGAGCACAAAGATTTTATGCAGGCATTAACAGCGCAGCACTGTACCAGTGACACAGAGCTCCCTGAAAGCAGATGCTTGGGTTGTCCCACTCAGTGTGGTCTTCTCGGTGTTTGGCAGCTGAGCCTGCAAACCTGGTGATTATGGCCAGGATTATGGAATCACAGACTGTTTGTGTTGGAAGGGACCTCAAAGACCATCTAGTTCCAACCCCCTGCTATGGGCAGGACCTGCTCACCAATCTTGAGAGTCGCTGTGGTGCTGCAGCCCCACCACAGAGGAGGGGACGTGGGGACTGAAAATGGAGCACTGAGTACCAAAGGATCACAGCTCTGGGCTGTGAGCCTCTCACAGCAGAGCTCGTCTTTCCTTCAGGCACTGAAAAATTCAGCAGTAAACATCAGAAACATGGGAGTGCTGTGTTTGTCCCTGATGCAGCTCAGGGGACCATAACCAGCCTCAGTAACGAGCCCTGGATCAGACAGTTCGTTCTCTCTCTGCCCTGAAGACCTAAGCTGTTATTTTCCAAACAAAGGGTGAAAAAAACATGAACAATTTTTCATCTGTCCCATCACTGACCCTCTGTCCAAGGCAACAGAAATAATTAGAGCTTGCTGAAGCTGATTGCTAATGAAAAATGAGGTTTGGGGCCAACCTGCTCTTCATCTGAAGTTCGGGCTCTGAGAGTACGTGGACAGCTTCATGCCCGTGGATTGTCTGACTCCTGCATGCTCTTTGAGATATTCGGTACATTCCTGCAGTGGGTGGTGAGCCACAGATCAGGGTCAGAGGTAATCCCCAATTATTTAGCCCTTTTACTGTTCTCGTGCTTGCCAAACAATTCTCCATATCAGGATTTGCTCATGACCTTAAGGGACGTTGCCAAGGATTTAGGAGTCCCCCTAAAAGGAGGATCCAAATGAAGTTATTGCATTCTTGCGCATCAAGTTAGATTGCTCGAGAGTTGAGTTACATTTTCCTGGGGATCAGTTTTCAGAAGCGAGGGCTGATGCAATCATCAATTTGCCTTCTCGCTTGTGTTTGCTGAATTATTTCTGTGTGGAGGGTTCCTTTACAACGTATGATTCAGGCAGTAGCAAAATGTTTAGAAAGGCTGAATTTCCTGAAGGCACTGGTGCAGCGGGTCTCCCGAGCACTCCTCCAGAAGGGCTGGGAGTCACAGGACCGCGGCAGCGCGTGGCCAAGGGGATTTGCAGTTATTTACAGAGGCAGGAGAACACGAGGGGCTGGGGGCTGCTTTGAGGGTGGGCTGGAGATCCGAGCCCCAGGATCTGCCCCTTCCCTGGGACTGTCCCCTTCTGACCACAGCGATTTGGGGGAAACGTTCCGAAAATCCCTGGCACCGCCGTCTGATCGCAGCCTATGTGGGCAGCGCCGGGAGTTAACAGATGGGTTGTGGATTCGAGCTTACGATAAGGTTACTGAGGGTGGTTTTGTTTTAAAATGTCTCTTACTTAATATATCCATGAAGGCCAGGCATGTGCCTGTGGCCTGTAATCAAATCGCTGACTCTCCCTCTCTCTCATTTCCAGCAATCCCGTTTCGGGTTACTGGCACCGGAGGTGAAAGAACAGCCACGGCCCGGCCGGGCTGGACGCTGTGCCGGGCAGGATGCACTCAGCCCTCCATCCTGACACCCACTGCTCTCTGCAGTGGGAGTCTTTCAAGGAGCAGGGGAGCAGGGTGCTCTCCTGAGCTCAGTAAACGTGACGGCTCTTCTTCCGAGCCCGGCAGCTCTCCAGCTGCAGCACCCAGCTCTGGGATGGGTGGGAGGCAGTGGGTGCTGTCAGCCAGGGGAGACAGTGCCTCTGTCAAACACCCCCCACCATGGGGTCTGTGGTCCTGCAGTGTGTGGGTCGGTGTGGGATGTATCCAGCCAGGAGCTCCCAGGAGACCTGCTCGTCCCATTTCCCGTAGCGTCCAAGGCGGGCTCAGGGTGTCCCGCCCCCCTCAGCTGAAGGCTGAGTCCCGAGGGACATGTGGGACCTCACCGTGCAGAGCCTGAGGAGCAGCTTGACGCCCAGCAAGGCTCTGGTAGCTGCAGAAGTCTGAGTTCAGTGTGAAGCCTGGTGGTTTCAGCTGTGCCTGTGACTCACTGTCGATAGCACAGCTGACCGCGCTCGCTGCAGGATCACCCGTGAGTCGGGAGGAGAGATTTAATATTGCAAATATGTGCACCCATCGCTGCTTAATTACATTGGTTTAGGCTGCCACGGGCTCTGCTTGGATAAAGCACTGGGAAAACCCAGCGAGAGCTGTTGTCTCTGTGCCCTCCCTCCGGCACGACCCTGGAGCACTGCCGGGCACGTGAGAGCTGCGGGAATGACGCTGGCATCGCTCAGCGAAACTCGCCTGAGGACTATTCAAATGAAAGCCATTCCCCTCTTTGAGAAGGGATGTTTGCCAGCACCCAGTGCAGCAGTGGGAGGAATATGTAGGTGGAAACTATTTGGAAGTGGCAAAATTTGTGGACATTAATAAGAGACTTTAGCCCACTTTGATACTGTGTTTAATAAAACATGCCGGCTTCCTGGTGACATCCTGCCCTGCCAAGCCCGGGCAGCCTGGAGCTCACGCTGTTTAACCAGTTCCCTGCTGGCTGGTTGCACCATCTCGTGAGAAAGAACCCCGGGCGAGCACACCCGGCACACCCCGGGGCTGCGCCGGCACCGAGCACGGCCCAGCCTCCGTCTGCACACGGCCTGGACAGGGAATAGGGAATGGGGGGCTGGAAGGGACCTTAAAGGTTATCCAGCTCCAACCCCCTGCCATGGGCAGGGACACCTTCCACTAGCCCAGGTTGCTCCAAGCCCCGTCCAACCTGGCCTTGGACACTCCCAGGGATGGGGAGTCCACAACCTAAGAGCCATTTCAGAGGTGACATCCGGGTGCTGCGCTGGCTGGGTGGTCTCTGCAGAGCTCAGGAGGAGCAGGGGATGGTGAGGGCTGATCCACTGTTTGAGGGGCTGGGAGGAGCAGGAGTCTCTTTGCCTGGTGACGCGTTGTCTGGTGGCTGCTCTGCACAGAGGGATCTGATCACATCTCTCCTCCTGCCTCACATCAAACAGTGAGTCAGCGCTGGAGCCCCATCAGATGTCTCTGCTTCGCCTTTCATATCTGGAAAGCAGAGAGGATGATGCTCTGAGTATGCAAAGCAAGGAAAGCAGGGTGCTTTCAGATCTGCCCCGTGGAAAATACCACGGTATTTATTCTGCACTGGCACCCACGTACCCCAGCAGGAATCAGCACCACCGGGGCTCAGAGTCTGGGGAGATGTTGATCTTTCTGGGGGATGCAGGTAACAACAGCCACGGGGCCAAACTGCATCACCTCTGAGTCAAATATTAACATAGAAAATACTCTGAACTTGCTAACTGGGTTAAAAAAATTAACACACACCCCTAAAAATAATAATAATAAAATAAAGAAGAAGAGCCCGAGAGTGTGTTCTTCCTGCAGTTCATGTCAGGACATGGATGAGTCCTCTCGCCTTGACCTCTGAACCCCAAGGCTCTGGATGTGGCACTTGGGGACATGGTTTAGGGCTGGCTATGGTGGTTCTGAGTTGATGGTTGGACTGGATGATCTTGAAGGTCTCTTCCAGCCTTGATGATTCTGTGGTTCTGTGTGGTTCTGGGAGGGGGCACATGGGGAGCCCAGCTGGACTTCTGCCAGGATGCCACCGACTCCTGTGGCTGGAGATAAGAGAGAACAAGCCTGAGTGCTGCACGTGGACTTGCTCATCCCAGCCTGGTGTTTGTGTGTTCCTATGGGATCAAGTACCTGCTTGCAAGTGTGTGGGATGCCCCATGGCTGGCCAAGGGCTGCAGTTGTCTGCGTTAACCAGGGTCTGCTTAAGGCAGGTGGATGTCTGGTTGGGAGAGGAAAAGGGATCATTGGCACTCCAACTCATCAGGACTTAATTAACATTTGGCCCCTTCCAATAAATGGATGCAAAGAAAATGAAGTCAGAAGGGGAAGTGCAGGTGCACAAGCTCATTCGCACCAGGCCAGACAAATCATACACATTGTTTCCTAGTCAGGCAGACTTAAAAAACCCTTGGACACAAATATCATTCAGCTCTGGGGCAGTCTGGAGCAGCCGTGGGAGAATGCAACCCGTCATTTTCTAAATAAGAAGCCAAACCTCTGAATCCAGATCCTCCTCCTCCCAAAGTCCCGGTCTGATCCCATGTGCATCACGAGCCAGATGTGGCTTGGGCATTACTGCTGCTGCAAATTCAGCTGAAATAAGCACAAACAGGAATTAAATGGAATAGGAAATATTCACGGTGGATTTGTGCCTAATCAAGATTACACACAGCTCTGCTGACTGTGCTCCTCTGGCAGGGAGCCGGACCCCTCCTGGATCCCTCCAGGATCCCTCCCTGACACACAGAGCCACCTAAACTGCACCTCGGGTGGAACATGCCCGTATTTGGGGAGAAAATACAGCCCACTAGGACAGAGAGAAAGGCAAAGGACACCCAAGGCATCCCTACGAGCAGTAGTAGTTGACAGGAATGTCTCTCATAGTGCCCTTCCCTCTGTATCAGCAGGGATCTGGCTGAGAAGTCCTGGAGCAAACCACAACTGAGGGTGTTGTTGTCTTCCCCAAATACTTTCTCTAATGAGGTTTTTAAATAGTTTTGCCCCGCCTACACTGGCAGCCAGAGCACTTTCATCTCCAGGTGAATGGGAACCGAGGTGGGACTCAGCTGTCTGCCGGGAGGATCATTTCCATATTGCAGGAGGCGGGAGGAGAACCCGCGCAGGGGCAGGGAACGCTCCGGCTCCTCTCGGAGCTCATCCCGGCACAAATATTCACCTCGTGCACCGCTGTTTGAAATGCAAAGAGCTCCCCGGCAGTGTGGGCCGGCGGGACAGGGGGTGCCTCTCGGTTACACCCTCACGCCGATGAGAACGGCCAGGAGCCAGCAGGTACCCGCTGGAAAAATGAGGTTTGTGAGCAGGACTCAATTTGTTACAACCTGCTCCGAGTAACCACACACCTTTCGTTCTTAGGTGGCAAAGATCACGTCTATCCCAGAGGGTTCGTGGTGGGTGTGGAAGTACTTTCCAGAGAAGCGCCTCTCGCCCCCTCCCCAGCGCTGGCTGCCGGCGGAGCGGCGCTGACGTCGCTGGAGGCGAGTGCTCGCCCACCCGCTCTCAGCAGCCGGGAGAGCCCGAGACTCACAGAATCACCGAGGCTGGAAAAGACCTTCAAGATCATTAAGATCACCCTGTGCCCGGTGTCCACCTTGTGCCCCAGCCCAGAGCACTGACTGCCACGTCCAGTCCTTCCTTTGGCACCTCCAGAGATGGGGACTCCACCACCTCCCTGGGTAGCCTGACAGCCTTTTCCAGGAAGAAATTCCTCCTGATGTCCAGCCTGACCCTCCCCTGGCACAGCTTGAGGCCACGTCCTCTCATCCTGTCACTAGTTCCTGGGAAAACAGGCCGACGCCCCCCTGGCTCCACCCTCCTGTCAGGGAGTTACTGAGAATGAGAAGGTCCCCCCTGAGCCTCCTTCTCTCCAAACTTGTCTCCACAGAGTTGTCTCCCATGGGGATCATGAAACTATAGAATAGCCTGAGTTGGAAGGGACCCACAAGGATCATCCCGTCCAGCTCCTGGCCCTGCACAGGAGGACACCCCAAGAATCCCACCAGAGTAGGCACCGTGTTGGCCTCACACAGCTGCTCTGCGGGGCTGAGTGTGGGGTCTGACAGGTCAGACAGGGCTCTGAGCACTTCTTCTAAGGGAAAAGGAATAATTTCATCCCAAAATATCCATGTGGGCTATATCTCAATCATCTGGGGAAATAGAAACGGCCACACAAGCTCATTACAACTGTCCCTTCTCATTTTATAAACTGCATGTCCGTGGGATGGAAATAAAGTCCCAGCCCTGGACAGCTGTGAACATCTGCAGCTGCTGCCCAGATGTGGTTGCCTGGAGCCTGTGCAGAGGTTTCAGGGGAAAACCCCCATCTGCCTCTCACAGAACACCAAAACAGAGGACAGAGGTTTCGCTTCATAAACCTCGACCAAGGAGACATTAAGTGCCTTTGATCTCCAGATAGAAAGATGATCTTTTGATTTCAGATTATGAAAAGGAATAACCATCTGCTAAGGAACAGCTCCGGACCCACGTTTTATTGAGGCCAGATGGTGTCCAGGGTTCCTACGTATGAATTCAATTAGCTGCTTGTGTCTGCGTCAGTGAGTCTGTATCCACCCAGTCATGTTTTTGGAACAAATATTGTAATATTCCCATGGATCCTCCAGACAGTGGGAGGTGTTTCCTTCACTGTGAAGGTTTTGGGAAGTGATGACTTTGTCTCATTTTCATCTTGCCCTCTTCTGCATTTCTAGTCCCTTGGTTCTCAAGGCTCAGGGCTTTCCCTGGATCTCTGAGCCAGCTGTGCTGAGTAAAGACATCCCTGATTCCAGTTTGCCCATCAGGGCTGACATTTCGGCCCCAGGGAACCTCTGCCATGCACCTCTCCTACCCTGGGACTGAGTTTACAGGGTTATTTGGAATATAATCCAAATATTATATTCCTAAGACAGACCTGCTCCAATCTCCTTTCCACAGTGCTTACCAGGGGTTTACTCAGGGCTTACCTCTGCTGAGGGTAAGGTACCTCTTGCCACCACCTTGCAATCTGGAAGGGTGGCACGATGGGAAGGCCTTTCCCAGGATGCAGAGGGTGGGAATGACCAGTTGCCTGACCAGCCACCACCCCCGGCATGGACAGACTTCCTGCCCGGACAGCCTGGCTCTGCAGAACCCAATTAGCTCCTCTCATCTTTCCAATCTAATAATCTGGAACTCCCTGTTGTTTTTTTTATAAAGGTGTGGCTCAGCACCACATGATACACTCAACAAGCTGCATATTTGCACTGATTTCCCTCTTTACAGTGTTGGAAGTGGGGGAACTCTGTTGTGGGAATGGGCTGAGCAGCAGCCCCGAGAGCAGCAGGTTGTGATTCATGGCTGGAAGGGCCTCACTCACAACTCACACCTTCCTCTGCATCCTGGGAACTCACCTGCACAAGAGACAGCCTTGCAAAAGGCCCCTGAGTAGGAAGTATCCTCAGCAAAGGGACCTCGCAACTTGTTGTTTTTTCTTGACTTTCTGGGGAGGGAAGGGGCTGTGAAGCTAAATTGTTATTTATAGACACATTTCTCCCAAGGTTTCCTTTTCCCCTCCTCTTTCTGTGCACACACAAGTGCACACAGACGCTGCAGGTCTCACCACCCCCAGGCCTGGCTCAGGGGCTGGAGTCAGGGTCTGCCACTGCCCACAGTCTTTGTTTCAGGGTCTCTCACCCGTGACCTGTGTTTGACTCTGGTTTCACATCACGGGGAATGCTGGAAGGTCCATCCGCTCCCTGCCTTTCCAGCCATGGAATCCATGGTCCATCTGGGCACGCTCTGGCTGCTGTGCCTGGGAATCCCCGAGGGGCAGCTTTCCGGGCTGGCCCTGCTGCTCCCGCTGCACGGCTGTGATTAGAGCCTTATTACCAAATTACAGGATTATAAGCATAATAGCGCACAGAGAAACTACTCATGTCCAATGATTTCTCCTGTTAAAAATGAAATACAAGCCCTTTAGCAGATGGGTTCCTAAAGAAGAGCTCTGAAGGAGCAGCCATGAGGGAAGAGCTGCAGAGAGGAGGGATGAGAAAATAGAGCAGGTTCTCATTAGGGTGCAATGCGTGTGATAATTACTTGAGGAAGCATGAGGGAAGGCAGGGCTCATTTCATCCTGGATCCCACAGTGACTGCAGGCTCCCTGTGTGCAGCTGCTGCAAACCTGGAACACGATTTTGCAGCTCTGCCCAACCCAAGTATCCCTGGCTCCTTCCTTCCCAGGAATTCTCAGGAACCCTTATCTGATCCAACACGCCACTCGGGGATTTTCCTTCCCCTTGATGCTGAACTGCTCGATAAAGCAGTTATTGCTCCAAAACCAGGATTCCAGGCAGCTGGAATCATAAGTCATAAACACAGATTACTAAACTTCACACTGTACTCGTCACCTTCCATTGAAAAACTCCTGCTCATCCCACCATGCCATTCCCACAGATCCTGGATTTCCATCCTCACACTGTGTCTTACTCAAGAGACCCACCAAAGCTCCTTGGATCTGCTGGCAGGTCCTTTGGGATTCCCTTACCACAGCAGGTGGCAGCTTTTGGGCTCCCAAACCTCGAAGCAGAACCTTCCAGAAACGCTAAATCCACCCACCCCTCCCCTCTGCCATCACACGTTACCAACGTCACCCATTTCAAACCATTTTGAGGAAGGTTAAGAGTTGGCTGGTTGTAGCCAAAGCTGTGACTAATATTTTTGGGGGAAAGTACTTTATGTCAAAACAAGTGAGTAGTGAAGTGGAGACATGTGGTGCAGAGATGTGGGAAGGAGGGAGGGGCTTTTTGGTGCCAAATTTCCCTGTTCCCTAAAGGGAGAACCCAAGTTGCCTTATTTCTTCATGTAGAATGAGACAGAGAAGGAAAACTTCCTGCTTTATTTCTTTTAGAACCTCATATTTCTAGAAAGCTGCTGAATCACCCCCTTTATGATATGTCGTCATGGAAAAGGGTCCCTTGGCTTGCACTGGTGGCCTGGGCCAACCCCCCCTGTGGGCTCCAGAGCTGTTGGAGCCATCGGAGCCCCTCACAGTCACCCCCAGAGCCCAGCCCAGCGCAGGCTGGAGCTGCCACTGCCCCAGAACAATCCCTTTTCCTCATGGCTCCTTCCCACAGCCAGAGGCTGCAGCTTTCAGGCTTTCCAAGCCTTTTTCCCAGCCACAGCAAGGTGTGCAGGCACCTGGAAAAGCAGTCAGTGGGCTCCATCCCCAGGGAGAGCCGATGCATCCAGGCTCATTCCTTACAAGCCAGAGTCAGGTGTGTTCTACGGAAACATGTGGGCTCTGTGACTTTGTCAGTGAAATATAACCAATTAGTTTTAGTCATTTAGAGCAGGCAAAGGACTCAGCCCACAAAACTGCTTTGCTTCCCAAAGTTATTCAAGCCCTATGGAGCCACATACATTTGCTTATTAACGAAGTGACTGTGCTGGCCGAGCCTCCTCCCGCCCTCCGGAGCCGAGTGTGGTGTGGGAAGAGGCAGAGCCCTTCATGTCCCGGTGCCTGCGGAGGCTCAGCTGCAGAGCTCATTTCCTATTTACATCCCCAAAAAGCCCAGTTCAGCACAGGCTGCTGCCTCTGCAGCCAGCAAGGTGCGTTCTGCAGGTGTGGGTGGGTGATTCACCCACAGGTTATCTGCGTCCTCCGGCTCCCGGTGCTTCCCCAGCCCAGGCAATTCCAAGCACACCCAAATAAAGTCCCAAATCAGTCCTGTCTGGCCTCACCCTCTTTCTCAGCAGAGGGTTTGGATGGTTTCCACGTCTCATTTTGCCTTCCTCCCAGAGGAAGTCCGCCCTACAAGCAACTCCCTGTGAAGGCCTGAGCCAGAAGGTCAGACCTCGCCTGCTGTCCTGCTCTCCTGATTTCTCCTGATGAGAGTAACAACCTCCAAGTCTCTCCTACATCCCAGATGGGTTTTCCTCTTCCCCATACACAGCATTCCCTTCCCGGAGCAGCCCAGTTACCTCCTCCTGCCCCCATTAACCCCTCTCAGCCCTGACACTCCCTGCTCTCAGTGGCACAGCCTGGATGGTGGGAGTCCCAGGTGAGCTCTGGAGCTGGGGGGGTCACTGGGGGGCTAATACCTGTCCCCACTGATAACTACAGTGAGACAGCAGGGAATGAGGAACTGCACGTGGAAGTGAAACCTCCCATGGCATCCCCCTTTTAGCAGGGCCTGTTGTGACATGACAAGGGGGAATGGCTTCCCACTGTCAGAGGGCAGGGTTAGATGGGATACTGGGAAGGAATTCCTCCCTGGGAGGGTGGGGAGGCCCTGGCCCAGGTTGCCCAGAGAAGCTGTGCCTGCCCCTGGATCCCTGGAAGTGTCCAAGGCCAGGTTGGACGGGGCTTGGAGCAACCTGGGCTGGTGGAAGGTGTCCCTGCCCATGGCAAGAGGTTGGAATGAGATGATCTTTAAGGCCCCTTCCAACCCAAACTATTCCATGATTCTATAAACAGCTGCCTGAAGCCTGTCAATTTTGGCTACTCTTTCAAAACTCATCGGAAATACTAAAATACACTGATTTTGGTTTGCCATCCCTGGGGAACAGTGGTATTGTTCCCAGCCAGCAGTGAGGAGCTGTCAGGATGCCCAGACCATGACATGACTGGCTCAACGCCTCTGACAACCCCAGTTTCACTGGAAATGACAGGGCTGGGCTGGACATCCCGGTGCTGTGGCTTTGCCAGGCTCCAGCCCTCTCAGTGCAAATGTGCAGCAAAAGGCACTTCCTGGAGATGGATATTTTACAAAATGAATGTTATCACTGCCAGCTGACCACGACCAGGACTCATTCCAGATAATCTTCACAGAGAGGTACAGGGACCTCAGGAACAACCCACCTGAGCAGAGGTTGCTCCATTAATCACTTTGGCTACAACCCAGCGTCACCAAACCGAGCGAGGTTTGAGGTTCACTTCTCCATCTGAGACTCCGTGTCACAACTGTGACTGAATACTGTGCTGAAATGCAGCTGCCGGAATTATGGAGGTGGAAGACCTTTATTTAGCCCAATCTTCCATCGTGAAACCTCCCCCAGACTTCCAGCAACCCCCTGCCAGAGCGCTGAGTAACAGGACCGGCGCAGCTGCCTGCCGTGACCTCCCCCGAGCCGCTGAGCCGTCTGTATTTTGGAGACCAAACTATTTCCATCAGAAAGTAACTTCCTCAGAAACTTAGTGGGAGATCTTTGGTTTAGTTTTCTTATGGTTGTTTTTTGTTTTTGTTTTGTTGGGTTTTTTTTAATGCAGATAAATTCTGTTTGTTTGCACAGAAAACTCCAAAACCTCCTTTATCCATGAAACGATCTGGAAGCACGTCCTGCCCTCGCTCCAGCGCTCCCGGCTCTCCCTGGGCCAGCCATGGCTGGCGTTTTAGGCATCACTTAGCAACGCCCATGAGCAAGAGTTTGTGCTGTGCCGGGGTCACCACACCCACCACCACATCACACATCCACACAGCCAACTTTCCAGATAAATGAAATTAAAAAAAAGAAAAAAAAAATCAACTCTTTTGGCGTCTCATTCCCACTACTCAAACGGTACCGATTTGGGGTGGAAATTCCCTGGCAGGAGCTTCTATTTCCATTCTGTGTGTTGTTGAGAAACGTGGTGAGGAGGGTTTTGGGAGATGAGCTGGGGTGTGCCAGAGCTGCAGCCTCACCCTGGACTCGCTCGGTCTCCTCAAACACAACCCCAGCACGCTGGGCACTGACGGGACCCTGTTGAGGTGCTCGTTGTTGCTGAGCTGCAGGTAATGGTGATCCCTGCTCTCCTGGACAGGGATGCCACGGAGCTGTGCTGGTGCCACCAGGGCTGGCGGGAGGTGATGGACAGGTCACATCCCCAGTGGGACACTGGTGACCCACCATCCCTTGCCACCCCTGTCCTGTCCTGTTTCTTTCCAATTGCAAGACACGGAAACCCCTGGAGCCTGACCCAGCAATGTAGTGAGGACAGCTGGGGAGGAGAGCAGTGACTCAGAGGAGGGGGTTCCAGGTCAGCACCCCTGTTTCCGGGGGAGTGGGATGGGGAAGCGGAGTGAGTGGGCACCGTGTCCAGTGGGCACACAGAGGCACTGCTGGGATGGCTTCCAGAGGAGATTTGGAAAGAAATGCTCATCCTCGTGTCTCTCACGAGGGCGTGTGACGTGGGTGTGTACATATGTACGTCTGTCCAGCTGCCCCCTCCCTCAGCATTCAGCATATAAAGGTTTTCCTTACTTTTATTGCCGGTACTATCCCTCAATCGTTGTATTTTAGCTCCATGGACAATTTCTGTATCAAATTCTCTGCTCTGGGACTTTTTAGGATGAAAAGTCTGTGTAAGTTTAAAACTATCTCTCAGTGCCATTAAAATTACGTATAAATAATATAACCCCTTCAATTCTGGAAACTCATCTTGATGCAGGACTTAATCTTTACCTGTCCCTGGCCAAGCACAGTCTCGTGCTCCACCAGGATGTCTGAGCACCTGCACTGAAGTGACACCACACCACAGTTCTGCTGTTGGGCTGATGACTGATGGGTTTTCACTGCTTGGGTAAATTAAGGAAAGAAGTGAAATAGTGAAATGAATAGAAGCAAACCCACAGCTTCGTCAGAACTGCATTACCCCCCTTCCATCAAAAATGTGATTTCTGCAGCCTGGATGGCAATGCCTCGTCACTTCAGTGTCACATTATGGCCCACGACACCCAGAAAACCACAGCAGTACAAATCCTGTGCTGTTCCCTGCCTCCCTTCCCCAAGGCAAAGAATTAGGAACAGCGAAAACAAAATCATGGGACTGAAATAATAAGAATTAAAAAAGAAAAGAAAGCAATCACAAGACTGGTGGTTTGGAGCCGGGTGGTGTAGGGGGGAAGCCCACAGCCACTGCCCCATGGACAGCACACACACCCCTCTGCCACACTGGCACCTCTGCTCAGGCTCCCACCACCTTGACACACCACACAGAACCTCCTCAGCTGGGATTTCTCCCTCCTTTCTGCCCTTTTCCAGCTCCTCAAGTCTGCTACTGAAAAGAAGGCACAGAGGAGCCAATCTGATTTACTGAATTTTATCCTTTTTTTGACCCTATAAGGAAACATCCTTTCCCCCCCATGAACGTTTCAAACCCTGCACATTTTGGGAACGAAAGCTCCTCTGTGTGTCTACAGCTACAGAGAGACTTTGAGTCCCCACCTGCCACTCTGGGACTGATGCAGGCAGGAGAGCGAGCGAGTCGACTCCTATTTCCCAGGAGACGGTTCAGCCAGATTTAGGAAAAGCTGAGCAGTCTCCTGTGCCAGGCCCCATGGCAGATGCTGGGGGAAGGCAGGGATGGAGCTCAGAGCCTGTGCTGAGGCTCGTTGCCAGCGATGCAGCACAGAGCCCGTGCTCGGCAGCGTGCGCAGACACCGCGCTCGGCTCTCCCGGGGACCCAAACCCTCCGGGTCTGCACCCAAATGTGTGAGCTGGGGTCCCCTCACCCTGGGCTGTGTGGGGAAGAGAGACCTTGCCTGGTAGTCCTGTCACTCCCCAGTGACTATGGAGGGACCTCCATCAACCTTTCCCTTGCCCCGTGGCCTCTACGTCAGAGGACAAGCTTGGCCAGGTGTGTTGTCCACTTCATCACCACAGCTGGAGTCAGGGAAAGGGACGGGGTGACACCTCAGCCCAAACACACCTCACCTCTAGGGCAGGGTTTTATGGTGGGACAAGCACTGGCCTTGCTTGGGATGCACGTGGAGACTGACTATTCATACCTACTTCACCTCCCTCCCTCTGTTGCCCCTTATCCATTGGTCCTGAGGGCCATTTTCCAAAACTGCAGGCTAAGGCCACTAAATGCTCCTTGGTTCCATCACAGCAGAGTTCATCACAGGCAAATTATTTTGCTAAATGCCTTGAGCAGTTATTCCCTCCACAAGAACAGCACAAAGAACCCCAAATACTCTGCAGTAGAAGGAACCTGCACATTCCCGGAGCGCCTCTGCCTCCAGAGGTGTCAGGACTCTTCACTCACATTGGCAAATCAAAGTCTGCAGTAACCCAGATCTCCTGACTCCTGGTCTTGTGCCTTGATCACAAGATGATCTTTCCCTCTGCAAGAGCACCGGGAGCAAGGGATGAAACACCACTTGTGTTGCCCAACACCTCCCCCACGGACATGCTCCACTTAGACCTTGGTACGTGGAGAAGAGCCAAAACCCAGGGCAACAACGCACACGCTGCCCAGGCAGCCTGTGTGGGGCTCTGCCATGAGCTCCATCACCAGCTCGGAGCCACCAAGAGCTCTCACTCCCATCCTGGTAATCCCTGATATTTGCAGCACAGATTTGGGACTGAGGTGAAGCTCAGGCAGGCAAGTCTGCACCGTGAGCAATACCAGCTTTGGCCTTGGGAAGTCTTGTTTTAGGGGAAAAAACCCAAGATAACATCCTAGAAACTAAACACAACCTTCTGTGTTCCCTATTTTATTTCCTCTGAGGCCCGCGAGGCCTTTCTGCATTCTTGAACAAATGCAGTGCCCCAAATTAATTTATATGAAAACTGACCCCAGCCTACGGTCAGGATTCAGTATCAGGATAAGTTGTACTCAGTGGAGCATCTTTATAAAATGAAACCTGGTGGATTCGTCTCTCCAGGATATTCCTGTTTCCTGTCCCGCCCCAGAGCCCACTCGGAGGCTTTTCACTGGCTGCAGTGGACTTTGGATCAGATCGGCCAAACAGGGTGGTGATTCAAACTGCAAACTGCAGCAGACCAGTCAGCCCCAGGTCCTTAGGGGTCCTTAGGCACTAAACTGGGGCCAAACTGGTGAGAACTGGGGAGCCCAGCCCCGCTGTCCCTCCTCTGTGGATCCCAGCCCTGGTGCTGCACAGGCACGAGCTCTGCTCCTCAGGGACCAGAGATGCTCAGGCTCTCTGAGTGCCACAGACACACCTGCTCCTTCTTTGGTTTTAAGTTCTAAACTGTCCCAACAAAAAATAAAGATCTATGGGGGCAGAAGCAAAGGCAAGGAATGTGTTGTTGGTAGGGATGCTCCGGGTCAGGTGCTCACTTTGCCTGTATTTACACGCTTTGGGGATTCATTCCCTGCCTTGCAGAACTGCTTCCATGCAGTGTTAATATTTCCCAAGCATCCTGGAGCTCACTCCACATTCTTTCTCATTAGTGAAGTGACTTTTTCTTTCTGCAATCAATAATGACCCTCATTGTCTAGATCATCCAGAACTAGATAATTTGATATATAATAAAATTTGATCATTTCAAAATATAAATGTTTTGTTGATCGCATTTTTACTGATCCAAACTGAACTGTCTCCTTAGGAGACAGACACCACAGCCTTGCATTACCCTACTCTCTCCCCCTCGGCTTGACCCATTTTTCCCTCTCTTTTCAGTGGAATCAAACCCTGCAACTAACCTTTAAGGGTTCCTTAGTCTTTATTTTGTTCCTATTAACCTTCTGTTTCTCTGGATAATTCTGCAGCCAAGAGTAGGTGTGACTCCCACGGCACAAGTCTCGCTGTGCTGTTGACTCATGTGCTGTGCTCGCTCAGCCAGCTCCTGTGATGGGGAGGCTTATGCAACGTAGCGAGGTCTCCCAGAGCATATGCTCTTACTCGAGCTGTGAGATCTCGGCGTGTTCCCTCTGCTGGATGAGCCCCACGGTGCTGGTGGGACACCAGCCGCGGGCACACGCGGTGCCACGAGCCCTCCCCGTGCCCTGAGCACGCACACGAGTCACCAGGCCCCCGCAGAGCCCACGGGAGAGGTGCTTTGGACACATCCCCCCTCCCCTCTAGACCTGAAAAGCACAGAGGTGCTGCTTGGCTCTGCTTGGTGGTCCTGCAGGACGCTGCCCTGCCAGGCTCCGGCAGCTCCCAGCGAGGAGCCCTCCCCGGTTTGTTAAAGGCCACTCGGTTCCATACTGAGATTATATAAAGTGAACTTAACAGACGGTCAGATTTGGCCTGTCATGTTGGGAGGGCTCTCACACAGATTTTTTTTTAGGAGGGAAACTAGCAAGACATGTGGTGAAAAACACCCTATAGCTTGTAACTCCTGTTTCTGAGATCCAGCCATCTGTTCCCATGAACTTCAAGTGAGAAGCAGCCACCATTTTGAAGAGAGACACTTAAAAAAGTGAGAGGATCCAGCCCTCGATTCCTTGGGCAGAAACCAGCCCCCTGCCCATCTGAAAGGCCAGTGCAGGAACTGCAAACCTCTCTGGGTAAGATCATATCCCTGCAGGGGTAAGCGACAGCTGGGCTGATGGCTACAAAATTAATAGAGCCACAGGATGGTTTGGGTTGGAAGGGACATTAAAGTTCATCCAGTGCCACCCCCTGCCATGGGCAGGGACACCTCCCACTAGTCCAGGTTGCTCCAAGCCCTGTCCAACCTGGCCTTGGACATTTCCAGGAATGGGGCAGCCCCAGCTTCTCTGGGCAACCCGTGCCAGGACCTCACCATCCTCACCTCCCTCAGTTAGGGAAAGATTTCTCCCTGATATCTAATTTAATCCCTGCTTGTCCTATCACCACCTGCCCGTGTAAATTCCTGATGCTTTGACCTCCGTGCAGGAGGGAGCGAACCGGGGTGGATGTGGGGGACACCAAGCCCCCGAGTGGGGCCCCGGGACCGGCAGCAGGCAGGACACACCGGGATCCCCGGCAGGCAGCTGGGGCCGAGCGAGCCAGGGCTGCGCAGGTCAGAGCAGCCTCTGCTATTTCCTGCACATCTCGCTGCCACCCAGCCCATAAACTCACAGGATTCATAAATACAGAAATAAAACCTCCTTGAAAGCCCCGCTACAGAAAGGAAAAACCCCTCTCCTGCTGCCCAGCCCGCTTGGTTTCGGAGCGAGGTGTTCCCACAGCAAGGCTGAAACACCAGGTTTGGGGCGAGGTGTCACCACGTCACCGCGGCCCTTCACTGGAACTGCTGTGAAAGGCGGCTGAAACATTAACCTGGGCTCGCCGTGGCACCTTTCCCACCAGGAGATGAAAGCCAGCAGCTGCTGATATGGAAACCAACTGTTGGAGCCGCCGAGCACTGACACATGCGAGCGCGGAGCCACCGGCTCCTGCAAACGTGCTGCAGGAAATGACTAAACATTTAGTGCTTGTTATTGAGCAGGATTCCTGGAGACACGTAGGTGGTGTGGACAGCGTGGTATGTGCATTAAAGTGCAATTTAGGTCAATGATTCTTTGAAAGGACCATTCTTCCTTTCTCCCCCCCTCCTTTCTCCCTTCAGGGACGTTCACTATTCAAAGATTAACTTTTCCAGTTCTCTTTTCCAAACAGTTCCCATCAGCACAAAATAAAATTAAAAAGGGGGAAAAGACAGTAGGAATTACCCTGCTTTAATATTGAAATCTCTCTGCAGTTTTTTCCCATTTTATCTATTTTTAATGCTAAAAAAGAATTCCGAAGAAGCTTTAGAGGCAAGAGCGCGTGTTCAGACAAAACCAATCGTATTTCACGAGGTGTCTGAGACTCACTTTTTAACAGGTGAACCCAAAATGAGAGCCAACCCCGGGGAGACCGGCCAGATCGGGGCTGTGGGAAGTGTCAGCACAGCTCCAGCTCATGCTGTGGCGTGCCAGGGCTGCGATCCACCTTTTCCATGGACCCTCCGGTGCCCAGCGGTTCCTGAAGCACCTCCAAGAATGTGAGGCGGTGCCTCCAGCACTGCCCCAGCACACAGGGACCTCATCAGCAAACACAAATATTCTCCAAAAGCTGCTAAAAGCTCTGCTGCATAAATTCAGCATTATCTCATCGATCATATTCACGTTACTGCAAGAGGAACTGGTGCATCCACCACACTCTTGGAGCCAGAGGCTCCCTGCCCTCCTGGGAGACACGGAGACCCAGGGGAATGCCACAGGGCTGCCATGGAAAACCACTGCATCTCCTGCACTGGGAGCAGAGCCATGAGACCCCCAGATATCTCCTCACCATGGAGGGACCCTGAGACTGTTTTCAGTGGGAGCCAGAGAAATCCAACCTGGAACTGGTGGTAAATCTGCAGCAGGGCTGGGGAAGAGAGCTGGGTTTGCCAGAGGACAGGCCTCTAATGCCAAGAGAAAAGGTCTCTTTGCTAAAGAAAGATGAATAAATTATTGATGGTGATGCAATTTCCTGCAGTGAGAAATTCCGAAGACCCTTTCCAAGCAGGAATGAGAGCAGGCAGAACACTGGTCTTCTCAGGACACCTACTTTTTTTCCTCCATCCAAGGACCAGCTAAACAAATCCCAAGAAAGCTCATTTGTATCCATTTAATTATTTAATCAATAGCTCTGCTTTCAAAGCTCCTCCTCACTCGCTCCAGCAAAGCCTGGTGTCCCGCAGATCCTGGGATATCCAGGGGACAGCAAAGCTTGTTAGGTGGGGATTGTTATGGGAGGAAACCTAAATAAAATTCAGTTTAAAAGGCACGAAATTAAATAGTCAGAGCAAGGGGAAACAACAGCTGGAAGGCTTTCTGAGGCTGACCCGTGTGTTTGGGTACAACAGCTGGCTTTGAGGAGGGCAAGTGCGCGGCTGGGATGGACAGGTTATCCCAATGTCCTTCCAAAAGCTCCAAGGGTCCTGCAGCTGCCAAGCAGGCAGTGAGCAGGGCAGGCAGGAGGGAGCTGGGTGGATCATCTCCTGGCCAGGACATCACCTCCAGCAGCCTCATGCCCCGGGCATGAACTCGCCCCCTCCTGACCCCACAGATCCCAACACCAGTTGAGTCATCCTGACATTTAACGGCGCAGACTGGCCGGCTGCTCCTGGCTGTTGTTGAACCAGGAGAGGGATCACAACAAAACATAAATCCCAATAATTTTTAAAAGCTTTTTACTTTCTTTTGCAAGTCTCTTCCCCAAGTGTTTCCCGCATTTGGAGTGAGGGAATGGCTGTGGCTGACTCTGAGGTGCTGCCAATGGTGACCAGGCAGTGCTTGTGTATCAGGGAATGTTTTCTGGGAAGAATCTTTCAAATCATTGGAAAATCTCAGCTGAACTTGAGATGTGTCTCTGGAGGCTCCCATCAGCTGGGATGCACATTCCCTTGGTTAGGGGGCCCACAAGAGACTGTGAGAGGGAATTTGGACAAGGGCCTGGAGTGACTGGACAAGGAGGAATGGCTTCCCACTGCCAGATGGCAGGGATAGATGGGATACTGGGAAGGAATTCTTCCCTGAGAGGGTGGTGAGGCCCTGGCAGAGGTTGCCCAGAGAAGCTGGGGCTTCCCCATCCCTGGAAGTGTCCAAGGCCAGGTTGGACAGGGTTTGGAGCAACCTGGGCTAGTGGAAGGTGTCCCTGCCCATGGCAGGGGTGGAATGGGATGAGCTTTAAAGTCCCTCCCAACCCAAACCATTTTGTGATTCTGTGGAGTCAGGATGGGTCAGACCTATGGTAAAGGGATTGTACTTGTGCATGAACCACAGTTTCAATGGAACTTCCTCGTGGCAATGGACTACATTGGGTGTGAATCTCACAGGAGAGTCAAGGGGCATGAAAACCCACAGTAATATGCAAAAGCCCTCAAAACAAGCCCTTTGATGATACAAAACATAACACACAACTGTCATTAGTTTTCTCATGTCTGATATTTCCTTCCCCACCTCTCCCTTGCTCCCTAGTTTTGGTTTGCTCCTGATTCATATTGCTCCTGAGGTTGGGAACAGACAGTGGCACCACCAACCTCTCAACAGCAAGCTTTTCCTTGGCCAATTTTCCAGCACTGCCTCCCAAGGCCATTTGTTCTGAGGTATAAAGCCTTTTTTTTCTCTGGGAATTGATCTGGCAATGCTTTCAGGACTGCTGCCAGGGAAAGAGTGTCCCTATTGCTCCTTCATTACCATCACAGCTACCAGGACCTTTGCTGCCTGTCTCGGGATCTTGGCTGCAGTTCCCGAGCCTGAACAGTCTTTCCAAATGCAGGGAATTCCCTTTGTATAAAGGGAGAGGGACATTCACAGGAAAGCTCTGACTGCCATTCCTCAAATGTATTCCTTCATGTCCCTCCAGGCAGCCACAAACACCACCAAAGCCAGTCAGCACCTCTGTGCTGGCTCCATCAGGCTTCAAGCCTGCCCAGGATATGAAGGTCAATAAAACCCCCAGTTTTACAAGTGCAGATGCAGAAATCACCTTGCACCAAAATCAAAATACAGGAGATCTTCACTTTTTTTTCCTCTTAACCCACTTAAAGGCCTTATACAGAGAAAAAAGCATTACTGGAGAGAAAAAAAGATGTGCAAATACTGAGTATCATCAAAATAGGAGCAGCTCACACAAACGTGGTAAGGAAAAGGAGCTCCTCCATTACTCCTCCTAGGACAGGAGAAGCAGTGGGGATCACTGCAGAGTTCCTGCTCCCGGCAGCTCCTCACCCTGGTGTCTGGATCAGAGGAGCAGCAGCTCTCTCTCATCTGCTCTGTCACCACTCTGACCTTTCCCAACCACCGCTCAGTATCTTGCCTGTCACTGCCACGTACTTTTCACTCCAGACACTCTCTCTGGAGCAGTTATTACTCAGAGACATAATTGCTTAGTGCTCCCTCAAGTCACAGACACAAGACATCAGAAGACATCTAAGACTCCTGCTTCCCTGAGACCCCAAAGCAAGAAGACAAAGAATGCCTTTTCCTAGGAAAACTTCAAGAAAAATCATAGCTGTGCTACTTGATTAAATCACAAAACCGTCTCGATTCCATATTTTAAACAAGGATGACTTTGCAATAAGAATTATGTTGCCCTTTTGCAATGCATCAGCTAAACACCTCAAGTTTGGGGTTCACAGAATCACCTAGGTTGGGAAAGACTTCCAAGATCATCGAGTCCAACCTTTAAGCCTTGGTTTGGGCCCAGGGGTGGTGTGGTGTGGAGCTCACGTGCTTCCCAGTAACTGTGCTTGACCACATGACTCAGCAGCACGGATCCCACGCTTCCCAGCCCCGCTCAGCGCTCCACACACAGATCTTTGCTTTCATCTAAGAAACATAACATGGGTGGGATCTGTTTACACTGGGTGGAAGGATGTACGAGAGCCAAGCCGGGGACCGCAAGTGTTAGAAATTGGCAGAAAGGGCAGCAGCTGTTATGATGCAAAAGTACATATTTGCCTGAAGACTCTGGCTAGAAAACCATCAGAGAAATCCAGACTGATTCATGCTCTGCACCCTTCCCAGATGACTTCCGCCGGCCACGCCAGCTCCTGCAGCGGCCGGAGCCCAGCCGGAGCCTCGGGCCAGCTGTGCCACGCGGGCCATCGGCCCACACCACGGCTGGGACAGGCACTGTCCGTGCCAATTAAACACGGGCTGCTGGGCCAGAGAGATTTCTCTTTAATCAAAGTACAGCAGTGAAGTCAGATATTAAACGATGGTTTAACTACAGCATCAACAGCTGAATCACAGCGGCTGAGCAAGCAACCAGTGCCAGACAGTCCCTGCTCCCCCGGTGCCTGGTGAGCCCCAGGGGAGCAGGTGAAACCAGGCAGGAAGGCTCAGGGCTCCAGCACCTGCACTGCCAAACCCACCCAGCGACAGTCCCGTGGCAGGGCCAGGAGAGAAATGCCCACGTACTCCCTATTTGCAAGTGGGAGTAAAACACTCTAAGCCTCATCTCTGTGACTTGATGCAGAACAAACCTCCTCGTTTGAGGGACAAATGTCAGGGAAGTGGGAGAAGTTGCCCTTCAAGATGTGAAGTCTTGGAAATGTGGGCTGAAGTTTGAGCTCATCAGGAGACTCCACAAGTTAATTTACAGTCTCTAAGCACGCCCCTCCCTCACCCTTCCGAGGATGAGGAAAAGACAGAGAAACACTTCCCTGGGGTTTCTTTGAGGTTCCACTTCAGGTTTCTCTGTTTGCATGTGATATTAAATGAACATAAAATAGTGCCTGAAGAAGCTTTCACCATCATCTGTCCTGGTTTCGGCTGAGGCAGAGTTAATTTTCTTCCCAGTCACTGGTACAGGGCTGTGCTTTGGATTTAGGATGAGAATAATGCTGATAACACACTGATGGTTTAGCTGTTGCTGAGCAGTGCTTACATTAAGTCAACAGCTTTTCAGCTTCTCACCCCAAAATAATTTCCCCTAAAATGTTCATAAAGATGACAGTTAGCACGGATTGATGGGGTTTCCCAAGATTTGCAATTGTGGCTGCCACATCTCAACTCTCAGTGAAAGGTGTTTTTTCCCCCCACTAGCCATACATTCCAGTATTTCTTTGCTAGCAGCAACACTTTTGGGGGGCTTCTAATTCTACCCAGCAGTATTCTCAGAATCAAGCACCAGTCCTAGATATATCATATTGACCAGCAGTTCTTGCAGAGAAATAGCAGCAAGCCTCTCGGAATGTCCTGCCTCTACAGAAATGAATGGGAAAGACTCCTTGGGAATATTTGGTTTGAGTAAAACCTGCCCTAGGGTGACTTGCTCTGTTCTGTTGGTGGCAGAACGACCTGTGGAGCTCCGTGTGTGACAGCAGCAGGTTGAGCAAGACCACCCCGGCACGAGGGGTGAATTTTATGCCCATGTTGTGTTCCCAAGGTATCCTCATTCCCTTCAAGTCAGGAGCAGAATTTGGGGGAACTGGCTGCTATTTGCTGGGGGGCGGCAGCCTGTTTTTTCCCACAGTGCTCACAACAAGGCCTCTACTCACAGTAACGTCAGCAAACTCACCCAGCCAGGACTGAACGCCTGAGCATGTTGCTCAACCACACCACAGGCAACAAAGCCATCAGCTGACAAACCCTCCAGCACAGCCCTCTGAGCAGGATGGGAGAGGGCCAAACACCAGTGCCATCAGCAGCTGAACCACTTGGCAGCTGCTCTGCCTTCCCTATCTGATGGGGTTTGCCTGCACAGCTCGCACAGACCTCCCCAGACCACCCGTGTGTGGAGAACCACCTCACCCCTCTGAGGGCTCCAGCACCAGCACTGGGGCTGAAAAGCTCTGGTTCTAGGCTTAGTTGTCTGGAGGGACATACTGCCAGCAGGGCAGGGGACCCCTGGCACAGCTGCCCTGGTCTCCTCCACCAGTGAGGAGCTCCGTGCCCCACAGCCACCACATCCCCCAGCACGAGGCTGCCTGACTGCAGAAAGCAAGTGCTTGAGAATCCAATCACTGAGGGTACCACGTGCACATTCCCACATAACCATGGCCCTTTGGGTTGTGCCCTATGGAATTTGGATGAATTGCAATAAGGAGTCCAATGCACAATAAAGAAATGCAAGAATTTCCCTGCTTTTGTCTCCCTCCTCCTTTTCAGTTTTGCATCAGCTTTTTCCCCTCTCCTGCATTAATTTCAAACTCCCTCCCTTTCCCTGCAATTACAGCACAGAACCTCCCAGCAATGCAGTGATTTCTCTCCAGCCTGAGTATACTGCCCACACTGGATTTATGCTGTGTTTGTTTATTTGATGGCCCAGTTAGGAAACTTGGAGTGGGAACTGTGCACGGGATACACATGGATCACAGCAAGACCTGGCAAGAGCACCTGGGAACTCTCTGGCCTCCAACCAGTGCAGCGTCAGGCCATGCTGCATTCACAAGGAAAACAAGACAATATCACTGCCATTCTCTGTGAGAAAAATCACCCATTTCAACAAGACTACAGACAGAGCTGGGTGACCAGTGCCCGGCCTCAGGCCACTGACAGCCACAAGGTTCCCAGCCCTGGTTTCTCCATGGGCTGCAGCCCTCAGCACCAAACTTCACTTTCTTCATGTCTGTCTCATTGCTGTGAAAACTGCAGCACAGAATCAGAGAATCCTAAAACAGTTTGGGTTGGAAGGGATATTAATGCTCATCCAATCTCAGCCCTGCCATGGGCAGGGACACCTTCCACCAGCCCAGGTTGCTCCAAGCCCCGTCCAGCCTGGCCTTGGACACTTCCAGGGATCCAGGGGCAGGCACAGCTTCTCTGGGCAACCTGTGCCAGGGCCTCCCCACCCTCTGAGTAAAGAATTTCTTCCAAACATCTAATCTAAACCATCAAGGATGCTGGTTCCATGTCTCCAACCTTTGTAACTAGTCTGTAGTTAATCACATCCACCTCACAGGCTTTGCTAGTGCTGACAGTCCTGCTCCTCCACTTTCTGTCCCTTCTGTCACAACAAACTGTTTGGATGCTGTAGGAAGCATCAAGGACATTTCTCTTAGTTTTATATAAACAGAAACTCCTGTGGGACTCTCTGCCTGGTTTAGTTTTGTTTTACATGACACAGAGCAGCACAACCAACAGAGAAGAACACAGAATCTGGCCCACAGGTATGAAAATCTGCCATGAAGGAGAGTCTCCATCAACCCTCCCTGCTCTGAGTTCAGGTGCTGGCCAGGCAGGCACAAGAAGAGGTTTCTCCTCTGGCCACCACCCAGCATTAAAGAAAAGCCAAACCCAAGCACCTGGTTCCTACCACACTCGTACCATTTCTGCTCCCACCTCCAAGGCCCACGACTTACTTTGATGCTATTCCGAAATCTCCTTCTCCCAGCTCCAAACCAAGACTTGAAATTATTAGAGGGAGTAATGCCTCTCAGGGCAGAATGCAAATTTAAAACACTTGTCCCAAATAACAGGAGGTAGTAATTAGGTTCCTGCACTTCCCAAGCAGCATCCCTGAGCTACACCCTTTCGTGCTCTGCTCCACTGATGAAGGACATGTGCTGTGCCATGCTGTTAAAACACAGACTGGTTTTCCTTATCTGTGTCATAAATCAGCTGCTCTCTTTTAATTTTCCTCCTTCCCTCTGTCCTGTGGTCTCTGAGCTTTGCTCTCTGCATGTTTCAACCTTTTGCTTCTTGTTGCTGTCCTTTATCCTGGTCCTACTTTTTTTTTCCTTTTCCCCTCAAGGTGCCTGCTTCCTTAAATAGTTCCCTCTCTCTTACTCCTTCCTCCCTTTCCTTAACATCTTCTCTTTCTCACAGTTACCCACTGTCTCCTTCCTCTTCCCCGGGCTTTCCTGCAAGGCCAATTTGCATTCTTTCTCAATCACATCAAACAGGAGATTTCAATTTAGCAGCAATCAGGGAAACACCTCAGACATCCACATGGCATCAAAGCCTTCTGCCACCTCCGTTCCCAAAATCCCACTGAACTCTTGGTTTGTGAAGCAGAAGCTTGGATTCACCTTACAAGGAGGTGATGCTGCCATCACCCCCTGGCACTGAGCCATTCCCAAAGCCACCCCTCTGCTCCGGGTGACTGTGTCTGGTCTGACCATACACACATCATCCCACATCTCTTCAGGCCAGGAAGGGCAGCTCTGCTGCTCTTGCCATGCAAAAAAAATGAAGTGAAAGATGCTGATTGCCAGAGGATGAGGCTGAGCTTATGGCTGCAGCAGGACCAGATGCCTGAGGCAAAATAACAGGGACACTGGTTCCTTGCCCAGCTCGTGCCTGTGCCCTCAGGAAGGACAGAAAGCTAAAGAAGACAAGTCTTTGCGTGGCTTTTCGGAAGTAAATACGTTCATTATAATCTGGTTACAATTCCTTACAAATACACATTAAGGTTAGCTCTGGAATCAGGGAATGGTCATGGATCTCCTCAAGCACAGGATTTGTGTTTAAGAAACTCCATTGTTACAGTAAATCTACAAAGAAAGTGTCCAGCTGGGGTAGTGCTGCTACAAGAGCCTCCAGTTCACATTGTTCATCCCCACTGCCATGTTAAAGACCAGCTGAAACTGAAATTCCAGGTAAAATATGTCAACCTAGAAACAGATGTTTTCAAAAAGGCAGATGGAAGCACACTGAGTATGGTTCTACATATCACTTTTTCACTCTCAAATTCTTTAAGGTAGAATTTACAGGGAAAACCATCTCCAGACCCTCTAAATAAAGTCTCAGCCAAGGGTTCATGTGCTGAGAAAGCAGAGGGGAAGCAGCCTGGTGCCAATTAAACCCACCCAAAGGTCCAGAACTTGTTCTGCAGGCCGGCCAGAAAATTCGCTGGAATGATGTATCAGTTGCTATGTTTTTTTTAAGTTTTCTAATTAATCTGGACATTTACTTGGTCTGACTTTTGAGACGCTCGCCTGCACTTTGATCCTTCTGCAGCCACCAGGACAGCTGGAAAACAGCTTTGTTTTAAGCTGAAAGCAGAGCTTTTGGGTCCTCACCCATCAAGTGTAGGGGCTCTGGACGTGCCACGAGCCTTGCAAAGCCAGGACGGTGCTCCTACAGCAAAGGTGGGAAGATCCATGTGCCAAGGATGTGCCATCACTGCCGGTACTGGGGGCAATGAGCTGTGTCAGCCTTATCCTGTGCTGGATGGAAGGGTAATGGTGGAGAGGGCTGCTCTGCACCCTGGAGCGAGGAGGGGGCATGGGGACACGTGGGGCAGCACTCCAGTCTCAGCTGCAGCTGCAGGGGGGGTCTGAGGGACGCTTGTTCCAAGAGTCCCTGACACATGCCTACTCCAGGACCGGCAACCTCCTCCCACCCAGCCCAGGGCTGATTTCACATCCTTCCAGCCCGGCATCCCTTCCCAAAGCTGCGGGAAGTGCTGTAACGCAGCTGCTACAGCGGTGCTTCCCGACATGCGGCCAGCCCGCTGCCCAGTCCCTCCTGGTGGCTCCCCGTGTGGAATCGTGGCCAGAGGCCCGTGTCCGCTGTGCCCCCGGGGCCCCCCGCCGGCCCCGAGCCCCAGCTGAACAGCGAGCGCACGGGAGCAGCGCCGGCACCTCCGGCAGGAAACACAGCGCAGAACTCGCTCTATTTTAGTCCCGTCAAGGGTCTTCTTGGAAGCGAGGCAGAGCCCGGCTGCGCAGAGTTAAGAATGAATCCCTATTTTTAGCCTGTCCTGGGTGAGGTAAGTGCGCGTGAGTCAGACGCCGGCGTGGGATGTTGCATAAGCCGGGCCTGCGCCGCAGCTCCCGGCGCACGGGGGTGCGAGGAGGAGGATGGAGGGAGCCTTCCCTCGCCGCTTCCTGGCATTGTCGTTTCAAGACAGACCCTTCACGGTATTTAAATGCAGGGTTCTTTCTTCCCTTCCCCCCCCCCCCCGAAAAATTTAATTAGAAACAGCAGTAGGCTGGTTATGTAATGTGATTAATTGCAGCATTAGAGTGAAAAAATATAGGGCATACAGGTCTTAAAGATTCACATGCAAAGTCATGTGTGGGAGTGAGAGAGACAAGGGTGAAACACAAGACTTATCTGTTTGATTAGGTGCTTTTCACGGGGCAGTGATTTATTCCCCGAGTGATTTCGTCAGAGGAATCTGCAGATAGCTAAAGCAAAAAAAAAAAAAAAAAAAAAAAGGAGCAAATAAACATCCAGGAGACAAGGGACCAAAAGTGCTTTCACAGCACCTCTAAAGGTTAGTGCTGTACCTGTGAGCAGGACCTGCCCCTTAATAGTGCTCACTCACACCAATAAAAAGGAGGTTTTCCACTGAGTCATGATGAAGAGCTGCAGACGCACGCAGACACTGCAGCGAACTTTCACTATGCTGGAACTTTATCCGACGCAATATGTGAAGCTTCAGGATGAGTTTTTTTTCCCCTGCCTTTTGTGAGCCTCTCTGCAGGGAAGCCCCGGAGCCCAGGCTGGCATTCCCTCCCACCGGTGACCTCCAAACCGCCGGCGCTGGCGGGCGCAGCGCTGCAAATGGTGCTGCTGTTGATTAAATCCAACCCAGTTCAATAGTGGCAAGAAGTCACCGCCGTGTTTGATTGCTCAAGTGTCCTATATGTCCATGTCTCCGTTGCAAAACAGCAGCTGTCTGGGTCTGACTGAGCAGCCCCACCACAAAAAGGAGCCTGGCGAGGCTGAGTGAGTGCTGCTGCGACTCGAGGAGGCATATCTGGCTGGATTTTAGCATTGCAGTTTTTCAGAGTGAAAGAACTGCTGTTAATATTCATGGAAGGGAAGATGAAAAAGCACCGGAGAAGGGAGCTCGTGGCAGGGTACCAAGGATGTCTCAGCAGGTTTTATCCTGTGCTCTTGCTGGGAAGAGGAAGGTTCACAGCCTAAGTGCGGCTGTTCTTACACTATAGATATTCTCCAGGATTGCCTTAATGCCAGCTACCCCTAAACTCAAATCAGAGGCTCCGGTGAATGAAGTATTAATTTAAGGCAGCCTGAGCTCCCTCTGAAGTGAAGGCTCTCCCCTTGGTGAGCTCAGTCTAGTTCCACAAAGCTTAATTCCTGGTAGCCTTAGCTGTAAAGCCACGGTTGGAAACTCAAAAACCTCTAGACTTGATCTCTCCTGAATAAAACTTCATTTGCTACAGCCGTGCAATGATTTCCGAGGCTTTGGATTTGTCAAGCCGCAAAATGCCAAGATTAATTTAAAAACAGCTTTAAAATTACCTCAGGCTTGTGTCTTGTTTCTTGCTTTACTAATAAGAAAAACACTAAATGATTCATATTAGAAAATAGATTTCAACAGTCTTCTCAGGCAGGCCCGGTGCTCACTCGGAGTCGAGGCACCCTGAGTGATAAACACAGAAATTCCCTCCCACAAGGCTTCCAGTCTTACTGGAGCCATAATCTAGGGCGAGTGAACTGGCCAAGAAGTCCCAAGCCACAAGCTGGGTTGTGCAGCTCCATGGCATTGCAATATTCCTCAGCTGCTCTCCTGCACTGCTAAAGCCTTCCTCCCCCTGCACAGGGTAGCCAAGCACAGAACACAGCTGTGGAGTCAGCATTTGACTTCATCTGTCCCAGTGCATGTGTTAGGTATCACTTGAGCACATTTCCTTCTGCAGGACCTGTTTGTACAAAATTATCAGGCCAGATCCTGAAGATGCTGCTCGCTGAAACTTTCCCTGGAACCATTTTCCAGTGGAAAGTTTTTCGTCTCTTAGAAACTGGACAAAGCAAAACTGTTCAGGTCTGTCAGTGCTATCTCAGTGCACAGTAAAATATCTCTTGAAGAAATCAAGATCAAAGCTCGTACAATTAGAGACAAACCAAAAGCAAGGGCACCTTTACTGAAGCTCATTAAAAACATCCTTTGTACTGTTCTCCTGCGTGGCACCCAAAGTCTCACGAATGTGGTCTAATGAGAATGCAGTGAGGGTTTTTTTCCTTCGGTATTTTCCTTTTCCATAGTTAGCAAATGTCATAGTTTAATTAAGGGATGTCAAAGGCACAGAGCGCTGCCCCGAGATAATCGTACCCTGCTGCTAAATAAATGCTGAGGTGAAGACAAGCAGGAACAGCCACCGTGCAAACGTGAAATCATCAAGAGAGGACAGAGTCCAAAAATGGAACTGACAACCCTTCACTTAGAGAGGTGGGAGATGCTTTTGCCACCTTTGGAATGGGCCCCTCCGCCTGCATCCCCATCACAGCCGACTCCTCTCCTGCCTGTTCTTGCTCCCACGTTGTCCCTTGCAGGAAGGTTCACTCCCGAGTGTCTCCCAGGTGTCTTCAGCACCAGGTACACGCTGCTGCCACAGCCCTGTTGGAGCAGCCAGGGACAGGCAGGAACACTGGCTCCCGGCTCCCAGCGCTGCCACCCCTCTGCTGGGAGCCCTTTGCCAAACCCGTGCTGAAGTCTTGACCTCCAGCCTTTCAAATCATCACAAAGGCTCCTGCTGGCTTCCTTCAGGCCTTACCAACAGCCTTTAATTTAGTCTTTAAAAGCATGCAGGTCTTGATTTATCAATATTTACCAAAGCCCTTCCAGTCTTTGGCTCTTTGATTTTACAACCTTTTATGATTCTGGCTAGATAAAGTTTTCTTTTCCTGAAAAACAACCTAACCAACTGTCTGCTCCTCTCTCTTGCTGTGTGAGCTTGCTCTCATGGGACGGTTGTCTCCCTCTCCTTTCCCTTTTCCACTATTGATCTGATCCTTCCAGCAGCAGTTTTGAGCTAACAGCTGTCTCTGTGCTGTGCCCTCCGATGAATCCATGACCTGCAAACCATCCTTATTTCTTGCTTGTCATCCTTGTCTGGGTTCATTCATGGGTGACTTCATAGAACATTTTTTTAGAGGGGTGGTCTATGCATTATTTCACCAATTAATCCCATTTCTCAGCTTCTGTGGAGAGAAGACGGTACAATATCTTATGGATTCCCTGTCTCTTCAAAATTATCTCAAAATTAATATACAGTTACTGTATTTCCAGCAAGTATTTTCTTTTAATAGAAAACGTGCCCTAAAAATAGCACTCTGTAGAAGTTCATCAACACAAAGTGCTCTGAAGATGGCTGGGCAGGGCTCAGGTCCCTATTAGGTCTCAATCTCTATTCCTGATGAGGAGATCATCAGCCATGCAGAAATAAAAGAAAACATCTTTGTGGAATCACAACACCTCCTACAACTCCCTCTCAGCACTCCAGACAATGCCAGCATGGGGTTACAGCATTTCCAGACTCCACAGGGCAAGCAAGATGGATAATTTTTCTTGGATCCTGACTGATTTCTCACTGCATTATTAACAAACAGATGTATTATGTAAACTTTATTTGACCCACTGGTGAGGTTCTTCAAGTGGGACCACCCCACAGAGGTCCCTGGGCGAGGGGTTCATTAAGCGATTGTGCACAACAAAGAGGAGCCAAATTAATTCCTTCACACTGAAAACCAGCATGTCTTCTGAGCCAGGAAACAAAAGGATTTCCATGGCATTCCTCGACAAAACTATCAATCATTTCATTTCCGTGAAACCAGCTTCATAAAATATTCTGTGGTTTTACCAATAAACTGTGATTAAACCAAGCCCCCATACTGCTTAATTGCACTTATTAGCAAGCCAATTGTCTGTCAGATTTATTTTGTTATGTGAGCCACGCTCATCAGAAAGAGCATGAGATTTTTAATCAAATCTGTGATACTCGCCACAAGACAGACTTTTGAAGGGCACAACTTTACCCAAACAAGAACATTCATCATCTCTGGGCACAGAGGAGAGATGGCTGTATCTTGGTATATATCTGGTTGTATAAAGATTTATCTCCTCCATCATGCTCTGACTATAATGTATCTGCAGACCTGCTTGATGGACCTTCAGGTGAGCCCGAGGCTGACCTGAAGCAGCATCTCAGGTTCCTGCCCGGGTGGGGGGAGTCACAACACACAGCCAACCCCAGCACATAAATCCTTGACAGAAACGCAGATTTACAGCCACAACAAGTAGGACTTTTAGCAGAGTGCTGGGAATACTCAACCCAAGACTTAATGTGGGGAGTATCTCAGTAAGAACGGCTTCCCTGACACACCAACTGCTTCCACGGAGGACGTGCCACGGCAGGCAGCTTTCCGAAGGCACCCATCCCTTCTGTGATGCTCCACAGGGCTCTGTGGGCACCTCATCTCCCAGGGAGACATTGAATGTGCCTGCTGTTACCATGGCTTTGTGAGACCTTAAGCAACCACACTGTGCTCACCAGGAAATGGTGCCATCGGTGCAGGCACTGCTCGGTGCTGAGCCCAGCCCGACGTGGCAGGACCACTGCTCTGTGCAGCCTCCACACCCTGCCACGGCACATCCCAGCACGGCCTCTCTCCATGTCCTCCCTTACTCATACGCCTCTAGTAACATTTAGGATCAGAAATTCAAGTTAACTCTTCCCTAAAAGTCTGCATGGCAGATTCAATTCCACAGTTAGTTAGACCCAAGATTAATTTAACCCGCTTTTCGTTTCAGTGGGGTTACTCAAAGACAGTTTTCAGTGGAATACGAGCCCTCAGCTTGAAACAAATGCCTTGTGTTTGCTGACAAGGAGGTGAGTGAACCATGAGACTAAGGAAACCCCATTTCTTGCAAACCCAGGAGAGTTCCACTCGCAAGAGTTTGGGTCCCGCAAAGCCACAAGGATTGTAAATGTCACAAAGTCAAGCACTTCAGTATCACTCTGCCTCCATGGGTCTTTCCCTCCCTCCCTGGTGTGAACACGCCCATGCCCAAAGACTGTCACTGTGCTTCTTTCCCAGCTGGGACAGCTGGATGGCTCACTACCTGTTCCACCAAAATTCGGCTCCACAGCTTGGTCTGCTCTGTGAAATGTGCCTGGTCCAGCACAGAGGTGCTTGGTGGGCTCACGGACACGGGCAGAGGTCACGACAGCGTTGGCTCCCTGGCAGACGTGTTCTCTGTTGGACTCTGGCCTCGCTCCCCGCTGGCACACAACCCCTGTCACTGTTGGATGGTGCCTGTCATTAAGATTTCTTAGGTCACAAAAACGCCATGATTGAACTTTCCTTCCAGACATTTATCTTAATATCCCACATGCATCTTTAACATGCCACCCTGTTCTTATTGCTTCCACGAATGTTCCAGACAGGACTGGTACACTGATCACAAAGGTTGTCCAGCACTTCCCACCGTAAACTCCCTGTTTTAAGTTGATTATAACTTTGAAAAGCTTCACTGGTTCTCTCAATCAAAGAAACAGGCGGGCAGGGATATTTTATCCACGCTAAAACAATTCTACAGTTGTTTTTTGTGGAAAAGTCGGATGCCAACATGCCTTGCACCCAAAGCCTGGCAGTGGAGGGATGGCTGAGCTCTGCCATTTTAACAACACAATCTGCCTGATGAGCTGATAACTGCTAAGCTTCTGAGAAGCTGCAGCTTGCTCACTTCTCAGCAGAGGTTTGCTAGATGCTCCCAGCTAAATTCTCCAAGGATTTCATCCGTGTGAGGGCCAGCAGGCTCTACTCTGCAACTGCAGATGGGCTGGGCTCAGTCCAGGCACTTGGACTGAAGATGGGACATTTAAACTCCTTGTGTTCCCGGGGACCCTTGGGGGTGGAAGCTTCCCCAGCTGAGCAGCAGGAGGACAAAAATCTCCACTTGCATTTGAGAAACTGCCATTTGTTTTACCATAAACTCATTTTTTTCAGAAACTGGTAGAGAATGGTAGGGCTAGAAGGGAGACTGGGAGCCAGGCAAGGATGTAAGAACAAGCAGCCATGAGAGGTGAAGGCAGAGGAACAGCCTGAAGGACAGAGTCCTGATGTCCCCAAGACCAGTGTCTGGCAGTTCCCTTTTAGAGCTTGGACCAACTCTCACTGCTCCTCCACCATCTGCAGGTGTCCATGAAACCTCCTGGCACAGTGCAGATGAGCATGGCAAAACGTGCCCCAGAGCTGGGCTGGGGGCACGTGGGGCTTTTACAGCCTCAGGCCACACTAAATAGCAAAGGTAAAGCAGAACACTGATCCTTATTCATTAAGGAGCACCATCCACTCTGCTTGCCGGCGAGACAGGGCTCTGTGCAAAAAGCGGGAGATGAATATCTAATAAGATTTCTAATCCATGCCCAGAGATAAGCCAAATTAATTTTGCACAGGCATCTCTTTTCAGTCCTGGATTTGGCAGCCACAGAATTGGCCTTTGAGGAGTGTTTCGTGTCTGTACATTAATCATCTGGGGCTTCACAGCGTCAGCTGTGGTACAGGTGGGGACAATAATGACCAAGGAGCCATTTGTGTGTGGAAAAAAACAAATGGTGGAGACAGCAGGACAGCGAGGTACCACAGGTGGGTGAAGGAGGGTCACCAATCACACCTGGAGGTAATTTGAAGGTTATGTGGAGATCTCCAATATTGGAACCCCCCAATATCTGAAGGGGGCCTACAAGGAAGCTGGAGAGAGACTCTTCATCAGGAACTGTAGTGACAGGGCAAGGAGTAATGGGTAAAAATTGAGGGAGGGGAAATTTAGGTTAGATATTAGGAAGAAATTCTTCCCTGTGAGGTTGTGTGGGTGCAAAGAAGGAAATTTTACATCCATTTTACGCCATTTCTCAGAATTTCCAGAGCAGGACGCTCTTACATCAGCAGGAATGTTGCCTGGGCCAAACATCCACCATGTGTCCTTCAGGTGAGGAATTCACACAATTTCTGTGGAAAGCTGAGGGGGAGGGTGGTGAGATGAGGGAGCTGAAGGGTCCGTGAGGGTTTACACGGTGTGTGAGGGGAGGGATCCCCTCCTGCGGGTCCGGGAGGGATCGCACAGTATGTGAGGGATGGTTTTCTCTCCCGCGGGTCCGGCAGGGATCGCACGGTGTGTGAGGGATGGTTTTCTCTCCCGCGGGTCCGTGAGGGATCGCACGGTGTGTGCCAGCCCCAGCCGCCCCTGAGGCGGCCCCGCGGGCGGCGGTGCCGGCGCTGAGGGCGGGCCGGAGCCCCGAGCGTGCCGGGCCATGCGGAGCGGAACGTGACGGGGCCGGCCCGCGGGGGGAGCGGGGGAAGCGCCGCCTCCCCGCCCGTCCCGATCCCTGTCCCCGCACGGGGCCGGGCAGGCGGCCAAGGCGTGTCGCTGGCGGGCGGGCGGCCAGCGCTCCCTCCCTCCCTCCGTCCGTCCCCCGCGGGCACGGCCCGTGTCCGCCCGCCTTCCTGCCGCCCCCGCCGCCGCCTGGCAGCCGCCCCGCGGGGGTTTCCAGCCCCGCCGCCTCTCCCAGCCCGGGGGCAAAAAGAGGAGACCCCCCCCCCCCCCAAACAAGGAGCTGGGTCCGCCCCGGGGTCCCAAAGGGCTTTGGGCTGACCCCCGTTCGACGGGGTGGGGAAGGGGGTGCAGCCCCCCAGCAGCCGGGCAGGGACCAGCTGCTTCTCATCGCCGCCCGTCCCTCGGGCCCGCTGCGAGCCGGGCTGTTCTCACCCGGTTCAGGATAAAATATAAACACAGCACTGCCAGGTTTTATAAGTCGAACCCCAGGACTGTCTCATGGGCAGCGGGCAGAGGAGAAATGTCCCCCCGCGTCCCCGTCCGGAGCCCGGGCTCCCCGCACGGCCGCGAACGTGCCCGCTGTGCTGAGCCTGGCACGGCGCTGAGCTTCGAGTACAGTCGTGCCGAGTGTGTTATTTTGGAAATGTTGAGCTCACCTTTTGCTAAGCACATTCCCCAGAGACTTCGGGAGGTGCAGCAGGCATTTAAAATAGAAGAACATGTGAGACCTTGTTCTCTCCAAAAGGCCTAAGCGTGCGCTTGCATAATATTCAAGTGTTATCCCCGTAATTGCATTAGATTTTACTTTTCACAATAATAATAAAAAAGTTCAGCTAGAACTTCAGTTTGCAGAAACTAATACTGCTTTTTAACATTTTATAGATAATCTGCTTTTAAAAAAAATAGCTTATTCGTGAGAAGCTCTGTTTCTCAGGCTGTTACCTTGCAGTTTATTATTTATCAGTGCAGAACTGCAGTTACTTGAGATCTGACTGATCTACTTGACTCGGGCTTGCAAAGATGATGTGATTTTCCAGACTTTTTGTAGTGGGACTTATATATCTGGAAGCCAGTGGGAGATTTATGGCTGTAACATCACGTCTGATGTGTCAGTGCCATTAGTGGCATTCCAGGCTGGTCTTAGAGGCAGCTTCTGCCACACTTGATGCATTATCGTGGTTCAGCAGGAATTGGTAATTTAGCACAATCGATGTCTTGCTTCCTTGAAGAAAGAAACCTTTCATGGTTTTTAATTCAGTGCCTCCTAATCTGCTGCAGGTGTTGTATTTCTCCAATATAAGCCTGCAAGTTGTTCCATCTCTTAAATAAAATATTCTTAATATATAAGTGATGCCTTATGTAAACCTCCTTGAGCCCTGTCAGTGCACAGCAAAAGTGTCTGACACAGTCTCTCTTAAAAACAGTATGAAATGTAGTTCAAATTTCTTCGTGTTTGTTCCAGTAATGAGGGAAAAGCAATGATGGTTAACAAGAACCAAGAGAAAAATCCCCAGCACAGTCATTTTTTAAATCAAACAGAGAGGTTGTGCCAAGCCAAGAGGGAAAAGATTTTCTACCGTATTTTCACATGACTCTGGGATATCGAGGGGGTTGAAGGAACTGCTGCTGCCCTTCCTTGCACCAGAACCATCAGTGGGTTAAACGTGGGCATACCTGGGCAGGTGTCCTGGCTGGATGCATGAAGGCGTCTGTGCTGGGAGCTGCTCCTGCATCCCGGTGTCCCCTCTGTGCAGTCAAGCCTCCAGGGGGCTGGCCAGTGCCTGGATGTGCTACACAGGGGGACTGCATCCATAATTATATCCATAAATACATCCATAACTATTAATAACTGATTCTGTAAGAAAATAGAGCTGGTGGAGATGAGTTTATATCAATTTTTCTCCCTAGCAGCAATTAAAACTTCCATGGAGGCAAGCAGAGGTTTGGGAAGATATTTATATGTATTTTAAAATATATATTATATTCAATTATATAATGAAAATTACATAGTATATATAACTGTTATATATTAATATACTTATAGAAATATAAAACATGATAAAGGAAGTTTAGTGCAACGTGGGGCTTCTTACTTCAAGAGAAAATGTTGAAGTGTTATCAGCAAATGGTTACTGCAAGTACCAGCGACTTTGCCAAATGTGTTTTGGTGACTGTACCAGCTTTCCTACTTGATGGCCGCTTTTTATAATACATGTGTTTTCTGGGAGCAAAGCTGGCTGCTCCTGCAGTAGAGGACACAGAAGGCAGCGAGGCAGAACTGGCAGCGCTGTGCTCACCCTCACCCTGACCTTCGCTCTGCGGTACCCGGCGCCTTCCAGCCAACAACGTGACTAATAGTGAGCAATCCTACACGGCCAGAACAAACCAGGCTGGGGATGTACAAAGGATCCGAAACTCCTGCTCTAGAGCTGCTGGCAGCTAGAGAAAACAACCTATTAGAATCTACTAATTGCCCAGAAAGTGGATCAGTGCTGCGTCTTCGTAATGAACTTGCAGCTTTTTCCGTAGTACAGGAGAAGGGAAACCCAAATCCCAGCAGTGCTGGTGCAGAGGTGATAGTAATATGGAGAAACCTGGTAAAAGTCTCTTAACATCCTATGCCAGGAATCTCCCTTCCCACCAAAACATGTGGAAAAGAAATTGGTAGTACAGGAATGGAGAAGGACAAAAAAGGTCTATGAAATAATTGGCCATTTCGTATTTAAATCACTTCTCTGCAGCTTCTGTGCAAAGTGTGAGCCAGATGCGAATCAACACTGCTGAGTCATGGCCAGTGTGGGGGGGGGGGAAAAAGGTTATTTAAAATGGGACCCAAAAACTAATGTGAGGGAGAGAAAAAAAATCATCCTGAGCTTTTGAGTTTGGAATTTGAATCACTCCTTCACAACAGTCCCAGGGTACAGTTAGGGGATGTCAGTATATATATAGGGGACATCTTGATATATAGCATATCAAGATAAGAAATGCTTAAACAATTTAAACACTTAAAAAGCCAAAATTATTGTAAATAGCAGAAAAGAAATAGTAAAAACATTTTTCATCTCAGCATCTTAGAAGAGCTTACCAAAAAAGTCTCCAACTTCTTAAAATCAAAAGTACAGCAGAGTAGATGAGAAAATCTGAATAGTAGTGAAACCAGCTATCGGCTCTAGGGATGTTTTATATAAAATAAGAATGTTTCAATGAAAAGGATATGATTATCTAAGCCATTCTGGGTTCCTTTCTCTAAATATTTTGGGGTTCATCCTGCAGAGGTTCTGGTTTAAGATTAAGACAGACATAGACTGCAAGGTTTATCTTCTCCCTGTTTTTTCCCAGTACTGAGGACACAGGATGGTGTTTGTGGCTCCGGGGAGAAAATCTGCTTTGCTGCTCCAGGAAAACAACACTTAGCTTTCCATGCCATTCCCCCTGCCCGTCTCTGGGAGCGGCGTGGCCACTTTCCAAGGTGGGGAGGCTGGGGCTAGCTCAGCCAAGGGCTTTGGTGCAGGGATGGATTGGGAGTGAGGGTTATCACTGCCCTCTGTGGCTCTGTCTCTCAGGAGGGGGACAAAGTCCTCCTCGTCACTCAGGCGTCACTCCACACTTATCTTCAAAGGCCGGTGGTTACGGAGCTGTAACAGGGCAGAGGGAGAGAGGTGGGAAGGAGGACTTTGGGCTGAACCATGGCCACACCAGCCAGCGTTGAAGTTGGGGTGCTCAGGGAGCCTTGGCCAGCTCCCTTGAACTGGCATGAACATTCTGGCTGTTGGTCCCTGGCACAGCTCTTCACTTGAATTCCCGTCCTGGTTGTTCTGGTGGCTGGGGTTTAGAAATCTGATTGAAGACAATCTTTATCTGGGTTGTTTCTTGCCAATCACATCCTTCCACTCGGGCATTTTCCCACCTTCCCCTCTTAGTTTCGGCGAGGCCACCTGAGGAGAAGCATCCCTGGCCAGGTTTGGGCAATGACTGACTCTGAGTGGGTGTCAGGAGAAAAACCCCTGAGCATTCAAGTGAAGGGCAGGAGCGCCAGCTGTAGTAGGGTTTATATTCTACCGATCATGGGACTTTGGGTCGTTTCCTATCTGTTTTTCAGTAACATGTCTGGCGGTTATAAAATGAGCAGTATTTATCTGACCTGGGAGGCAGAGACGTTACCTCATTGTCACGGGGTCAGTGGCAATTAGACTGCAAAGCCCAGCCAAGCAGTGCCTCTGGGTACAATAGTCTGTGGCAGCTTAACCTTTACGGTCAGCGCTGCTGCGTGGGGACAGCCCGGCAGGGCCCCGCTGAGCCAGGCTGCCACTGGAATGGCCACAGCAGAGAAGGCCCTTTCCTCCCCAAACCCCTCCCGGGCGGCTGACACACACTTACCTGTGTGTATGGCAAAAGACTGCAATATATTCATTTAGGCAGGATGGATGGGTTAGTGGCTTGTATCGACTCAGCCTCGATTTTGAGTTAAAAATTAAGTTCATCCCCAAGAAGGTGTAAGTAAGGACTGAGTGTAACGCAAGTACAGTAACTTATAGACGTCACTCATCCCATATTTACCGTAAACACGGTGTCCAAAGGTGAGGAGCCAGGTCAGCAGCTGTGCACAGCGTCACCAGCTCGAGGGGAGAGGCAGCCGAATTTCACCTGCCCCTGGAGAAGGTGGCAGTGACAGTGGGGAGCGGTGAAGGGGCTGGAACTGCTCCTGCGGCCGTGCTGTGCCCTCCAGGGCATTTAGAACTGAAACCAGGTGCTTTTGCTTTCTGGAGGTGGCAACCTTATGTTTCCGGTCTGTTAACGTGAGTTATTTGTCACACACAGTTCCTGTTTGTGGGCGACACGCTTGAATCACAAGCCCAAACCCAACTCTGAATTTAAGGGCCATTCCCTTGCAGGTAGCAGCACATTTAATAGTCACCCCAAACGAGCCACCGGCTGGAGGATGCTGGTCACCAGCTTCCCACCGTTAGTCATTAGTGCCTGAAGGGGTTTGTCGGCCAGGCGGGCAGGATGCTGTGGGAATGCAGGGGAATGCACGCCAGGATGCTGCGGGAATGCACGCAGGAGGAGCTGTGCCTCAGCCTGGCTGCCTGCCACGAGGGCTTTCCTCCTCCACGGTGTCACCAGGCCCTCTGATTCATGCTGTCTGCCCAGCCTGTTCTTGCACAAGTTCAAGCACCACCTCTGGGGTTTTTTTTTTTGGTTCAGGAAAATGTAACGTTCTGCCTCTTCATTTTTCCACTGTATAAAATTTGGGGTTTGGCACAGGCTGAGGTAATCCTGCACTTCCAAAGAGAGAAGCTGGCAGAGAGGGGAGGGGGTAGCACTGTAGGTATTTTACAAGCATGTAATCATCCCTTTTGCTTTACAATTCCAGTTGCTCAGAATTAGGGTGAGGATGTGAATAAGGAGCAAGGCTTTCCCCTCCCGCCCTGTCAGGCTGAGCGCTATACCCACAGAAAGATGAGGAACTAGGCCCAGAAAAGCTCTGAAAACCAACAATCTGAGTGTTTCAGTTCTTACCTTGTAGGCAGCAACTCAGGCCCCGAGTTTGGGGTCTTGGTTCCTAGACAGGCAATGGGGTGGTTGTATTTGGGAGGCAGGAGAGCCTCTGGCAGAGGGACGCAGCCTCTGGTCAGCATGGAACACGCTTCCAACTACTTTTGTCCATGCTGGAATGAGAACTGGGAGCTCTGCCCAGGGATGAGGTGGAAAGCAAACCGCAGCACACGCTGGGCAGCAGCGTGGAGGAGCCACACAGCACTCCCAAAATGGGAACCAGGAGCAATGCCCTCTCTTGCCCAGGGAAGATTTTAATCTAGTTCTTCCAGAGAAAAGCTCTAACTAGCAAGATATCCCTGAGATAGGAGCTCCTTCATTCCTCCTTGGCTGTGCCCTCCTTTGAACCCTGTGACACTGCCCTGCTCCCCAGGTGAGCCTTGCTGTCTGAGCCTGCTGCAGGCAACAGCCGAGGGCTTTCATTCAGTATTCCCTGAAACAGCAACTGCACACAGGTCTGCTCCCTGGAGTGCTACCAGAGCACTCATTGCCCTCTTCAGTCCAGTAAATGCTACCAGATGCAAAGCAGAACAGTTTCAGGAGAAGGTGGTGGCATCTTGTGGAAATGACTGAGGTTTCATAGAATCATGGAATCACAGAATTGTTTGGGTCATTGAGTCCAACCATTACCAAGCAAACCCACCACTAACCCATGTCCCCAAGTGCCTCATCTACACATCTGTTAAGTCCCTCCAGGGATGGTGACTCCACCACTGCCCTGGGCAGCCTGTTCCAGTGTTGAGGACTAGCAGCTGGTAGAGCATTCCCTTAGTAAATGGATAGTTTTATTTGGGATGGTACAAGCCAGGCCCCCTCCTTCAGGGCCATCCATCCATCCATCCATTCACCCACCCACCCACTTGTTTTATGCAGAAAATCTTCACAGGGCCATGAAGAAACTTAGGAGTGGCCATGACTGCACTGACATCAAAGGACTGTGAAGAACCTGCATTTCTACCTCTCTTCCCAACATTTACATTGAGCAGGTTTTGGAGGCCACCATTTCCTTCTATTCCTCCCACTTCCTAATTTTAGGGAAAAAAACCAGAGCAAGCTCTGGTTGCCAACCACAAACACACACCTTTGGGAGAAAGGCTCCTGACGCAGCAGAGCAGGATGTCTGGGAGCACGTTCAGGATGAGCCCATCAGCAGCATTTCCCTGTGGATGACTCATCCTGCCCGGCCAGCCCTGCCTGTTTGAGGTTTTCCGTGGCTCTAATCCTGCCTTCTTCCAGACGTGGAGCAGCTGTAGGTTTGGGGGTGTCTTCAGGGTGAGTCTGGATTTCTAAGCATCTGCATTTTGGGTTTAAATAGTTTAATCTTCTTGTCAGCTCTAGATCTAAGTGGACACAATCCAGGTTGCTCCCTGCAGAAGTCTCCTGACCATCAAGGTGACCTTTCATGCTGGAATGAGATTCAGTGGCAGCAAAAATTCAAATTAAAGGCAATAAGTACATTTATCAGTAAAGCCAGTCAGTCACGGGGACACATTGCAAAGGTCTACACCAAACTTACCATCACGTGGAAATGTTCTTCTTGAAGATGGGGGGCAGTTTTCCCACCAGTTTGGTGTTGGACACTGGGGAGATATTCCATGACTTGGATCCTGCAGGTGATTGTGCTACTGCACAACCTCAAGGTGCACCAGGGGAGGTTCAGATTAGATATTAGGGAAATTTTTTCATGGAAAGGGTTCATGAACAGGCTTCCCAGGGAAGTGAAGGAGTCACCACCCCTGGAAGTGTTTCAAAAACACATGTGGATATGGCACTTGGGAACAGGGTTTAGTGGTGAACATGGTGGTGATTCTGGGTCAATGGCTGGACTTGAGGATCTTAAAGGTCTTTTCTGACCTTAACGATTCCATGATTCTACTTGATTATAGTGGTTTATGAATAATGAATCATCCTGCGATTAAACTGATATGAAAACTCCCATGGTGTGCAAACACAGGCAAACTGCAGGTTTTGACTCCTTTTGGGGTTGCCAACACCGAGGGGATGGAATTTTCTTCCTGTCATTTAACTGCACACGATGTTTGCACTCATCATTCATAAGGAAAAGTTCCTTACAGACTTAACAGATTGTGTTTCCATCTCTGTTGCGTAAAAACAGTGTTATGGACACAAGGGAAATGGAAATCATAACACAGCATCTCCACTATTTTAAGAGTCATATTGGAACACATGGAACAGATATGGAATTCTACTCTGTGCTGCCTTCACATTCAGTGTTCTGTGTATTTACTTAGTGCTAGAAAAGGAAAGTGAAAACAAACCTGTGTCCTCAATAAGGCCAAGGAACAGGCTTTGCTCCTGCCCATCCCCTTGGGATCAGGCGCCATTTCCAGGCAGGGGAAGGGCTCTGGGCAAGCGAGAGCTGCAAAGTCATCCCTGAGATGAGACAACAGAGTGAAAGGGGAGAAAAAGGGCCGAGTGTCAGGGTGAGGAGAGCCAGCTGAGGAGCACTAATGGGAGAGAAAGCTGTGAGACAGGTCTGAGCGATGATAGTGCTTCTGGAGGGAAGGGCTGACTGGAAATGGGTCTGGCTGTTCCTGCTCCGTGGTGCTCCCGGGGAAGCACCTGCCTTGAGGCAATTTATCCTCCCATCAGCTTGTTTTCACACAGACTGCAAATGCATCCTGGCATCATGACTCCAGCCAGGCACAGAGGGCTCTTCCCATCTCGTGAAGTTTCAGGTGAAATTTCAGGCCTTTTTCCTGTGTTGCACTGGCTCAAACTGCTCCCATTTGTCCCACGGAGACCTGAGTGCAGGGAGAAGAGGCTCCAGCTGCCAGAGCTGACCTTCAGCAGCAGCTCCAGGCAGCTGGGGACCATGGAGCACGTGCCATCACTGTATCCTTGTCACAATCACAGGATCACAGAATCTTCAGGGTTGGAAGGGACCTCTGGAGATGATCCAGTCCAACCCCCTGGAGCAGGTGACACAGGTTAGTTTGGAATGTCTCCAGAGCAGGAGACTCCCTGGGCAGCTGTTGCAGTGCTCTCCACCCTCCACGGAGAGTTCTTCATGTTGAGGTGGAACTTGTTGTGCTTTAGTTCATGGCCACTGCTCCTTGTCCTGTCCCTGGGCACCACCAAAAAGTGTCTGGAGCCATCCTCCTGATACCCCTTGGTGCTATTTGTATGGACTGATGAGATTCCTTCTCAGTCTCCTCTTCAGCAAGTCCTTGTGTAGGTGTGGGTGTTTCCCTACCAGCAGTTAAGCTCTAAATCAAATGGAGTCTCTGGGGTTTGTTTCTGAAAACTTCTCTTTTGTGCATTCCCAGAGTTACTTTGACTCAGTCCTGAGTTACTCTCATTTTTTTCCCCTCTAGCCTTACATAATTTCATTTCCAAGTGTCCCACTCACGCAGGTACTGCATCTCCCGTGTGCACATCAGGATTTGTGTGTGACTAAGCACATTAGCAGTGGCGTTTGATGGCATCTCTAGAGCACTGCTCCAGAGCTGTCTTTCCTTCCTCTGTTTGTCTCCGCTTAGAAGAAAAAAAGGGGTTCAAACACTGTATGCTGACAAGACTTGGCGACTGTGGATGGCAGGAGGGGTACGAGCTCAGCGCAGCCAAGGACTGGAAAGATATTTGTCACTGCAGATTTTGCTTGTCATATGCAGAGATGACATGCAGATCTCCCTCTGACAGATTGATAGTCATTCCGAGATGCATCCACCCACAAAAACCACAGACATGCTTCTTGACTCAAATCTTGACTTTAACCACAACTTTGTGATGCAAAACTGGTGGAGTTTTTGGTACTTTTTGTTAAAAATGAAATCTTTATAGGGGTTTTCCAGCATCCTTGCTAGTTACTAAAAACAAACCAACATCAGCCTACTGGATGGGACAACTCAGTTTACTCGTGGGTGGTTTTGACATTCAGCTCATTAACATGTTTAGTCTGAAAGAAGGTTGGAAAGGTAGTAAATAAAAAATTGGACACAGAAGTACAGCATCTCTCCAGAAGTTACTCCTTATGTCTCAGTTACAATGCCAGTTTCATGTAGACGGAGTCTTTGTCCTGGTTTTACTCCAAATATCAACAGCTCTTCCTGCCCAAGGTCAAAGCCTGGCACCAGGGGTCAGTGTGTTTGTGGCAGCACATGCCCCCTGCTCAGTGTAAAGGTTACGCCCTGCGCTCTTCAGGCCAGGAAATTCTCAGCTCAGGACGGAACTTCCACGGCGGCGTGTGAGAACCTGGGCACGCTGGCTCACGGCCAGGCAGTCTCCAGGGAAAACAAGGAGCCACCCCAGTCTGTCAGCAGGAGCTTACGGCCCCTTTGTGTCCATGTGGGAGCAGGTACTTGAGGTGGAACTTGTTCTGGCTGTTCTGGCATGGGTGGGCTCCGCGGACACCCCCGTGGGACCTCGCCTGGGGCAGTCCTGTGTGACGTGCTCTGGGACGAGCAGGGGGGTTGGACCAGGCGACCCAGTGTGACCCCGTCCAACCTGACCCGGTCTGTGATCCCATGCCTGCCTGGAAGACGAGCCCGTGGGTCTGCAGAGCACAGAGAACACACACGGCAACGTCTTCAGCTGCTTATGTTGGAAACGTGAAAAGGAAAGTACTCCAAATAAGTTTCTCTTGTTCGGAAATACAATGGGCAATTTAAAAACCCCTATTAAGCTTGTGTGTAGGAGCATTTCCCATTCGGGGAGACGACTGGAATTGTTCTATGGAGCTGTATTACGACTCCCCCGAGGTGGATCAATCAGGACCCCATTATGTGCCGAGGTCTCCATCACACGCGCCCCACGGCGCGTCCCCGCCGCGAGCGCGGAGCCTGCAATCCCCGTCCTTTGTCCTGCCCTCCGCCAATTTGCTGCAGAATTGAGGCCGAGGCTGGGATTTGCCATTGTGGCGGTGCCGGGCCGTGCTTTCAGAGCAGTTATTTGCATTGCCTTGATTAGCATGTCACCTGCTTCATTAGCGGAGAAAATGCTCCTCCACAGAGCCAGCCCTTCATGCAAATTGGAGAATGCATGGAGATCCTTCCCCTACAGGACTTTCCATTATTAGCAGAATTGGTAGATTCGGTTTGTTCCTTCCTCTTTGGAAGGTCACTTTCATTTCCACCTCCAAATGAAAGTTCTTATTTAAAAGACAAAGTCGTCGTCTTCCCAAACTTTAACAGTCCTGCTTAATGAAACCTGATGCCAAAGCCAAACTCCAGGTGTGTGCAAGGCAGGTCCTCAGCTTCAATCTAATCCTTACACCAACTGCCACCTGTCACCAAATCATTAATGACGTCAGGGATGCATTTTTAGAGCCAAAAAGTTCCCTCCTGTGCAGGACCTAAACTTTCAGGGCTCACCTGAGCAGTTCCTTCTCACATCCTCAGCAAACATTGCCTCTGCTCTGAAAGCACATGGGACATCACCTTTTCTTACTCTGTCCCTGTTTTCCAGACTACACAGTCACAGTTCTTCACAAACCACCTTTTCCCAAATCCGGACGCCCTTCTTGCTTTCCCTTGGACATGCACACACCATTTCACTGAAGGTGGGACCAGGTCTCCAGAAGGGCTTTGGGGGCACAAGCCAGAGCAGAACAGGCACTTTCTCTACTTATCCACACCCTGCCCTACACCCAGGAATGAGCCACCTTCATCCACAGCAGCTCCCCCTCTCTGGTGTCCCCTGGATCTTCTCTGGGGGTGCTGCCCAACCAGTTCCCCTTGCTCTCCACCGTCACTGGCACCAAGAGGAGCTGGTTCCTCCTGGCCTCCCCAGCACGTGGGCTCTGCCTCGAGAGCACAGCCGCTCCTGGGCCCTGGCTGTGGTCTGCAAGTGCTGCTTTTGTTCCTCGAAATTGCCTTGTGATATTTGTAGCCATTCCACCCTGTTAACAGCACACACCAAACTGACACTGCGGGAGGACTCCCCTGTCTGCTGTCCCTGACGTGCCACTGCAAACCTCTCTGCAGAGATGGACAGTGAGAACTATGTGCCATATCTTACAGCATCTCCAGAGGTGATGCTCCCTCTCCTGAGCTTAAAGAAACTACAGGTATCATTACAGATGCCTATCTCATGTTTTGGAGGGTTTTTTCACTTCAGAGTCACACAACTGTGAATAAGGCTTTTTGTGATGTCGATACTCAGCTTTTGTGGAAAAGAATACCCCAGTGTGGAAATTAAACAGATCCCTCACACAGCTTTTCTTTGAGATCAGGAAGTTGCCATGAGGTGCCAGATCTCCATCCAGAATGGGAAAGTCCTGACACAGCCCTGACCTCGGAAGCTGCAGGGTCAGAACCACCACCAAACCGAGGGGGTTTCTGGCCGTTCCTCGCCTCTGCTGCCACGATGGGCAGAGGAGTTCAGCCAGAAAGAAAAGTCCAAGAGAGTACTGAAAACCAAAGAGTGCAAGAAGAAAGAGGAAAAATGTGATAGTTATGTGTGAAATGTCATTGCAATAAAGACTCTGCAGAAGCAAAGGACCTGTCAGTGGGCAGAGGGGAAGAAGACACAGTCGCCTTCCTCTGCTGAGCAGCTGACACGGCTCTGCTCGGGCCAGGGCTGCAGTGTGACCACAGATACCGTCTGTGCCACCCCCCCAGAGCCAACCCACCTGCCCTACACGAGTGCATCCCACTGCCAGGGCGGTGGCCGTGCTCTGCTTCACTCACCACTGCAGCTGCACCAGAGGCACAAAACCTCCCTCTTTGCATCTCCCCACCCGTGCAAACACCAGGTTCCACCCCACTGCTTGTCACAGGGATCACTGGGCAGGCCAGGGCTGTGCCTCGCTGAGGCACCAGGGCCTTTTGCCTTTTTAAGGTAAAGATGAGGCAATAGTGCACATTCCTTTGGGATCCCTCTCGGGCTGTGCACAGCCACCTCCCTCTCACCTGACCGCTGGGCACTGCGGGAACCTGACAAATCTGTGTGTGTCTGCTCATCCCTGGATGGCAGGAAGGGAAGAAGTGAGTCAGATACGTGTCTCTGCTGCTCAGGGAAAATGAAATCTTGTTCCTCCATTGCACAACCCCGGTGGCAGCTGCATCCGTCACGCTCCCTCTGCATACACCTTGCTGCAGAGGGAAGACAGATTTACCAGGAGATATATATGGAAATACATGTGATTAAGAAGGCCCAATCTCTCTGATAAATCTCTGGCTCGGAGACGGCTGGTCAGGCTGCCCTCCTTCCCTTCCCTCCCGCCGCCTCCCGTGCCCTCATCCTGAGCTTTCCTGATGACCCGTGGTAGGGACACGCACCCACCTCAGACAGTTGTGTGCACTTACCAGATTAAAGATGATTAATTGTACCAGGTAGTTCCTGCTACATCTTAATCAAATAGACATAATCAGCAACACTCCTGTGCACACCATACTTGGAGCTGGCAGGTTTTTTAACTCTCTCAGACTCCAGCCTGAGGACCACAAGCCTAAACTATCAGTGTGAGGTATCCCCAGCCGGGGTGACCGCAGGTGAGGTTCCCTGGGTGCCAGTGCCCCTTGCTGCTGGAGGAGGAAGGACTCACTCTGGTTTTAAAATAATCAACCTCTGCCCCTGTGGGCTCTGGGAAAAGCCCCGTCCTTACCTGCCAGGCCCCCGCGACGCGTGGGAAGCGCGACAGCCACCGCCACACACCTCCTCGGAGGGACACAAACCACCAGCAGCCTCTGACCGTAGAGTATTTTGCATCATTTATTTAAATACCTATATTTATGCATTTACAAATTTTCATAGCTCTGTCTGTAGCTTTTTTTCTTTCCTTTTTTTTTTTTTTGTAGACAGTATTGCAAGAAGTCAGCTTCTGTAAAATGAGGTCCATGTATAAAACTATGCAACAGATTGGAGGAAAAAAAAAAACCAAAACAACAACCCGACAAGTTTCCTTTCACACTCTGGAGAATCAGAAACCAAAGTAAGTGACTGAATGGAAAGGGAAAGGGAGAGGAAGGGGTGGGACAGACCAGCCTCAAACCAGTGGCTCTCACACAAGCATTACACACGTCAGTGCTCAGCTACAGGACACGTTTCAGTCGGTGCAATGCCTGTTTGCTAAAGCTTTAGCAGGCACGTAGGTCTCTAATGAAAAAATAGAAGGAAAGGATCCTACACACTGAGAATGCAAAGCCTGGACAGCCTCAGGATCGGTTTTGGGAGACTGCACCGACTTGCCAGCAGTGCATCCTCATCCCAAACTTCATTTTGCATAAAAAGTTCCCTTTAAGAAATCTTAGCATTTAAAAAACCCGGTGTCTGAGCTCTTCTAGCCTCAGTACTCTAAAGAAGTCTCTTGAAAAATACCTCCTCTGCTTTCCTCATTTGGAAGCTTCAAAATAATGTTTTGCTTTACCTGATACCAATTGAACAACTCACGGAGTCCCAGCGTTATCTCTGGGAGGAAGAGGCAACAGATATGGCATTGCAAGATATTTACACACATGGTACAAAAATGTCCAAGGGTATGAAAAATCACCAGTTACACAATTTTGCAGCAGCCTCATTTACACCTGTAATTTTATACCATTTATTACATTGTACTAACACACCAGATCCAAAGATGTGCACTCCCTTTAGGACATTCAGGAGTTCCAAATATATTGTGATTGCATAATTCATATTGCACAATTGTATAAAAACATAAATACTAGCTATTCTATTTTTTCTTTTAAATACAAAATACATGTCACATAGTCAAATAATCTTTTCAAGTGCAATTCAGGTGCTCTCTTTAGTCCTTCCAAGAAAAAGGCAATTTTGATAGTTTTGGCACAAAGTTTAACCTCTGTCCCGTGCCAGCAGTTCTAATTACACTCCGTACGCCCCAAGCTGGATAGAGTAGCAGTCATATACATACAGTATAAAACCAGGGTATTTACAGGATGCACAGAAGGTACAGGGAGCAGCCTCGTGTGGGCCCGGAGCTGGGGGATGCTTTGGGTGTCGGGGAGGGGCCGGGACCCCCTGGCCTAGGCCGGCTGCTGCTGCAGGTTCACATTCATGGGCGGGGGGTGGCCGAGGAGGCCGATGCGCTGCTTCTGCTTCCTCTGCTCCGTCATCTGGAAAATTAACAAGTTTGCTCATTAGGCCCCGGCGCTTCCTGTGTGTCAGCTCGTCCAAGGGCCGGCCCTGCCTGTCGGGGTTGCACTGCTAACGGAGCAGGGGCAGCTCCAGCCCTGTGCCCCCTCGGGATGGCCGGGAGCCCAGCCCTGGGCCTGGCTACTGTTCTGCAAGGGAAGGGCCCGGGAGCCCGGCAGCCAGCGGGAATTAGTGCGCAGAGCAGAAACCTCCCCCGTTAGAAATTCCTTGTAACCGGTCCAGCAGCCGAGGCAGACGAGACGGAGAGGGCGGAAAAAAGGGGCGAGCCCTCCAGTCAGGCTGGGAATACCCTTGCCTTTGCTGGAATAGACTTCAGCGCTCCCAGTCTCATCCGGAGCGAGCCAACATCCCTCCCTATCTGCCAAAAGCCAAGGCAGGACTTAACCACCTCACTGCCAGGCAGCCCCACCTTCATCACTGCTTCCCAGCAGATAGAATGTTCCTCTGATCAGGGCAACCAGGAATGGAAAATGGTTTAGGTTTGTTATTACTGATCTTGAGAAATGGTCACAATCCAATGCTCCACTCTGGTTTTTTAAAAGTTTGGGAGGTTCCTGACAACTTACATAAGCCGACGGGCCATGTAAGGAACAGCTCCGGAGGGAACAGCTGGATCACTGCACAGCTGGATCACTGCACAGCTGGATCACTGCACAGCTGGATCACTGCACAGCTGGATCACTGCACAGCTCCTGCTGTGACCACTGCTTGGCTGCAGCAGTATGGGAGGGGATGCCTTGTCCCTGGACCCCCGAGGGCACAGGGCTCCCCCAGAGCCCTGACCCCCACAGGGCTCAACACCCCACAGCACGTGATCCATGGTGGAATGGAGGCAGCGTGCACCAACAGCCACACTCACATCCCACTCCTGCTGCTCCTCCCCTTGGGCTGAGGGTGCCCAGCAATTGCTTCTCCTGCAACATCTACATCCACCATCTAATTTTTCAGTTTTATGATACTTAATGACAAATGTCAGCCCATGTAACTGCTTGTGGCAATAACTCCAGGAGAAGGGACATGGTGTGAGCACGTTTGGTTCACCTGTAACACACTTAGAGTCACAAATCTTTAAGGTTGGAAAAGACCTTTGAGACTATTGAGTCCAACCATCAACCCAGCACCACCACCGTGTTTGCCACTGAACCACTTGAGTGTATTTAAAACCCCCACTCTCAGCATTGGTGGATAGTTTCCCATCTGGTGCAGGGTATCCTGGCATGCCAGGTGCCTGACCTCGGGTCTGGAGACCATTGTGAGGAATGGAATTGGTCCAAACAGGCAGTTCTGGGCAACCTCCAAAAGGTCCCTGCATGTGCGCAGGCTGGGCAACGCTGTGCACCCCACGGCTCTCACTCTGTGTCCACTGACACTCATTTAACCACCAGGGAAAGGGCAGAAATACCTTAATTCCTCCTAAGACCATAATTAAACTTGACCTCAGCCCAGCACCTTGCTCGCTGCCTGACCCCAGGGGAGGCAGAGCTGGTATTTTCCCTTTCCAGCAGGATGACCGCAGCCTCCCGGGGCCAGGTCGCTCCTGCCGCTCCCCTGCACCACACTTCTGGAGTTCTCTTGCCACAAAAGGCTTCCAAGGCTTCACAGGGAACAGAAACAGGAGGAGAGGGACCTTCCCATTGCTCCCTGGAGACACACAGGCTACTCCCTGCTGAACCTTCAACCATTCCTAAGATAACTCACAAGCGGGAATGCAAAGAGGCCACGAGGACTTGGTTCAAAATGCCCATTTACATTAATTAGCTTCACTGAGCAAACCAAGAGTCAGCACTTCACACCACCAATAAAGTAATTCAGAGGACACACGGAATGAAAATGGAAAGAAAAGAGAATAATGAAAAGGGACTGTAGCGGTTATTTTTCATGCTGTAGAAAAGGGACAATGCACCCTGATGCAGCTGTTTGTAGATGTGGCTTTAAAAAAAGGGAAGAATAAAGCAACCAAGCATAAATAAGAGGGAGAAATGCAATTGTACTGTTAATGCAGAACATTATTAATGCTGCACAACACATATGCTTGTGTGGAGGGCACAGGGCAGCGGGAGGGAGCAAGTTACTGCCATCACATTTACCTGGAGAGTGAATCTCTTGCAAAAGCTTTCCAGTGACAGCACACCTGGGCTAACAGGCAATAAAAGCCACACACAGTGTATCTCCAGGGAGCTGCCAGCCCCTGGAATAGTGCTGATGGGATCAAAACACAGCCCCAGGGGCCTGGGGTTCATCTGGGCCGAGCTGGACTCCCCGATAACGCCTGTGACTGCACAGGGGCCACGGCCCCAATCCAAAGGTCACGGGTGAGCTGGAGCGACCTGCAGGCACAGGGCACAGGTGAGGGGCACGAAAGGATCCCAGCTGGACTCCACGTGCCCACGGTGCTGCTCCAGCCCGAGTCACAGCTGTGCTGCCACAGCTCAGGGCTCCCGGGGGTGGGGGGGCCGTGCCCAGCCAGGTCGGAGTCCAGGAGCGATGCCTCACACCTTCCGACACCGGAGCCGCACCGGGGAGGATTTCTGGGTGATTACATCTAATCCCCTGCTGCTGCAGACAATTCCGGGGTAATCTTTTTGCACAGAATTAAAGCGATCAGGATTTTAATGGCTCTGGGTGCACCCTGGGAGAGCAGGCGGGCTGGAGCTCCGGTTCTGACAATTACAGTCTCCAGGAACCTAACGAGCTTGAAGAACAAATGAATGAGAGGTTTTCCCTTTATTTAATTACAAGAAAATAAATACAAATAAAAGTTCCCTGAGTTAGTTCCTTTTCCTGGAGACAGTTCCTGATCAGGAGGAGGGATATACTGGCTTTGGCACATAATTGGAGCATCCTGCATCTTCAGCAGGGCTCTCAATAATGGTACTTAGGGGAATTCCTAAAAGCTATCACCACATTAACGAAGCTGGTTTCCTCTCTTGCTTTTACAGTCAAATAGCTCTCTAAAAGCTAAACCCTTCATTCTTATTTTCACAAAGAGCGAGAAGGGGTTTTAGTGCTTGGTCAGCCAAGAGGGCTGCAAGCTTCAGAAATAAATGTGTCGTGAGCCAGCGCTGGCTGCGGCCGGTGGAAAGACTCCTGGTGACTGCAGACCACTTTGAGTCAGACCCTTCAGCAGGGAGACACAAGACACATGTTTCAAGATAATTGCTTCCAGGCAAAACAGCAAAACCACTGCCCGGCAAGTACTAAAGCCCAGACAAAAGAGCAACTGCCTCTGCCCTCCATCCTCAGACCAACTGGAGCAAGGGGCTCTGTGGCACAGTGCCTGAGAACTAATTACAGCCCAGAGCAGCGAGGCTGTCTGCTCCCAGTCCCACATGTTAATCCCTTCCTTGTGCTCCACGGGGTGTTCGGGAAAAGGGCCCAGCTCCGTCCCCACTGCAGAGTGTGATCGGAAGGCAGGGAGCTGGGATCTGTCAGCACTGCCTTCCAGAGACTCATTCTCCCTGAAGATAACTGGCTTATGGAGCACCCCAGCCAGCCCGAGCAGAGATGGAAAGCAGGGGCTGGATCAGCACTGGCAGAGCCATGCCAGCTGTGCCACAGCAGGCAGGGCACATCTGAGGAGATAATGCCCAAAGCTGCCTGGCCTTTCCTGCCCTGGGCAGCTCCATCGACTGCCCCAGGTGCAAGTCAGCAATTAATCTTATCCAGTGCTGATACCTGTATAAATGTAACTAATTGAACCATCTGGCTCAGGTTATTAATGCACAAAGATAAGCAGCCACCACAAACAGCTCCCGCCAGCGCAGGCAACAGCATTTTCCCTGTTCCTCCCCGTTAAGCTGCAATCCCTACGGACAACACGAGCTCAAGCCCTGCTGCCTCTGTGGCTCTGACAAAGCCATCGCTGGGCTTGGGCTGGGAACCAGCCCCATGATGCCCAGCCAAGCCAGGAGTAAACACAAGTCCTCAAAGCCCTGCTGCAGAAAACCTGCTGCACCAAAAAAACACCCCGAGGTCTGTGGAGCACTCACATGTTACGCAGCAGCAACACATGGTGCAATGCAAAACATCTCGTGGGGATGTCTATGCTGCAGGCTGGAGTGTGGCAGCAGCCAAATCACATCTGCAGTGGCAGTGACAGCACAGAGGGACCAGCACCAGTAACCACTCGAGCGCTTCTCCAGTTTCTCGGTGGGTTTTGAGGTCCGTGCAGTGACACAGCCCCTGTATCGGTATCACACCCTCTGACTGACAGGAGCCTGATAAGTCCTCGGGTTAAAACCCCAAACAACAACAACAACAACACACACAGAGGCTCCCTGCCCCAGCCAGGACTGATTTAAATACATCAGTGGTGATTTTTTCAAGGCAAGTTTTCCCTCTGTGGAGGTGCCCACTTTGGAACACGCTGGTTGGGTCAGCACCAGGCAGGTCAGCTGGGGCACGGGGCACTGGAGGGACATTTGGTTTGTTCACTTCTTTCCTAAGTTACTTTAAACAAGTTGTCCCTGGGGTGTGCAGAAGCTGTGGAGCTGTGAAACACCCCTCGGTGTGAGAGGCTGGCAGAGCTGTGTCCTGCCCCCAGGGATGTGAGGCCGCCCATCCGCTCCCTTACCTGATCCTTCAGCTCTGACAGCTGGCCAGAGAGGTTGGTCACGAGCTTCATGGTGGACTCCAACTTCTCCTGCAAATTCCTCAGCTCGTTCTGCTCTCCTTCTGAGTCACTGCTCACCAGGGACATGGCCCGCATCCGGGGGAACCAGTCCAGGTTTCTCTCCTAGGAATCAACAGCAGGTCACAGTTAGTGTTTACCAGGTGAAAACCTGCACCCCAGAGAGTGCAGGGCTGACACAGACAGAGCTCTAATGACACACGGGGCCATTCCTTGGATACACAGCTCTGCAGTTTCTGAGTTAACTGCATTTGCATCTTACTGGAAAGTTTGCAAAATCGCCTGCTTGGGGCAACGAGGCGCTGCAGCCACGACTGCTGGAAATTAGGGCTGCTCAGTGCCAGCTTCTCCTCCCAGCAACTCACCCCCCAGCCCTTTCCCCTTCACAGACACTTCAGTATAAATACACTAACTCTGGATATTAAATCAGCCCAGATTTCACGTCTGGACAAGCATTTCCCACTGCTAGAAATCCACTGCCACCTTGTAATCTTTTCATTTGTGTTTATGGAACATTTTCTGCTAATAAAGCTGGTGCGCTTTTTTGGTCAAGCAAAGCTTGGTTGTGCTTTCTGATGAAAGAAACCTTGTTCTTCCTGGAAATGCTTCCATGTTTGAAATACTTCCCTTTTAATGAAAAAGAAAATCATAATCTGACTGGTTCAGGCTAAAACAGATACGTCACAATGTATCGCTTATAGTAAAGTTTTCATTCATCCATACTAATATTCTAATATTTCACTTTGCAGTTACTGTTGGGAATGTCAGTGGACACACACTCAGTTTGATGGGCATGTACAGAGGCTCACACATGCACTGTGTACATGCCAGAGACGTTAAAAATAAAAGCAGGAGCGGAACAGAAAGCCACAAGAGAGGAGGAGGGGTGCACACCGCGCCTTGACACCTTACAGTTCAACAGCAAACTGGTTTCCCATCTAGTCTGGTTCTCCTCCCACGCTGGAGATATGCTCTGAAATGGAAGCTAAACTGGGGCTGGCTGAGATAAGGCTGTGTGTGGTCTCACAGGTGACACTGCAACAGCTGGTGAGGCTTTAAAGAAAGCAGAGCTGCTGATGGGCGACTGCAGTGACACCATGGGATGCTGGTAACCAAAAATAATCCCCATCGCTGAGTAACGGCGACCAAAGTTCACCCCACTGCGCTGGACAGGCTCTTTGCTGGGCTCAGCTGATTTTTAGGGCATGGTAAACTCTGGCTTTTTGCCATTCCCAGCCTAAATCTCCAGCTTGAACCCACTCCCTCCCCTGTGCTCCCCCATTCCCAGGAGCATCCATCCTGCTTAAAGCAGGGCTGTGCACCTCTCCACAGAGCTACAGTCACATCCCCTCTGCAATTCAGATGCAATGCCAAGACTCATCAGCTTAAATTAGCTGCTTCTGATGTGCCTGGAGTTTCCTCTTGCTGGGATGAGAAGGCAGAAAGCAGGCCCTTTCCCATGCAGGCACCACAGCATCCCCACGTGATACAGAACTGCCAGCAGGGCTGTTTGCTCCTGATCTCTGTTTACAGGGCAGATGGTTTCTGCTAATAAAAGAAAAAAAACTATGTACCAAAAAAATATGCCTTTATCAAGACAAGTGCCAAAATATTTTGGACTTTAGGGAATGCCAGTCCCACAATTAAGGTTTAATAGTAGGAACCGGCAACATTTCACTGCTTTCTTCCAGCTGTAGTAAAACCCTCATTAGGGAGGAGAGGGCAGCTCAGCACTCGTGCTTGGGTCCAGCAGCTCCCCACCCAGGGAAAACAAATTAAACCAACTGTTCTCAGCCCTCTGTTCCTCCAGGCTGGGGGTTTTCGAGGACAAAACAAATTAGACTAAAATGCAATTTGTATTTGTAGGTTTGCCTGGACCCTCAGGCCCATGTCCTGAGGTTTCTAGGCAGACATGAGAACCCTGAAGTGCCTTTCTTGCTCCAGAAATATTATTATTCTCTTCCTTCCCAAAAAGGTGAGCTTTCCAAGGCCATCCCCAGAGCACTCCCAGGCCCCATCCTCAAGAATGATGAAGGGGGTGAGGGGAGCATCAACCTTCCCTACCTGCAGTGTGTTGTTAACAAATACCCAAGCACTTTCAGGGTTACTTTGCAATATAAGCGAATGCTGCTGCAGAGGCTGCGACTCGATCGTTCCAGGCCCCGGAGGAGCTGGGCAGTCTCAGCTGGGGAACTCAAACCACCACCCACAGCTCCTGCAGGCTCCTCACAGGTTTCAGACTCTGGGTTTCTGAAAGCCCCAGCTCTCAAAGTTGGTAAATCTTGGCTTTGATTTGGAAAACCAACAAAGCACCTCTCTAGTTCTCACGGCAGTGGTCAAAGATTGAAACCAAAACTCCATGTGAACTCCGAGGGCTGAGGAAGGAGAATGCTGACGAAAAGGAGACACAGCCCTCCTGGTCCCCTGCTGAGATGGAGAACAGGGCTCACCGTTCACTTGGAACTGGCAATACCCCTGGCTAAGTGCTGATCCACCTGTGGAAGAGTTAATGGGGCACCTGGAAAGTCCCTGTGCAGAGACAGAGTGACAGTGACAGGCCTAGGGAAGGACCTGGACATCACTCTGCCTACCCATGTCATTGGGCTGTGTGTGATCTGCTTCCCCATTCCCATTCCACGTAAGTCATCAGCACCACTCAAACCCAGTATTTATCTGGACATGTCCAGCTGCCACCCAGCAAGAAATAAGGGAGTGTCCCCTCACATGGCCTGGGAAAACACCCTGTGTGAGGGGCCATGGGGACAGGGGTGCAGGTAACGCTGGCCCAGTGCTGCTGCCCTTGGCGGTGCCGGGACCCTCTGGAGAGGGCAGCAGGGAAGCTGCCTGCACACAGGGGCACACCTCCTCCTGCACACACTATCCTGCAATCCCACCACTCCATGGGAAACCTTCAGCCTGTTCTTCAGCCTCCCCCAGCCCTGCAGAGAGGAGCTGGATGTGACCAACCTGCTGACACAGAGTGCGGTCTGAACACCCGTCCCTGGCCCTGCTGGGGGGTCTGGGGTTGTTTTCTTATGACCAAACAAACACTGATGCCTGAAGCAGAGCTGGTGCAAACAGAACTGGGCAGGAATGCTGGGAGGTCAGGGGCTGTCCATCCCCCAGCACTGCCCCGGACAACGATGCCATCCAAGGGTCAATCAAAGATTTATATCTCACAGTCCAGTTTCTGCTGAACTTCAGCTCAACACCCACGGGGCGCCTTTAAAGACACAGCGCCACGACCCTCGCGGCAGCTCTGGAAGCGTTTCAGAGGCACCAAGTGAGCCGTGAAGGGAAGGGCTGCCCCGTGATCCCCGAGGGGCTGCTGGCACCCACACAGCGATGCTGTTCTGCACTGTCTGCTGCGCTCCTGCCGGGGCTCCTGGTGTGCCAGGCTCCCTCTTCCCGGTACCGGCAGCTCCCGCCGCAGCAGCCGGAGCGAGCGGAGCCGCTGCCGGAAGCCCCTGACCGCAAGGGCTGGGTTTCGGGTTAGCTCTTTTCTAGGTAAAGTTGGAAAAGTCCCTCGTGTAAAGCAAATATCGCTCAGTCTCAAACACGGGGGTGATGCTGACCGTCCACGCCTGGAAATGTGAAAAAGAGGAAGCGGTGCTGCATGATGCACATGCGATTCATTCTGAGAAGTGCTGGCTCCTCCCGGCTTCTGCCGAAGAGTTGGTTCTAGGAAAGGCTCTGAGGCAACCTCAGCGTGAGCCGTGCCAGGAGAGCACCAGCCCTGCTCCCGGGGCACGGGACGGTGCTCACAGCAGGGATTGGGGCTCACCCCGCTGCCGGCGCCCCGAGGACTCGCTGCTCCTCTCCCGGGTCTCTATTTACCCAGCTATCCCTGTGCATAACAGTTATGGGGTGCTAAGGGCTAACTCAATGCTCTCCAAAATAAATCCCTACAGCTGCCAGCAGAAGGCTGCCCAGCAGCATCATTTACAGAATCACAGGATCATTCAGGGTGGAAAAGACCTCCAAGATCGAGTCCAGCCTGTGACCCATCCCCACCTTGTCAACCATGCCAGAGCACTGAGTGCCTCATCCAGTTGTTTCTTGAACACAAGCAGGGGAAGGTGAGAGCAGCAAATTTCAGTTTCTGTCATGTGAAGTTAAAAATCAGACCCACACATCTAATAAACAGCTTTGTGAAGCAGTTTGAAAATTAATCTGTTTGTTTGTGGTGAGATGGGAATCCTCCTGGGTCTTTTCTGTCCTTCCTGGAAAAAGCCCCACGTCAGGTTCTTTCTCTGCTGCAAAGGGCTCACCATCACTTCTTCCACACTGAGCTGCACTTCTTCCCTCTGCATAAAAACCAGCACTTGACACTGTCCCTCTGTCCCTCCTCCACACTCAGAGCCTTTTCAACTCCTCACACGCTCCGTGTCATTAACCAGGAGGCTGATGACACAGGGTTTATGGTGTACCAACCTCCTCTGCACTGGTGCCACAGGTTAAATACCTAAGTGCCACTTATACTGGTGCAGAGCAGGGAACCTGGAGACAGACACCATTCCCAAGTGGAGGATGACTGTCCCTGCACGAAGTGATCCTCCCTGGCCATCCCTGGGAGTTCTGCTGCAGGTGACTCACTCGAGCTGAGCCAAGCACCACCCAGCCTGAGGGGCTGCAGGGCACGGCCCTGCTGGGGATCCCTGAAGCTGGGGATCCTGACTCCTGCTGGAAGGACAAGGCCACCTCTCCACACCAACCCCCTCTGGGTGTTTGGATCCCCGCTTGGGGTGGGCCATGTTACACCACCACATTCCAGGGGCTCACGGCTGCGGCACTGCCGGGAGGGAGGCGGCAGCGGTGACTCAGGACAGCTCAGCCCAGCCCGGGACACTCCTGGGCACACACGGCCCCCCGGGGCTCTCTGGTCCCACCCAGCCCCACAGACCCAGCGGTTCGTGTTCCCCAGTGTGTCACCCTCGATGGTTTCCCCTCTCCCAGGCAGGCGCTGGCAGAGCTCCAGGAGCGAGGACACGGCACCCACCCTGCCAGCTGTTTGGGACCCACCCAAACCCCAGCACATCATGCTAACATCCCATTCCCCACATCTAGCCCCAAGCTTTCCTCCTGCTTTCATCCATCCAGGCCCTTTTCTTCCACACGTTCAGCCAAAGGGAAACCTTTGCCTGGTCAGTGGGGATGCCCAAGATTCCCAGCATGGATACCGGGTGGTTTATCAGGGAAAACCAAGCACTGGGCCAATGTGAGGTTACTGCCAGCATCCTGCAGCCCACCACAGGGCAGCCAGCTCACATACCTCCCAAGAATCTCAGGCTGGTTTGGGTTGGAAGGGACCTTAAAGATCATCTCATTCCACCCCCTGCCCTGGGCAGGGACACCTTCCACTAGCCCAGGGTGCTCCAAGCCCCGTCCAACCTGGCCTTGGACATTTCCAGGGATCCAGGGGCAGCCACAGCTCCTCTGGGCACCCTGTGCCAGTGCTGGGGAAGATGAGGTTGACCAACCATTTCTCCCTGTGCAGCTCCTGGTTTGCACCTTAACCATGATTCCAAGGGTGGAACAAGTTCTTTCGCTATCTGAACAAGAAGCTCAGCCCGTGCCTATGACACAGTGTTTCCAGCAGCCCAGGGCCTGCTGCCAAACACACCTCTTGGCTCTTCCGTGGCTCTGCCATTATTTGTTGATTAACCCTGTAATTATATTGGCTAACTCTGCCTAGATATCTCAAGATGCAGCTTGTTGGGAGGACACCACCAAGTTCAGCACTGTCAGCTCCAGTTCACATCCTGACCTTCTCAGTCCTCCTCCTCCCCTCCCAGTCTGCACCAGCATCACTGTGACGGGGAGCCCCAAACCCCCAGTTTCCTCATCTATAACAGTTATTTGCACGGGCTGTTCTCTACTGGTTTGCAAAGTATTGATATGACAAATCTTTCCTATTTGACTTTGCCCCCAGGTACAGGATTTCCAGGCACAAATGTCAGATGAACATAACTAAGTTTTAACACTTTCTCGGACTCTAATTTCATGTGTATGCATCTGTCACCAGTGCTGGAATCATTAAGCCCCTTTTGAAATGTCCCAGTTGTGAAGCATCATGGCCTGCCCTTGTCATGCCTGCAGGTGCTGCAGTCCAAACCCAGTCCTGGCCACCTCCTGCTGAATTCTATTTCATGGAGAGTCTGGGACAGTCACCCTGCAAAGCCATCATGACCTGAGCCTCCTGTAGGTGCTGAATCCCACACTCTTGCTGGGTTTCAGAGCACAGTGACTGTCAGGGCCAATGATTAACTCCTTAGGAGAGGTTTCAACTCCAACTTGCACTTCTGGAAGGACATATTGACACTGACTGATGGAACCTTGTCTTTGATTACCAGGAAGCTCTGCCTTGGCACAAGTCACACTCAAACCAGGAATCAGAAGCACTTTCCATTACAGCACAGACCTCAAGAGACAAGGAAAAAAGCCCAACAATATAGTTAAATCTCTAGGTTTTTACACAGAGGCGAATTAGGGCACAAAAGGAAGTCTGTAGCCTTCATTTCCATTCCAAATTTCTTGAAGGATATCTCTGCCATCACTCCTATTTGTAAATGGTTCATTTTCAAATGACAACACAATCCAGACGGGACTCAGCACCCTCGCTCTGCATCTTGGAACTTGGGCAACCCTCACACCTCTGCCTCATTTTTGTAATAAAGGGTGTTAATGACACAGATCCTGCCTGGATTAAAAACCTGTGGAAACTGCAGGAGCTCGGCAGGAAGCTTTGTGCTGGAAACTTTTCCAAAGCAGCCTTTATTTTTTAATAAGCACATCTGTGTCACAAAGCCCCCGACAGTGGCTCGAACCCACGCGGATCAAGGTGCAGCTCAGGGTATGCAAGAGCTGGGCATGCAAATATTTGTCTGTGCTGTGACAGCCCGTGCAGCTGCCTGCAGACAGCTTAGGAATGCACACAAAACCCAAGTGCCTGTGTGGTTTTCTATGTATCGAGCTGCAGAGTGAGAAATTTTACATATTCTAAATGCCTGCACACAGCTGGTTGTGGCAGAGCTCTGCCAAGGCCCTGGTGACAGCTGTGCTGGCCAGGCTGCCACAGCCACTGCAGGCAAAGGCAGAAAACTCCAGGAGGAATTCTCAAGACAGGCTGGGAAGATAAGCCCTTTAAATGAACTAATCTGCAGGGAGTTGCAGCGAGTTCACATTAGTCATCTGGGTGTGGATGTCAATGTCTGGCCAAGGCGATAAGTGGATCCCCCCTCCCACACACAGGGTGTTATTCAGACATCACCTGATCTTCCCTGGTGACTACAAAGCCACAGGAATCGGGGGCCTTTGTTCCTGGGAAACACAGGAGGCACTGGGCTGCCAGCTCTGCAGCACCATCAGCATCCTTCCCACATAAACACCCCTCACAGGACATGGATTCATCCTGATGTCCCACTGCCTGCAGTGCCCATCTGGAGGGATGAAGCCAGGTGGGAAGTTCAGTCAGGAGAGCTTTATAAACACCGGGAATTAAAGAGCATCTCTGCTACCAAGAGATGTTTTCTCACATCCTGCAGCACTGCCTGTGCTATTAAATCCATATTAGGAGGTGGCTTGAGGATGCATTTCAAAGGGGAGCTGCTCCATGCCAAGCTGCTGAAACCCATTTGCCATCTCCTGACATGCACGAGGTTCCAGGGAAGGGAACTGCAGGGCAGGGATGAGTCAGGGCAGCAGCTCGGGTGTGACCACACGCTCAGCTTCCCCAGCAGCCCCATTCCCCCCTGCACTGCTCCAGTGACTCCCAGCAAAGATTCCTAAGATATCCCGAGTTTTACACAGTCTATCACAGCAGGCACATGCTCACCTTGCTGATGAAAGGGAATATTATCCCTATTTACGGGGGAAAAGCTGGCAGTGAATTCCAGCCTCCGATCACAGCCTGGACGTGCAGCTACAAGCCCAGGGCAGCCCAGCCCACACACACGGGACCAAAGCAAACCATCCCGAGCTCACAGACCCACCAACACACCCACCCTGGCACCAGAACATCGTGGCACTGGGAGCTCCGGGGCTGCAAGGTCACAGCCACACACCAGCACTGTCAGTGCAGTGCATCAGATTCTGTTTTACACAATCCCAGAACCCCAGAATGGTTTGGGTTGGAAGGGACCTTAAAGCACATCCAGTCCCACCTCCTGCCACGGGCAGGGACACCTTCCACTAGCCCAGGTTGCTCAGGTCAGATCACTGCTTTTTTTTTTTTCTAGTTTTGATTTTTTGGTCAGTCTTGCAGTGCTCAAAATGCTTCTGAAGATTCAACTCTGTTTTTAAGTGTACCTGTTGACTTCTTTCCACATGCTGTGTATTAACTTAATGAGCTTCTGTCCATGAAGAAATAAAAAATTCATTAAAGAATTGTAGTTAATCATTGATTTTCAAGGCTACAATTTCTTTTCATGTGTGGTCAGGCTCCTGCAGGGTGCAGGGTGAACACTATGAGCCTGATCCAGCTCTGCCATATCCAGTACAGTGGGAATCCTCCAAACTGCCTTTCTACACACATTATTTTTAGTCAAGAAAACATCAAAATTCAAGATCACTCAAAGCTCCTGAATATTCACTAACCTCCATAAATGAAGTTGTCCAGGATTCTTCTGATACCACAATGCTTAAAATATTTTTAAAGCACTGTACAAGCAGCACTGGATGCAACTCACAAACTGATGGTGGATATAATTTTAGTCTCCTAAATTCTTCATTTTTTTTACTCTTCTGTGGTGTTGGAACAACCCACAAATACTAAATGGCAAAGGAAATTTTTTGAATTCTATTTTTAATTTTTTTTTCTTTCAATTGTTAAAGGGCATAAATCCAAGAGTTTTCTCAAGATATTTTGTTGGGAGTCAGAGCACAGGTGAAACACTTGAGGTGTGTTGTGCCATCACAGGATATGATCTGGGCATGTGATGTTTCCTACCCTCAACTCCTAAAAATGGGCATAAACTGCAGCTGAGCGATGGTCCCACCTGACAGCCCATGGCAAAGCCATGCCCCATCTTTGTCATTATCCAAGATGTTACAGTGCCACCTTCAGTCTGAAATACGGGAAGAAAATCCCTTTAAAACCCAGTCATGCCCTAAGGAGGCTTTCCAAGAGAATCTGGTGGCTGGGGACATGACCCAACCACAGGTTCCCATTGGATCCCATCACTTCCACAGGTGAATCTCAACCTTGGGAATCATGCACATATTTAAGGCTTTTCCTTGGCCTGTCCTTCTGGATTCATGGGACTTTGCCCAGAGAGGCTGAGGTTGTGGACTCGCCATCCCTGCAAGTGCCCAAGGCCAGGTTGGACGGGGCTTGGAGCAACCTGGGCTGGTGGAAGGTGCCCCTGCCCATGGCAGGGGGTGGAATTGGATGATCCTGAGGGTCCCTTCTAACCCAAACCATTCTGGGATTTTATGAAGACAGAAGGCTTGAGTACCATATGGACCAGGCCCCAAGCCACCCCTAAATACATCTTAAACAGAAGAAAACATTTCTGACTCTTACAGGAGGATTTGAAACAGGTCTGGTACAGAAACAGATTCATCATGTTTTACACCCAGATTTTCTAGGGCAGAAAAGAATGTTTTTAATGTTAAAGGATAATGGAAAGAAATTGCTCTCAATTTGCAGAATAAGATTTGCTAAATCACTCCTAAGGAATACAAGGACTGCTGAGAACTCTGGAGTCAGGACACAGCTCCCTGAGCCCTGGACATGCTGGGGCTGTGTCGTGACTGACCACTGAAGTGCAAACCAAATTCCCTTCCTATTCCACACCCCACCCATTCAACAGCACCTGGGGAGACCCTGCTGTCAGTTCTCCACTGAAAACTGGCTCATGAAATGCAAAAAACCCACCAGCTACAGACACACTCCAAACCTCCACCTAGAGCACATGGTTACATCAAACTGCATCTGCATGAGACACTTGGGCTATGCATAATTTATCCCTATTCCCATCCACACAGTAATTAGCCCTTGCTGACACTTAATGAATGGGAACTCTGATAAAAGTTCTCCAGTTTTTTGTGTTTCATGCAAACATATTCAATGACTAATTTTTGGCTCTTATCTAATTTGAACTGTATCTGAAGTAATCTGAAATAATAAATTGGCAGTTAATTGAAACTTTTTTTAAAACTAGTTTTAACAGCAGCAAAAACCACAACACAAAATTGTCTTTTCTAAGCAAAAAACCACAACACAAAATTGTTTTTTCTAAGCAAAAACACTTCAGAAGTGCAGTGCTTCCCCCTTGAAGTCATGCATGCTGTGGGGGGATAAAGAAAGGGAGCAATATAATCAGCCAGGCTGGAAGGCAGCAGTGATGCACTTGGTTATCTCACTGTGCTAATCCTCTATCAGGTGACTGCTCACAAGATTTCTTTAAGCCCTCATTACTGAGGCAGGAATCCAGAACTAGGACGGACACTTTGGTGACCCCAAAATAACGTGTTTGACCTGCCCGAGGTCTCGGGGGGATTTACAGCCCGGCCGGGACACGACGGGTCGCCCACTCAAAGCCTGCTGGGACCTCTGGTAGGAGAGCTAAAGGCAAGTCAGAAAAGTGTTCTGCTCTTAAAAAAATCACTCCTTGAAATGCTATAAATCAAACAGCTTTTGCTCCCCAGCCAAAAGACACACAAATTAGTGATTGGGGTTTCGGATCTAATTCCACGAGCTCTGAACCCGCAGCTTGGCAGAGACAAGGCTTTTAATTCTCTCATTAAAAGCTCTTCCAATTGTGTAAATATTAATTGTAGTTCTTTCCAATAATAAGCTCAAATCATATGACAATAAATCCTACAAGTCAGTTGGAGGTATTTAAACCAGGATAGGTTATAACCTGTTTGTTGTGCTTCAGACACTTCCATCAGGCTGAAAATACTCTCCCTAAATGTGGATTTAAGACAGAACAGCTTCTCTTCACCCGATTTAAAACCAGGGAGGCTACCTGGCTGTCACTACTCACTGTCACCTGCTCCAGCACACACAGACTGTTTTGGAGGTTGGGAAGTCACAGGTACAGTGACAAAATAAATCCAACATAGAGCACTACACCTACCACATATTCCAGCAGATCGGGCTAATCTATTAGAAAACAGCAAAACTGCAAACTCACCTTGATCATTTCTGCCACGTAACTCTCTGGTCCTGTGTATTCTGTGGAATCTTTGACTTTCACTAACACAATAAAGCACAGATAGTGCCACATGTTGTGCTCCTCTTTGATGTGCTCTTCAAACGTGACTGTCTTGTTGTCAAACTTATCTCTCTCCAAACCTACGAGAGGGACACACGTACAACCCTCAGTGTTGCCCAGCTGGGGACCAGCAAAAGGAGCTCTAAAGGACAAAGCTCATTTCTACAGGCTGCTACACTTGTTAAAGTCACAACCATTCTGGAATGGACACTGAATAACAGGGATAAACTCTGACAAATGCCCAGGAAGAGAAGAGGGGAAGGAGAAGAGAAAGGGAAGGAGAAGAGAAAGGGAAGGAGAAGAGAAAGGGAAGGAGAAGAGAAAGGGAAGGAGAAGAGAAAGGGAAGGAGAAGAGAAAGGGAAGGAGAAGAGAAAGGGAAGGAGAAGAGAAAGGGAAGGAGAAGAGAAAGGGAAGGAGAAAGAAGGTATAACAAGTACTGCTCATATTTATTATATGTAACAGAAAAATGTTGGTTAAAAAAGGTAGCAGCCCTGTATGCAACCACTTTGTGGTTTTGATAACACATCTCCTATTTTTAGGCAAACTGATAGCAAAAGCAATGTTTGCTTTGCAGCATCTTCCAAAGGTTCCCCCTTGCCAGCTGTGTTATGCAACATGGCAGGACCATGTCAGTCAACCACAGCACCTTCATTCCCAATCTCCTGACCGGAAAAACTTTCACAGGACAGGCACCACTCAAATCAACCCTGTTCCAATAGGAAACTATTCTTTGAGGCAGAGGAGGAACAGAAAGTAAAGATTTGAGGAAAAATGGTATCCTGAGCATTCCTTAGCTCTTTCTGCTGCCAAGCTCCAGTGCACGTGGTACCCAAGGACTGGCTGGGAAATGCAATGAGGAACAGCCAGTAATTCCAGACTTTTTTCCTGTGAGTTTGCAGCTATCCCTGACTCACACAGAGTAACCCCTTATTCTTAAGTGTGTCTCCACACTTACCACAAATAAAGCAAGTAGTTTTTAGAATTTCTTCCTTCTTCTGTTTTTCACTCCTTAAATCAGCAAAAGTGTCAATGATCACCCCAAAAATCAGGTTGAGGACAATAATGATGACCATGAAGAAGAACAAGAGATCATATATCACTCTAGCAGCAAAGAGAGGTTCCTGCAAGACAGAAACTTTAATTATTACCAACTCAAATAGGTGCCCACCTAACCCCTACCACTGCACTACCCCACACCCCCTCCCCTCAGAGGATCCATTGCTGATGCTCTCCAAGGGTAACTCACAACTCAAACCATTAAGTGAAACTAAAATGCAAAGCCACTAAAGAAAAACCAAATTAATCAACTACCAGTGTGGGATCTCTACAAAGCTGCTCTTCCTGTGTCCAAGTTTTTGGACTGCTCTCATTTTCACAAGAGGAAAAACTCTTCTCACACATGGAAATTTGTTCTCACCCCTCCCTGAAGCCCATCCAAATTATATCCTTATATTACCTGCTGTATATCAACAGAGCATCAGTGTGGACCATAATGTATTTTACTGGAATTTAACACCATTCACTGAATTTGCTCAGTCCCTTGTCCTCTCATCCATTCCATTTGACACATGACCTTTCCCTAGGGATGCTCCCACAGAAACTCGTGCCACTGGCATCTAGCAGCTACCACAGCATTTCCATCTGCTGCCTCTCACAAGCTTCTACCTCTTCCTTCAGCTCCTGAACTCCCAAAGCACAGACTGGTGGCTGCCCCATTTCTGTTCTTTTGGGCCCCGCTCTGGACAGCTCACAAGCTAAAGAATCCCTAAAATAGAATGGGTAGAAGCTTGTATGAACTGGCTGCTGTTCCATCTGATCCCACGGAGATGTAACCACGTTACAAAGACGAGCGTGGTCCCTCCTCGTCACTGTTCCTACATGTGTTTCAAGGCAGTGTACACACATTTTCCCCAGCAGAAGATCCCAGCCCTACACGGTTATCACTCTTCCACCCCCAGCCAGTGCTAATTTACCTCTTTGGAAGGTTTCCTGAGCACATCACCTACTCCACCCCCGCTCCTGAGCCCGTGACTCAGTACAGTAACAATGCACATCAGCAGTGTCTCGCACGTATGCTCCTTGTTCTCTTCCTCCATTTCTTCAGTGAGCACTTCTGTGAGCACAGCAAGCAAAGACACGTTGCAAAGCCCAGATTAGCTCTAAATCATTCTCTCCATTCTTTGCTGGGTATGCTCTCTACCCCCTCAGACTGCCAGCCCCTGTTGCAAACCCCTGGGGTTCCCCCAGAGCATCCCAGAACGGGTGGGGTTGGAAGGGACCTCTGGAGATCATCAGTGCCACCCCCTGCCAAGGCAGGACCACCTGGAGCAGGTGACACAGGTGGGTTTGGAATGTCTCCAGAGGGGGAGACTCCTCGACCTCCCTGGGCAGCTGTTGCAGTGCTCTCCACCCTCCATGGACAGAAGTTCTTCCTCAGGTTGAGGTGGAACTTCTCGTGCTGAAGTTCATGGCCATTGCTCCTTGTCCTGTCACTGGGCACCACAGAAAAGAGTCTGGAGCCATCCTCCTGATACCCCTTGGGGACATTTATATGGGTAGATGAGATCCCCTCTAAGTCTTCTCTAGACTGAACAGTCTCTCCTCATTAGAGATGCTCCAGACCCCTCATCATCTTTGTGGCCTCTGCTAGACCCCCTCCAGAGCCACCATGGGAGCAGATCTCATCCCTGCCCTCCTCTCCCCACCACTAGTTTTCTTTTGTGCTTGAACTGCTGCCTGTGACTTGGTTAAATCTCTCTTCCCATCCCTGTTCTCATGCACAGCTCAGATCACCAGATGCCTGTTTATACAGAATCCAAGCTTTTTGACAGCTCAGAGGACAAAGTGTTGCCTCTTCCACTCTCCCTTGGTGCCTGACAGATTGCACAGCCTTTGGGCTGCACTCAAAATGGCAACTTCCACTCAGAGCTTTCAAATGGCTAAAATATCACTGCTTGTGGAAACAGCATTTTGCTAGAAAAGCAACACACTTTTTTTGACCTTCTCTTCACTTGGCTGAAGGCTCCAATTTCACAGTTTCACTTGCAGAACTGCTAGAATTAAAATTCCCAAACCTCATATACTCTCCCTGTACCCATAAAAGCCTCATGACCTTCATTTCATCACAGAAATGCTCAGGAGCAGATCCCACCTTCCCACAGCCAGCCTTGGAAAGGCCCAAACCCCTGTGCAATCCTGAAAGAGCCAAAACCCAAGAGCAGTGGCCAAAGATGGGGCATCATGAACATCCCTGGCCACACAAGACTCTGGTACCAGGTTGATTATTTGTGATATAAAAACATCTCTGGAGCTTTCCTTCCTGCAGCCAGAGTATAGGAGATGAATAAAGCAGCTTTTCTTGTATCCAGGCTGAATTTTAGTTTCTCAAAGAGGACAGTGGAGCAAAGCAGAGCCCTCTCCTCCTGTGAGCAGGGGCTCGTGGCCATGGCTGACCTTCGATGGCCATGCAGGAGCTCCACTTCTGACAGAAACAGTTGTGCCCTGTCTGCCCCTCCCAGCCAGCACTGTAAATCTCCAACAAGGAAATAACATTTTCTAGGAAATAAAACTGAAATATTTCAATACCCAAGTAATATCTCACTTTTTTGATCTCCAAACCCCCCAAACCTATCCTGTCTACTTAATCCATTGAGTACTTCCTGATATGATATTAAAAACAGTTTCCTTAGTTTGCCAGATAGAATAATGCTGCCAATAAACCATATTTCACAGGGCATTATCCTCTGAGATCACATTTAATAGCCTAATGTTTTAAAATAATAAACTTTGCAAAGAGGCAAACTTTATCGCTTCCTTCTCCAATTGATGGAGAAAATTAAAGAGTATGGCAGTGTTTTATAAAGTCTGGTTTGCTCCTAAGTTTCTCTGGTTTAATCACTTAATGTAACAAATGTTATTTATGCTGTTGGCCTAAATTAATGATATTTCAAGTTCGTCTCATGATAGCTTTGTTTCCAAATTTATTACATAGGATTTTGTAAATAATTTTTTTTTTTTTTAAATTGAAGGTGTTTAACTGGAAAAAAAAGTGAAAATTCAGGGTTTGAGTTAGGAATTCCAGAGTGGACACTCACGGTCTGAAGGAATGATGGAAGAGCAGTTTTCACTGCTCCCTGCTTTGCAGACATCTGAATAGAGGAACTCGCCAGTCATGGTCTCACCTGGCTCTGTGCGATCTAAAACCAGAAAATGGGCAATCAAATGGGTGGTTTGACATCTTGACTTCTCAGATACCAAGGTACCTCTTCATATTCAGTGTGTAATTACGAGGCATTTAGAGCAGCGTATTGTCCTTGAGTTTAGAAGGGCACAGGACTTTGATTTACACATTTAATGCTTTTAAATTCAACCATAAAAGCATTTTTATTTCACAGAATCCCAGAATCACTGAGATCACCGAAGAAAGATCACCAAGCCCACCCTGTGCCTGATGCCCACCTTGTCCCCAGCCCAGAGCACTGAGTGCCATGTCCAGTCCTTCCTTAGGCACCTCCAGGGGTGGGGACTCCAAACCTCCCTGGGCAGCCCCTGCCAAGGCCTGACCACCCTTTCCAGGGAGAAATTCCTCCTGCTGTCCAACCTGACCCTCCCCTGGCACAGCCTGAGGCTGTTTCCCCTTGTCCCGTCAATGCCCCAGGAACAACAGCCCGTTACTTTCTGCAACATAACCCATGGAAACGAGCCACTGGCACCGACCTGGCAGCAAGGTTTCATTAGGGAGCTTGTCCACTTCCAGGATGAAGTCATCTTTGAAGAAGAGGTACCCCACGATGGAGAACAGGTAGACCAGGATGAGGGCCAGCACGGCAGTGAGGATGATGGAGCGCCCGTTGCGGGTGACGCTCTTGATGACGTTGAGCAAAGTCTCTTCCCGGTACACCAGGTCAAAGAGCTGGGGGCAACCAACAACAGCACGGGTAGCACCATCACCACTGCTGGCACCATGTGCTGGCATTTCTTGTGCTGTGTGCACTTTGAAAAACGAGGGGTGGAGGCAGCTGTGCCTCCTCTTCATCAGCACTGCGTGGGCTCCAGGCCTGAGCAGCAGCTTGGGAAGAAGCCCCTGCCTGCTGAGGGCAGGTGTTTCTGCTTCAGTGCTAAACACACAAAGCTGCCAACACAGGCTGTTATTACCTTTTTTATAGATACCTGCCTCATCACAGTCTCAAAACAGCTCATTTCAAATTGCCATTAGTTTTAGTTTATTGAGCGTATAATTGCATAATATCTTTCCCCCAAATTCTGTATTTAAATTTCTCTGCTGACATGTCCTTAATTTTTCACTGCTCTGGGTCGGGGACAACTCACAGCAGAGCCCAGGCAGGTTGTGGCTAAGCTGGTTGACAATGACAGAACAGGTATTTGTTAAATTGAACACGAACACAGAAAATACCCAGTTCAGGTACCAGAGGATGTGGCAAACACCCAACAAAGAGCCAAAAATAGCGTGTTCTGAATGGGATTTAAGGTTTGCCTCAACAATGACACATTTTCTCCACCAACACTAGATCTACTCCTTCAGTGCTTATTCTTAGCAGCATTGTGCTGTGCAGGATGAATTCCACCCCAAACAGGAGAAATCTCTGCCAGGATCCCTGTCCATAGTGTCAGGGCTGGAGGCTGGATACAACCTAAGTTATCCAGCTGCTCAAAAAGCAGGGATGCTGCTACAGTTATTGCTAATAACACAGTAAAGCATCTTAAAGACTCTGTGTCTCTTCCTCATAGCATGGTAACTTCAAGAGTGCCTCCTGTTCCACCAACATTTCTATTTTCCTCTTGAGAAGAACGAAAAGGTCTTTGTTTGCCGGTACAAATCACAGAATGGTTGGGCTGGAAGGGACCTCAAAGCCCATCCAGTCCCACCCCCTGCCATGGCCAGGGACACCTTCCACTAGCCCAGGTTGCTCCAAGCCCTGTCCAACCTGGCCTTGGACACTTCCAGGGATGGGGCAGCCACAGTTTCTCAGGGCAACCTGTGCCAGGGCCTCACCACTGTCACAGGGAGGAATTTCTTCAATATATCTAAGCTCAATCTCTCCTCTCTTAGTTTAAAACCATCCCCCTTGTCCTGTCAGTATGTGTTCCTGCAAAAAGTCACACACCAGGAAGAAGGAATGTGGCAGGAATCCCAGAGTCTCCCACCATAACTTCTCCCAAGGAAAACCTCCCATGTATGGCTCTTCCCAGTGCCTGCACAGCAGCTTCCCAGCAGCAAAGCAGAAAGTTTTTATGTGACATATCTGGATGTGCCAGAGATGGGACTTCACAAACACACAGACAGGAAAACATTCCCAGGGCCAAGTGAACACCTACCAGGAGGCTGTAAAAGAACTCGTGCACGAAGAGCCCCAGGGCACAGATCAGCAGGTACAGCAGGTGATAGAGGAACTCCACATCCATGATCATAGCCTTGTATCCTCGAGTGAAGGTCCCACAGTTACCCACAAAACTCATCAGAAAAATGATTTTATTACAAACCTAAGGAAGAACAAACCGTAAATTAGTTACAACATGTGGCTTTTCGGGAAAAATATGCAGTTTTTCCAGGCTGGAGATAACTCCAGGATGGTACCAACAAACAGTGTTTCCCACATCAGTATAACCTGCTCCCTGTGGTGTTTTCTGCCCAGCTGAGACCAAGCCCAAACTCAAACTACACATGTCCAGTACAAACTGTGCCCTGGCTGCTCTCCCCAGCTTGGTGTCAAAGGGCATCAAGACTAAGACAAAGAAGAAAGTAAAAGGTTCTAAGGACTGGAGCAGGTGCTCCAGATTCCCTCAGCAATTCCCTCTGGGATAACACACCCAGAAGTCCTCCTGTGTGCCATCAACACCAAGAAATGCTGCCTTAACTTACTGGGAACCTGCTAAATGCCACAATTACCAGTAACCACCCCCATCCCCCTCATACACATCCCCGACTGGGAGGGGCCTGGCACTCGGGGGCGTGTTGGAAGACAAGAAATGCTACTAAAAGATGCACTCAAAGCTGGGCAGTTGGTTAATAAAAACAAGGGCTTTGAAAAGATGCATCTTTGCAGAGTTGCTGCTGACTCAGCCAGAGAAACCCCTTCAGGCTTCCTCGCCACGAGAGACCACAAGTATCCGGGTTTGGGCACTCATGAAGCTGTGGTGGCTCAGCTCACACAGGACTGCAGCAGAACTGCTGTGTGGCAGGTCCTGCTGGCACATGGGCTGGAGCCAGGCCTTGGGCACATCACCCAGTTGTTTAGGTTGGAAAAGACCTCCAAGCATTGAGCCCATCCTGTGCCCCATCCCCACCTTGTCCCCAGCCCAGAGCACTGAGTGCCACGGCCAGGCCTTCCTTGGGCACCTCCAGAGGTGGGGACTCCAAACCTCCCTGGGCAGCCCCTTCCAAGGCCTGACCACCCTTTCCAAGGAGAAATTCCTCCTGATGTCCAACCTGACCCTCCCCTGGCACAGCCTGAGGCCGTTCCCTCTCCTCCTGTCCCTTGTTCCCTGGGAGCAGAGCCCAACCCCCCCCCGGCTCCCCCCTCCTGTCAGGGAGTTGCAGAGCCAGAAGGTCCCCCCTGAGCCTCCTTTTCTCCAGGCTGAGCCCCCCCAGCTCTCTCAGCCACTCCTATGAGATACAATGCAGCATTTAGTGAATCTCACACAACCCCATAAACTCTGCAGCTCAGTCCATGAACAGATACAAGCTTGGGTAAATAACTGTGTGCTTTAGCTCACAGACTCCCTGTTTCCGGCTGGGGTGAGAGCTGTTTCTAGACTGAGCAAAACCTTAGAGCTCTGCCTCCATCCTGGGGAACCAGCATTAAATGAACAACAGCAAAGCACTTCTGGTAGGAAGAGCCCGAAGAGGGAATTACTCCTCCCACCAGTCCCAGCACAATGTCCCAGGCTATTTTTGCCACGCACAGGTAAGGAACCCTTACATAAGGTGCAAGAGAACATCAAAAAGCCCACTCAGTTCTTACGTTGAATGCACCCAGAAGAAATAAAGTAGGTTGTAAACCAACTGAAAATATCAGCCGCAATATGGTGGAGGCGATGAGGGCGCGGATGCCGTGGGGCTTGGGGAGGGCGATGACGATGGCCAGGGAGATCAGCATGGCTGTCCACAGCAGCCCGGACAGGTGGGGCTCCAGGGTGCCTGGGGGGGGAAACAAACCCATTTCAACACCTCTATAACCAAACTAACCAAGTAAGTGCCATTTATGTCATATTTGGTGGGGCATCCTCCAGCCTCGTGTGCAGCCATCCTTGATTCCAAACTAGCGAGTGGAACATCTGAGCCCAATGCCTGCAGCAGCTTTTAATTACAAACTTGTTACTCAGTTATTATGTAAATGATACGTATTATAGGATTCCTCATTCTCGTGTTCATCACTGGTACACCTGAATGCTGAGAGACCTTTTGCAGACGTGTTCCGCAGAGGCCCTGCCTGGGCAGGTGAGGATGGAGCCGACGCTCCTCCGGGTCTGGAGCCACAGAAGAGTCTCCTGAAATCCTTTTGGTCAAACCCTCGTACTAGTTTTTGTCATCTCTTGCTATTCCTGGTTCTATTTCGACTGTCCCATGAGACTGGCTGCTTACATAACATCGAGCCCGTGTTCTAAAAATACACTTCCCTGAAAGAGCCGTAAAAAATGTTCAGCCAAAAATACCATTTACCCTGGGTTTATGCAGAATAAGACACTTCTTTCTTAAAACTGACATAATTTTTGTCTTCAAGCAACCTGTTCCTCAACAGACAGAAAGGCCAGACCCCCCAAATTTCACAGCACCCTGCAGCCCTTCTGCAAACATGTACTCAGAGAACTTATGTCTTACTGGCAGGATCCTCACTAAGGGCTTTATCCTCCCCCTCCCAAATTCAGGCAGCTTAGGAAATATTACTCTCATCTGACTACCACGAGCAGCCATTTAATTTTGTTCCAAATCACTGTAGATTAATAAAGACAGCAGAGGATAGATGGAAATTAAAACTTAATAAGCGTAAAGTTGAGCAGCTGTTTCTGCTGCCTGAAGGGAGCCTGGGATCCCGGAGCAGCGCTGCCACCGGAGCTGTCACACAGCACAAGGTGCAGAGCCTGGCATGGACTCACCCGAGCGGGAACAGCAACAGCACGGAGAGGGGAGAGAGGAAAACGGGAGGCAGCTCGGTTAGGAATGACTTAGGAATTGCCAGGAGGGGCAGATCCTGAAGGATCTCACATACACAGGTGTCTGAGCATCCCAGCTATTACACAGCTTGGGAATATATTTGCTGTCACGAGTTGCAGCAGTTCCCAGCAGGCCTGAAGAAATGCCTGGAGCTCATGAAGTCCTCAGGTGTTGCCTGAACACCCACCCAGGGCTGGCCTGGAACTCCAGGCTGTCCAGCAAGGACAATGCCAGGACTTCAGCAGGACCCAGGTCACTTCCAGGACAGAGCAGGGCTCAGGGCACAGGCTCCTCTCTCCTTCCCAGGGGCAGAGAGAGGCTGGGAACAGGCTGGGAGCAACGTCCTTGCCCTTGGCACCTGAAGCCAAGGGCTGGTCAGTCACCAACTGTCTGCACCCAACCCGACACCAAAGCCTTGCTGGGAGCACGGGGGGTCATGACACGACCGCAGGCAGGAGGAACGTGCAGCCAGTAGGAAGTTCTCCCTGTCTCTGGAATTCTCACCATTCCAGTACCGAATTCCAGGCATCCAGTTTTGTTTCTGCTCCTCAAGTCAGAAGTTTTACAGCTTCTGCTACTGTCAGATGCTCATCAGCTGCTCAGTTCACCGTGTCTGAGCAACTCAAGACACTGACAACTTCCCCCAAACAGTCTGTTTGGAAGAGTCTTTTTTTTTTTAACCTAAATATAAGATACACATGTATTTATTTTACTTTTTTTATTCTAACTAGTAGAGGAAGAGATTTTATCATAATGTTGCCTGACAAAGAATTTCAAAAATGTAGGGTAGGGCACTTCCAAAATGCCAATGATCCCCCCAAGTCTTGCAATTTGTAATCTCAACAAACTCATTTAACCAGCAGCTTTCTCGGCAGCCACAAATAAAGACCTTTTAACTTGTGATCTTCGAAAGCAGAGAGAGAAAATTCAGTTGCTCTTTGGGCTTGTTGAAACCTTCCAGGCAGAAGGGATCTGGGCACCCCCACTCTGCTGATGGTAGCACAGCCTAGTGGCACTGATGGCAGAAGGTAAAACTATTCTCTTCCCCCTCTCAAGAACACAGGACTTTGGTCTAAAAGATCCTTCTGACAGGCTTTATCAGGATGCAAACCCTCTAAACACAAGGAAAAAGCTCCCACCTGGACATTCCCCTTACACCAATACACACGATACAGATTCACTACAATATTTGAGTATTTCTCCAGATTTCCCAATTCCTGATGACACAACTCCAGCCCTCGACCTGCCCTGGGGTGCAGCTGCTGGGAGAGGCTGGATCTAGGGATGAGCAGCTGGATCTCATCAGGATTTACTGTGCTGGCTCCAAGAGCCACCAGTGTCACACAAACCCCCGGGCTGGATCAGAGGCAACTTCCACAGGACCTGTTGCAGCGGGACTGTGAAATCCCACAGGAGCCACACGTGTTATCCCATAACTTGTGTCAGCAATGCTGCAAGCCCTGCTGCTGCCCACTCATGGCAAGGGAGCTCAGAGCAGCAGGTTGGTCCTGAGCCAGGGGACATGGAGGCTCCTCGTTCCCTATGGGAAACCTCTGCCCTCCATGCTCCTGGGGGTGAGGGAATGCTGGAGTTGGGCTCTTTTTCCATATGCTCCATCGATTTCTAATGGCACAAGGCAGGTCACTTCACCCCTGTACACCTCCCCTGCCAACACAGGGTAATGTCACCCACCCCCAGCACTCAGAGGCCTCAGAGAACCACGAAAACTGTGTGGAAAATGTCATTAATGAAATGCAAGCTCAAGGAAAACAACAAATATAACATTTTGCCTATTTTTAGTTCAATACTTAATTGCAGAACTTTAAACCAAAGTAGAACATTCAAGTAATTAAAGGTGGATGTTTGTCTTGGATAATTTTTTCCCCTAGGAAAAAGCACGGCTCTGTATTTTCCCTACAAATGCCTCAAGAAAGAGTAACAACAGCACAATTTAAATTGAGGCAATTAAAAAAGCCAATTTCTGTTCCCCTATTCCCACTGAAGCAAACAGTGAGGCACAGAGTTTGGCTCATTGTACCTTCTTTGTTCACGTATTTTTGTATGTTAAATACTGGTACCTCCTCGAATTCCTTTGAAGGGATAGAAAAATGCCACGAGCAGGTTCATGAGGACAGCCAGGTTAAAGGAAATGCTGCTCCAGAAGGACATGTTCCGAGCACACCAGTACAGGAAAGGCTGAGCTGCAAAAGAGAAAAACAATTCTTTTAAATGGAGGGTTAAAAAAAAAAAGTCTATATAGAAAATTATCTCCACCAAAACTTCAGTTTCTTTTCAGTTTGCCCGAAAGCACAGCATCAATAGTAATAAACTTCAGAACAAGCCATGAATATTACTTGATTATTCTTCATCTTGGGGGGAACTTCAAGTTTCCTAGATGGTGTTTTAAGGCAAAGGATTCATGGTTTAGCAGTGGCCAGAGAACAAGTTCAGAAATTGCAGAGACCAAGGACTTCAGGCTTCCCCTAATAATATACTTTGTACTCAGTCACCCCAAGAACAATTAGGAGGAGGAAAATGAAGGGTGAGGTTCAGCCCCATCCCTCTGTGTTCTGCTGCTGCCAGCAGCTCACCTGCACGAGACATTGCCCTCCTAAAAATGTATTTTTTGCTGGTAACAGCCCAGAATAGCCCCAGAATGATCACAGGCTGGAGCTCTCTGACCCTCCCTCTGCCCGGGGGCAAAGGACCCAGCACACCTGCAGAGAGCTCCATGTACAGTCCAACAGCTGCACACTGAAATTCTTCATGTTACACAGACATACTTTTCAAAAAAAACTCCTGATTTGAATAATCCCTGCACAACCAAGAGGCAGAAAGCAAAAAGATTCTTTGTCTGAAGTGGTCGTGGACTGTAAGTTGACAAGGAAGGCAAGAAGCTGCCTTGCAGTAATTCCCTCTGCATCCAGGCAAAATCCCCCTGATTACTGCACAGCAAATTGTGTCCTCCTGAAATCTAGAGCAGTGGAAAAAATCTATTAAAAATGCTCTCAAAGAAGAGATAGAACTGTTTTCCCTCCTTGGAAGGAGGCAGAGTGTTTAGGTATCAGAGAGCAAAGAAAAAGCTCAAAGCAGAATTCAGAAACAAGCTGAAATAAAAATCTAACAGAATATATGGATGATGCTGAAGTTGCCAATTTGTTTAGGATGGCATATATTCCCCTATTTCTTGCAGACCTCTTAGGTGATTTTAGGCAGCACTCCCACATGTGCCCTAGGAGGAGATTCCAGACCAGTCTGTGCTCTTAGACTAAAACCTGGAGTTGAGCTGATGCACAGGAGGAGAACAGCAGTGGTATCAGATGGCAGGAGCTGACTGGAGCAGGAAGTTACTGCCTTATCTCACAATTTAGAGGGTCACTGCTGGCAAATTCTGACCACTCACCACTGCCCACTGAGGCTGAGCCTCAGCTGCAACATTTGGCCCTCAGTAAAACAAGAAATGAGCTTTTAAAAAGAAAAAAAAACCCAAAGCAAATGAGTTAGAAAGTTTATGGGGGACGTGGTGGCAGTGCATGAATTAAAATATCATTAAAAAGGATTTCCTAGCTGCCAATGGGAATCTCAGAGGGAAATCAGTGCTTGAAAATGCTTGCTTTCAGATATTTTATCATCACAGGGCTGGGAGTGACTTATTAGCCTGTCAGTCAATTCCTTGCCCAAAGAAAGAACCAGTTCTACTTCACTGTCACTGGGAAATGCATGTTTAACCTGTTCTTAAACAGCTCCATTGCTGGAGATGCCAAAGTCCATAGAATCATTAAGGCTGGAAAAGACCTTTAAGATCATCGACTCCAACTTTGCTGCATCACCCATCCTCCCCCCTCCCTGGAACACGTGGGAATTCAGCACAGGGAAGGAGAATGGGCCACTGTTCCCTTCAGCTGCGTCCTCTCCCTTTCTCCCTGCCACATTCTCATTTAAGCAAAGCCTCCACAGATTTGTTCCTTCCCACTGGATCTTAAAAAAGACGACCTGTGCTCCTTCCTCCTGCTCTCCCCTGGATCCCCTCCAGAGGGTCCATATTGCTCCAGCATTCATTGCCTACATCACAGCATCTTGCCATCATGCAGAGGAGTAGCTCTTACAAACAATTATCGAGGTTGGTGCCACACTGGGAACCATCTGTTACCCAGCCAACGTTTCCGACCCCCAAACCCCGACCCCAGAGTTCCGCTGGCACCGCTCCCCGCGACCACGACACCGACCCACCTCGCAGCTTCTTCTGCCAGTTCATCTCGTTGAAGAGGTCCTCTGATTTTAGGAAGAAGTCATTGATCTTGCTGCCCTGCTCGTCCCTCTCTGTGGTGTAGTAAATCCGCAGCTTGGACTCCTTGGTGAGGAACTCGCAGATGCTGGGCACGGGGAAGACGATCTGCTCCATGGTACGGTCCGACCTGACAATCTGAACAGCAGCCCCATGAGTCCTGCCTTGCTCTTAAGTACTTGTATTTCTTGAGTTTCTGCCTTTTTTTCTCCCCTTTGAAACATGCAGAAACTTGGACAAATTTCTGTACAACAGCAGCCCGACAGAGGTTTCAGTTAATTTACCTTTCAAAGCAGGCCTACATTTAGCCCCAAGGCTAATTTCTATGCCATGGTCTAATCCCAGTATACTGGTCTGAGCTGGGATTTCCAAGGGGCCCAGTGGATCCTGCACCAAAGCTGGGATGGATTTCAGAGCAATGTGGTTGCCCAGTTCAATAATATTGGTAAATTTTAGCCACAAGGAAGTATGAGGAATAACAGTTATATCTGCATTGTTTACTAGAGAGTTTTGTGAAGTCATATAACCACAGAATGGTTTGAGTTGGATGGACCTTAAAGCCCATCCAGTGCCACCCCCTGCCATGGGCAGGGACACCTTCCACTAGCCCAGGTTGCTCCAAGCCCTGTCCAACCTGGCCTTGGACACTTCCAGGGATGGGGCAGGCACAGCTTCTCTGGGAAATCTCCCTGTTCATGAGAATTTTACTTTTACAAAGCTCTTAGATGGTACATGAGGCCAAATTGCCATCAGAATCCAGAAAGAGTGGCAAAAGCTCTGACAAACTTCATGGATTCAGCAACAGCACCGGCCAAATTGTAACAGAAGTGAAGCCACACTTGTGCTGCCAAGAGAGCTCTGCTCAGCTCCATCCCAGAGCCCACACACGACAGCTCAGGAACAGCTCCCCCCGCCGCTGCCAGAACACCGAGGGAAGAACTAAATGCAGGGATATTCTGTGTCAGGGATGGCAGTCCACACACAGGTACCAGTGCAGCCACACTGTCACGTGTGATGTCCAAGGGTTAACTGCACTGCTTCTCTCCCCAGGGGCTCATCCCACTCCCGGCAGGCTCCGGGTTCCCCGTACCTCGATCTGTGCCGTGTGCTTGGCGTAGAACTCCAGAGCCTCATCCCCCTCGATCTGACCTCCCGGCTTCAGCATGTTCTGCAGCTCTTTGTTGTGACGAGCCAACTAAAATAAAGGAATGCACAGGGAGTGGGAGACACCAGATGTCTCTCTGTGATATTAAATTTCTGATTTTTGGCATAAAAAAAGAAATAGTACACAGTCAGCTGCTAGGAAAGGGCAAAGTTGACAGAAGGCTTGTTCTGTTCCAACCAGACACCCTGCAGCTCTATTTTGGGAGCAAGTCAGAATGATTCAAATATGTATTTTTTTAATACCAGTGTTGTATTCCTCTTTTCCCCACCCTCTCCTACCCTTTGCCTGGCTTGGGAATCTTTCTGAACGTTCACATTCGGTCTATCCTTCTCCACCCACCCTAACCCAAAGGGGTGCTCATCACCCAAAGATCCAGGCAGGGACAAAGAGAAAATCTGCATCAACTGAACAGCAGATGCACAGAGAAGTGCTCCAAAAATGCTGCTGGATGCTCCAAATCCATCCTGTAGCACAGTGATGGGCTGTCTGCTCAGATGCCACAGGAACAAGAAGTCTCTAATGCAGTAAGAGATGCAGCATCAATGTATTAAGTAGATTTAGATATGTTTTTCTCCCCTTTGGTTTTTTACCTTTCAGACACACATTTTCTCAACACAAAGGCCCTGCTTGGCTCCAGCAGAGTGTGGCAAGGACTAAGATTTCTGCTCACACTTTAATTGATCAGTGAGGAGAATTTCTTTGGGAGTATAAAGTAACCTTTGATACAGCTCAAAAATAATACATTGCTGCTCAGTGCTGCCAAGAATGGAGTCACACGTCTTCAAAACTCAGTCCAGAGCCTGCCTGCTCCCCATTATAAAAGAAAATTTCCCAAATTTTCTTGTATTACAGAATTTTTGTTTCTGATTAAGGATTGGGATTTGCTCTGATAAGAAGGGAACGTGCAGTGAGTTTGTCCCAGAGATGAGCCATAAAAACAGTTCCAGGGAAAAGCAGACTCTGGCTATTCCCAGTTTGTGACTCATGGTGCTACAAAACCTGCAGGTGAAACTCTACCTGATGAGCCAAGATATAAATGTTGTGTCCCACGTTCCTTGGAGATGCTGCAACATCTTCCCCATTCTCTCCATCCTCAAATTCCACTTCTCCCTGCAGATAAGCCTTCTTGATCACTTCCACCTAGAAAAGGACACAGAGGCCACTGAAGAGGAGGCTCAGGCAAAGGGTGGAAGAGGGTCAAGGGGAGCAGAGCATGGACATGTCTCTTAACATCCAGGATAAACAGGCCTGACCTCAGCTTCAGCCCAGCTCACTGACACAAGAAACTAAGCTTTTGGTTCCCCCTCTTCTGGGCCACCCTCTCCTCGAGCTCTGTCACCTCCTGACCTCTGGCCACAGCTCCGAGCTCTGACACATCAGCAGTGCTCCAGCTGTACTTGGCACCTCCTGGTTGTGTTTGCACCAGGTAATACATTACCCAGCCCCAAACCCTGCCACGGTCTACTGGACAGCTCTAAGGCACAAGAAATTTTCATTTCTCTGTCCCCTGTGCAAATAACTTCCACGTGTGGATACCTGCTCTAGTGGAAGGTGTCCCTGCCCATGGCAGGGGGTGGAACAAGGTGAGCTTTAAAGTCCTTTCCAACCCAAACCATTCTGTGATGATTCTATGATTCCAAAGTGTCAGATGATGCTCCTTCCCTGCCTTACACAGGATGCTGAATCTCTCCTCCACAGCACTTGCCTAATCACTTGTGATACCTGGGAACTGGGCTGAGCCATTCCCTGTGGATACTGTGCTCGTGCAACCAGTCCCTTGAAAGGCTTTCCAGTTGCCAGTGAGCTCCTGCAGCATCTCTGGGGTGGACACGGCCATCCCAGCGTCCCCAGTGCTGGAGCACCTGGCTTGAATGGAGTCAGGAGCTTGGGAGTGACCCAGGGACTCACCAGCTCCTTGGGCCTCATGTTGTAGAGGATCCTCTCGGCGTTCTCGCTGTCGTGCCTGCTCTCCATGATGGCCAAGAGCAGCTTCGAAGCATTGTTCTGAGGGAAAGACAACAATCACTGCCAGGAGCCAAAAAATGAGGGTACCCAGCTGGAGTGCCACCACGCCCAGTGCCAAGAAGGGCTTCAGAACCTGGGTGCTACCTGGGTGAGTCACAGGAAAGTATAATTGTCCCAGCCAGCCACCACAAGGCTCCTACAGCCTCACCTTGCCAACCTCCCTCTCCTCTAATTATTGCCCTATGCAACTTAATAGGATTTTTTACCAGTTTATTTCCAAAATCCTACTTATCGAGAGACACCAAATTAACCCAAGACAAGGTTTAAGATTTCTAAAATGCTGCTGTTTCAAGCTCGTGTTACTTTGTTTTGTTTTAAGGATGCTGCAGCATCACCACAAGCTCTGAGCTCCCAAGTGGTGCAGCACAGCTTTGCTGAAGATGCTGCTGATTAAATCAAGGGCCAGGCAGGGCTGAAGTCACAGACATGCTGTGCTGCTTTTAACTGAGCTCACTCTGCAGCCTCCTCACGCCAAGAAAACACAGGGAGGAAATGGGAAACTACCACAAGGCACCAGACTACTTTAATACGAACAATTAAGATTAAAATCCATCATGCCTGACAATAAAACCCAATAAAAGTATTTAATTTTGAAGTATAATGCTAATTGAGTCTAAAAGCATTTTTTATTTACAATAATAAAAACCCCACATTACCCATAATAATGGTGTGAGTCGGCAACGGAAAACAAGGAGACACTGCAGTGTAAGGCAGGGCAATAAGTCAGAAAGGAAATATTTCTCAAGCATAGGCTGAAGCAAGAGTGCTCTGGGACTGCTGTTGCTAGAAGGGAACCTGTTCCTCTATTTTGAAACCAGCACCAGGGCTAATTATTTCAGCATTAATATGAACAGCCCTAAAGAACTGTTGATGATTTAACATCAACTGATTAAACAACAACAATAAAGTATTAGCAAACTAGTTGTAACACGAGAAATTTCACTTCCACTGTGCATGCAGAAGCTCAGCAACAACAGAAAAGTTTTCATCAGCTTTAAATTTTTAACAGAAAATTATTTTAGGATTCCTCAGCATATCCAGACTGCCTGCATTCCCCACGTGAGAACTGGTGGCTCCATGTCATCATTTAAAAGATGAAATACCTGTGACAAACAATCTTTGGGCACTGCCTCCAGCTCTTTGAAGTACATAGTTTTTTGGCACTTAGGAATATTGGGATATAATAAACACCCACATAATTCCAACAATAAAATTATGTTTCATCTTACTGTGAATGTGAATTGCACAAAACATTCACTTGCCTTCAGTTCCAACACGAGGTCCATCCTCTTCTTTCCCAGAGGGTTGATGTCATTGAGAATTAAAGCTGTGATGATGTCAATGCCATTGGACTCGTGAGTAGCAATGCAGTTCTGGCCAAAGAAAATTCATCAGACTTCACTAATTGTCTACACCACAAACACAGCCCGGGCTGGTGACCCCGCCAGAACAGCAGAGTCCCCTCTGTCATCACCTCCAGATGGATAAACTGGACAGAAAGCTCCAGGCAGTGGAACAACAAAAGATTAAGGTATTTTCTTTCAAGCTTTTCCTCTCCTCAGCCATGGTCCTGCTGGAACCCCTCGACCTCAGGAAGCCCCACAGCTGATAAACGAGGCATTTCCATCCCAGAGTGCCAGGCTGGATGCGCAGCTACGGAAGAATCTGTTTTACTGAGATTAGGGAGAGCTTGCTTTATTTGAGGTGTGCCAATCAACACCTACTTCAGCCCTGTCTACCCAAAGAATGGGATTTTCCGGAACCTTCTGCTTACCCTTGAACCCTGCTTGTGGAATGATCTGGAACTAAAATGTTCCAACAACAGCAGCTTGCTGGCCTCAAAATCCAGAGCCCTGCTCTGTCATCGAGCTCCACACCTACATCTAAAGGGTTTTAGTCCACCTGGTTGATATAAAGGACACTCTCATGACCCGGTATTCACACCCTCACGTGTTCTCTCACAGACATGTGATTTCATCTGACCATTGTCACCTCCACTGTGTCTAGCTTTGTTCTAAACTCCTTTGGAGCACTCAAAGAAAAGGCATTTCTAAGGACTGATATACTCAAAGACTTTTTGAAAAGTCATATCCAGTCTTTATGGACAATACTGTGGTTCAAATAGCATGGAAATGGAGAAAACAAGCAGAAAGTGGCACAGGTTGCCCAGAGAAGCTGTGGCTGCCCCAGCCCTGGGAGTGTCTAAGGCCAGGGTGGGGTGTGGAGCAACCTGGGATAGTGGAAAGTGTCTCTGCCCATGGCAGAGTTTGGAACCAGATGGTCTTTAAAGTCCCTTCAACCCAAAGAATTCTGTGAGATTCTATGAAATACAAAAATTCCCCACTTTCCTTGTCTGTCAAATCTAATAAAACAGCTTAAATCCCAGCAAAGCAGAAATATCTCTACTGCTTTGAGAGGTTTGACTCCTCAGAGGAGGCCCTGAGAAAGGGAAGTTGATTATGATGGGTTTATAAAGAAAAAAAAAAATCCCCCAACCTGTAGGGCAAGTCAAGTGGGCAGCATTACAAGATAACACCAGTCTGGCAGACAGAGCCAAGCCCAGCAGAGCTGGGGCTCAGGGGGGAAGGGGGATGCTTTTCCCAGCTCTGGATGTGTTACCTGGTTCTCATGGCAGGGCCCCTGGCAGTACTCAGTCAAACTCTCCAGGGTCTGGTTGATGAGGGCCACGTTCTTCTCATTGATGTACAGCCCCAGCAGCCCAAGCCCCCCAGTTGTGCTCCCACAGATACAGTCCAGGAACTGCAGTGTCTCACACACCAGGTTGTAGTTTGTCTTGTTGTTCTGGCAGCGTAGGAAGTTCTGTGGGGAGAGTGACAAAGCCATAAGGGAAGGGGAAAAAAGGCATCCAAACTGCTGTTTGGTTGATAGTGTTTATTAAGTTCATCATCCCTAACTGCACTGCATGGTGGATTGCTCTAGGTTCACTGTACAAGCAGTTTAAGCCTATTCCAGGGCTTATTTTCAATGTGCTGCTCTCTTGAGCAGCTTTTTGGCTTCCCATTGTACAGAAGCCAAGCAGCAATAAACTGAGTGCATCCAATAAACAGTGCATCCATTAGAGGCTGAAACCCAACACGGAGCAGGCCCTTCACTGCGGATCACAAAGCTCTCCTGAGCCTGGAAGGTTCCCTCTGCCTGCTCCATTTCACTGCTAACCATCACTCAAGGCCCTCTCCTCCCCAGACCTCTTTCCAGGGGGGGAGCAGAAATCCCTGGCTGTGGCCTCACAGCAGCTCCACCTGTTCAAAAGGCACCTGACTGCACACCTTGAAGGAAGGAGCCTTGAAACACCATCCTCTCCACTGCATTTCTTCCCACATAATTACTGTAATTCCTGCTTGAAGCTGCTGATTAGGAGCAGCTCCTCTAATGAAATGCCAGATGTATCGGTGTGGATTTAACAGGTTTCTGCCCTCCTGTATTCCAAATGAAAAAACCCAACCAAATCCAACCAAAACCAAAGGACACTTAATGAACACCAGTTTCCCAGTGACTTGGACGTTGTCATTGCATTGCCAGCAGTGCTGCAAAGATGGACAGCCACTACCACTTTCTTTTCCTTGATGTTTCAGCAGGAAAACTCTTATTCTAGCAGGTAATTCTCTTAATTCTAGCAGGTAGCAACACTTCCAAGGTGAAAAACCCCTCAGAGGAACAAGAGACGTGGACTATGGAACCAGCAGGGTCTTTTCTGCCAGCCCAGAGAAGCCCTGGTCCCTGCCTGCCTCTGGTGTCTGCATCAGACTAGTCAGTCTTTTAAGGCAAACAGAGGGAGAAACTGCAGATTCAATGGAAGGCAAAGCTAAAAAAGGAAAATGCTGTCTATGAATGCAGACTAAAGGTGACAGTGATTCAGCACATTTCAGCTGATTGCTCATTTAATATCCTGACTTCTGATTAACTTATCAGAATGTAGAAAGGTTGATGCTACAGAAATCAGAGCTTGTGTCTTCCCTCCAGGAAAAAAATAAAAGATAATACTGAAAGTGATGAAATAAAATGTTCCCTGGCTGCAGCACAGCATTTGCTCTGCTTACAGCTGGGTTTGTACCTTAGCTGCTTGATCCACGGTCAGTAAACACAAAGGAGGGAGGAGGAATGAGGCACAAGAACAGTAGGACACTGTTAGATGGGCTAAAACAAGGAGAAAGAAAAAACTAGAAAACAAGACCCTGCTGCACTGTGAGAAACTGCCCCAGGGAGTGTCTGCTGCTGTCCCAGCCAGTACAGAGAGAGCTCTTCATTTTCTGTCCTCCAGAGCATCTCACAGGCTACAGAGTGGGAACACAGAGTACTGAATGGGCCATCCCACTGCTTTCCATGGGAATGATCCTGAGGGATGGACCATCTGAAAGACCCTGCACTCAGAATGAGGAGCCACAGAGATGCAGGTTCGGCTGGAACGTGTGGAAAATATGCATCAACTCATTCCTCCCAGTCCTTGCATTCATCTGAAGAAGGTATTGCAGCTCCTCCAGCCCCATGGAGAGAGCTGAAGGGAACAGCACCCTGTCTGGAGCTGTGTGTGGGAAGGGAAGCAGTGAGGGACACAGCAGGCACAGCACTGCAGCTGCTGGAGCAGATCCCTCCTCCTCCAAACACAGCAGCTCTCACGACCTGCCTTCCCCTGGGTTTGCACAGCAGCTCCTCACAGCTGCCAACAGCCTGGAAAGGCTTGGGGTGCCCGGCCCACACTGGCACCAGGCAGGTGATCCCAATTCACTGCCCATTCCAATGTAACCTGGCCAATTCTGGGAGAAGCACAGCTTCCAGAAGAGTCTTTCCTTATTCCTTCAGGCAAGGAATCCTTTAGTATTATTGTAAGGAGCTCAGCTACATACAGTAGCTGCAGACATCAAGAGTTTGGAGGATCAGACATCCTGCTTCTCCTTTGGGGCTGAAGGAGAAGGACAAGCCTCAAAGCAGTTAGAAGATTAGACTGGAAAAATTGTTCCACCTTTCCTTTAAAACAAAATAAAAAATCCTTTTTTCTCCCCAAGCTGACTACAACTACCTGCTGCTTGGGAAAGCTGATTGTTCAGGAGGGGGGAGAGCTCAGGCCAAGTTTCTGCACTGGCTTGACTTCAGCTCTACTCCTATAGCTGTGGGGCCTCGCCAAGGGCAGCACAGATCCCGTACATGTGGTTTGGAGCTGTGCCACAGGAACTGCTGCCTCTGACATCCCAATGGCACCAAAACCTCTGACAACACACACATCAAACAGCTTTTCTTCTTCAAAATGAGAGACACGCTGCTGTGTGTAACCTGGGCACTGACAAATGCTCCCGAGCAGCAGGCTGGGAGCACAGGGACGTCTCCCGGCTGGGATCCCACGTGCTCCAGCAGGGCATTCCCGAACAGAGGAAGCGACTTGGCAGGGCTGCAGAGCTCTCACACAGGGTCCCCACTGCTGCCGTGTGGGGAACAATGTGCAATCAAGGCAATTATTCCTCTTTATGAGGGCATTTAGCACATTGCACGGCGCCTCATCAGCTCCTCGGTTCCAGCCCAGCAGCAGTGGCTGCGCTGAACAAAAATCATCTTAATTGCAGCCCCTCTGTGGGCAGAAATCTGCTCTCATGTGGAGGCACGTGCTGGGGTACAGGGCCTGGGCTCGCTGCTTAAAATTGTGCAAACACACCCCAGGGCATCACAGCTGAGGCTGCCAGGACCTTTGGAGACTGCCTATTCCAATGCCACTCATGGGGCAGCTGGAGCAGAGCCTGGCCCTGTCCTCTCCACATCCCATGTCAGGTATTTGTACACACAGTGAGACATCCCAAGTTCTCTTCCTCTCTAGCAGAAGCCCTGGTACAGGGTGCCCAGAAAAGCTGTGGCTGCCCCATCCCTGAAGGGTTGGCTCAAGGCCAGGTTGGATGGGGCTTGGAGCAACCTGGGCTAGTGGAAGGTGTCCCTGGCCGTCAGATGCTCCAGTCCCTTGGTCATCTCTGAGCCTCCCTGCTGGACTCAGGAGTGCAGGACCGAACCCAGCATTCCACATGGAGTCTGGGGCATCCAGCTTGTTTAGATGCATGTCCAGCTTGTTTAGATGTTTCCTATCCCAATTCTCCTACACCAAGGGGGATTCTTCCTTGCTCCACACCTCACCACTGGTCTTGGGCACGTAGGGTTGCTGAAGGTCAGCCTTACCCATAAATAGCAGGATGTAGGTGGCACTGAGCACCCTGACCTTCTCCCTGTCCTTCGTCACCAGGGTCTCTGCCCATTTCCAGCAGATCCATGCTCTCCCCCTGCTCTGAACACAACCTAGAAACCCTTCTCATTGCCCTTCGTGTCCCTCAGCAGATTAAACTCCAGCTGAGGCTTTCCTGACATCATCCCCATGTGTCCAACTCTAGACATGTGAACAGACCCATGAAAACCCAGGAGAACCTGTTCACTGGAAAGAAGCATATACTCAAGGGCTGCTTTATTTTCCTACATGACTTTGTTTTTTCTTTCCTTCCCCTCTCAAAAGCAGATCAGTAGCTTTACAGCAGGAGACCTGCTTGTTATAAGCACATACTTTAAAAAAAAAACCCCACGAGTGTTGGTCCCATCACCTAATTATAGACATTGAAAAGACCAGTGAGCCCTGGATAACTGAACTTCTTCGTATCAGTCCGGCAAGGTATAAATACTTTTTTTGGGATTAACTTCAAGGCCAAAGAAAATAGTTGGTCACGTGACCCATTTAAAAAGGCACAGGATTAGGGAGAGAAATGGGACCTGAGCACACCTGCCCAGGCGCCAGGCGGTACCTGCAGATCCCGGTTGTGGTTTTCACAGAGCAGCTGCAGGAACCGCAGGATGGGCTGCATGATGGAGATGACAGCACTCATCTCCAGGTCATCCTTGCTCTTGTCTGCTGCAGCCTGGGCCCCCTCCCCTGCCGAGTAGTGCTCCTCGGGGTCGGCCTCCCTGCGGTACGTGTTGTACGCCTTGCGCGTGGCCGCAGACGCCTCCAGCAGCTGATCCCGGACCTCCTCCGTGATCTGGGTCATGGGCTCCCTCACTACAACACACAAGAGCAGACCTTCTTTATGGAAACTGAATCAAGGGGACCACAGCATCTCTGCACACGTTCCCCCTACAGCTTCACAGGCAGGCCAGCTCTTCACCAGCAGCCCTTTGGTGAGTACGTTTAGTGTGCTGTGAGGGTCTCGTGTCACACTCTGCACCTTGTATGCCAACCACAGTAATGTTATAAACTGGGTATTAATTGGTTAGGGCACACACAGTCTAGCTCTACTAGGAGTTACAATAAGAGGACCTGCTTTAGAAGAAAATTAGGATTTCTCCAGGTATTGTCAGAGAAGGCACTGACCACAACCCACAGTCCAGGGTCGTTACTAGGGATCAGATTTGGGCAGCTTGTCACGAGAGACAAGGCAGCAGAGTCTCATCTCAAACATTTTCATCGTTTCAATAGCACAACCTCCCAAATGGATGAAGAGGGGATGAAGCTCTTGAAATCCCAAGCCAGGGCGCCACTGATCTCTGAACTTTGCTGTGTGGGATCAGAGATCAGAGTATTATTGCATCAGCTGAAACGAGTTCAAAACACACTTCACTCCCTTGTCACTTCAGAAAGGGAACGACTGGGGATTACCTCTTTTCCTGTTGGGTACATCTCTGTCTGAGTCTTCATCTTTCTTTTTGTTTCCTAAGTCACTGGTGTTGACTGTGACAGTTGCCTTGATTTCTTGCTGTGCCACTTTCATGCGATCATAAAAAACCTTAAAGAACTTCTCGGATTTCTTGTCTTCCGTCAGTCGGCAGAAGAAGGAATGCTACGAGAGAAAATGAACAGGATCTGCAGCTGAATCCAGATTATCCCACCTTTCGGCACTGACTGGCATCCTGGAGGAACTGGAGGTTAATTAGTTGTCAGTAAACTGAAACCCAGAGCAATGGAAACTCGTACTTTATTGTTAAGGAAGCCCCAGTGTCTCAGCTTTGTTAACTCCCTTATTAACAACTTCAAATACATTATTAAAGAGAAGTGAGGGCAATAAATCACACCAGCCCTGACAGATTTGGGCAGCACACCTCTCTCAACAAGGGGACTAAGGTAAGTACCATGAATGAAGGTAAGGAAGGTGGAATTTCCTATAATTTGATTCTCAGTTCAGAAATAAAAGGGTATGAGCAAAATACAGAGGAAAAAGAACTGTCTTGCCTTCCCACCCTCAAATCCAAGGGACTGTGAGTCATAACACGCCACAGCCAATGTTAATCACAGTCCAAAAATGTACAAACAGGGCGATGGCGTGAGGGACATCTCGTGCTGAGCTTCCACTGCCCTGCCTGCAGCAGGCTCCTTAAAACTCCTTTTAATTCCCACTCTAATATATCATAAGTGACAGAAAAACTCCAAGCACGGACTACTTTTAAGAAGGTTTATTACTCTTCTCCTTCCCATATGTGCACAGAGACAGAAAGTTCTTCCTAAGATCGAGGGGAATACAAATCATGTACAGGTCAAGCAGGAGCCAACACAGTGAGTGATCAGACAACTCTTGATGAAACCAATATGGTGTTACATAAATCAGGACCAGAGCTTAAACACGACTGAAGGATGAACTTGTAAGTGGGTCACCTTATGCAGAGCATTATGAAATTAGTTAGCATTCTGCAGCGGCTCGCCATCCAACAGCTTTACACGATGAATAGGAATGAAGCCTGATTTATTGAGAAAACAAATTAAAATGGGAATGGCAGTATCTCCTGCCCGCTCTGCTCCGAGCGGAGCACACGAGGCCGGGGCTGCCTTTGATCACTCCCCAGCAGCTGCACGGGAACACACCGAGTGACTTTGAACGCTCCGAGCTGTGTCTTTGATTACAGGCAGAGGAGGAGTGGGGCTATTTAAAGAACTTGGTCAATACCCACAACACCCCTCCCACCACTGTGACATCTTCCCCCTGCCCACAACAGCTCAGGTGAACTCCTGGTTGTTCTCACTTCTAGTGATTACCAGAGGAGGGAAAGGAGCAGAACCCAGCACAGGCCTCCCACATCCACTAAAACCAGTCACACCAGTACCCCCCTCCTGACACCCATTCAAAGAGCCCAGTAAAACAGAGCTCCCAGAGACCTGCAGGACTTGCCCTTTGCCCAAACAGTGCTGGGCCTGTGACATGTCAGAAGATGATCTGGGTGCCCGATCCATTTAATAGCATTTGTACAACTATTCTCTAATCCAAGACTTCATATCAGAAATTTTAATGTTTTATCATCATGTTTGCTCATGGTTTTAAACTAAAAAAAAGGTCAAACTAGATTAGATATACCGAAGGAATTCTTCCCAGTGAGGGTGGGGAGGCCCTGGCACAGGTTGCCCAGAGAAGCTGTGGCTGCCCCATCCCTGGGAGTGTCCAAGGCCAGGTTGGACAGGGCTTGGAGCAACCTGGGCTAGTGGAAGGTGTCCCTGGTGGAACTGGATGAACTTTAAGATCCCTTCTAACCCAAACCAATCTGGGATTCTATGATCCTATAAAATACACTCAAATAAAAAAACATCCTTGGCCTGAATAAGTTCACTTATCCATATTTTTTATTTTTCATTCTAAACTGGTTTTTAGACCTGACCAGACCCAATGAACAGAAGATTGTCAAATTACAATCAGAACTAAGAGATGCATTAACTGGTTTCCCTGTGCTGCTGACCAGTAACCAAACCCCCAGATAACTGCCAAGCCTAAACTGTCTGTTACTTGGTGGCTACGAGGACAGACAGAGGAAGACTTTGCACCTAAGGTGCATCTTAGAAATTTTACTCTACCAGTATTAAACATAATACTACTACTTTACAGACAGACCAGCATAGACCATGGGCTCTGGAAAGGGCAATCACTCTAAAACATCCCGTTATTTGCTCATCAGGCAGTGCTGGGGGTCACCTGCTGTCACCTGGCTGCACATCCCCACAGCCCAGACAGGAGTTACCCTGTGATGAAGCTATGGTGAAGGAAAAGCTTTTTTTAATGAACCACACTAAGGAAATACCTTGTATGAGAGTAATTATTGCTGACAGACTCAATTTTTGTCATCCTTTCAAGCTTCTTTACTGACTTTCCACTGCGCTTCAGAGAAAAAACCCAAATGAAAGGAGCATTTCCAGTAAAGCTTTTAGTGCATGCTGTGCATACACTCAAGGGGTGTCACAAAATGATTGTTTCAGTTTAGGTCAGGATGCCTAACACCTTCACACATATGAATCAACCACATGCCAGCTATCAAAGATACTGTATTTTAAGAGGTGTGATCTCACAAGTTGCGCTTGAGCAGGTAACGGGTGGTGATAATTATGACAGAAATCCTAAAATTTTATTTACAGATATAGCCTCAAAGCAAAAAGTGGAAAAGTCTCCCTTTTTAAAATGGAAATGGAGTGGCCATTTTAGAGCACCGTCTGCTGGGGTCCTGCTTGCACACAGACACCCTGCAACCACAGCAAGGCTGCTGAAAGAGCAAGTGTGGAGGAACAGCCAACCTCCACACTCGTACGGGTGTTTGAAGAACAGAGCTCCCAACGTGCCCCTGACATCAGCCATCCCTGAGCAGTCAGTCACCACCAGGCTGGGGCTTGGGATCTCCTAAAAACCTACTGCAGGGCAGGGAATTGTGATCCATAACATCCACATGGGGCTGTGTCTGGCTGGCCCAGTATGAGGCACCAGAGGAGAAGCTGCCTGAAAGGTAAGTGGAGATAAAAGCTCCATCTCATACCTCAGACACTGGCAGCAAAAGCTGGAGACAGATTTGTGACAAGGGTCTGGGGGGACAGGACAAGGGGGAATGGCTTCCCACTGCCAGAGGGCAGGGATAGATGGGGTATTGAGAAGGAATTCTTCCCTGTGAGGGTGGGGAGGCCCTGGCACAGGATCCCAGAGAAGCTGTGGCTGCCCCTGAATCCCTGGAAGTGTCCAAGGCCAGGTTGGATGGGGCTTGGAGTAACCTGGGCTAGTGGAAGGTGTCCCTGCCCATGGCAGTTGGGTGGAAATAGGTCCCTCCCAACCCAAACCAATCTGGGATTCCTGGAGTGCTAAAATCATGTAATATGAAACCACTTTACTTCAACCTTGTTTTGTTAATGACTGTGACAAGTCACTTCCATTGAACAAGTGCCATGACACAGCAGCCCATGAGGTTTTCCCCAGGAACTCCAGGTTCAGCAGACAGCTTTACAAGTCCACACACCTCAACAAAACACAACAGATCTCTAGTGCACATCGACCAGCCAAGTGAATAAACCACAACTGCTCGGAGGTGACAATATCTGAGATAATGTGATGGCCACTAATTACACAGCCACCAAACTAAACTGAAAACCACCTGCATGTGACACGCACAAGGGTCTAACAGGACAGCTACGCTCACCATGGGCAAGGACATCACCACAGAGCTCTCCATCACCTTCAAAGATGGAGCAACCACCACCTGCACAAACTCACTCATTGTTTCAAGGGGACGGAAGGAGAAGAACCAGCACAGCACCATGTCTGCAAAGCCAGTCACACCATTCCTCCTCCTGACATCCAAAGTGATCTAAAATAAACTGAAGGCCAAGTTTAAATTGCAGCACACTGACCAGCCACAGCCTGGCCCACCCTGGAGCACCAGCAGCCCCTCACTCTCCCTCATCAACTCAGCCAAAGCTGTGCTTAAGTCATGCGTTTTTTTGAGAAAAGCATCTGGTCTTTCTTTAGAAGGCAAAGATGATGAACTATGTCTGACTATAGGCTATTCCAGTGGTAAATAACTGTTAGAAACATGTGATTAAGCTCCTTTTTATGTCACTAACTTCCAGTCATTGGTATTTTTTTGTGTCTCTTCTGTAGTTATTCCCAGGAATTTGGTCTCCGATCCCCTTCTAACTATTTACATACTCTGTGAAATGTTTACCTAATGTTTCTTGCTAAACTGAAAACACTATTTTTGCTTGCTGGCTTTTCATTTCAGCTTTAATATCATTTTCTGTGGTGGTTATTTTTTGGCATGTTCTTAAATATTGCAGATCATTAACAAGCTGGATTGCAGAAGCACATTTAAAAAAAAATAAATCAGCAAAGAACTGGCACGTTTCCTAGCATTAGCATTTCATTCCAAGACCTTTGACATATGTAATATACATAATTTCCAGTGATGAGTGAAAGAGAAGCTCAGCTCACTCCCCAGCGGTTCAGGGGAGGGGGATTACAGAGGTAGGATAACCAAGGGCAGGGACAAATGCTCCTTAGTGTGATTCCTGTACCAGCAATCGGTAAAAAAATGGATTTTAACCAGCAGAACTGGCATCTGTCCTCAGGAGAACAAAGCCATAAACCCCAGCAGCCCGGTACCTTTGTGTAAGGTGCACAGAGTACAGACTCAGGTGACCAATCCACTATAAATATAACTAATCCACAATAAATTCAATGATGAGTGAGTTTGTGCCCAGTGTAGGATTATTAAATGGGAAAAAAACCAGGAACCAGCTGAAGGCAGCTTATTTCTAGCTCTTGCCTTTGAAAGCCTGGCCCAGTTTGACCTGTGTGCTGTGTCACCTTTACTGGGAGCACCTTTCCCTGTGCTGTAACCTGGGTCTGCCCCGACGTCACTACTGTTTTGCCGGCCAAGAAAAGGAACAACTGTTGGATTACTTTGTAGGAACAGCTTGACTTTCTGCCCCAGACACTAATTCCAGGCTGGCCTGTCGGAAGGATCATGTGAGAAACAGAACCCAAACCTATCAGCAAGTGCTGGGTTTAAGCAGCAGCATCTGCTCAGCTGTGTTTCCTCCCAAGAAGGGGTGGCCTGACTCGAGGCGAGCCCTTGGCTGCCGATCCCACACGGAGAACGCGGAGCACGGAGCGCTTTTGGGACCGCGCCCTCTCAAAGCTGTTTCACCACACCACAGCACTAAGCCCTGCCAGACCATCCTACAGATCCCGCAGAATTCCCCAGGAGAACAAATATTTGATTACCAAGGAATAAGGAAAAGCAAAGCCCCAGTGAACACCTTGCCAATTAAAGCAGACTGTTGTCATGTCCTTCCCCATCTCCCTAATGCCAGGGAACAGAAAATACCCCGCGAGCTTGGCGAGCCAGGGAGATTTCAGAGAGGAAAGTCCCTCCAGAGAGAGAAGAAAGATCAGTGATCTGGCTTCAACTCAGGACATTTTATTCCAACATTAGAGAGGAATTCTTACAGGGACCTCAGTTTGCTCGGGGTATCCAGCCAGGCTGTTAGCACCAATGCAAAACTTGTGTGCTACTTCATCTCTGCAGGAAGAGTTTTCCACCCCCAGACTAGTTCTTAGAGCTGGACTACTTCAAAAAAGCCACATTTTAAGGGGAACTGCACTAACACAAGCACTGAATTAAGCACAAATGCCAACCCTCTACATTCTGCCTAAACATATTGCAAGGGCTTCCACTGCAGAAAATTCCAACCTAACTTTGCTTTCTCTCCCTCCTCATTTATTTGTTTAAAATATCACTAATCCCTCTCTCTTGAAATCTCTCATACGTCCTGGCTCGCTGAAGATCCCTCACTCTGGGTGTGAGTGATGGATATCATTAGTCTTGCACAGTTTAAGGAAATTGCAGCTGAAATACTTCACGCTGAACATACTTCACAGTTTGAAATAAATCCATAAGGAAAATCTGCCAGAACACCTCAATTGCCTGCATTTTTTTGCAAACTGTAAAATAAACTTCATCCCAAAAGCAGAAGGAGGACTTCCCAGCTCTGTTTTCCACAAATAAGACAAAACTCTCTCTGCCATGGGCATCCACACACCATCCCGCATGGCTCTGGAGGTTCGGGTCCACCTTATGGGGTGTGTTTTTTTGGTGGGTATGAGGGTACAAAACCTGACCTGTGGAAATGCTCATCTGTCCCCACCAGCTGTAAACGAAGCAGCAGCAGAACTACAGCAGGAAGAGCCTTTATATCCTATATGTTCTCCTACTGCAACACCCAAACTCTTGATGCAATTTGAAGTCATTTCACAGAGGGAAGCAAGAACAAGCCTCCAGAGATACGGTTCCCTCATGCCCTTCCAGAGCCAGTACAACCCCCAGGAGCACAAGGTGACATGGGATGATCCCCAGGATGTGAAGGCACACTGGGGAACCACAAGTACCAGTGTGACTGTGGGTTTGGGGTTTGTGCTCACAGATGGCCTCGGAGCGTGGGAGCCTCGGGGCCTGCCCTGCTGTCAGCAGGGAGCCTGATTTGGGTTCCTCTGCCCCCAGTGGGAACAGCTCCGCCGGGTCACTCGGCTCATCCGCAGGGCAGGAGCGCGGATCCCACTTCCCCACCGAGCCGGTGAGCACTGTGTAGGTGTGAGAAACAGGGAAGTCTGCAGACTCCCCAAAAGAAAAAAAAAAAGTGTAAGATCTTGTTGAGAGACAGAGGAATTAAAGAAAACCATAGCAACAAGTCAGTCCACCTACCCAAACCACCCACCCACCACCAGTTTCATTTGCTGACGCACTTCAAAAACAAGCTGGCTCCAACCCGCTCTGGAAGGTGAGCAAGCCCTGAGAGCTCATTAAATTCCCTTCTCAGCTACTCTTGTGTGCCTGCAGCTAGTGAGCAAGTGGGATATAAATAGAAGTTATATAACAGCGCTTTGTTGATTCCTGTGCTTACCAAAAAAAAAAAAAAAGGCAGCATGACCTTGTTTTGCTGAATAGCTTTGCCTCTGCCTGCTCAGGGAGGACTTTAATCCTGCTAGGGATCATCTTAAAAGTTTAGGTTGGACCTGGATACCACAGAGAGGAATAGGGAGAATTAGTGATTTGTGTCCCTGCTCCTTGCAGGACCAGGATCATGGTAGAATGCTGAGAGGATTGACACACAGGAGGTGGTACCAACAACCATGAACAACACAAGGGCACCAAGACTGGAGAGCAAGACACAGCTGAACCCTGAGGTAGCACCTCTCCTTTTTTTCACCTACACTGCTCAGTCACACAGATGGGCACCTCAAAATCCAAGCATAAAACCTTCCTTTGGGCAAAAAGACTGGAAGATGCTCTGCTACAGGAATCCTGATGGCCCAAATATACTTCAGAAAGCAGCATCAGCTGTAGCTCAAGTAGAAAGTCCAGGTGGTACTGTTATCATCTCACCTTTGTATCTCCCTGCCCTCACTGACAATGAAATCACCTCTGCAGGAAGGACTCCTCACACTGCATTATTAATGGGCCTTGTTTGTTTTGAACCTGGTGGTATCTAACACCTGTGGGAGACTGAGACTTCCCTGTGCTAACTGTATTAAAATATATGTGAAGGAGATGGAGCTCCCACAGGCTTGGCATCCTGAGTCTCCTCCTGTGGAGCAGCAGAGCATCAGGGCAGAGGTTTCCTCAGCACTGACTTCATGGCTAGTGCAGGTCCTGTGCCTTGTTTGGAAGACAACTGCAGTGTCAAGGACGTCAGGATTTGCAGAAGGTTTCATTACAGAGAGGGCTCTTTCAGCAAAGGACACAGCTGATCTTTATGATGCAGGTCCTTACCAACTCTGGCTTTTTATGTCATGTTCTGAAGTAACACTCAAAATGTCAAAATAATTATGATGTACTTTAAATTGAGCAAAACTCATTTAAATGGTGAAAGACACAGGTAATTGCTTAACACGTGCTAAAAGCTTCCTGGTTGGGCAGTAGTTTCCTAAACAGGTATCATTAAAACAATATAAAAAAGATGTCAACTGTATCATCAACTGTATCAAAGAATTCTGGTTGCTATAAATAAACAGAAAATTTAAAATTTGTTTCAAAAAAAAATTTTGTTTTATCAATGACCAAAAGTTCTCAAGTGCTATTTACAAAAGTTTAGTGACCCAAAGATATTCTTGCCTCCGAAGCCTTTACCATCACACACAATTGTCCGTGCTCGCCAATATCTGTCACTGCTGCAAATCTTCCAAGTAATAAATGTGATTTAAAAGGTCCAAGCCACAAAGGCTAAAGCACCATCGTGTCACTAAACCTACATTTCATCCCCCTAATACTTCTGTGACATTTTGCAAAGCTTTACCCCCATTTTGCAGGGCAATTGCAGCCACAGAGAAAAAGAAACAAAGTGTCTGGGCAACCAAATAGGACATTTTTGTGCTGGTATTTCACAGCCAACACAACAGTGAGCTCAAGGACACAAACTGGTCTCAAAGTCTTTGCTCCCTCCAACCCAAGGGCTGTAGCTGACCTGTACCACTGGCTGGTACCTCCTCAGCTCACTGGGCTTCCGTGGGGCTCCTAAGTGCCAGAAACACAGACAAGGACCGGACAGCTCTGGATTCAATTCCTTTTGTGCGGCAATCCTGTAGTTACTTAATAACTATCCACCATCTCTGGACAGCCTGAGGAACAGAAAAGGAGACCACAGTTCACCATGGTGGCGTTTCCTCACTGGTGGCAACGCATGAGGAGAAACGTTGACTGAGTCCAAGTCCATGTATGGCACAAGCCAGAGCTGGAGACAGGAGAGCTGTGTTAGTTCAGTGCAGCCTCTCCTCCCAAACCTGGCTGCTGGGGCTTCTGTACCTTGCTTCTTCCAAGCCCCTCGTTGTACCTGTTTGATGGGCAGCACAGCCCCCAGCCCTGTCAGGCACACAAAACACTCAGCTCATGGGTGCAGGCTGAACCAAAGAGCTCTGGAAGTTTAAGCAACCTGAAGCCACAAGGCTTTTTGCACAAAAGGAGCTTCACACACTGATGAGCTCCAAGCCACAATTCCACACTACACAGATTCACTGTTGCCATGCGGTGACAGAGACACAACTGCAGTCCACCACCACCAGCTCCTTGGTGCTATCTCCAGTCAGGGTGGCCCCTGGTCCTCACCCCACACTCAGCTGCTGCGGGACAGAGTGCTGTGTGCACTCTCCTCTGTGCAGAAGCTGTGACTTGCTTCAGCAGCAAAAGCCACTTCTTCCCTGAAAAATAATCACCTTTTCCCTTGGGTGCTGAGTCCCATCACCTCATTCCCTGTGTCTGCAGCCCACCTTGGGAAGAACTATGGATAAGGAAAACGAAGGCACCACTGCCCTTGAAGGGGCAGACGTGCCTCACGCCACTTTGGGGCAGTGCTTAAAAAACGCCTGCAACAAAACTAATGTCACCAACCTCATTTTACCTTCCCCGGCTGAAAATATCAACATGTGCGTGTGGGAAATTTGTCACGCAAGCTGACTTTGGAGAAGATCCCTAATTAAAGGAGCAGGGTCTCCATGGAGAGGTGTTACGTAAGGGACTCCACTTGCCATTAACTTCCACCGACCAAGGAAACCCGAAACCCCGCGGAGGTGAGGCAGAGTAACGGCGCATGGAATTTTTATTTAGCAGATGAGAGACAAGTGTTACAGGACAAGTCCTCAGCAATCTCCTCCGCTGTCAGTCATTTGCCAAGGTTGCTTTAGCAGAGCAGAGCTCCCTGTGCTGCCGCGTGTGCAGGGAATGGACCGAGTTTTATCCCTTCCCGAGGAGACGCAGTTCCACAAGCAAGGCACCTGCCATGCCAGCTCGGGCACAGGGAACCCAAACCAGCACCCCAGGGACAGGTGCCTCCCTGGATGCAGGGCATGCTCCCCCTCGGAGGAGAGCGTGGGGCATCCTCCCAGGGCTGCTCCGTGCAGAACCGCTGACTGCAGCGCTCCCGAGGTGGATGCTGAGGGTTATATAAATTAATAAAGGGGTTGATGTAATTTGCAGTTCAGTGAGCTGCACTGTTTGTCAGGTTAATTTGTTGGCTGGTGCTGACCCCGAGGTTCCACCTCTGCCTCTGTGTCCGTATAAATGAGGGCAGGCTTCCCACCGAGACCCAGGGCTCCCGCTGAGCCACAAGCTCACGGGACACAGCCATGACAATGCCACCACCAGCCCTGCTACCAAAGAACCTGACAGGGTTTTTAAGTGAATTCCAAAAACTAAAACCCAGAAAGTTTCCATCCAGAGAGGCCTAAGTGGGCAAAGACCTTCCCAGAACAGCTCATTTGCCACATTTACCCCTCTAGCAGAACACAGTGGCGTGGGATTCACTGTGCCACATACCAGCTCAGCCTCCTTCCTAAGGGAAACCAGGAATATTTTTTTCTTGTCCTGCTTCTCCCCCACATTAATCTTCTTAACAATACAATAAAAATCCCTCCTGCCAACTAGAATAAGGAACATCTTTAGATTTGCTTTCTTGCAAGAGTTGGCAACCACCTACTTTGCCTACCCTTAATATTGGCCCTGCCTCTACCTAATGAAACAGCAACACCTATTCCAGTTATCCCTTCCCAGCATCATGGGGATCTGTTCTCCCACTGAAGCTCATGGGAGTTACCCGGGAACTCCCATTATTAACCATATTACAATCATCATGTGCAAGTTCCTGTGTGTTGGTACAAACCCTCTGCTTCACTTCAGGCCGAATTAATTTCCCGTGTGAAAACCTGGAGTTAAGAAAATGCCATGCAGGGGTGACACATTTCTGGCCTTGCTGCCAAAAAGCCTTTTTTACATAACCTGTCCCTATCCCACCAGCTTCCTATTTTCAAAGGCCTGTAGACAGAAGTAATTGAAGTTCATTAAAAATTATTCAAACTGAGCACAGAATGAACTTGTTCAGAATACTATAAATCAAAAGCCGCTAATAATAGGGGAAAAAAAATCATGAAATGAAGATAAACTGCGTTAGACCTCAAAGAAAAGTTGGCTGGTTTGGCTAGGTCAACTTTCACAATGACAAATGGACGTGATGCAAAACGAACACAGTTATTAGTCCAAAGACTGAAGATGACTCTTCCACTGGTAGTTACTGGAAGCTGCTGAAAAACTTCAGCAAATCTACTCTGCAGGTTGCAGAGTCTGCCAAGCCCTACCTACCTACTCTGCAGAATTTACCAAAAGAACACAGATTAGAGAAAGATCAGGATAAAAGACACAAAGTATTGGGTTCATTTTTGTAAGTGCATCTAGTTTCCATAAGCAGACAAATGTTGCAGTGTATTTTGTAAGAATGAAATCCTACTAAGTGGGAGACCATCCCTTTGCTGCCCTCAGTAGATCTCGACTGTGCTGTAGCCAAAAGCTGCTGCCTAAAAAACATCAGCTTTGCAGACTAGCAAGTGCCCACAGAGCTCTCCTGAAAGCTGGGCTGCACCAGAGCCCTCTGCACAGAGCACATCAGCCACTCTTCCTACGTGGAGACAGCAAAGCTGGATTACCTGAGTTCACCGTCTCAGGATACCAGTCTGACTTGGCCATCACATCATTCAGCAATTACTTGGGAGATACAGACCCAAACTGATGATTTTACTAAAGAGCAAGCCTCCACCTTTTCTTTGATTCCCAGCTGTTCTCCCAGAAGTTAAGCTTTGTGGTTGGTGTTTTTCCCATTGAAGTTCTACTCACTTGGCTCTCATGACTAAAACCCTACTGAGAGATCAGAGTGCTGAGTACAGGCTGTTCCCAACTGCCATTGCCGTCATCCCCACAGGCCCTGACTGTGCCGAAGCCACTGCGAGGCACCAGAAAACACTCTCCCCACCACCAGCAGTTTAACCAATGCAGAGGGAAGCCAGGGAAACATGTCTGAGCGCTGATAAACCCTCTTTTTTGCCTTTTGCTGTCAAGCCCGTGGAGCGTTCCAGCACAGAATATCTGCATCCCAACCGCTCCACGGGATATTTTCAATAACATCTATGTGTGCTTTGCATGCATGAGTAAGAGCTCCTGGGTGTGTCCGAGCCCTCAGAGCTCCCAGCATTAGCTGTAGGCACCACGAGTCATTTGGTTCCTAAAACATTTTGTACTTAAAAGCAGCCCACACTACACCAGAGCCCCCTCCCAGCCCGTCCTGCCGCACCGGAGCACGTACACGCACCGAGTGAGTGCTGGCTGCCCAGAGCACGTCCTAAAGATACCTGCCAAGCACTTATTCCTGAGTGGGAAAGCACGGAAAATAGTTCCTCTGGTTTGTGGAAGCACCACGTATGTATACAGGCTGGAGAGCAGCAGAGCCTGGCAGGAGTGTGTGGTGCGGAGGCGTCACACGCTGCTCCGAGCATCCCCTGCCAACGGCTCCTTGCTGACCACAGGGTTATTGTACAGCCTCCCAGCTACGGACAGCAAATGCAAACCAAACCATCTCCTTTTCTGGTGGAAAAGACGTCTTTGGAGGCAGACTGCAGGTTTCCCTGTTTGTTCTGACCGGGCGAACTATGGAATCTGCTCCCAACACGGGTTCGTGCTCAGTGGGAGGTGACTTTGCTCAGTCCATCCGTGCTGGGGTCCAGCACAAGCAAAGGATCTCACCACATCAGGCTGGTGCAGTTTGTTTTTCCTTCCAGCATGACAGTGTGAGGTTACCTGAGGCTCCCTGAGAGCTGGGAATATGAAAGCTCAGCTTCCTTTACATTAGAGAAGAGCAGGAAATTTAAAGGAGTGACTGTCCCCAAGGAATGTTAATCCTGTCCTTGCAGTTTAAGGTGACGTAGGATTTTCAACACTCAATTCCCACTTTGTCTTCTACGAAGAAGCTTCACTTCAGAGCATAGACACAGGGGAAAAAAAAGGGGTACTGATTACAGGGACAAGCAAAGGAGCCCAAAGACATTCCCTGTCCTCTCAAGGGAAGTTTGCATGGACACAAGAGGTGCTGCTGTAGGGATCTAGTGTGTGTTTTAACCTCAGTGATCAATTATAACCAGTCAGGATTCAGCCCCACAGACAGTCTGCAAACACAGCACATGCAGAGCCAAAAGAGTAAGATACCACATGTACAATCATCTTTACAAGCATGTTTTTCTGCAATAAGGTTTTACTTTCTCTTTGGAAGAATAATGTACAAGCTTGTTGTTGTGTATTCATTACAATCCACACCAGGCACAATTTTCATTTAGGGAAATCAAATCCTTATTGAAAACACAAAAATGAAGACCAGCAAGACTGCAGGAGAACAGCAGTGGTCTGGAGTTTACCATACACTTATTTCAAATTCCAGTCTGAAATCTAACACCTCGTTGTAAAAGTCTGAGCACACTGCAGTTGCTTAAACTTATTTGTAAGAGCAGTCAGTAACTTACCTACAAAGCTGTTTTATTAGACATTCCTCTATACTGCCCTGGGGAACACCTCAGTTACCCAATGCCCATGCAAGCATTTAATAAGTTGACTTTTGCATGGTAGACACTAATATTTCCCAAAATTACAGGTCAAAGATCCTTTAGTCATTTCCCCTCCCATCTCCTTAAACTCCTCAAGTTTCCTGGATTCCATAATAACACTTCCCTTCCCAACATGGTACAGTCATGAGAAGAAGTTTTCCGTTTCCTTACCTGTATCGTGGTGTTCCCACCTTCCAGCAGGGCAATGGCTAACAGGATGCTCTCATGGAAGACTCTGTCGCTGGTGGCATTCATGATGAGATCTATGACCAGGTTGGATGCACCTTCTTTATCCAGATGACACTGGACATCTGCCAAACTCATCTCCCCTCTGCTCATTGAACTCGATCCGGAGCTTCCTCCTATAAAGGTGATCATGAGAAACAGGCTGAGATTGACCCCACGCTGATGGCACCTCTCTTCAAGGCCAGGTTGGACAGGGCTTGGAGCAACCTGGTCTAGTGGAAGGTGTCCCTGCCATGGCAGGGGGTTGGAACGAGGTGGGCGTTAAGGCCTCTTCCAACCCAGACCAGTCTGGGATTCCATGACTATTGACTTTTTGGCAGTGGTCTCAAATTAAATAAACTGCACTTTATAACTGACTTCAAACACAATTTTCCCTCATCCTACCCCTCAGTCTCTCTGGAATACCATGAAATGGTTTTGTTCCAGATACGGTTAATAATCTGACATCCTTATAAGCACATTCCTCATATATTAATTAAATTGATCGGGATTTCTGAGTACATTTATTCAAAGCAACATCACAAACTTTAAGCCAACCCAAGGCAGTCTCTGGAAAGCATAAAAAGCTGTCTGCTTCATTTTGCTGCCTCAAAGGCAGTCATCCATGTGGACGGCTTCCTTGGTTTTGGGAGTTCATAGAGGAGGACAGTGAGGGGGGGTGGATTTTAAAAATCCCTGTTTCATGTGTAAGGTGCCGATTTGTGGGGCAGACACAGCCACAGACCACGGGGCAGGGCAGAGCACAGGCCCCACGAGGAGCAGCAGCAGGTCCTACCTCCCGCCCCGGCCTTGCCGGTGCCGCCAGCGGACAAGGGCCCGTTGCCGAAGGTGGTCAGGCTCTCCCGCCGTCCCGCAGGCCGCACGTTGCCATAGTAACGGTTGACCAACACTTGCCTGAGCGCCTCACCCTTGATTAAAGAGGAGAATGAAATCATGATGTGAGCTTCAGGAACGAACAAACAAACCACTGCTGTTATTGTTTGCCTTCTTGTGGTGAGGGGGGGGGAACCGAAACCCTGGAGATTGGGAAAAATCCACCGAGTAACTCCCGCTGTGCTCGGGCAGGCTGGGACACCGGGGGGTCTCATGGGGCTCAAGTGAGATTACGGGTTCCCAGCACAGGAACAGCTCCAGGTCAGGTTTTGTGTAGAGCTCTCTAGATAGATTTTGTTCTCAAAGAGGTTGTTTTGTTTTTTTTTAAATTAAGTTCTACTGTCTTGGTCTTAAATGTAAAAAAGTTGCGTCTGTACAGTACCAACACAAAATTAAGAGGTGGATTAGCGCAAGAGGAACATTAGAAATGATGCTGTGAGGAGCAATCCCATCTTCCCACACCTATCCCATTTTGCCATTTCACCAGCTTTACAGGGATGTGCTCCTTTCTCCCTCCATCAGCAGCTGCTGAGCGGAAACCCGAGCGATCCCGCTGAATCCCAGCCCTTTGTTCCCTGCTGGCAGCTGCCCCAGCCGCCGCTCACGCCAGCAGTCAGCATCCAAGCACATGAGCCCTGGACTCCACAGGGCACCAGTCCTCAGATAACCCCAAATCCCGGGAGCGCCCGGAACGTCCCCCCCGCATGAGCCGCTGCGTCAGCCCAGAGCAAACCACCTCCCAGGGCAAACAACCCACGGGCCCTGCACTGCTCCCGCTCCAGTCCTTACAGGAATTCCCAGGAATTCGGGGAACTGGACAAAGCAACGAGCAGCACACAAACACCACACCGGGATTAACGGGTTTTTATAAGGTCTTTGTGCACAAAGGAAAACTGGGGATTATTGTAACCGGGAGCTGCTGCTGATGGCAGTGTGGTCACAGCAGCACCACCCTGGACAGTGCTTGACAGGGGAGGGAGGGGCTTTTTTGGGGATTCAATACATAAATAATAATTAAAAAAAAAAAAATCTAGCCAAGAATAATTTCATATTAAAAATATGTCAGGAAGAACTAAAGTATCTTATCTTTATCTCCACTCGCAAAACACACGCTTGTCACTGATTTTCAACTGTATTTCAAATGAAATTAGTTGTCTGACTACAGAGTCAAGATGTCATTTAATATATTACCTGACATAAAAATAAAGTCTTACTTTTTAAACTTTCACAAGAGGCCTTTAAAACACAAATAAGTAAATGGAGCAACATAAATGTGCATTAATGGGCTCATACAGAACTCCAGCACTGCTGCAGTCACACTGCTTTCATGCAAAGCTGGCACTCACGAAGGTAACTTCAGGAAATCCTTAAACCACCCCCCCAAAAAAAAGAAAAAGACAAAAACCTGTCTGGAAATTAAGTTCTTTACCAAATTTCAGGTATCACTTCCAAAGGGAGAAGCTCGACATGTGCCTGGAGCTGGTGAGGGATCACTGCCCTCCCTGCAGGGCTGGGGCTCAAACTGGGGCTCAAACTGGGGCTCCCACCACCTGCTCCTTGTCACCACAATTCAGCACCTTAAAAATTGTTCCTATGGATTATTAGTGTGAAAGCTGCAGCATGGGAGCTGCATTTTATGGGATCAGATGGGGAGGGAGCAAGTGCCAGGGAGACAGGTTGTAAAATAAACACGAGGAGAGCATTCCAATCAGCTGCTTCCAAAAGTCCCAAAAAAACAGAAAAAAAAGGAAAATTCCTGTGGAAGCAACAGTACAAGGAGATGAGCACTCTTCCAAGGGGCATACGCTTCCCATCACCGCTTGGGCCAAAGAGTGAACATGTAGGAGAGGCAAGAGACAGTTCAGGAGCTCCAGCAAATTCCTACCCCGGAGGAGCGCCTGTGACTGACAGCGACATTCGAGCGTTGGGTACACGATGTAGAGCTTTATCCATCCCCCTGCTCCCAGTCTGGCAGGTAAGGAAGGCAACATGACAGAACAAGGCCAAGCCAGACAAAAAAAACCCCTGAACTACACCTTCCCTCTACACATGTCCCGATTAGAAAGGAAACTTGATACCCACATGAGCCCTACGACAAAATGAAGTTACAAGGGAGTTCTCACATTACCTTTTCCCTCTGCTGTTGAACTAATTGTCAGTCATCATATCAACTGGCATTTAAACCAGTCATTTTTACTACTTACTACAGAGATAACACACATCCATCCACAAGAAGGGCTGCTCACTGAACTCCACCTCCTCCTGAATTCAGGGGGGTAACTAAAGCTCCTGGAGTTGTGTCCAGATTTTCCTTCTGGCCCATTGTGGAGCAGAAGGTGACTTCTATTCCATGATCAAAATAGTTGGGGTGAGTGGAGACACCTGACCAAGAGGACCTCTGGTGCCTGCAGGAGTTGTGTATCCAAAACAAGACAAAAATCACCGGAAAATACAGGTAGGAATAGGTGTCAAGCAGTTGCTTCTAGTCTGAGAACGTGCTCATCCATGGGTTTGGAGGGCTGGCAATACACAGTCACCAGCATCTCAAATTCTATCTGGGAAAAAAAGCTTTGCTTCCTCCAGATTTATGCAAACCCACCATGTTAGCTAATGAAATATCAGTATGTGATCAAAGTAGAGGGGAGAAGAAAAAAAAATCAGTGGTATTTAAGAAATGTTCCAATTAATTCAGCTGCAATGCTTGGCTCCAGAACAGTTCTTTAACCATCCTGTCAGTGCTGTGCACCACTTTGATGTGGGTAAGGTGCAAACAAATATCAGATGTTTGGCAATAATCAGAAAAATCAAATATGGTACCTCGAAAAAGCCCAACAACATCCAGTTTCATCTGTGTTCACCCTCAGGTAAACTAAGTCATATACAAACATTTCTGTGCATGTATCAGTAATGCAGATGCAACACACAACTCTAAGTGATATCAGAAACCTGATTAAAACAGAGAATCTTGGATAATATTTAAAAGTGAAGCAGTTATAAGTTGTTGTTGCTGTTCTGTTCCCAGCTACAAGAGTGGAAGAAATGGAGAAAGGCATTAATGACATGGATTTTGCAGCATGGGTTACAAAGAGGTGGTGTGGCCAAAGCAGCCAACTACACAAGCACTGATTAATGTCACTTCATAACTGAGTGATCACCACCAAAGGGGAGAGTTTTGACAGTGTGAATGGACTGGACCAGGATCTGAGGTTTAACTGGAGCTGCCAAGCACTTGCCCCTTCCATGTAACACAAGGGGCACCAGCACCCCCTTCATAAACATGGCTCATCATTTTAGGTTTTCCAAGAGCAGTTAACACACAAGTTTCTTACATAACTTAGGCTTCACTGTTTAAAAGGAAAAGGTTGAGGGTTAGTTCTGAACGTGCTTGACTGCTGTACATACCCTTCTATGATCCTCCAGTTGCCTCTGTGGTAGAGTTTGATCAAGCTCCTGCTGTGCGTGCAGAAATTTCATTTTAAAGCAGAAAAACACTCAAGAGACACCAACATCTTGGCACTCAGGGGGAATACTAAGGGAAGTCACAGTTGAATGCAAGGGGGGAGATGAAGAAGATGGACTGACAAGCTCTCAAAACAGGACATCTGCCCTCAGTTGGCCCTGGCAGCACTTGTCCTCTCGGACACCTTATCACCCCGCAGCCCACCACAGCATGCACGTGTGCCAACATTCCCCTGGAGTCAGAGGGAACACAGGGTCTGTCTCGTTGTACAGTCACCAGTAACACACACAAGTCCCCAGGAGCTCAGCCCACACATGCCCATGCACAGACACACAGGTACACCCCACCCCAATGGACACACACCTCTGGGGACGGGAGTGACTTCAACACATCTCCCTGTGGTCAGTGAAGCTCGTTTGAGACTGTGGAGGGCCCCTGGAAAAACCTGGGGGGTTCCCTTCCAACACCAGGGCCCTCAGGGGGTGTCACTGAACAGAGTCCCTCGGCACGTGCATGTTTCCAAATCAAATCTCTCTTGCTTCAGATATTAATTTTAAGAAATGGAACTTGCAGTTTGCAAACCTGAAGCACATGAAGGTTTTGTTGTTTTAAAGCATCTGAAAATGTGTAGAACTCTCCAGGGACCCATCTTAAACCAGGAGCCATCTCCAAAACATCTCAAAGGCCTTCGATGACCACTCAGAGTTTTGGTTTACATTTAAACACTATTCCACAAAAATTACAGATACAAAAGTCTGAACCACCACAAACATTTTTTTCCTTCATGATCTCAAAATATATTTACAACCTTCCTGTCTATATAGCTCACAGAATCAACAGTGTCCTCGATTAAGATTTTCAGGTTGTTTCACTCGAATTTGCACTAATTTGGCACTCAGCTGTACGATTTACCAATGCCATCTCTGGATGTGCCATTAATTTCCAAAGAATTTGAGATTTCATAAATTTTCAAGTCTTCATTTTGAAAAATAATCTGTTTTATGCAAACTGATACTGGGGTATCTCACAAAGGACATGCTCCCACACATCCAATTCCCCAGAGCCAGGGACCCTGAAGATGTGAAGTGACCACGAGCTGCTCCACTGGGACATTTTAAATGGGACACCAGTTGCTCTGGGGTTATGAAGCTTCCACTAATAACTTCTGACACCTCCATTTCCTTTACGTTTTTAAGTATGTTAGAAAAAGGGAAAACCAAATTCTGCATTAGGAGCCAGAGAAACAAGATCTCATTTTGCCAATGCAGGGAAATTTGAGAGGAGTCTTCTCACGGCGTCTCCCTTGGAGCATAAGGGAAATGGCTGAAAGGAACAAAGATTTGGGACTAATTTACATGGGTTTTTTATATTTCCAGACTACCACGCTGAGGCTGTACTGGATTAAGCCACTCGAACAAATCTACTTATTTCCACTGTCTAACACCACGCAGCAACACACATTTCACAGGGTTTTCACCAACAAGACACTCCACTAGGACTACTTAAACACCAATATTTGTGTGTTGTACAAATATAGGTGGTGACACACCTCTACAGGGCTCTCCGTTTCGGGAGGTTGCGGCAGCTAGTTGAAAGTAAAATGCAGAAAAATTAGTCATTCTCCCAGAATCTTCCATCCCAACAGCAATCCAGTGGTCAACAGAGAGGGGAAGGGAGCTGGCAAAGCGCTTGACTTCAGCTGAATCATCACAAATGACTTATAGCCATAATTACTGTTTACACCCTCCCACCCTGCTCCTAAAAGGGCCACATCTGGAAAATTTCACAGGTATCCTTTGAACATCCCAACCTGCTTTGCATGAACTCCGAGGCACAAGCAAAAAGCTTTAGTTGCAGGTGCCCACAGCACTTTTGGGGACCACACACCTGGGATCTGTGACTTGAAGGCAGCACATCCATCCCGGGGGGGGAGGAGGAAGCCAGGGCTGCATGTCACAAAGGCAGCAGACTTATAATTTTACTTTAAAAAAATTGTTTTCGGTGGATTCTCATCTATAAACATATTTTCCTTGAGATAAAAGATATATGATGCAGAACCAAACAGGAGCAATGAAATAAGGGCCTGTATGGTGACAGCTTTTCAAATTTAAAATGCTGATCATCACACTGAAACAGATGAAGACAAGCAACTTTTATCTAGTCGAGCGTAGACACACAACAGAGACCTGAACATTCAAATGCAGCTGCCTATGGAACCGTGGGGCAACTGAGTTAACTCCTCGGAGCAGACACTCAGAAATCAGATGCTGATGATACAAACACCAAACTGAGTCAGGCCCTCGCTGGCTGTGTCTGCCCAGAGGCCACAGGACAGACAGACAGATGTCCACGGGCTGGGAGAGCACTGTGGAGCTTAACCCAAAACCTGCTGGGGAATGCTCCAAGGGAGAGGGAGGCCACCAGATCCAGAGAGATTCCACTTCCCAGGAAAGAGCCAGAGGAGTGAGTGTTTCCCCTGCAGTGCTCCTTGGCCAGGAAAGACCCTTTTCCATTCTCCTCCTAACAGACTTTCCTCCTGGCAGCTCCCATGGCCTCTGGTCGGTGCTTCCTTGCATTGTCACCGCTCCTGGAACCTTCTCAAGCGTGCAAACCACTCCTCTCCTGCTCCAATGGAAGCAGGGAGTATTTAAGCCAGAGGCCCAAGAGTGAACAGGAAGAGCCTCATTTATGCAGAGGAACACACCATTCCTGCCCTGCTCCCAGGCTGGACACCGGGAACGCCGTCCGGGTCATTAGGGAGTCCAGGCACATTGTTCTGCCTGCACACACCGTCTGCACAACCTGCTCCAGAGCAAGGGAAAATTCCTCCCTTCTCAAGGAGCCAACAGCAGCAAGGAAATTGGGCCTGTTCCACTGCAGGGGAAATGAGGTCCCTTCCTGCCAGGGAAGGGGATGCTGAAGTTGGCAGGTCAAGTGGACATGACTGCCACAGGATAACATGCCTGGACTGGGGATCCAAACACAGGTTTCCTTTCTGGGCACTGGAACAGGTTGCCCAGAGAAGCTGTGGATTCTCCATCTCTGGAAATGTCCAAGGCCAGGCTGGATGGGGCTTGGAGCAACCTGGGCTAGTGGAAGGTGTCCCTGCCCACGGTAGCGAGGTGGAACAAGATGAGCTTTAAGGTCCCTTCCAACCCAAATCATTCTGGGATTCCTGGGGTTACACTATGACCCCATTTTAACCAAACGTGTGTAACATTTTGCAGTTGAAAGGCAGCACAGATGAAGAACCATCATGAAATTAGTTTCATCTTTCCCAACTTAACTGGAAAAGGAAAAATTATGAATTGCAGTTCACAAATTCCTGTGCCTTCCCTCTGTGGTACAGAGGGCACGTAAGAGCCAGTCCCATCCACCCACCAGGGAGGAAAAGCCACTGCCCTGAGCAATGCCCAGGTGGATCACTCCAAAGCAGCACAGCCCTCATCAAACTTCCAGTAAGAATATAAACTCCAAATACTGAAATTTCAATTCTTTGAGTCAAAATGGCTTCAAATAGCAAAGAATTATTGACCTTGTGCTGCAAAGTATCAGCTTGTGCTTTACAAGAAGGATTGAACAGGTTGGGTCAGCAGCCTGAGGTAGTAATTTTGCAAGATTTCTCCATATACTTCAGCTCTCCAACCAGAAGAAAGTGATGGTCTGAGGGGCAGGGGCAGGTTTGTGCAATACTAAACAACACCAGGTGAGTACCATGGACACTGTGGTCAGCTTTTCAACTGGAACATAGTGGGTGGCCAGGTCAGAGTACAACATCTGTGCTTTTTATTAGCAGTAGGGAAAGGTCCTTTCAACTTGCTCTGCCAAACCTTCTCTTCCTTAGAAGCTTCCGCTCCCACAAGACTGACCAATAAACCACTCATCATCAGCCAGAACAGAAGTACAGCCTCTGACCTGCTGGTGACCCAAATGCTTCCAGCACCCATTTCCCCAACACAGGCCATGTGGGCTTCCCAGAACGGCCTTTATCTGACTCACCAGGGGATGTATCCCCTCAAAAACCATCCGAGCAAGGGACAGCTCCGGTGTGAATTCATGGCATCTCAAAGGATGAGGTGTGGATGAGTTTTCCATCCTTTTCTTTTATGGCTTTGAGGAAGGTATAAAAATTTTCCTTTGCTTTCAAAGTAACAATCAAGGTTAAAGTTATCTAATCTGTCTTGCACAGAAAATTGAAATAACTACCACTGTGGATAAAGAGTGGAAATGGTTTGAGGAAAAGCAGGAAGATTTTCATTCAGGTTTGAAGCCTCGGGATCGCTTTTCTCTCTATTTTTTTTAAACTCAGCTCTGTAGTAGACATCCAGACCACCAAGCAAAAGGCTTGAAATGCAATTAACCCCAAGCACTTTGAGAAAGCTTAGTCAAACTCAACTGATTTGGCTCTGTGATGAAGCAATAGTAAGGAGGGAGATGCCCTGAGCTGTGCAGGAAGTGGGTTCAATCACTGACAGGTTCCGTCTGGTCTCAAAATCTGTGAATTCAAGAAGTGACCCAACTCCATGTGTATGGCTTATCATTACTGGGGTGTTAGAAGAAGAGGTTTGGCAGAGAGGAGGAAATAAAAATAACAACCATAGAGTCAGCCAAATATCACCCTAAGCTTTAGATAGCCAGCTTGTACATCCAGATGCAAGGAACTAGAGTGGAGATCTCAGATGTATGTTATTCTGAAACCTCTGCCTTGGTTCCTGCATTGCTATCTCCAGTATCAGCTGGAGTTCCAGTGGGAATGGCTGTTCAGAATGAGTCCTGCAAGTCCCTTTCCACTTTTTCCTCCCTTTTCTGAATTTCTCCCCTTTTCTCTTTGAAGCACAGTCAGTACAGTTCTTCCTTGAAAGACACACAGCAAAAGCATCACCTCATCTGATGACAACAGATCAGAGCACAAATTATGCTGCTGTCCTCCATAACCCTTCAAAAACACTACAAAACTCCGTGTAGCTTCCTTGCCAAGTCTGCTTTGTCGGGTCAACACTGTTACCTTGTGGAACTGAGGAAAAATTTGGACAGGAAATTTCTAGCCCCTGCAGATGATCTGTAGGTGTTTGTCAAACAAGCATTTGACTTGCTACGGAGAAGTTTCAGGGCAGAGGGGAATAACTGGGAACCAGGAGCACTGAACTGCTTTGACAAACTTCCCACGTTACATCTCCCCCTGCACAGACCTGAGCCAACGCTGCACAAATTAAGCAGCAGCAGATGTGGAGCAGCACCTTGTCCTGGCACAAGTCTCTCAGAAGGCATGTGGGATTTCTGGGGGGCACAAGCAGCCCCCCCCAGCTCCCTCCAGCACCCACCTGCTCCCAGTCCTGGCACACCCAGACTGGGGATGTGTCTGAACATCCTCCCCCCTTACCTCAGGGAACTTGCAGAGACTTTGTGCACTGCCAGACAATGAGGTGGGAAATTTGGCATAAGGGCTGTCAGTGCCTGCACTCAAAGGTCACTGGGATCTGCCTACAGGAACGCCTTCCCTCATTTTCCACAGTTTTCAGTGGAGAAAGCACGTTTTACTTGGGCTGGGGTGTTCCAGGAGCCAGAGACCTCAGTCTCTGCCCTTCAGTGTGAGTGCAACCACTTCCTCCTCTCTAAATCCTCAGTCTTGCAGGACTTCTACAGTAACTAAACCTTCACAACACATTTTACAGCAGCAGTTTTAATTAACGAGTAAGATGGCATAACTATTATTGGGTTTTTTGATGACAAATAACTACAAGCAATGTTCCAGTCTCCTTTTCCAAAGAGCTCACCAATTCCAGTTCATGCAATAAAAACAGTCCAAAGACTGCAGGATTTCTCAAGGGGAAAAAAAATATAAGGCAGCCCACAAAAATTTATGAGAGCCTGCATTTCCTCTGCTCGAGACATAACAAGTGAAGCACTGTCTAAGTGCAAAATACACAAGAGAAATGACTGGAGTGAGCTCTCGACAAGGAAAATAATTCCTAAGTGCAGCTCTCCAGCTCTGAAGAGGTTAATGCATTTCCCAATTCCAATCAAAAATGCATAAAATGGCACCAATTTTGCACCTTATTCAGCCATCGGAGTTCTATTTTATCATTGATAAAGAGCACTGTTAAGGTTAATTCAGGCAACCCCTTTGAACCAGCATTTTCAGTTCCCTTTTCACCTACTTGAAACCTCAAGACCAAAGTGAAAAGGTGAAAAAAACACAAACCTAAACTCTATTGAGTGGGACTGCAGGTGTATATTGCTGGATAAAGCTGCATCAAAAGTGTCAGTACTGAATAAAAACAGGTAAAACCCCAACATAACCCTAAAAAAAAAATAACTAATTACATGGGAAACTCCGTGTGCTTATAGAGTTTTGCTGGATTTGGCTGTTTTGGTGTTTGCCGGCCCCTGCCCCATCCCTGAGGGGTGGGGGGGAAGCAGCAGAGCACCCCTTTTTCACCCTGAAAGATGAAAGAGAGCTGCAGTGGGGTGGGATCAGCGCCGGGGAGCAGGAGCAGCCCCCGGGCTCGGCCGCTACCGGCCTGGGCAGCGCTCCAGGGCCGCGGTGCCCGTAAACATCCCCAGCGCCTTTATTGGCAATCGCCGCTGAAGGTCACACATCAGCAGCGGGCCCAAATTCCAGGAAAAAAACCCTCTTCTTATGTAACTGCCGCCTGAATGTTGGCAGGTGCCCAGCGGAACAGCTCACTGCAATGTGGCTGGGAGGGGAGAAAGGAGAAGGGAAAAAAAAAGAAAGAGGCAAAGTAGGCCATGAGGCGGCACATTCGGCATCCTGCGCGTGCCACCTGCAGGTCAGCGCCGAGCGCTCGGCGGGGCAGCAACCAGAGAGCCGGGTCTGCTCCAGGAACCGGCTGGTTTAGTACCCAAGGCTCGCACTGCAGGTGGAAACTGGGCCACGGTGTCCCCGGGCACGGAGCTGGGCCGAGGAGGACGGGTGGGAACAGATCCCAAACGCCTCGGCGGGGAGGGAGCGCTGCTGTGGAGCTGCCCTGGAGCCCAGGGAGCCCATGGTGAAGCCCATGGTGGAGCCCGTGGTGGAGCCCGTGGTGGAGCCCGTGGTGGAGCCCACCGGGGCAGCCCCGGGTGGGAAACATCAGGAAATCTGCATTTGCATCACGCCTGGACCTTTCAGCGGGCTGAGGGTTGAATTAGAAGTAAATGAAGCTGTTGTGTCTAATCGCAAGCAGGGTTTAGTTATTCCCGGTGTGAGAATAACACTCGAGGGCACTCAGGGAAAAATTTAACTCGGCCCTGAACCTCTTCCCTGTGACACCAGCACAGGAACAGCTCCACCAGGAACAGGATTACAGCAGTTCCAGCCCACTGAGGAGTCCATCAACACAGGCTCAGCCCGAGGGCTTTTAAGGACAACACACTGCCCTGCCCAGGGGGTTTCTACTTTATTACCTGACACCTGCACAGACCCAATGTCAGGCCCAGCTTACGGAGCTCTTCAGCTCCTGATGCCCACCTGATGCTCCAGGAGAGGCAAAGAAGAGCCCCAGTGCACCCCAAAAGCCAAGCTCTGAGCAGACAACCCACTAAGACCAGGACAGAACCAACACGGTTTCCAGTTTCCCACGGTTTTGTTCTCTCTCAAAACAAACCATGCTTCTCATCCATCTCTTAGGATACCTTTTCTCCTTTTTATTTTAATACCAGCCTTACACAGCCCCTATCCCAAAGGTCTGCACACCTTGACAAGTTTACAGGAACCTGAATGTTTGAAAATGCTGCAGGATGACTCTCATTCTTGGTGAATCCTAATTTCTGACCCCAGAAGAAAACCTTTTACGTAAATCCTGCCACAGCAGGATGGTGCAGAGTTCAAAACCAAAACACACGTACAGGAGCTTAAAGATGCTCTTTCTGTATTTCTGCTGGAGCAGTTCATGATCCTCAGATATAGCACATGGAACTGCACTACCCTTCCTCTTCCCTTGCACTCCACTCTTCCAGCACCCCAAAACCCCAAAGCTCAGCTCAGGTCACAGCATTCACCATCCTTCCTGCAGGGGATTTCCTCCCATCAGGGTGAATTCCAGCATTATTCACCCACTTCAAAGGGCACTCCCTTCTTCACTCACAGAAATGTTAAGGGGGGCTGGAACACCTATTTTCTATCATGACTTTCACTAACATCTCCTGGAATTTTTAATATCCTTTATTATTTGGACCCACTGCCCACTGGAATGACCTTACAGTACACAACTAAGACAAATAACCTGCATAAACAACCACATAAGTACCATGAAATCGTGTCATAAACAGCTACTTCAATAGAGTTTTTCCCCAAGGGAATAAGGAGAATTTCAACTGATCAAAACCATTAAGTTGTGCGTAGTTTGATACAAAAGAAAGTTAATAATTTCACTAATAATGGAGATTTTTGTATCCTTTGCCCTAAATGTGTATATAATTTCCAGGGCTGACAAGGGGAAAAAAATAAAAGCACAAAACCCCAGGATTTCTGAGAATTGCCAGTGGTTCAAACTCCAACTGAAACTCTTTCCCTGAGCAGTCAGTGCTCAGTGCTGATGGTTACACACACACCTGCTCCCTCCATGCACTTGCTCCATCAAGAAGCAATAAAATTCCTCCTTTGCAGCCTCCAGACCAAATCCTAAATTGCTCTGCACGCTCTGCCTGATTTATTGCAGGCAAACAGCCCATTACAGCCAGAAACCAAAGGGAAAAGTTTCATATTATGACTTAATTTGCAATTAAACAATTCAAGTTTCTCTCTGAAGTTTCTCCAAGCTAAAATTACATAGAGACATGTTATTTTGGGAAGCTGGAGCAGCACTTCATCCAAGGGGTCTGGCCTGATGGAAACATTTATGTGCCACAGGTTAAACCTTTCCAAACCAGAGTGAAGATTGGAGACACACCTGAGATGCCTCGTCACAGGTGAGAGGTGATGGCAGGGCAGGGAAGGAACTTGTACAACAAGAAATTTTGTCTTTCAGGCCAAAATCAGACTCTGCCTGAAACAAGTGATGGGAAACTCATGTCCTCACACATTCACTGGAGCTTCTGCTCCAGCCCAGAGAGGGATGACAGCGAGGGCACAGCAGGGCCTGTGCATCCCAACCAGAGATTCAGTCAAAAACAAACCAAAAAACCCACAACTCCAGTTTGTTCTTGTGAGGAATTCTGCTCCTCCCCTCCCCTAAAAGCCCTCCTGAACAGAAAAGACCCTCCAGCCCAACCCTGGGCCACATGGCCACTTTTTTTGTCTAGTCTTGTCACAAATAATTTGGATTTCAAACCCATTTCAACACACAAGGTCCCCAATATTATTTCATTTTCAGAAGGAAGTTTATCCAGTGAATTCAGGTGGTTAACATCAAAATTAAGTCCTACAGAAAGCAATTTATGGCCTATTTCATTATCTACTCCACTGAATAAAGAGCAGCAACGTTTTAAACGTTTTAAGTGGTTAAGCTTTGTTCCAAGTAAAAGGTTGGCTTGGGAAAGAATGCAGGAAACAAAGCACAGAGAGGGAAATATTTCTTTTTTCCGTGGTATTTCAGTAAAATAAGGTGCCAGTCAATCACTTTCTCAGTATTATACATTTATGCAAATTCCACACCCACACGAGGGTTTTTTTGAGCTGATGAGGAAGTTGCAGCAGCAGAGACAGCTCAGCTCCCTCCCTCCACCCCGAGCCCGTGCCCCGAGCAGACACACGGCTTTGCAGAGTCCTTAGAAAGCTGAATTTCAGTTAAAGTTTTCCCTCCAACAGGGCTCTTCTGCCCTTAGAGCAGCTCCATGCAGCACAAACACTGTGGCAGTGGCAGCTGAGGGCCCGGGTTGGATGGCAGGAAGCTTTTCACACAGAAATAGCTCCAGAAGTCACTAATTCCACGGGGTCACAGCACATGGTTTTTACAACCCTCCAACTGTCTGACGTGGCTTCACACACCAAACCCGACTGAGAAGGAACAGGAAGGGCAGTGAAAGGCTTTGGGGAACTGCATGACCGTCACCTTTTGGGTAAAACCACCACCACAGTGTCTGCACAAGGACCTGGCCCTCCCCAGGCCCACCTGCACCCAGGCTCTTCCAGCTTCTGCATGGATACCACCGAGCCTCAGTACTTGGTTTTCCAAATGAAAAGAAACATCCTGTTCACAAAGGACAAGGGAATGGGGGCCAAGTGCTAAATGCTGATGTTCAAATGGTGCTCATCCTCCAGATGTGATCCTAAACTTCACGGGACCTACCATGGCACCAGCTGACTGAAGGCTACCAAATATTCTAACTGCATTTGGACTAATATTCCAACTAATGACATATGGAATTAGTTATGGTAACTATTCCCAGTGTAGACACATGGTAGACTGAAAACTCCACTAATCCACTGACACAGGCACACAAACCAGAACGCTCAGGGCTGCAGACAGGACAGATCACAGGGCTACTGGTAAAACAAACACCATAGAAACAACACCGGAGAAAAGAAATAAAATTAAAACCTCAGCATTATCCAATTCAATGGTAATCTGCCGGGAAAGAAAGAAGGGGAAGAATTGAAAGCAAGGATTAGTAAGAGAAGTTACACATAAATTTCATGTTAGGCTCTTGTCAATCATTTAACACTTAAATGCTGCAAGCCAACACTATATTACACAGTGGGCATGAGGAACATCTGCCAGCGCCGGGTTAGGGAACAGACACTGCTGGGAATGCTGTGCCAGGGAGCTTGGGAGGCAGGATGTGCCCTGGCTTTGTTCCTGTGCCAAACCACGCGGGCTGGCTGACAGGGAGCCAAGGACTTCACCCCTGGGCACGGGAGACATCATGAGCAGAGCCGTGAGAGCAGCAGGAGGGCAGGGGCTGCATCTCCACTTCAGGCAGGAAAAATGGAGCTTTAAAATGTAGCCCTGCAGAGCTGAGGCAAGTCAGCTGGTAGGCACCCGGAGAGACGTGCATGAATGACATGTTTCAGCAAAGTAAAAAACTTGGGTCTAGCCTACACTGTCAGTGTAGTGCAGTTTTGTGCCTATTAAATACTGCACAGTCTGCTCCCCGTCACTGAGCCATCCTGAGCGTGTGCCAAGAGAGGAGTCTTCAGCAATATGTAAAATTTTTAAGCCTTCCCACAGGCTCCTGTACATCTGTGCTCTCCCCACGGGTTTTGCATGCTGCAGAGGAGCCCCAGCTGTGGGAGCAGGGCCCTCAGCACCGGAGCACAGGGCGTGTTCCCAGTGCTCCCTCCACGCCGTGCAGGGGGCCAGCAGGGCAAGGTCCTGCTTATCTGGGCTGGGAGATTAGGCAGGGCAGGAGGAGCACTGTCCTTATGTAATCCAGGGTGTTCCAGAGAGCACCACATGGGACTGCAGCAGAATCACAGGCCATGCCAAGACTTGCACAGCACTCTGCTGCTGAACACACTTTGGGGTGACCACTGTCAGCTCTGGCACACAGTGACAGGACATGGCGGGGGGGTCCCTCAAACTCAGAGGGAAGGGGTCGAGGAGATGTTGGGAAGAAATTCTTTACTCAGAGTGTGGTGAGGCCCTGGCACAGGTTGCCCAGAGAAGCTGTGGCTGCCCCATCCCTGGAAGTGTCCAAGGCCAGGCTGCACAGGGCTTGGAGTAACCTGGGAGAGTGGAAGGTGTCCCTGCCCATGGAAGGGAGTGGACTGCATGGGCTTTAAGGTCCCTTCCAACCCAGTCCATTCCATGATTCTGTGCCCAGCTGACCTATAAACTATACTGTTTATGAGATTAATATGCTGGTCACAAGGGTAAGTTTTGTCACCTTTATGTACAGAACCCACCTCCATGGAGGGACTCCAGAATTCAAAGTGGGTGCATGAGGGCTTTTTCCTTCCTTTTTTTTTTTTTTTTTTGTTACACTCCAGGATGATTTTAAAAACAAAAGGTATTGCCTTTTAGGTGGTGACTAAATTCAGTTCAGTGAGTCACGAGGGAGAATAAATCCGATTTCACTGCTCACAGCCAGACAGTAAAAGCTGTTCTACTACTACTCCCAGTCTATCCGTGAGCAATCAGCTGCTTTTTCAGACTCGGAAATCCACTTCACAGGCAGCACATTCTGATCCCTTATGTAACTGAGCTACTGCTTCAGGAGTTAATGCATTTGCCACAATTTGAAGATTTTTAGCATTTTGTGGGGTTCTCCATGGTCTGAATGGTGCATGGTAACTGCAGCTTCTAGAAACCCTGCTTTCCCCAAGTTGGGTGAATAAAGTCAAAGAACTCCTGAAAATTAATTTCCATTTAGGAAAATGTGAGTGGCAGACTGCATTTAAAAGGACAAAGCCCTCAGAGCTCTCATTTGGGTTTCACTGGTGTACAGTGTATATATGCTATACATCACCCACTGTTTTTATGGCTTAGGGTGACCTTGGACAGTGTCTCCTGGCTGTTTTTAACAGGAGAACGTGCACTGATGTGCTAATAAAGTGTAAAACATAGTCTACGGTTACACTTAATCTCTTACCCCCCCAGCCTTGGGCAAAAGGCACCATCAGCACTCTGCTCTCATCAGAGCATCCCCGAGCCCAGCTCCCCTGCCCAGGAGCACTGACAGCCAGGCAGCCCCTTCCAGCTCAGATGACTCAGTAAAGGGACCTCGAGGAGAGGACAGAAGGTCCCCACAGGGTTCTACCTCGTGCTGGGATGCCCCAGCACACGATTCTGCCCCTTCAGCAGAGAAGGACAAAGTGCTCAAAGCTGACACCTGCAGTTGCTGCCCTTCCTTGCTGACCCTGCTCCCCTCCTCATCCCACATGGATATGCTGCTTTCCTGCAGTTGATCAGGGCATTCCTGCAAGTCACTGAATTTATTCCACAACACTGCTACTGCAAAACGAAAAAATCCCCAGGCAGGAGCAGAGCTGAGCAGGATCTGGGCTGGGCTGGGCTCTGGCAGCAGAGGGGCAGCACGTGGGCAGAACGTTCCTGACAGGGCAGGGAGCACAGCCTAGGCCGTCCCAGCCCTTGGGGCATTTTCCTGGGAGTCTCCCGCTCCCTTGGCACTGCCACGTGCTCCCTGGGTGTGCTGGGTACCAGCCCACACACGTGCACGTGCACACCCGCATGTGCCAGGCTCCCTCCCGGGCCCTGGGCTCTGCCTCCCCCTGCTCTGGCACCACAGCACCGTGTTCTGCTCCTGCCTCCTCCTCCCTGCCAGCTGGGCTGGCTCACGTGGGACATCCCAGCTGGCCAGGACGCTGCAGGTTCCTCTGCCTGCAGAGCATCTCCCTCCCTCACGCTGCCACAAACAGTTATTGCTGTTGTGAAACTCTCATCTCTGAAGTTTTCACCCTTTTTTTTTGCTGTAAATCAAGCACTAGGCAACAACTCCAACCCCAACTGCACAGCAGAACTGGACATGAACAGCACCTGCTCTGGGTGCAGTGAGTGTCCTCCCACATCGCTGCTTCCCCCACTCCCACTTGCTCCCAGTACCTTCACTGGAGGGTGTACTCCCCTGTACCTACTCTGTGGCATGGGAAGAACCTCAGCTGATTAGAATTCCACGAGATAATCTCCAATTCCCAGTCTCAGCTGACTGTAGCAATGTCTAGATACACAAACATATGGGTGCATACACACTTTTCTGATGTAAATAAAGAACAGGTCTGTGCAAACAGAAGAATGTTCTTGTCAACCAAAGGAGTTGTATGCAGGAAAGGGAAAGAAAAAAAAATGGGTGGGTGTACAGATAGTTTCCATCTATAATTCACAACAAGATTACTCAGCTGTTTACAAATTAAAATGAATTACAAAATACCCTCTCTTGTTGTAAGGTTACAGGACCCGGTGAAGAGCCACCTAGACCCAGAAAGCAGATAAAGAGGTCACATCCTTCATAGAAAAGTAACAGAATTGATTTTTTGGATTGCCAGCAACTGCAGGAATTAGACCTAAACTTGCCAGGCTCACGTAGAAAAGCAACAGAAACAAGCTTAACTTCAAATATGATTTGAAAGGTATTAGTTGACTAAAAATGTTTTGTTCCTGCTCCAGCCCAGAAGTGCTTACACTCACAAAACAGCTGAAAGAGCAGGAATTTTATTTTCCTTTACTGAACAAAGACAGTGTTTAACACAGAGTGATGGATCATAAACACATTACCTTTTCTCCATAGCCTCTATCTTTGGTCATCATTTCCCTGAGCGTCTGTAGTACCTTAATACACAGTTTCTCCTCATTCTCCTCCAGTAGCTGTTTTGTGTGCTTAATTAACCTGAAAAAAGCAATCAACCACAGCTCAGGTTAGTGCTAATATTCTAAAAGCGGGGTAAGATATGCATGGTTATCTTAACTGGTTTATGCTGCAAGCAAGTTTTTTTATCATACCATTACACAACCACTTTGGGAGCATTCTCTCAACACCTGACCAGCTACCAGGGCAGCTGTGAAGGAACCTGCAGTCCCTGGGCAGGAGGAGAGCCAAAAACACCCTGTGACTACAGGTAGCAAGGAATCAGTGGGATTCAGGACCTGATGGTCCTCTAGAACAACCATTTAACAGTAAGAAAACTGTATCACATATAACAGTTTGGATAAAATACATATTGAGTGTCTTGGACAGTGCAACCCAAAATCCATCCCACCCAGCACTTGGGACTTAGTACTTAGTTTCTATAAACTCTGTGCATAACCCACCCTGTCAGGAGGTGATCAGAGAAGCTGGATCTGCTCAAATTGCCCTCTGAATAATCCTGTAACCTTTTCCTTTCTTTCCCTCTAACTGTGGGTGATGCACATGGTAACAACTGATCCTGATGTACTCCCCAAGCACCTCACAAACATTACTGGGGTGAGGGCAGGTATCAAATAACTGGGATTAGCTCAAAGCTGAACTCATTTATACCACTGCTCATGGCATTTGCATCCTGCAGTAAACAAGTATTTTTAAGCATTAGCTGTGACAGCACATCAAACAGTCTTCCCCTATTCCCACAGGCAACTTTTTCCCCTCCAAGGACAAACTGCATTTACCACATCACAAAATACTGTGTTTTACAAGTATTTCTAAGCATATCAAGTGTTTACCAAGCTGGACACGAGGGCCCTGTTCCACAGGGTACAGGAAAATTGGGGAAAAGCAAACTACAACAAAAATCCTCCCAACAAGCCGGAGTCCCAAGACAACTTACTTGCAAATGAAACCTCCACTTTCACATTTCCTCCTGGCATCCGTGTTCTCTGGGAAGAGCAGCTCAGGCCTGTGGAGCACATCTACCAGCACTGAGAGCTCTGCCTGCACGAGGGGACGCAGGCGATCCTCCAGGGCTGACACGATGTCCTGGAACACAACAAACATCACACACACACAGTTACAGGCAAGTTAATCTCACACACGAGGGAAGGACAAGAATCTTACAAGAAGAGGGACAGGACAATGAGGCCCATCCTGCCTGAATAAATGAAAGGCCTCAGGGTTTGGTCAGATGAGCCTTTCAGTTTTATTGTTTAATGGTTATCCTGAAGGAGAGGCAGTGTTCTCCCAGGGGAAGGGGTGTGTCAGCACCTGCAGCCTCTCGATGATGTTGCGGTAGTCCCTGGAGGCAGCGAGCACCGAGTCCCTGCGGGCAGCGTTCCTGGCAGTCATCCTCCAGTTCATGGCAGTCTTCTGCACAATGTTATGGGACTTCAGGAACAGATTGTTCACCTGGCTGTCCAAGTCCACAGGAATTGCAATCGCTCGGCTTTTGGCTGCAACAAGCGAAGTCAGTGAGAACTGAGATCTTCAGCCCATGAACCAACACGAGAACAAGACAAACCTCTACCTGCAACTCCTACAAACTCCTTCCTTCTACAATCTCTCCTAGACAGGGAGAAAGGAAATGTCCTCAAGTTGTACTAGGGGCAGGTTTACATTAGATATCAGGAAAAAGTTTTTCATGGAAAGGGTTGTCAAGCATCAGAACAGGCTGCCCAGGGAGGTGATGGAGTCACCACTCCTGGAAGGGTTCAAAAAACACGTGGGTGTGGCACTTGAGGACATGGTTTAGGGTGAACATGGTGGCGGTGCTGGTTGACAGCTGGACTTGGTGATCTCAGAGGTCTTTTCCAAACCTTAATGAATCCATGATTCTCTGAGTGCATTTTAACCAAGGCAGTGCTCGGTCCCTGTGCAGTGGGTCAGACCTGTGCAGGACTGTGGTTAAAGGCTTTCACACCTCAGAGCTGTTTACTGTCTCTCAAGTGTGGGAGGAGGAATCTGTCCCTACACACACACACTCCCAACAGCTCGTGCTGGCACACGTGTACACCCATCCAACAGAACCTGGCCTCATATCCAGTGCAACTTACTCCTCTTGATACTAAAAGTGGAGCAAATCACGGGGAGGAGTGGCACAAAATTATCTCCCTGCTGCAGAGTTTGGAGGCTGAACAGAGAGAGCACTTCATGTGACAGTCACACCACCTATTGCTCAACCACGACCATTTATCAACATAACCCTGGCTCTGTACACCTGGGCCACGACTTATCCACAGGTGACACCTGGGGGAAGGAAACTGCACTTTCCTCATGGAAGGACGACATGGAAGCAGCAAGTTCTGGATGACCACGCCTGAGCAGTTAGTTCTGCTCACGTTCACTTCTTACCTACATCTGAGAGGACCCGAATGCAGCTCTCCACAGAGGCCTTCTGGCTGGGCATCAGCCAGTTGCAGTGGTACACCCTGAACACCCCCTGCAGCAGCTGCACGAACACGGGCTGGCGAGTCTGCAACACAAGGGCAGAGAGAGTCAACCCCACCCTGCTGAGATGGGGCAGCACCACCTCGAGGGGACCCCAGTTCCCAGCTCCAGCTGGCACTCTCTGCACACCAGGCACTCCCAACTGGTCTGCAGCCACTTGCTGGGCAGCTCCAGGTTGTAGCCAGAGACCCTACGACACGATCACAACTGGGTGGGAAGGGTGGGAACCAGTGCTGGAAGGGAAACACGAAACAGGAGCTTCTACAGCATAAAGCCTCAGTAACTGAGGCTTGACTAAGCAAAGGAAATAAGCAGCCACCTTCATCTGTTTAATCAGGGCTATCAGCAACCCTGGCACACAGAGATCCTTGTTTTAGCACTGACCAGCAGCTGACTCAAGAGTCCACATGGAAATGGGACTTGGCTCCACGACAGTACAGCTCCAGAGTTGAAAACTCATCATTTCAAGCATTATTACCTGGTATCTAATTTACTAAGGAACCAGCTGTGTGTGTGTTATTTGGAACACAGGTAGTAGTTAGTGGCAAATGCTACAGACCAGCTAAAATCGAGGTGTGGTTCTCAGCCCTGAATTTCACCAGGTGATCTCCCACCACACACAGCTGAGCTGCTCCAACACACACATGCCCATGTTCTTTCATCTTTGCACCGGCCCAAAAACAGTGACCAAAATTCCCTGTTTGGTTTTGTACAGTGATTACCTAACAGAACAATTAATTTTACCTGTAGAGGAAAGAGTATTTTAAATATTTCAAACTGAAGGGAATACACCATGTCCCCGTGCCTAATAGCTATGGAATGCTTCTATCAGCTAAGGGAACTACACCACAGTGCAAAGACCACAAGACTTAGGAACCAGTGAAAAAATACCTCTTTTATTCTGGCCAACAGTAATTCCTGTTAGTAAGAAAGAAGTGGAGTTAGAGGAAAAAGAGAAATCTATTAGATAATTAAATCCATTAGATCAATTAATCAAACACCATTATGAAAGGTACAAAAGGAGAACAAAAATTCAAACCCCAAAAACTGCTAAGGGGCAAAGACATATTATCCTTTCTGGAATTAAGTCAAACACCAAAACCATGGCAGACAGCAGCATTCACCAAGGGCCCTGAAAATACCTGCATGTTTAGATTTAAACCACCCACATACTGCTTTCAGTTCAGGCTTAAAGACTTTTTGGTCTTAAAAAGCCTCCAAGATGTTTCATTTGCCTAAACTAGGTCAATAAATCAAACAGGAAATTTACTCCACGTTCCTCGTGTCTCCAACTCCACTTGGGAAGGAAAGCCTTGGGCAGCAGCAGCCTCAAGAGGCAAACAGGTGAAACAGGGCTTGTTAAAGAGGAGTTTTGGGCAGCTGTTCCCTGAAAAGACATTTCTGTTCTCCTAATTTGATATGCTTTGAACAGCATGACAGATGTACAAGGTGTTCCTTCAACGAGCAAGGCTGGCCCTGGCTCAAGGGAGGTACAATTTCAGTCAAGCCATGACATGAAGGAGCAGGAGACAAGAGGAGGCTTGCACAGGAAAGAACAGGATGACAAGGAGCAGCAGAAAGGACAGGGAGGGACTGGCCCAAAGCAGAGGGGCCACATCCCTCACCTCTGGGGACAGGGCACAGATTGGGCAGAGGGGCTGCAGCATCTCAGGTGGGAGGGAAAATCCCCCCTGGAGCAGGGATGGACACCAGCCAGGTGGTCCAACTGTCCACCTCAGGTGTTAGGATCCCTGGGGGTGGGCAAGAGACAGGCAAAAAAGGGAGAGAAACAACTTTTAACTTTGAGATGTAGAAGAAAGATGAATCTAGGACAAGAGACATCTATCAAGTGAGATGGGAAAAGAGGTGAGCTGAGTGACTTCATCCTGCTAGACAGAGGGGGAGATTGAGAAGCTAAGGAAAAACTGCTGATATAACATTAACAGATGGCTAAAATAGGATGGTAAAAAGAGTATTCAAATGGTGTATGCTCAGAGAAGACAACTCAGAGTAGGACAGCCCAGGTATATGGTACAGAGGGAAGAGAGAAGGGCAGAGCCCCAAGGACAAGGTTAATGATCTCGATTTCTCATTTCTTTGATGAACTTCCAACAAATGAGGGTGATACACAACAGCAGCTGAAATCACACGAGGAGCACATCAGCTGCTGCACTGCTCAGGTTTGGGTGAGGGGAGAGACAGCCCTAAGGAAGCTGCTCAGCCCCAACACTCGGAGAAGAGTTCCCAGGGTGACAAAACACTGGCACAGGTTGCCCAGAGAAGCTGTGGCTGCCCCATGCCTGGAAGTGTCCAAGGTCAGGTTGGAGCAACCTCGACTAGTGGAAGGTGTCCCTGCCCATGGCAGGGGGTGGGACTGGATGGGCTTTAAGGTCTCTCCCAGTCCAAACCATTCCGGGATTCCATAAAACCTGCAGTTTGCACTGCAAACATCTGCCTTTGGCACTACCAGGTTGCACCAAGTTTCAACAACTACCCCTCTCAAACTTGTGCCAGAGCTGCCAGGCACCTGCCCACTCCACCCACACTCCTCCCAGCAAGTTATTTATGAATAAAAGAACGATGTTATCTTTGTGCAAACACAAATATTAAGGCCACGTCCTGACAATGCTGTTCTGGTGTGGAAATCTCTGCCTTCTGCCACTGCACAAGAGTTCCAAGCTCCTCCTTCACATTTCCCCAACTTTTGAACAAGGAAAAAAAACTACTCAGCTTAGTGAGACAACTAGAGCTTCTGGATTCTTTTTGAATGTTCTTAAGGGAAATTAGCAGATTTTATAGAAATAGTCTTTCTTTAATCAATCATCTTGGCAAGCTCCGTAATGCAACACTCCTCCAGACATTTTCCAAAGCCTGGAAAGTTTGCCACCAAAGCTTGGGGCAACCTGGTCTAGTGGAAGGTGTCCCTGCCCATAGCACAGGATTGGACCTGGATGATCCTGAAGGTCCCTTCCAACCCAAACCATTCTGTGATTCTGTGACACACAAACTCTCTCCAAATGGCCTGTGTGGTGTTGGTAGCACAGAGCTGAATCCACTGATGAAGCAAAGCAACACTTCAACTTCTCTAGAAGAACTTGTACTCTGATCTACAAATCTTTCCATTTCTCCAGCGAAAGGTCACAAGGAACAGTCAGATACTTGTTCCCCCATCACAACACATGTTTCTTTTGACCTGGTAAACGGCACCCCAGTGGAATGAACAGAACTGCCTTGGCAGCATGTTTTCCCTTTTCTGTCTCTGCATTTTCCTACCTGCAGGGTTGTGCTCTGGTCAGAGAAGGGGGAGCTGAAGAAGGTGGTGACAATGCTCATCACGATCTCCGTCACGTACTTCTCCAGGATGGAGTCCGCGTGCTTCCTGTCGCTGGTGTTGTTACAGGCCTGCAGGACAAACCACCCTCAGCTCAGCAGCAGCTCACCAAGGCAGATCAACCACCCTTACAACTGGAATTCCTGGCTTCCCATTATTCCAGTCCCAGCAGTTCCCTGCCATGCTGGTGTTTGTGACACTGGAGCTCTGGACCTCCAGCACCCACAAGGGCAAAGCCAAGGGTGTCCCTGGTACAATGTGCTGGCACAGAGCACCTTCAGGGGGAGGGAGAGAACCACACTGCCTTGGAGGAGAGCAGGGGAAGGGTAGGGAGCACTGAGGTGTAATGCTTTCGTACGGGGAAATACTTGGAATCCCAGGCAAAAAGCCACAGGGCCGAATAAATGCCAGGCTTGGAAAAAATCTGTCCTGACCGGCCAAAAAATGTCGCTCAGGAAGGAGCTCAGCGATCCTGGCCAGAATAAGCAAACCAGGTGGCAGGACAGAAAAGGCACTGGACAAAGGAGCAGGGTGTGGGGCTTCACTGAGCTCTGGTTTGGTTGGGTTTTTTCTTTTAAAAAGGAAAATATTAATGTGTTCCATGGAATATGACTAATGGAATCCACAGGCATAAGGCAAAGAAGGCACACATAAATTTACAGGAACACAGAATTCAGGGAGCTTATTGCCTTGATGCACTGGTATGTTTTATTCTTACTGTTGTATATTAAATAGGCTCTTTTGAGCTTTCTGAATTCAGTTCCTTGGTACAGACACATTACCCGACAGATGTCAACCAGGAAGTTCTCAAACAGCTTCCACATGTGATTACTGGTGTAAATCTCTTTCATTTCTACTTCTGTGTCCACGTAGCAGTGGTTCAAGAAGTTGATGTAGGCTATTTTGACCTAAAAGCAGAGGAAAAAATTAATAAAGCATAAAAAGCTGAATGGTGGTACGGATGAATATAATGTCACATTAAAACTGCTACGTAAATAATCTGGAATTCCACTTCCTTTTATTTAACCACTGGTGAAATTTAATGCCATGAATAGCAAGACACCATCCAATAAAAAACCTCCAGGATAACTGCAGACCAAACGTCAGCATCATAATAATTTCCAGACCTGCAGAACCATCTGTTCAAGGTTAGCAGCACATCCACAAACCTCTCTGCCTCAAGAACCTTATAAAATAACCAAGTACAGCATCACATTCCTATTTTATGGCTAAGGAGTAAGTATAAAAGGATTTAACTTCACTATCCAGATTGACTGGGGGTGCTGACAGCAGAAGCAGGGAAGGAATCCAGTTTCCCAGCTCACTGCCCACCTGCACCACCCCCTTCCCAGGCCAGACTCAGCAATATCCAACCTCTCTCACCCAAAATCAGCACATTTCAAATAGAAACAGGTCAGTTCTTCTATCAGCCCTCACCTCAGGAATGCAATCCTCGTGGGTCACCACCCTCACAATGTCATCCAGGGGGAGGAGGGAGTTGCACTTGATCTCTGTGTAGACATTTTTGCCCTCAGTGCACACAGCCAGCAGCTCCACCAGGTGGATGTGGTACATCAGGGGGCTGTTCTCGTCCATCCGATCCCTCTCTGACCTCATCATCTGCACCAGGGTCTGGAAGGAGGCTCTGTCGTTGTAGAACACCAGCACATCTTCTCCTGCGTTCACCAGCTGCCAAGGACGGAGGACATTCCATCAGCAGAGCAAAGCCTGGGATCTCCCCACGGCATCCCCCTACTCTGGGGCTGCAAATGCCCATGAGCTGCTCCTCAGACACTCAAAGGAGCACAGCCCCCAGGTCAGCTGGGCACTGCTCCTGTGCTGTCTTCACGGGAGACAGGACACGAGTAGGACATTTTCTCCTAAAGAATTTACCACTTCTGAACTGCTGGAGAAGTTCAAAGCCAGTCCAGCTGCCTGCTTAGACAGAAGCTGTGCCAACAAACTTCTGACTTTCCATTGTGCTTTTTTATTTCATGTCCTGTTGCCTCAGTTGACTTTTTAATGCAGCTGTGGGCAGCTCTGTGCTGGTCAGAGAACTGCCCGGGGTCACAGGGATGGGAGAGCTCAGGGCTCACTCCTTCCACCCTTCTGAGCAAACACCATCCATCTTCCAAGGCACAAAGTGACACCTTAAGTCACACACTGGAGATTTCCATCAGCTTCACATCTGACACCCTGCTGGCCACGATTTCAGAGCAGCTCAGCCCTCCTGGAACTCCAGGAAAGGAAGGAGAATGAGCAAAGTGAGACCTGCCCCAGGCTGGGCACTGCTGAGCAGGAGGGGTCCAGGGCTGTCCTCCCCCAGGGTTTGGGAAAAACAGCAGGATAAAAGGCAGGAGGAAACCTCTCAGGCAGCCCCCTCTGCTCAGCACTGCTGACCACCTCACAAACTCAGCTGTGTGCTGAGAAGCTCACAAAGCTGCTTTCGAGCTGAACAACAAATTCTGGAAGATTTTCCATCAATCTACCAGGACTGATGCACAAAAGCCAGATTTGACAAATCTGATCCTGGGGCTCCCCCTGCTGAGGAGGCCAAACATCCCATCAGATGTGTAAATACACCGTCATGGATCACATCCAATATCCCACTTAGAGGCACTTAGTCACCCTTCTCTTACCTCTCCCTTCTACCCTGCCACTCCAATTTCCCAGTTACCCACACACCTAAGGAACACCCTCATCTTTTCCACCTTCAGCACTTAAACAGCTGAGTAAGTACATCTTGCTAAGACTATTTACAAGGGCCTGGAGTGACAGGACAAGGGGGAATGGCTTCAAACTGAAAGATAGGAAAAGTATGGGTGGGGAGGCCCTGGCACAGGGTGCCCAGAGAAGCTGTGGCTGCCCCATCCCTGGAAGTCTCCAAGGCCAGTTCTGAGCAGCCTGGGATAGTGGAAGGTGTCCTTGCCCATGGCAGAGGGTGGGACTGGATGGGCTTGAAGGTCCCTTCCAGCCCACACCACTCTGGATGCTATAAAGAATTCCCATCAAAACACTATCATGGTAAAATTCTCCTTCTGCATTAGTGATCTTGAAATTAAACTAATTCTCTTCGAGCCAATTTTGCTAGAGAAAGGCACCCCTGCTTCATAATCCCACCTGTGTACTGCTGTGCACACATGCTGGGAAGTAACTTGTGCCATTAATTATCAACCCCTCGTTACACCTATGAGTCAGGAGCTCAGAAAGCTTTTGGTCACAAAAAGCCTGAGCTTTCTGGGAGCTGTTTGCTCTTTTTGCATGGTGAGAGCTCACTGTCAGCTTCTTGGCAGTCCCCGAAGCGAGAGGATCAATTTGTCATGTTCACCAACTGCTATGTGAAAACTTCTGTTCAGACCCTGCAAATCCCTGCAGCTCTCACCTCAGCCATTACCATATCCTGGCATTTCTTAATGAACTTCCCCTCTGCCTTGACGATTGTCTGCAGGAACTTGATGTACTGAACGTTCCTGCCGTGGGTTTCGATGCAGTGGACGAAGTGCTGAACGACGCGCTCGTTGATCTCGCTGCAGAGCTGGAAGTTGTTCATGAAAATGTGCTGCATTGTCACTGCTTCCAGAATCTATGGGATGAAGGGAAGAAAGCAATCAGAAAATAAACAACCCACCGGGCCCCCCCAGAGGGCAGGGTAAAGCCAACGCTCCTGCAGGGCGCGGGGCTGGAGGAACATTTCTGGACCTCATCTTTCAACACCCCAGCTCCTATCTCAGTCTGTTTTTCACTCCACTTCAGCCTCTTGAACTTTCTACACTGAAATGGCCCTAAACAAACATCTTGCCAACCTTTAAGGCTTCAGAATGAAAACAAAATGTGACCTCTTCAACCAATCTTGCATCAGAACAGCCCCTGAGGCTTCACCAAGGACAATCCAGTCCCTTTCCTTGCTAGAACAAAAAATAAATCATGGCCTGAGGTTATTCTTACCCCTGGGTTAAGGAACAGGTTTATGTGCTTGTGCAGCAAGGCCTGATTCTGTTGGTTCCCAGCGCAGAAGTTCTGCAAAAACTCGTGTGCAAGCTTCATTATCTCCTGCATCCTCGTGTCTTCAGCCTGGGGTTGCATGACAAACAAGAGGGAGTTAAAGGGACTCCAAAGGTTCACTTTCAGGTGAGCACTGGACAAGCCACAGCTCCAGCTCTGCAAAGGAACTGTCACGTCCCTCACACTCCGAAGGAAAACAACCTCCACCCAGCTCGCAGACACTCGGGATGAGTTTGGCCCATTCCACAGTTCTAAAGAGCATCAAAATTGAAGTCCATAATAGAAATTACAGCAGTTTATTCCTTAAAACTGCCTACTCCACGGCCAGGCCTGCCAGCAACGTGCTTTAGTCACTTCTACACTTCTGAACATCCCGGCACGTTGGCCAAGCCACACATCATCACCTCGGGGCTGCCCAGGAACTCTGCCACGTTCCACTGCACAGACAGATGGGCAGCTCATGGCAAGGGAGACGTGGAAAGTTGTCACTGCACCAGTTCAGCCCAATTTATATTTACTGGAACCTGCACACTGCTTGCACACTTCCAAGCACTGCTGAGGAACTGGTGCCTCTCCTCTGACGTCAGTGTGGATCCCCGACCCACTGATGGCAGAAGATGCAGTTTGGAAAATCAGAGTATGTTTTTACTTTTAAGGAATTTCATATATTTCCAAGGGTGAAACCCCTTCCACGCTGCCTGTCCAATGCACATTCACATGTACAGGACAGAAAGGAGACAAGATGTTGGAGTGTCTTTGCTGCCCATTTTTTAGCAAAGTATGAAGCAAGAAACCATGAGACTTAACATTAATCAAAGCTACTGTCCAGAATTACTGGTTCTCAGAAACCTGTGGAGTTTGGAACAGAGGACAGCAGAGTGATCAGGAAACTTGTCACCTCTGCACTGATAAGTACCTGTCACCTGTGACTAATGGGCAGCCAACAGGAAGAACTTGGGCTGTGCTGCATCAGCACAACATGGGGCTGTGCAGGCTCCAACCAGACACAACCCAGACCCAATGGGCTCCAAACCAGTCCCAGTGGGCTCCACACTGCACTGTGATAACATGTGGCATCTGACAGGGCTCGTTACTGAGCCCTGACCTGGCGGGCCAGTTGGTATTTATTCATTTCTGAGGGGGGAGTTTGGGACTCTGCAACTCAGGGGGTCTGTGTTTAACTACTGGACAGACCTGACAAATCCCATGGGGACCAGGCACTCTGGTGTTCCCAGGATGGTGGGCATGCAGCTGCCTGGTAGCAACAACTGGGTCTTGCTTCCACAGCTCAACTCCACATGCCTCCCATGAAAAGCTCCCAGTTGAGCCTTGGTCTTACTCTGAGCTATGGCAGACAAATACTTCTTCAGGAAATAGTGCATAACTGTATGTTAAAGACTTCAAACAAACAGAGCTTGTCCAAGCTCCCCAAAGTATGGATATTTTACAGACTATGAGACCATATAAACCAGCCCCTGTGGATCCAATACATTCCAACATATCCAAGATTCAGAGGAGGCATTAAAAGCCTGCCAACGGGACCCAAAGCAAGGAGACAGCAGAGGAGCCCCACCTTCTCGTAGGGGATCTGCAGCAGCTCCAGCACCACGGCGTGGGCTCCCATGTTCCGCAGGAGTCGCTGCTGCTGCTTCCGGCTCTTCCTCACCGAGGCCCCTTCCTGCACACAGAGCTTGCTTAGCCGCAGCAGGATCTGCAGAGAGACTGGCTTTAGAGCCCAGAGCCTGGCTGTTCCTTCACAGAATGCCAGGTCCCAGAGAGCAGCAACGGGGAGAAACTCCTCTGTGTGGAGCAGAGCGGCTCCAGGCAGCTCCTCATGGCCCAGGCTCCATCCATGGCATCTGACTAAGGCTGGTGCACTTGGATGATCCTTGTGGGTCCCTTCCAGCTCTGGATGCTCTGTGATCCTATGCTCCTGCAGAACCCACCACAGGCTCCACACACAGGCCTGCAGCTCACACCACACCAGCACCAACACACACTCTCAGTCTGGTGTTTCCTAAGTTAAATTCCAACAGCACGGCGGGTTTGAGTGCCAGGTACTCAGGACCAGGGCAAACTAAATGGCTTCTCCCCCTGCCTCCTGCCTTTGTAGTCTTTAACAATAAAAATATTGTGTTACCATTGAAACAGCAGCAAAACCTCGCGTTTCTCACTAATCCATCCTCAAGGAAAGAGTACACACGTCGTGCTTATTATATCCTGGCTTCCCATTCAAGCTGGGATATGTTATTACTCAGCAAATAGTTTCCACAATGGCACAGTGACTCAGACTGTCCTGGGTGCCTCCCTCTGCCTGCAGCTCTCCAGAGCTCTGTTACTCATTTACACTGCCAGGGAACTATCAAGAAGCAAAGTTTTACCTCTTTTACTACCCGGTAGTTGTAGCTGCTAGTACTTTCAGGCTTTTGGGACTTGCTGTGACCTTCCTGAGGATAAAATCAGACAATTTATTAGTAGCTTATACTACTGCCTTCACAAAGGCTAAAATTACCGTTCTAGGACAGCGCCCGCTCTCCTCCTGGGAAGGACTGTCATCCTCCAGCTCTGACAGTCTCACAAAAATACATACAATTATCTTGTCAAGTCACACTGACCTCTATAACACAAAATAAGGTGAGGGTGGGATGATTTCAGAGACAGCAACTTCCTGTCCTTTCCTTTGGTTGTCACATTCTGTCTCTAATCAAGTCTCCCCCCCCAAAAAAAGTCCTTACTTCTCTTCCTCTCAACTATTATTAAACTGTCACTGCACACAGACTAAGAAATGCCTCTCAGGACCTGCACAAGAAAAGCAACAAGTAAATTACTTGTCTTTACTTCCAACAATGAATGTTCATAACCGAGGGACTGTTTCTTGGATTCCCTCACCCAGTCTTGTCTATTTGACTGCAAATTATACGGAGGCAAAATGTGTTTAATGAGTTCCAAGTCAGATGTGCATGTCAGGAAAGTCCTGGATTATCAGGCACAGATAAAGCACAGTTCTCTTCTGTCATTTATCAGTGGCATGACTGAAAAGGCATCACCTGAGCAGTTCACAGCTCTGCCCTTACCTTACTTGAGGTGCTTTTAACTGGACAAATCCCATGTGATTGGTCAGTGCTGGAAGGACAGAACTGGGGAGCCAGAGACAACCCAAACCAGCTCTGTTAAGACCCTAAGGGTGACACTTCAGTGGCTGCTAATCCTGAGCAGTCTCCACTTGGTATCAACCAGCTCAAGTTCTCCCCTTGCTCTTGCCTTAACTTAAAAGTACACAGCCAGCCTCACCAGGCTGCTCAGCGTGCTGGGAAGATGGGCTTCTGCCACAGCTCTGAACACAGCCACCCCCTCAAAATACCCACAGGGGAATCTGCACAAACACAGCCTAATTACCTCTTTCTTCTTGTGCTCGTTTTCACCTGGCACACTGTCCATGGCCTCGTCAGGACCTTGGCCTTTGTACACCCACAGCTCCGACTTCTCCACTATTGACCTCAGCTGGTCCAAGTCTTGTTTGATCTGCTTGTAGTTGTCAACATCTTGGCTGGTAACAAGCAGTTGAACCTTACATGAATGCAATCCATTAGTTGCACAAAAAGGGGTTGTTTTTAGCTGCAATACACACATTCAGATGAGGAATAGCTCTTGGAACTCACACATACCTGTTTGAAAGCTTGAAGGACTTCTTGCCTCTGGCTGAAGTGCCTGAAGAGGAGCTGCAGTGCTCCAGACACCAGGGGAGGGTAATCATGCATGGTTAAGTGCAACAGAACTCGGAGAAATGTTCTGCCACCGTGATCATCCAAATCCAGAGGTGTGTTCTCCTCACTGAAAACAGAGTGGAGGAGTTAACTGGCACATTAGACTGAGTGGTCCAGCAGGTTCTTAATCCACTTAGCAGGAGGAAAACCTCTTTTCTTACTTTTAAGTAAGGAGGAAATTTATCAAATCAAATGCTATCTCAGGACAGGGGGTTTTGGTGTGCTGTTAAGAGGGAGGCTATTCCAGAATCTCACTGCTCAGGGTCCACTCAGCTTGCATTACCCAATTTACAGTTTTGCCAATCCTTGCCTGCACAAACTCTTCCACCTAAGTAAGATTTCACTGCAGCACTGAGCTTAAGATGCCCTAATTCTCCACCCTGGCTTTTACCCATTAAGTGGAGCCCTCCCACGATGACTCTTCTGGCTGAAGGACCCCTGTATCCCTTATCTGTGGTTTTTAATACAACTGGACCCTACTTTGAGCTGCATTGAAGTCATTTTAAGAAAATGGAGCCTGAGTAACTGTGACAGCTGTTTTCAAGCTCTCCCCAGCCACCACCTCCCTCTGGACTGGAATTCCCACTCCCTGGGAGCCCTGCAGCCTGGAGACTCAGAGCTGCCCCTCGATGAGCACCTGTGAAGAGATACTTTCCTTCCTCCAAAGATCCCCTCAGCTTGTTCCTCGATATGTTCGAAGTCCAGGGCTCCTGAGAACACGAGACAAACACGTGACATCAGAGTGACATCAAAGAGGTTTTTTTCAGCCTAAAAACATTTCAAATGGCAAGTGGTGACAGGGGAGTGAACAAGGGGGTCATAACAAGCTGAAAGGGACACCGAGATCACTGAAGCAGCTGCTCAGATAACATAAGACAATAAATTAACCTGCTCCCTGCTCACAAATTAAACTGTGTAATCATTTCAGCAACATCCAGGCTTATTCCTCTCTTGCCTGTTTTTAGATTGCACCAGCATCATTCCAGGATGCTGAATGGGACCTGGTGTCATTCCAAGGGGCCATTCACAGTAAAAGCCAAACTTCACCCTTGAGAAGTTCTAAAGTAATAAATTCAGCCATGACAGCAATAAAAAGGCCTTTGCCTTTCTCAGTGTAAGGTACCTCATCACATGGGCAATGACCAATATTCTGAAATAAAATAATAAAAAAAACCCCAACAACATAAAACTGACAAAACAGACTTGGAGCCTCATTATTTCACAAATATTTGCCAAGGGGAACAGAAGGGAGCACAGGGATTTTATATCCTTGCCAAAAACATGTACCCCATTTCTCCCAAAGTTCAGCTGGCAGAAAGAGCTGTGGGTGTGCCCCCAGCCCCATTCCAAAGGCTCAGGTAGCCCAGGAAAAGAGTCAACACATCCCCCTTGAAGTGAGATCGAAAGACAGTCACACTTTGAACACTTCACATCTAAACCACATTTTTCTTATTATTTTCCTCTGCATCTGCAGATACAGCCCCCAAATTGGGGAATAAAAGCTGTTTGATGACTCCTAAGCTGCACACTTAAAGTTCAGTTATTCCTACATGGCACAGGTCCTCCTACAGGACACTTTTTGCCCTGGAAAGTGATATCCCAACAGACAACCCCCATTGACCCAGTCCACCATCCTGCTTCCAGTTCAGAAGAACACTGGACATGACAAGCTCCTCCACAGTAGCACAGAGGCCCAGACACCTCCAGAGGTCTTGCCTTCCTACAATACCTTTGGAAAAGAAAAATTTGGGTGGGTACAGGCATGAGGAAAAGGGGAAGAGATGGAGAAAACCACATTACTATGGGGACCATTTTCCTTCACCCAGAAACATCAACAGAAAAGCTCTGAGGTCGATGACAGGTCACACATGACAGTGTTTATTTCAGGGTTTTTTTAAAGGATGTAACTCAGGCTCTTGGTCACACTTAATACAATGGAAGCAAGTAGGTGACAGTATTTAGTTGGAAAATGCTGAACATATGGAAATGATCCTACTCATTTATTCCACTGTGAGCAGGGCACTCTACTCCAGTGGGACCATTTGTGTGCCAAAGCAAGAACCTGAAACAATTACTCACCAGCCCCTCTAAGATTGCAGAGTGTCCCCTAACCCACACCACCTCATTCCTTGCAAAATAACCAACCTGGAACATTAGCTGGCATTTCTTGACTGCTGCTTCCAGTGGGTGACTCGGACATCTGGGCATTGCTTTCATCAAACTCATGTTTAAATATGCAAAGCAGGCAGGAGATCCTGTAGTCCAGTCGCACGTTCAAAATAAACTGGGGATACAGAAGTAGGAAAAATGTTGAAATAATGTGCCCATTCCCAGCACACCTACCATTTACACACAATGCAGGGCCACCAACATGCAGCATCAACTGAGCAGAGATGTGGATTTCACTTGGAAAAGTTACCCAGGGTGAGGAGGCCCTGGCACAGGTTGCCCAGAGAAGCTGTGGCTGCCCCATCCCTGGAAGTGTCCAAGGCCAGGTTGGACGGGGCTTGGAGTAACCTGGGTTGGTGGAAGGTGTCCCTGCCCATGGCAAAGGGTAGAATGGTCTGGATGATCTTTAAGGTCCCTTCCAAACCAAACCACCCTGGGTTTCTGTGATTCCAAGAGGTATGCAAATGTTGTCTTACAAATCCCCAGGATTCAGTCATTTTCTCAGTGCTTTCCACGAGCACGATACACACACATAATAAAACATGAGTAAGGTGCTTTGGCAGAGCTTTGCTCCCTCGTTACTGCCTGATGCTGGCATCCACACCCCATCCCCCAGGGAAGGAAAGCAGCATTTCCATCTCCATTCTGAGCCAGCAGGAATCCCACAGACATGTGCTGCTGTTCTCCCGGGGTGCTGGGGCACAGGAGCAGGACGTGAGCTGCCAGGAGCCAGGCTGCTCCCATACAGCAGCTACACCAGTTCAGGACTAGCTGGTGCCAGAGTAACCTCCACCCTAGCAGAGACCACCTTCTCCATGATCTTCCTCTTGAGGAAGGAGATACAATGCCAAGAACACTCACAGTTCTCAGAGCTTTCAGGGAAAAGGCTTAATGCCAGTTTGAATAGAGCCTGGTAACTGGGGGGATACTGGCACACTGAACCACCCCTCTGCACATGCTGGGCCACAAGAGAAGCTGTGGCTTTAACTAAAATTAGCACTGGTGAAAGGAAGGATTGAAGCCTCCCTGTGTGCTGCATCTGCTGCTGAGGGAAGGGCAGGACCTCACCCCGTGCTCCGTGCGCAGCCTCCCACGGGGCACGGGGAAGGAACACCAGGGATCTCCTGCTGCCTCACATACTCCTGCCCACGAGGCTCTTGCAGCATCATTCTGATCTCCATGAACTCACTGATGAAGTTACTGAGCAGAAAAAGGACTCCTACAGTCAGAGGGGGAAGCTGGATTTCAGGGTAGGAATTCTGCAGTAACCTCTTGATCGAGGCAGTGCCGTGGAAAAGGGAAAAAACTGTGTGTGCCCCGAAGACTCAGGAGTGAGCCCATGAGAAAAGCCAGACAGAGATGGAAGAGACAGCGAGGCTGGCTAATGTGCATGCTGAAAAAACATGGCAGGCTGAGGGCTGTGCCAAGAGGAGTCTCCAGTATCCCCCCCTTCCTTGGGGCACTTGAGATGGCCCTGTAGACTCCAAGAAACTGGTCAGACAGTGGGGTGGAAAATGTCTGCTTCAAGTCACGTACTTCCTGTTAAATCACTGCTAAATATGCAGATGTCTATTGCAAGCTCTTTTCTAATAAATTGTTTCAGTAAAGGCATAATATTGACACAGGCAAGTTGAGAGCCAAGTGCCTGCAAGGTCACCTTCTGTAACGCTTTACTGGTGTAAGAGGCACATACCAGGCAGAAATAAATTAAAAGGCAGCAGGACCCTGTTAATGCTTACAGAGAGCACAGGATGCTGCATTAATGCATGTTGCTGGTACCTGAAGTATTTCAATGATCTTCAGCTTGGTGTCCATGACCAGGATGTCCTCCTTCTCCGGCTCGCTCTGCTTGACATTCCCCTCGGGAGCAGCAGCGAGCGGAGTCATGGGCAGGAACCCCCCACCTCTGAGCACCACCTGGGTCATCAGCTCTCCCACTCCATGGATTGACCTCATCACATTGCTCCCTTCAGAGAGGCAAACAGGTAAAGTTATGATGGTGTAATGGGGCTGCATTAACAGGGCAAGGACCCTCCACATCCTATGGAGAGAAACTGTCTCAACATTACACATCCAAATCCTTGGGACAAAGGGAAGCCAACAGAAGCTCTGCAGTACTTGGAGAAAACCCCTGCCCTTTCCCTCTTCCATTACAGGCATTACTCAGCTTTACAGCCAAGCCATGGACAGAAAGGAGGAGATTTCCAAGCACAGCATCAGCGTCTGGTCCAGGGAGGAGACTGTCCCTCTGCTCCACCCTGGGGCAGCCTCTCCTCCAGTCCTGGGGGCAGTTTGGGGTATCACAATAAAGGAAACATCTAAAGCTGTTGGAGAGTGTCCAAAGGAGGGACACAGGGGTGGGGAAGGGTCTGAGGGGCCACCCAAGGAGCAGCTGAGGGCACTTGGTGTGTCCAGCTGGAGACGAGACTGAGGTCAGAGCCCAGCAGGGTCTGCGGCTCCTCCCGAGGGGCAGCTCCAGCTCTGCTCTGGGTGAGCAGGGACAGCACCCAGGGAAGGGCTGGAGCTGGGACAGGGCAGGGGCAGGCTGGATCTCAGGGAAAGGTTTTTCCCCCAGAAGGTGGCTGGCACTGACCAGGCTCCCCAGGGCAGTGGGCACAGCCCCAAGGCTGCCAGAGCTCCAGGAGGGTTTGGACAACGCTCTCAGGGACAGGGTGGGATTGTTGGGGTGTCTGTGCAGGGCCAGGGGTTGGACTGGATGGTCCTTGTGGGTCCCTCCCAGCTCAGGATATTCTATGATTCCATGATTCCAACCCACACTGACATTTTGAGACAAACCTGAACCACCCAAGAACTTTCCACCCATCATTTTCCAGCCTTACCTTTGCTTTCCTCGCCTTTTGCCATCTTGGTAATAGGGAAGATGGTAGTGATGTGCACACAGTCTAATATAGCAAGGAGGATTTTGGTTAGTCTGAGGAGGTCACAGAAGTTGTAGAAACCAAAATATATCAGATTTCTGGCTAAGTTAACAACCTACCAAAATAACAATAAAAAGCCTGATTAATACTAAACATTTTGCTTTCACAATCAAGTTGTTCTTAACACAGTGACAAGATCAAGAACCTGGCTGAGTCATATTTTATCACAATATCTGGGAATTCCACAAGACTGTCTAATTCTACATTACATCAGAAGGTTTTTTGCCTACAAAACTGCAATGCCTGGAATAATCTCTGTATCTGCAATTGATATTCTACAGCTACAAAATCAGACCACATTTGTCTCATTACAGAGCAGGTAAGACAGAGCAAGACTAGAGGGAATGTACTGATGATTTTTATCATTATCTTACAAAAAAGATATTGTAAAGTTTCCCCACAACTCCTCCCCGTGCACTGCTTCGAGATCCACACAAAAATATCACACACAGGGCAAATATTTAACGTAGCCCCGTTATGTGAAGTATGTTCCCTCAAATATGTTATTTTTTTAAAAGAATATCATGTTTCCTCATATTAATGGTTATTTTGGGAAAGCTATTGCATGGATTTGCTACATCTCCTTTGCACAGACTATTTAATAGGTCAGTAAGTCACAGGACACTCTTGGGGAGCATCACTATGAGCTCTCAAGGCTCTCTGTGTGCAGACACAGTGTTTAGTTTTTGAGACTACTTATTCCAGTAAGGCCTGACTTTGCCATAACACTGAGAGCACAGAAAGTAAACAAGGCTGCTGCAAATCTAAGACAAACTCACATTCATTGATTGCATTTCAAGAACCATCACTGCAAACTCACAAACTTGCACAAGGAGAAAGGCTCCAGTGGAAAGGAGGAGCCTGCTGAGGCTCAGCACTCAATCTGTGCTTGCCAAACTATCAGGTGTCGAAAAAAGTACCAACATTCCACCACAAAACAGAAAAGGATAAATCAGAACTGGGTAACTACCTCAAAAGTGAGCTTATTTTTCTCTTTATCAGAGAAAGGGAACCTCTGACACACCACATCTCTTAAATATTCCTCTACAAATTCCATTGTTTGTGCAAATCTCTCCTTAATTTCATCTTTGGAAGTTCCACTGCTATCATAGCTGAAGAGGGAAAAAAAAGAACAAAACAAAAAAGAAAACAAAACACAAAGCTTAGCATGCAAATACACAGGGCTCCTTTCACCAGATACAATTTTTCATTGGTTTGTCAAAATCTAAGAGAAGTTAAAGGCTGGTAAATAATTTATCCAAACGAGGGAGTCAGGACACTGACACCATAATTTCCTGGCTTTTGCTGTTTTATCCCATATGCTCACTTTGTACTATTTTTAAATGTCTGAGGGGGAAAAAAAAAAAAAAGATAATTTTGTCCCAATAAATTAAAAAAGTAACCTTTATTATTAGAGTGGAAACAATGACAAGTGATGTGCAGCACTGAGGAGAAGGGCTGGCCAAGAGATGCTGACTGGGGATGGTATTTTTCCTCCAAATAAAACCCATCTATATGCAAAGCAGATATTAATATTTAACACAAATTCTAGGGGGTTTTTTCTCAGTATGTGCAGAGGGACTTTGAACAAGACAATCCTCACCTTCCCCCAACTCACGTTTCCCTGTTTGATCACTTATCACTGCTGAGCCTCTGCCAGAGCCCAAATCATTTGGGTTTGTGTTTTGGCATTTAAAATTGAGAATTATCTACTGTGTCTCTGTCAGCACAGAAAACCAGGCTAGAAAGGAGGGAAGAAGAAACTACTGAACACCAGCACTAACACAGAAGACTTAAATTCCTGGTATGTAACACTGATTTCAGGTGTTCGTTTTCTCCAACTGAAAAAAGGTCTGAACAGCTGAGTGCTATCAATTTTAAATCATTAATTATAAAGAGTTAAAATAAGTGGTCAGGAAACCACATCCCTGGCCAAGCTGTGGTTTTGTGTAGGTTTTTCACCACTGTAACAAGAGGATTTTCCACTGGAGGTTGAGGAAAGGGACTGTCTCCAGCACCTTCCCCTTGTTTTTGCTGCTGATGGTGTGAGCTCCCACGAGGACAGTCTGCCCTGAGGAGTCCACACTCTGAGGACACGAACTCCACTTATCCTGGGGAGGTTTAGATTGGATGTTAGGAAAAATGTCTTCATGGAAAGGGCTGTCAGTCTCTGGAAGGGGCTGCCCAGGGCAGTGGTGGAACCCCCATCCCTGGAAATGTTCACCCACCCACACGTGTGGGTGTGGCAGTTGGGGCCGTGGTTTAGTGGAGAACAGGGTGTTAGTGCTGTGTTGACAGCAGGACTTGATCTTAAAGGTCTTCAAACCTTAACAATTCTACGACTGTTCTCTAATCAGACAAGGCAGGAGGAAAGCTGAAACCCTCCTCCCCTGCCTTCCCACCCCAGGGCCAGGTCACACCACCCAAAATCAGACCTGCTCTATAGCCAGTCTTAAAAATAGTGCATCCTGAGCTTCTGGGTGTTTGACTTGTTTTGCAATAGCTGTCTTTAGCCTTTCTGCAAAGTCTATGAATGGTTCTGTTGGTTTCTGTTGTACTTGTGTATATGAAGGTGTATGTTCGGCTGCCTCAGCGATGGTTTGAATAGCTTGGAAGGCCAGATTTTGTCAAGTGTCCAATTCATTCATAGGAATCTTGGTTTGGGCCTCATTGGAAATATAGGGTCCCACTCCACAGAGCTTGTCACTGTGACCGCCGGGCGTTCTGGAAACAAACCCCCACAGCCCCTCAGAGCCGACCCCACACACAGGGAGGTTACTGACCTCCCAGGAACACGCTGTGGGCGTTTTTGATTTACTTTACTTCTAAACAGCGCCAGCACAAACAATCTATAACAACACCACATAAACAAATACACAACAACGCCCGATTTCGGGTCGCTCCGGTCCCGCTCCCAAACCCGCCAGCGGGTTTGCTCTCCCACACCATCCCAGCAGGGACTTACTCATCGATGGCGATCTCCGAGGGGATCTCGGACCAGAGCCGGGCGTACTTGACGGGGGTCACCTGCTCCTGGGGGTCCCTGTCCACGTGCATGTGCAGCATGAGGCGGCAGAAGGAGGCGCGCAGGTCGTAGGGCAGGTTCTCGTCGGACATGCAGCGCAGGATCAGGTCCACGTCCAGCTGCCCCGAGATCTCGTTGATGGCCAAGTACTGGCGGTCAAGGCACATTCTAGCAAAGAGGTTCAGCTGGTACCTTCAGGGGGGAAAAAAGGAAAAAAAAAGAAAAAAAAAAAAAACCTTGAAAAAAATACTTGAATTTCAGTAAGTCTGAAGTTCACACTTTAATTTCCGGTATGCTGTAAAGTACAGGAGAGGGGTGTGGTACTGATACACTCATGGATTAATAAAAATAGTATTATATTTTCCAGTAATACAAATAATGCTTACTGTGGAAAGGATAAAGTGCTTATCAAATGGTAACAGTGGAAGAACAGAATAAAAGGAGGCATCATTTTCCCTGATGAAGCATCACAGAATCACTGAACCACAAAATGGAAGGGACCCTCAAACTCATCCAGTCCCACCCCCTGCCATGGGCAGGGACACCTTCCACTAGCCCAACCTGGCCTTGGACACTTCCAGGGATCCAGGGGCAGCCACAGCTTCTCTGGGCAACCTGTGCCAGGGCCTCCCCACCCTCACAGTAAATAATAAGCAATGCTCTCTAGGAAAGGTACAACAGAATCCAAACAACACTTTAGGTAACTCAGTTTAAACACTGTATAAGGCCAAACACTTCTTACAGATGCTGAAGTCACAGTTGGTCACTGAGAAAACAACACAGATGGGTAAAGATTCATTAAAAATCAGATGTTTGATTATACAACTACTGAGCTCTGCTGCCTTCAGTGAGAGAATTGGTAAGGAAAGACTGAACTTAATTCCTAATCTTTTCAGTCCATGAACTGACCATAAGCAAGTGGCATTTGAGTTATACACATCCAACAGGCTGACAATTAACCTCTGGCCATAATGTGATGCCCAACACTCCTGAGTGTTCATACAGGTTGCTGGTCAAGAAAGGAATGTTTAATTGGAAGGAGACTCCTTTCACTCTCAGCACTCCCCATGGAATTTGATTAAATCATATTCTAAACGCTTCTTTTAAGCACGTTTATGAGGTATAACGTAGACTAAAAATAATGAACACTACCAATTATTATGCCAATATATATATACACCAATAATCAACACTACCAATTCTATTTAAAAACAAGTGCAAGGAAAAAAGTATTTGGAAAGCCTATATGATTTAAAAAATTTTAACTCAGAGGTCTCCTTTTGAGCTCCAACAGGCCCAAATAAAACCATGTATTAGGAATTCTCCTGCAAGAACCATTTCAATGGAAGAGGTAATGCAAATTAAGACAGCTATTAAAAAAATAATTTAGTACTTTCTGCATTGCCACAGCTGAGTCAGTCAAACAACTCCCAGGGGTTTCTAACCCAGACACAGGAATTTGGTCTGGGCTGAAACCTGATCTCACACTATGCCAAGAGCTCAGTGCCTTGTCAAGTCATCTGGAAACATCACTCCATGTCAGACCCTGCTCAAGGCACGGCCTGGGCTGCACAGAGCAGCTCTGCACATCCACCACACCAACCCTGAGGCACGTCCAGAACTTCAGAGTTGTCCTGCTCAGGACCACAGGACCACTAAAGGCTTGGAGAGAAATGCAGAAGGCAGAGAGAACAGCAGTGACTCCTGAAAACCAAAAGCAAAGCCACGTGCACACCCCAACCCTGTTCTTCCCACAAGTGGTTATTCACCCCAGCTCCCACCTGAACACAATGGACACCACACCTGTGCTCTCTTGACTCCCACTGCCAGGAAACCGAGCAGGAACACGGGCACAAAGTGCTGGGCAAATTCAGCACCTGAAGCCTGAACTCTTTTTTAAATCAGTTTAAACTTGCTCAAGCTGATAACTGGACTTCCCACCACGAATAACTCTGTGCTTTCAGCTCTCACTTCAAAGTGACTTCATCCTCCCTCTCTAGAGGCCGTTTTGTCTGTGAAACCAGCCCCTTTGTCCCACAGCACACCCTGCAGAGCACAGGCCTCCCCACACAGCCCTGGTGAACTCTGCCAGCCAACTCCTGCGTGGTGTTCACCTGTAGTAGCTGAGCACGTCCCGATCCTCCTTCTGCCCTTCCTTGGCATCCTGGGCCAGCTCTCGGATGCTCTTGCTGCGGATCTCCTTGTTGCTGTCTCTCCAGAACAACCACACTTCTTCCTCGTCTTCTCCAACGTCCAGGGCGTTTTCCCCACTTGACACTTCTTCGAATTCGAAGCGGGAGAGGACCAGCCTGCAGGAGGAGGGGGGTCACATCCCACACTGCCAGCACCCAGGCACCCCTTTGCAACATTTCAGACACCTGCTAAAATGGGGAGCTACAAGGAACTGATTTTATGATCTCGCCTGCATTCAAAAACACAGATTTTATTCCTCAACTCTGCCAAGTAAAAGCAGAGTAGTAAAAGCAGAGTAAAAGCAGTTACTCCTGCAGCAGTAGCACTTTACTACATAAAATCATTGGGGCTTATTAGGAGTTTTAGGTTAGAGTGAATTTAGATTATAAACATTCCATTCAGTCTTGAAAAGACAAACATTTCAGCTCCTTTCATTTGAAGAAACTAAAGAAACAAGGAAATTAAAGGCACATGTAACTGACTTTCAAAAACACCTTTGCAGACGTGGTTCAAAGATCATTCCATAGTCCAGGAAAAGATCTGGCAAAGAAAAATACCTTTAAAAAAATTATTAGTTCTGTATCCTGTAAATGCCAATTGGATCAAAACTTTTTTCTGGCTTATGTGGTGGAATAACCAGAAATAAATCACCTGCTGATACTAAAAGGGCTTTTGGGGTTTTTAGTTCTTCAGCAAAGAAAAAAATTGCACATCTGAAAAAACTCAAACTAAATATACAAGGATAAGTATGAGTAAGTGATGTAGCAACACTGAGTGCTGGTGGAAATAAATACAGCCTTTATGATTTCATGAAGAGAATCAGATGTGCAAGAATACTCTCACCCATTTTTGTTTTAAATACTACCTGGCTTCCCTTTCACAGCATTTTGATAATGGTTATCTATTCTCTAGTGTATATATTGAATAAAGACATCTTTATCAAAGACAAGCAGGACCTGGTGCCTGCTATGAGGCCTCAGCAGTGGCAGGGCAGTGCTGAGAGCTGGAGACCAAGATCCAAACCTCAGAGGGAGGAAAGGGTGGCAGGGATGGATCAGGGGCTGCCCCACTGCCAGCTGAGCTCCCTCCCGAGCTGGTGGAGGCCAGGCTGGAGCCCAGAGCAGGATCAGGCCCACGGGAGCCTGCACCCCTTCCTGCAAAGCCTGTCTCCTTTGGATCAACCATGAGACAGCTCCAAGATTTCTGCCTGCAGGGCTGAGAACACCCCTGACAGACGTTTGCTGTCGTCAGTCCCCGGCTCCCCTGTGTTTGAAGAGGACCCCGCACACAATTCCCTGCTTCCTCTAGACGTGCCAGCAGAGTGCTCAGCTTTGAAGCACCTTCCTTCTGTTTCACACCAGGAAAACCAGCTCTGCAGGCATTAACTTACTTGGTTTCAATGAGAATGTCTGCATTGGCTGGATTCAGCACAGCTTTACAAATCAGCTCCTGTGTCACCGGAATAGACTTGTTCATGGAAACGCACAGATCAGAGAGGTAATCCAAAAACCTGGTGGGAAACATGAGCCAAAGGGGTATCAATCACTGGGGAGATCTAGACTGAAGCAATCTCCATTTCAGGAAGAAAACAGTCAGAGCTCCATTTGAACAGTGCAGAGCAGGAGTGCTGCCCGAGGGGAGAAGGAATGGAGTGTCAAAACAGAAGGAACTAGCTGTGCTTCCTTCTGAGCAAGCTGGCAGGTACAGACTTTTCTCAGAAGGAAAAGGGTAATTACATACTCAAAAGTGCAGCTCTCACCTGGGCTCCCTATTTTTCCTCACGAGACTCACGAAGGTGTCAATCTCAGCAGCTGTGATGTGCTTCTCCAGGAGCTTGCGGTTGTTGTGGAGCAGGGCTGTGATGGTGTCCTCGGCCAACACGTCGTAGCCAATCTGCTTCTGCATGAAGCCAAACTGCTTGGCAATGTATTCCTTCAAAACACAGAGGGAAGGAGGAGGGGGTTGTAACTAACCCTCAGAATTTAAAACAATAAGAGAAAACAGTAGGATGTTCATCAATACCAACATCCCAGGGAGCGAATGGATTAGATCCAAACTGTTCTTTTGAAAGAAAGCAAATGACAGACAAATTTAACACCTCCCTCCCTCCCTCCCAGGCTAGATACCAGCAAGGCAGCTATCCTTATCTGAGTTTGTTTTTAATACATGGCAACAAAACTGAGCAGCCTTGATTCACAGGACAACTTTCAGCGGAGTCTGTAGTAAGCGAGAACGAAGAAAGTCTTGTAATTCACCTGGATGTGACAACTAGAAATCTAGAAATTCTGTTGTTTTCTTAAATCCCACTTGGAACCAGTGCTAATTACATTATAGTCTCTGGGAGAGATGAAAAAATCCAGATAGGATAAAACTGAGCCATCCCAAAACTTCTTGCTGACTGTACAACCAAGTACAGCAGAGCAGGGTTTCATTAACAGGATGCAGCCTTTTTGTTTTTTTCAGAGCACATGAACAATGCTGGTGCCATTGAACAGGACAGACATATTTCCAACCTGATTCTTCCTGTAGTCCTGCTGGGAGTGCCTGAGCACCCTGTAGCAGAGCCTGCAGATGTGCCTGAAGGGTGCGTGGCGCTGGTCCCCCAGCTCCTCCAGCCGCAGCATCGGCCCATCGCCGCTGTCCGTGAACGGCGCCTGCAGCAGCTTGAAAATCTGGATGGTCATTAAAAACAAAGACACAGCCCCATGAGGCACTGCCTTACCTGGGTAAAAACAGTGCAAAAGCGGTGTCTTTAAATATCTAGAGGTACATGAGAAATCCATGGCAGTCACCAAGCTCCTGGGCCGTGGAGCAGCCTGGACAGAAGATGTTGGTCACCTTTATTCAACACCATATACTCTAATTTTTCCTTCTGGCAACAGTGGGCCTACAATCCCACTCCCCACAGCCTGCTGAAAGCTGGCAACTCAAAGGATCTTTTAGTCCCAATAAACTGGGACCAAAATTTCATAGAACCACAAAGTGGTTTGGGTTGGAAGGGACCTTAAAGCTCATCTCGTTCCACCCCCTGCCATGGGCAGGGACACCTTCCACCAGCCCAGGCTGCTCCAAGCCCCCTCCAACCTGGTCAGGTTCTCTATTAACAAGTTCTCTTTTCCAAAAACCCTTCTTGTAGGCAGAGTTTAGAGACAGCCCACCTGCTTCAGAATATTCTGTTCTCTCATCAGCTTTTGCCGTTCTCTGTTAGGTTTAGAAAACACCACTTCAAGGACATCTTGTCCAGAATTAGTTCCACCAGTAACAAAGTAGACCAAATCCTCCAGCAGTTTGGTAACAGATCTACAGAAAAGCCAGAAATTGTTAACACCAGACTGCAAATTCTGTGTGTTAAAAGAACAATGCCAGGGTAAGTTTACACAGCTTTCTAAATGCTAAGTGAAAAATGAGCATCAATTAGAGACTGGATGAAGCTCAGAGGTTTGTACAGAACTTAAAATTAGGAACTAATGCTCCCCCATTGCTACAGCCTCAGGGTCCAACAGCTAAACAAGAGCAGCAGTAAGACAAGAATATCACTTCAGGGCAACTCTACTCTTGCCAAGTTCTATTTGGCAGCTCTTTCAATTGTCAGAAACAATAAATCAGGTGATAATCTCTGCCAATGCCAAGTAAAAGGCCTTGGCTGTGGAAGCACACGGGCCCTGGTCTGACACAGCCACCTCTGTGCTCTTTTTGTGTGGCCACATTTTCACAGACACAGTCAGAGGATTTGCAACAAGTCATATGTTCAGTCTTCACAAGATGGATTAGGAATTCCCACACTCAATTTGCAAAGGTATGCTGGGGATTAGTCCCCCAGGCTCACAACATTTCTCATGCTCTCACTTCACAGAGGACAGGGAGGGCTGGACAGACCAGGCCTGAGAAACTCCATTGTCCACACGACAACAATGAAACCACCAATTTTTTAAAATCTCATCAAGGAGGAAACCAAATCCCTGTTCTACTGCATACACAGATAGAATTTTCAAAGGAACAGTTACTGGGTAAAGGAAGCAAACTATGTGAACCCAATTCTGCTTTCCTTACCTTCTTTCATTCTGGGTTATCGTTCCCTTTTCCAACTTGCCAGCAATGGAACCTAAAACCTTACTTGCATCATTTGCAAAATCCAAGTCCCGAACCTCTGCAGGTGACACTGGTACTATAGCAAAAGCTTCTTTGTCCTCCTTCACTGGAGAGGTACCAATCTGAAACCCAGACAAGTTTTATCATCAAACCCCAGGGCAGGAACAAAGCTGTGGTTCACACACCCGGTGATAACGAAACAGGAGGAAAGCCCCACCCTGCTCACACAGCATGAGACTACTGCTGAAGCCAAACTTTGAGAACACTACCCCTCTGTGCAAGCTGAAAGCTGCTCCTAAACCCAGAGAAACAGCAGGTGAGATGGCAAAACGTTGTACACAGTGGTAAAAACATCCTCCTGATGATGACTGTTGTGCAGTGGACATTGAACAGCATAACTGGTAAACTACCACAAAACAGAACCTTTAAGAGCAAGTGTTTTGCATGGGCACTGGTCACCACTGTTACATGCTTGGTGCGTGACAGACCCAGCATTCCCAGGGACTGGAACTCCTGCCAACATCACCTTTGTGGAAACACAGGAATCAAGGGATGTGCTTACATAAAGTAACAGAACTTACTTTAAGCATCACGGGTTTCTCCTCTTCTTTATCAATAGGGATATTGGTGCTGTGAACCCAGGTGTTGGTGCAAAGGTGCCTGAGCCTGACATAGGAGTTCCTGAAAGAAAGCCAAGAGTTCCAGAGCTGAGTCAGCTCCCCAGCCAGGGAATCTTCACATTGTTCGGATTGCGAGATGTTGGCAGGAACAAGTGGAAAAGAAGCGTCATCCCCATCCATGCTGCACACCACAACAGGAATAACATTCTTCTTGCCTCAGTTCATTCTATAAATTCACCTCAGGAAGTCTTCTGTAGCGAAACAGATTCTGCTTTAAAACAGAACCACATCCACATTGTGGTGCTGTAACTCAGCTGCTGCACAGCAACAAATTAAACCTCTTCCCATCCTCACATTTCCACTGATAGGGTGTATCTGAGCTGCCAGCTTCCTCCCTCACCCTTGGAGCTTTCAGCCCAGAACTCCCCGGTATCTTTATTTTGGAGTATCTGATTTAGAGAGTTGCTACAGTAGGTGAAACAAATTTGCTGTGCTTTCTCAGTGGGAACAGACAGCAAAGGGACATCATGCAGATCGTGTGTCTTTGAAGGGTTCAGCATCTTATAAGTAGGAAGATGTACCATATGAACAGTAAAGAACATGTAAACAACAGAGAATGAAGTGCTAAATACTTGATATTACATCTTAACTAGCTTAATACAGACAGGTCACAGGAATGGCTTGACAGGACACCCAAGGCTTTTAGTCCCAGGTCGTTCCCTGACAAGGAAGTCACTTAATCTCAATTTTCCCATCTATAACACGATGTTCTCATCATAACTCATTTGTAAAGTACTCATAACTCAATTCCAAAGCACTAAAGTGAAGCTTCAGGCATTTTTAAAGTATCTTTACAGTGACCTGAGGAAGAACTTAATTCCGAAGGATAGAAGCAAACAGCGTGAGGCAGCTGTAAGTGCACAGAAGCCCCGAGGTGCAGAGCAGAGCGAGCCGTGCCCGTGTGGGCCGTACCTGGGGACGAGGCTGTCTCCCCCGCGCAGGGTGGTGGGGTCCAGCTCGAAGATGGAGGAGATGTCGTTGCCCTCGGGCACGGACACCAGGGAGTAGGCCATCTTCTCCTGGGCGCGCGGGCCCCGCCGCGCCGCGTCCTGCTCAGGGTCCAGCTGGGAACGACACCCCCACCCCGGTCAGGCCCGGCCCCCAGAACCACTGCCCAGCCCCAAACACCTGGGACTGCAGACGTGGCTCTGCATCACCTGCAGAGCTGCAGGACACGGGGCACACGGGCGGCTGCTCCCGCCGAGCACTCTCTGCTTCCCCCGCTGCAACTGGGGAGGATTTCTGGCTCACAGCCACGGCAAACCCCACATCACGGACATTGTACCTCACACACAGTGCCAGAAGGGACAAGAGCCCCCAGCCACTCGCCCCACACACACTGGGAACTCTGACTCTGGTTTCAGGTGACCCACATCTGCTGAGATCCCCACCCCCGACACCACCAGCTCCTCACACAGATTGCAATTATCCCTCTAACAAAGTAATTAGTTAGAGCTGCAAATATAAAAACCCCACACACAATGCACCAACAGTCTTGCTGGGAAATAACCACCTTCAGCAGCAAAAATGGGACTGGCATCTATCAATCCCAGGCAAGAGAAACAAAGAGCTAATCAAGGGGTTGGATGTCTTGCTGTTCACACTACGGCCTGTGGTGCTCTCAAGCACATGTTACAAGGGCCATGGCACCAAAGGGATCTTTATTCCCAAGGTGCTGGCAAATCACCAGCCCCCTTCAACAAAATAAAGATACTGACACCAACTGGACAAATCCCTGGCTTGTCAGATGAAAGGACACGAGGGTAGGAAAAAATGAAGATTGACTGAGAAAACGGAACAACAACTTTCTCCAAAACCTTCCCTAGGGCACTCCCAGCCATCACTAGTCCATCAGTGTCTGGCACACAGGAGCCAGCTGTGCATGTACAACCATCTCCACCCTGGATGCAATTTTCAAGGTGATTTATCCGTTTCTCTGGGATGGTGGCACCAGTGGAGGGAGGCACCCAAAGCAGTCAGCACTCAGTCTCTGTCTTTCACAGTCCTGGCGGAAGGCACTGCAATCCTTAAACATATGGGAAAGGTATCCAGTGTTGCTTGTGCCTCAGGATACTCTGAAGTTCACATATTTGCAGTCAATGAACTTGGCTGCAAAGCAGTAACATTTCAAGTCTGATTTTGCACATGGGAACAGGCAGCTATCTGTATGGAACCTAAATACACTTTGGGAGTGTGCCTTCGAGGGAAGAAGCAACTCCAGGAGTCCATCTGGAGGCTTCACACCGGGAGAAATTCGCTCACTTGGAACGAATTCTCCGAATTTCAGCTGTCTCCCCATCCCCACAGCAAGGGGATGGAACACAGCAAGGAGCACAGCTGCTCTGCTTTCAGTTTGTACTCCAGGACACAACTGGTCACTTAGTGAAACTGTGGCAAAGCTGAACAGTGAACCAGAAAGTAGGAAATGGGGCAATTTAGGGAGCAGTGAAACTTCAACCCCAAGGCTGTGACAACAGCAGCCCCCTTTGCTGCTCAAAGGCAGAACTGGCACCTCACCCATGCCCATTTAAACCCCTTCTGGTACAGCTCCCTGAGGGATAAGGAGAAAACAATAAGACACAGAGCTGTGCACAGGAACCCTGTAGACAGCTCACATTTGGAGCAAGCTGGAGTTTGGATAAACTTGGATAAAGCAGCCTACACCCTCCTGTCAGTAGTGAATGTTAGAGGATGTGGTGATGTCACGTCAGAACTGAATTATGTGCTCCTGATCCTGTTCTTTCTGGTCTATTTTTGCCACCTAGTGGTAAAGAGACAGAGCAGGGAAAAGTCAGGAGAGCTCTGAGTGCATCAATGTTATCCTGCACATCAGAGGAGGATGGATGTCTACCTGAAAGACATCAACACTGATTAACTTCCAGAAGTTGAGCCAACAGAATAGCTCAATATTGGATCCCACTCCCACCCCCCTCCCAAACAAAAGCTATGGGTGGGTTTTTGTTCATATTTTTAGTATGTTTACTGCAGTTGAGCAGCCAAATGCCACTAATCAGGATAACAGCTCAGTATCTGGGGGCAAGGGAAGCGTTTTAACGGCCAGGCTCCAATGACAAATCCTTTTAGGAGGAAAAATCCAGCCTGCAGGATTTCAAAGCATCACATTTATCTCAAAAAGGGGAGGAGTAGCTCTTTGTCATCTCCAAATGGAGCAAATCTTCCATAATACAGGATAAGTGACCAAGAAAGCTGCATAAGCCTGTGATCAAACCCAACTAAAGAAACATAATCCACAATGGAAAGTGCTGTTCCAGTTTTCTCTGTTTTCAGTGCTGGTTCCCTTTGACACCAAAGAGAAGCTTCTGTCAATACAAAGCATCACACACTCCATCTTTGACACAACAACATTTACTGACAACACCACAGACTTGCTTTCACAGGAAAATCAGAGGAATGGCACTCAGATCACCCTCATTCCTGCTCTCTAGACCCGTATCCTGTTTTCCTGTGACAAGTACAACGAGAGGGAATTTGTTTCTTAAACAAGGAGGTCAGACAAGTGACAGGCACAGCGCCGTGGGATGTCCCCTCAGGGACACTTCCCACCTGCTGTCAGCTGGAACAACTTGCTTTTCAGACCCACTCAAGACAGTGCTTCAAGGAAACAAAGGTTTAAGAAACAGAAGACAGAAAAAGAGATGCCACAAAGGGGGGAGGCGAGGGGAGGGGGTTCAGGTAATGTGTAAATTCAGCTGCAAGCGCATTGTTCTTCTCTAAAGCCTAATCCAGTTAATATCCACTCCTCTGGACAGGCCTTAAGAGCCTTCAGAGCATCCTCAGGTTTTTAGTTTCTTCACTACCAAGCCTGGCCCAGCTCTGCACTGCCCAGGTAAACCCTGGGCCTGTGCCAAGCCCTCCTCAACCAGGGGCAAGATCATACTCTTGCCTATACTTACTGAGGATTGACACTCCAGGTCATCTTCCTCATAGTCAGGGTTTACCTGATGAAACAGAACCACAGGCACGTCAAAACTCCAGCACAGGTGGAAGTGGGAAACAACCTCAGCACCAGCTAAACTCGTGTTGTTAAAAATCCCTGCACTGCCACAGCTCCACCAGGCATGCAGGACACACTGCCCAAACCCAGTACAGCTCATCAGGCCCAAAAATTCAGAATTAAATAGTCTGCGAACACGCAGAGAGATTTAGTTGTTCAGGATAATCACTACAGTAGCAAGAGTAGAGAGTTAACAAGTTTACGTTTGGGGTTTTTTTAAATTCCAAGTGGAATTTCCAACTAGAAATTAACTGGCTGGGTAGAAATCTTTTGGAACAAACACTATTCTAACCAGGGATCAGGTGAGCCATTTCCTCTGGTATATTCTTGCATGATGTAAGACCATGTTTTTGGTTTGGCTGATTAGAAACCCCAAGATTTACTGGAAAAGCTCTACACTGGATCACTACTGAAAAGGATTTTCAAGTGTGCATGTGACAAAATGCTGCTGGTTTTCCAATCTGCTTATCAGATGAATATAAAATGGGATATTTTCTTTATCTGCAGTTCTTTCACACTGGTGTGAAGTCTGGCTGTATTTTCATTTTATACTCAGTTCTACAATTCTGCTCAAAAATCAGTGAATCAAGAGAAATTATCAACAGTTGAATTCATTTTCCCCCCAAAGGCTCTCAGCCATTTACCATTTATTCATCTGTTAATAAAGTCATCTTGATTCTACTGCCCACATGACAGGATACTATTTAGTGTCTATTCTCTGCAGGAGAAGCTACTGCCTCTAGAATTCGTACAGGAAGTAAAATCAGCTCCAGACTACCCCAGACCATGGTATTCTTTGAAGTGTCTTTCACCTCATTTCCAGCCTTTAGCATCTACTTTGGCATTGACCCGAACGACCCCAACGCCGCTGTCCCGCTCCCCTCCCCGTGTCTGCTTTTAGGGCAGGAAATGACAGGTTTGCAGAAAGTGTCAGAGGCAGGAAAGGCTGTGTGAGGGAGGGCAGGGCCCCTCGGCCCCCTACCTCTGCTGCCAGGTAGTGCCCTGTCGCCAGGTGCTTGAACCTGAAGAGGCTGTTCCAGTATCCGGCGCCGCCGCGGCAGGGATCGTGCTGCACCACCTGCCAGGGGGAAACCATGGTCAGGGCACGGCACAGAGCCCTCCAACAGCACCCACCTCACTGCACGGGCAGCTGGGAGCAAACAGAGCTCCAGGACAGGCAGACCCACCGTTCCCCCCTGGACACACAGAGCAGCCCATGCCCTGAGCCGGCTGCCACGAGTTCAGTTTGTCCATCGCAGCAGGAAGGTTACGGTGCAGGCTGGCAGAGAAGGAATTCAAGAAGGTGCTTTACATCTACATGTGGTGCCAGGTCTTTAAACACTTCCTAAAGCAATGCAACAAATCCTTTACTCTTTCTGGTCTGATTTTTGACCATCTCAAAGCGGGTGAGGGAAGACACTGGGAAATATTTCCAATGCAGCTGAACAAAAGAAGAACAGTTCTATTTACTCCCTAACCTCTGGGGCAGGCAGAGCCTCCATCACCTGATGATCTGTTACCTCCTATCAGGTGCCTGTGGATACATCTGCTTCCTTAGGGAGGACCCATCACAGCCCAGCTGTGCCTGGCAGAGCAGGGCTACCTCACCTGTGCCCACATTTGCCACCAGGTGACTGCACACACTGCACAGTCACCACAGACTGATGTGCTGCACCATGTCCAAGTAATGTGCATTAGAGTCAGGCTTTCATTTCAAATACAGGAGAAGCTGAATGTCAAAGCAGATACTTCTGGAAGGAGAATATAAACACCACCTACCCACCATTACAATTAATTTTTTGATTCTTACATGCAGCTCACATTTAAAATCATAAACCAACTCTAATAACACCAATAGATTGAGGATATTTTAAGAAGCCAGAGCTGGCCAAGGTGTTAGTCACTCTGTTTAAAAGCCAAGTAGAGAAAAAAAAAGCCAGTTCAGACAGACCAGCAAAGGGTTGCAGCCTCCTATCAAATGAGGATATGCATAATCACATTATTCCACACCAAAAATAGAGTGTTCAGTACACCCAGCGGGACAGTGGAAATTATAAGCTGGTGTTAAACTTCAGTGACTGGTAAGAAAATGACTTCATAGATGTTCCTCTGTCCCTCTTTTCTGAATTGTCAAGCACCTGAACTTGAGAGCTCTGTGTTGCACCATCAGAGAGCAGAACTCCATTGTGACTGTGCACAGAGACCACAGCCAGCAAAGGAATTTTAATTTAAACTCAGAACATTGGGAAGACTTCCACCTAAAAAAAGAATTCCAGATGCAGTGCTTTTAAAGAGCAGCAGTAATTGTTCCTACAAAGCCACCCCCAGCCTGGGTTACAGCCCTCACCTCCACTTCCCACAGGGCCTTGGAGCTGGTGGCAGACGTGGCCGACTGTCTGCCCGTGGTCCTGAGGAACACGTGCTGCTTCTTCCTGTGCTCATCACACGTCAGGAACTTCTCCTGCTCCGCGTGGAACAGCCTCACCACGTCCCCCTGCCAAGGCAGCAGGGTCAGCAGGGGCAGCACCCCCAGGGAGGGGGTTACAGGCAGGCAGGGCCCTGGGTCTCACCCCTTTGAGGATGTCGTCCTTGTTGTCGCTCCATTTCATGAAGAGCACGATCTTCCAGCTGGTGTTGCAGTTCACTGAGTTGACCTAAAGGGAGAACTGAACCCATCAGTCCCACTGTCTTGTGCCTCCACAAGATATGAGCCACTGTCTTGCTTTCTAGACCATTTTCACCAGAATCCTGCAGTCCTGGCTGTGTTACTCTAGAGAAGCAAAGCCCTTTCTGTACCTACTCCAGAACAAGGAACTTCAGAGCTGACTTGCTTGCAAGTCACAGGTACACATCTGTGCTGGTTTTGGCTGAGGGTGGATTTAATTTTCTTCACAGTGACCAGTATGGGGCACATCACTGTGCCACAACTTTTGATTTTGAAGGAAATCCTTACTTTTAGCCAGTCATGCAAAAGAGACAAACCTCTGCCAGCGCCCAACAGATACGACAAAAGTCTGTGAGCTCTGGTAAGTCACTGATCACCAAGATAACCATTCCTAAGCAATGCCACAGGTACCAAACAACTTGCTGGATTTCATAAAACGTGTACAAACAGCTCAGCTGAAGCACAGAGAGGTCTGTCCAGCTGCTCCAGCTGTGCCCATGTCCCCTCACCTCATTGCATCCCGGGTTATCCACGAGCTGATGGCTGCTGGCGTGGAGAGGCTGCCCAGCATTGACAGGATTCAGGACCACTTTGTCTCCAATGACCACCTGGAGGGAAGGGCAGCATCAGACAGAAATTTGCACACTGGGAAAACTCTTTTTCTTCCATTGTTTTAATGGAAGTGATGGGAGGAAATCACCTTGCTGCACTTAGGAGAGATGCCAGTCTGAGTGTTCTGCCAGGGTTCTGTTTGGTTCAGAATTTACCTCACCAAACTCAGCCACTGAGGCAAAAACCCCGGTGATGCTGGTCTCAGAGCCTTGCAGAAGCAGCAGACTGAGTTCTGGTGCAGAGGGGCTACAGGATAAATTATTGCTACTCGATAAAGCTCACTCTGTTTAGGTGCCAAATATATACCTGGCCTAAACCCCAGAGCACACTGACACTTATTACCTCCTGCTTTTAGGCAAATAATATACCCCAGCGACTCACATTTTGCAAGAAGAAAACCCAAGATTAAGAGATTAAAATGGCAATGCATTTAATCAGCACCATTTTTTCCAGATTTCCCATGAACAGGAACATTTGACTTCCTTATTACCTCATTCCTTATATCCGAAGTGATGATGAGTTTTGATTCTAAACTGAAAACACTGAAAATCAAGATGCTAATTATTTCTTCCAGGCCTCCTGAAGGAACTCAACATTTCCTACCATTTTGAATTGGGCAGGAACTGTGCAAGGCCAGCCTAATTAGGTCCCTTATTCCCTCCAATGTTAGATCATTCCACGTTTCCAAAATACAAGTTACCATAGCGATTTTCCTCCCCCTCATGACAGCATAGGAAAAAGGTTGTTCCTGCATCATCACGCACCGAGAGATCTGTGCATTTCATTAATTGCAGGGCAGGATTCCCAAGCCCAGCCTGGCCAGGCTGTGCCCCAAGGAGCAGGTGAGGACACTGCTCCCAGCACTTACGCTGTCTCCGATGGACCGCAGTTTGTAGAAGGGCTGGATGTAGAACCAGGAACCTTCATTTCCAGCTTCATCCAAGGTCACCCTCATTGCATTCTTCTCTAGCAGAGCTGGCAGCCTCTTATTTACTGTTAAGTATTTGTTACTTTTTAAGTGAAGCAGCTAGAATAAGAATCAGAGTTCCGTTCTAAGAATGCTCATCTTCCTCCCCTCAAGAAACCGAGCGTGCACGAGACAACTACATTTCTATGCAGGAGTTAAAACTAAATTATACACGAATATTGATGGGCTCAGGCACAATTCCACTCACAGATACAGTGCTACAGCACAAAACATCTTCAGTGAATCCAACCGTCCCTTCCCCAGCAAACAACAAACACTCAGACATATCCACGTCACTTTACAACAGCCAGCTCGAAAAACCCAGGACCAAAAGCTGTGAAGTGCTGGGGACTAAGTGGCTCTCTCTGTAAGAGGTAAAGCTGCTCCTATCTTGCTTTGCTTGGTCTCATTTAAGAGAAAATGTGACTATTCCTAAGGACTTTCCTCCTCTGTGGCAGTTTGTCATTTGTGGTGTCAGCATCTGACAGTGAGAGGTATTTAGTGTTGTGCACGTGCCACCTTCACGTGGCCAACTCTCAGGAAGGCTCCAAGGATTTCTGAAGAAAGCAATCAGTGGTGACACCAAAAATAAACACAATTAGCCCCTAACAAAAAAATGACCTCATCATAGCTGTACACCCAGGCCCTGCTTCCCAGAATCCCACTGCAGGGCACGGTCAAAGCTGGCAACACCACAGATCCTGGCCATGAACTCCACAAATTTAACATCCACTGAGCAGGAATTTTGACCAAAATCCTCTCCAGCTGGCAAAGATGCTCACAGCCCATGGGGATCCCACTGCCACAGTGGCTCACTGTTCCCACAGCCTACCTGGATCACATTCCCATACTGGATGACTGTTCCCACAGCCTACCTGGATCCCATTCCCATAGTGGATGACTGTTCCCACAGCCTACCTGGATCACATTCCCACACTGGATGACTGTTCCCACAGCCTACCTGGATCACATTCCCATACTGGATGACTGTTCCCACAGCCTACCTGGATCACATTCCCATACTGGATGACTGTTCCCACAGCCTACCTGGATCACGTTCCCACACTGGATGACTGTTCCCACAGCCTACCTGGATCACATTCCCATACTGGATGACTGTTCCCAGCAGTTTCCTGTTCTCGGTTTCGTTCTGTTTCTTCTCCAAGTCGGCCGCATGCTGAAATCAAGGGATAATAATTTAACTCCCTGGGTTTTTACAAAAGGGTGGCCAAACACCTGAGGCTCTTGGAGAGTATTTCAAAGAACTGGAACAACAGTGAGCAGCTGAAATAGCCCAATTTCCTTTTTTTCCAGCTTCCAACAGCATAATTTCCAGTTCCCTTTTTCAATTGCTTAGGAAGACTGACACACATCATTTAAGTAATTAGGGTACAATTTGACAAAATTTTGGAATAAAATATGAGATGAAAAGCTCAGACAGAGTAGAAGGCAAGTACCTGTGGGGGGAAAAGATGAAAAGGGATGGGTAACAACTCCAGTCAGGAATTCTATGCTCCTTTCTACTGACTTCTATACAAATGGAAAGGAAAGAACTGCAACTTTGATTTTTTATTTTCCTCTGCCAACACAGGCTCCAACTCCTCTCCAGCCTGTCTTTTTATAACATCTCCAATCCCCCCACCCTGTGCAGCAGGATCATTGAGAAGATGTGTACAAATGCCCACTGCAGCTCTGGGTAACTGAATTTCCAACTCCCAGCACCAGAGCTCATCCTTCCCGAGGCTGTTGGATACTCTGTGCTACAGCTGAGCATCCCTGTATCACACCAACAGGGGAATAAAAGGGAAAGCCCCTCCAAAACTGAGTGATTAGAAGAACACATAGTAATAGTTAATAATTTATAACAAACCTCTTGCACTTTTTGCTTTAAAAGTGAGTTATTTTGCCCAGGTTGTTATTAAAACCATTTCATTTGGTTAAGAAATTCTCTCTCACTTTAGATGAAAGATGATTTTAATTAAAAATAGAAATCTGTATTTGCTTTAACTGCTATCTGGTGGTAGAGGGTAATTTAAAACTGAATTTGTTAGGAGGCTAAGGATCAAGGTTTATGGTTTGGGTCTCAAGGACTATGGCAGGTCCAGTTCTCTCCTGGAGGAGAAAAGTGCCCACAGTTCCTCACTGTGGTGAGGTGAAGTACCAGTAACACAGGACAAAGCTCAGCTACCTCAAAGGAAGATTTCTCTGCTCACTGTTACAGAATTTCACCATTCCAGCTCACTCAAAATGTGCTATTTTTAGAAGCTGTGTTAGGTATCATAACTGGCTCTTGCTCCAGGAGAACCTGAGATACAGCTGCTCACTCAAATTCAAAAGTACACCCGGCAACGCACAATTTTCTCCTTAATGCTGAAATATAACTTTTTTTTTCTTGATTTCCAAGTAGTCTGTCAAGAAAGGATTTCTTTAAGACACCAAATCCCTCTCAACTACCAGCAATCACAGACAGGACTTCTCTACCTGCCACATTGATTATCAATACAGAAAATAATGTATTCCATGAAAACACGATTAGGACTCCGGATGTGCTTCCCGAGCACACACCAAACCTGACAATCATCCCAGAAGAAGCACTTCTCTGGCCACTAGATGTCAGCTCCTCAACCAGCACCGAGATGGGACCAGGGACAGACAAGTGTCCCAGATTTTAAATCCCTTAAATGGCATTAACTTAAAATAACCTGACCTCAGCACCGAGCGCTCCGTGGCACACAGTAAATTCCACCAGCAGACAAACAGAAGCCAAAAAAGGCAAGTGGTGATGAACCCATCTTGCATCATCGATTGGGCTGGAAATCAAAGGCACTGATAAAGAAACCTCCCCCTGGGCAGAGCTCACACCCCTGAGCACGTGGACAGGGCCCCACACAGACCACACGGCGGTTTGGTGCATCCCCCGTGCCGACACATGGAAAAGGTGACACGTGGGCCCAACGTGACAGGCAGAAAGAGAAGTTTGGATGTGAGTGAGGTACATGGCCCCCAATTATTTCCGAGCCCCAGGTCACTGATTCAGCCCGTCAGCCTTCGTGTCAGAGCGATGCAGATGAAACGATCCCCAATGACACTGAGAGCACTCAAACCCCGCCACCAAAACAAGCAGTTCATGGCAGGACATTTCTCTGCAAACATCACTCGGCCGGGGCTAATTCTGGAAAAATCTAATCCTGTATTTCCAGGACACTGGCACAAAAGGGCAAAGTGTCACATGAGCGGGGACAGATCCCAAACACCTGCACTGGGAAGGGAAGACAACTCCCAGTGACACTATAATCCAGGACAATTCCAAAGCCTTTTTTTTTTCCTGCATGATGCAGTATTTATACCATAATTTCTCCTAAAATCCATGAACTCTCCCCTTTCCTTATACACCAAAATAACCAACCCAGAATCCCCATCACTTCCAACCTGCTGCCAGTGTCTCCTCTTACCAACATGAGAAACACGGCCCAGGTGAGGGACCTCTGTGCTACAGCCAGTACCAAAATAGCTTTGTCCTTGCCAAGTTAATACTTCTAGCTTATAAAATTGTATTTTCAGAAGCAAAATGAGTCCAACAGTGGGTCTTTGTGCAGTGCAAGAGCAAGGCAGCCATATGGCAATCAGCAAGTGACACTCTCCTACGGGGCCATTCCGTATTTCAGGCTACAATGAGCTTAATATAGGCTTAAAGAGACTAAAAATACCCAAATTGTAATTTTGACATGAAGTACTCCAGCTATGTAATTTTAACATAAACATGGAGTTTATTTAACTCTAAAGTCAACAGATGGTATTTAAGTTAAGTTGGCTTTTTTTTATATAGGAACTCTAAAAACAGCAATCAACTGCCTTACCGAGTTTTCAGCTGCTGAATGTCAACATTTTACCCAGAAGATATTAAATACTGCGAGCTAATATGGAAGGAGAGGCTGGCTGGCCTTCTAATTACTCATAATTACCCATCAACCTTCACGTGCAGCAACAGCAGCTCTTGTTTGTCTGAGGAATCCCAATGGGTTGATCAGACCAGCAGCTCACGGTTTCCCACGTCGAGATGAGATGCCTGAGAATTCTGTGCAGTTGTTTCAAGGGTCCCATTTTTACGCTGTTCCCACCCAAAATGCCCACTTAGAGCCCCGTGACATTTAGCACAGGTTAATGACAGGAGCCTCAAGGGCCACCACGGCTCCAAAGCAGCACCATGGACACCAGCACTGGGGGACACAGACCTTGAGCAGCATTTTATATAAATGAGAGGATCTGACCACCTCCAAAGGAGTCCTGCACATTGATCTTTATGTACTCTGCTGGTGTCTCCCTGTTCATGGTGTCCAGTTGACTGGAAATCCTTGTTTAAATCAGGCTGGCTGAGTGCTGCTGGTGAAGAGGGGCCCGAGGGTGAACACTCACGTGCAGTTTATTGAGCAGCACGGCGTCCGTGGTGCTGTTGGCTCCCGGCTTTGCTGCCTTCCAGAACTGCTTCTGAGCCGAGTACCGGTTCATGGGACACAGCTTGAACAGGCAATCTATAAAAACAGGGAATAAACAGAGAGATGGCTTTAGCTACTCAAAATTATCTGGGCTTTTGCTGCTAACGCCGTCCAAATATTCCAGCGGCAAGGAAGGGTTTATAAACAAATTCTGGAAAGCTCTTGATCAGACAAATGCTTTTTTGAGCAACAGGAATGTTGCCCCATGAATGATTAAAAACTAACTGCTGCTGCCAACATCTGATGCAAGACCAGAAAATTTATAACTTGTCCCAGTCGAAAACAGTACCAGACTAAAACGGGAACACGTTCCAGTGCTTTCCCAGGCAAACACATTTGTCTTAGGCACTCTCAGCTTGGAGTTGCTGTCCTTCAGCAGGTACACAATGTCAGGTTGGGGGGCTTTGGTTTGGGGGGGAGTTGTTGCTGTTGCTGTCTGTTAAGTTTTTAAATCTAATCCCTTCTATTTCTAGGGAACACAGGACAAAAAAAACCCAGGAGAAATTCACCTAATAAAGTGGCAGCAGCATAAAACCCTCCCAAAGAAGAGCCTGCACAAGCACAGCCACTCAGGGCATTGCTCGAGGTGACATCAAAGCCCTCGGGGTATCAGGTTCTATGCCCAGTCCATCAACAGTTTATTTAACATTCTGCCTGGCAAAAGCCAGGAATCACAGCCCATTAGTCTTATTAAAAATACATTTCTGTATTAGAGATGCTAACTTATCAGCAATGAACCCAAATGAGCTGCAGTGACTGTTTCTCCTCCTCACGGTCTCCAAGCAACGGAACACGCAGAAAAATAAATTCAGCTATTCAAAGGCAGCGCCGAAAGTAGCAGCTCAGAAGTTCAACCAAAGTGCCAAAAGAGCCAGGAGGCTGTTCCCAGCCTCTTTGGCAATGACATGGATATAACACTTCAGGCCTAATCCACAGGGCCTTCATCAAGGTTCCTGGTGTATCCCTGCAGACAATTCTGGAAGTAGGAAGGTGAGGAGAGACCGACTTAGGGGTTTGTCTTCACTGCCTGGAAAGCAGAGCTGCTCATTGGCTGCCTGGTTAATGGACACTCTGGATTCACATCAACCAAAAAGGGAAAAATCCAATACTGAAGACAAGCCATCTCAGCTCTGCCAGAGGTTGAGACAGACCGTGGTAATTTTACCTCAGGACACCATTTGAGATGGACACGTTCACACTTCTAATGCCTTTCCTAAAGAAAAGCCCCATTTGATGCCACCCTGCCTGTCTAATCCATCCCCAAAGCAACACCTTTCACAGGAGGACAAAAAATCATCAAAAAAACAGAAGGTTTGGACTGGGAGAGACCTCAAAGCCCATCCAGTGCCACCCCCTGCCATGGGCAGGGACACCTTCCACCAGCCCAGGTTGCTCCAAGCCCCGTCCAACCTGGCCTTGGACACTTCCAGGGATGGGGCAGCCACAGCTTCTCTGGGCAACCTGTGCCAGGGCCTCCCCACCCTCACAGCAGGATGGTCTTCAAAGTCTGTCCTAAAAATTAACCCCACTCCTAACAGGGTGGATGAAGCAGCGGTGGCAGACCGTTGTTTCATCTCAGTGAGGCACTGACTGCCAAGTGGGTTGATCAATCTGTCCCAAACCAGCACAGGGATTCCTGCAGCCTGCTTGGCTGGGGACCAGTTCACCTGCCATATACCACTACACCGGCCCAGTATACCCACAGAGATATGGAAGGACCCAGGTACAGCACTGGTGCCCTTTAACAGTGACACTGGGGACAGACAGAGAGCTGAGGGCTCCTGGAAGGAGGTTTAACTGCAGCTCTCCAGAAACACTCAGCTCCACTTTGCCACCACCACCCCAAAGCTTCTGAGCCACGAGGGAAGCGCAAACCACACTTCCCAGGTTTGCTCTCTTCAACGGCTTCTTCCATTTACATAAAGATGATTCACAGAGATTGACAGCACAGAAGAGATTCAAAAAGCCACTGCGGGCTGGCACTTCAAACTAAGACTGCATTGTAAGCAACACACCAGTTATAAAATTTTCTATTTTTGCTGAAACCATCAGTTCACACAATGACAGCAATTAACACACAGAACTGCAGAGAAGAATTAATTGTATGCTAGATTTAGTCACAGTGAACTTCTTTCCATCCTCTTCAGTCAAGAAAGTTGTCAAGTTAGGCTTAACTTCTAAACTGTTAATGCAAGCAGCCCCCTCTCCTCCCTCAGGCACCAGGAGAGGTCTCCAAGAGTTTGACCTTGTCCAATGCAAGAAGGGAAAACATAACGTGGTTTTCTTAGTTTTCCATCCCAGTTACAAAGCTACAGATCTAAAACAAACAAGAAAAAGCACCCAATCTTTTCATTTCTAGTATTTGTTCCATGAAATCTATTTCTGAAGTGGTTGAGTAGTTCAGCTGTGCCTTACTCACTTTAACATGCCTGCCAAAGGCTGATTGTTCCTGAATGTAGTTCACCGTGGGTCGAACTACATCAACTTTAGGGTCAAACTACATCAACTTTGTGGTCAAACTACATCAACTTTGTGGCCAGAAGACTTTCAGCTCTCCAGGTCTCATGGGCTTCTATGTTTATAACATCAAGGATGTGCTACCTGAGCACCACCACGGTCAGGGATGTGCAACCCACAGTAGTGGTGACTGTGTAAGATGAATCAACTCTTCCCAGACATGATCCTTATGGAATTTAGGTCTAAGATCCCAAATGAAGCCAAAGCAGCCCAAACCACTGGCTCTCTGCTCTGATCAAAGATTCAAGCAGATTTTAGCCACATAGGAAAGGTGATAAATAAAGCAATTACTGCACAGTAACCACATCTTTTTATAGACTGTTTGTTGAATATTAACCAGGAAGGAATGCATTTTCCTTTCAGATCTTCATGATATCCAGTGAAAAATGGCAGAATTGCACAATGAGTAAGTATAAAAATAAAACAGCACGTCACTGTTGATGAAATGATGATACATCAAGCCTGAACACCCAACAAAGGTCCCGCAGGAAAAAGCGATTGCATAATCCTACACCACCCCACCAGGATGATGAATGTTACATGGGCATGTATTAAATGTGCATTTCAATGCTCCCAGGCTAAATCCTGCTCTCCTGTCAGCGATTCCTCTGCACGGAATAAAGCAAGAGGGAGCACGACTGTAACTGCACCCCATGAGGGATGAATGCTCTCCCTGCTGGGACACCGAGATCCCACGGGGGCTCTGCCACCTGCAGCTTCAGGAAATGTCACCAGCAAGGCCCGGCTGTCCCCTGCATGCACCAGCAGCACAGAGCAATAGTCACAACCAAGGATACTGGGAATGCCAGAAAACCCCATGTCCCGAAGTATTCTGGAGTTCATAGAATCATAGAATCGATTGGGTTGGAAAAGACCTCCAAGATCATCGAGTCCAACCCTTGGTCCAAATCCAGTCCCTTTACTAGATCATGGCACTCAGTGCCACGTCCAATCTGCGTTTAAAAATCTCCAGGGATGGTGAATCCACCACCTCTCTGGGCAGCCCATTCCAAGTTCAAACCTGCCAGCAACATTATTCCAACTACAATTCCTTCTCCTCCATGTTTTTAATTTTCTCTTCTCCCTTTTACATTCCCTTCTCCTGACTAGACCTTGCTCTTTTCCTACTCAGAACAGTCTCTAAACTTCCAACCCTTCCTGCCAGTCCAAGCCCAACCAGTCACATTCCCAATGCCCAATTTTTGCTCTCATAACACAATTAAAAACCTGACCAGGCTGACCATTTTCTGTCCTTTTTTTTTTTTTAAGTCACATTTAAGTAGTATGTCAAGATTATTACACTTGTCCAAAATTGCAGATAACAGGTTTACAGAGGCTGGAATGATCTGGAGAAGGGAATAAAGCATTTCAGAGCCCACCCAAGACATCATCACCTTCTTTCAGACCAAGCTGCCTAGAAATGCATAACTCAAACACTCCCAGCAATTCCAGCCTTCCCTTCAGAGGGTTTTCCCACCTTTTGGGGCATTAAGTGATGTCATTACATCAATCCTACTGCTGGTACACGAGGACAGCTCAGAAAGTTGCTGCACAGGCACTGCTGACACTCAAAGCTCTTCATGGTGCCTGTGCTGGTGACAGCTAGACACAGCCACTGTTACAACCTTCCACCTGGGATGCTTTGGGCTGGAAGCTCATCCATCCCACCCCCTGCCATGGGCAGGGACACCTTCCACTAGCCCAGGTTGCTCCAAGCCCTGTCCAACCTGGCCTTGGACACTCCCAGGGATGGGGCAGCCACATCTTCTCTGGGCAACCTGTGCCAGGGCCTCCCCACCCTCCCAGGGAGGAATTCCTTCCCAATATCCCACCTAACCCTGCTCTCTGTCAGTGTGAAGCCATTCCCCCTCGTCCTGTCCCTCCAGGCCCGTGTAAACAGTCTCTCTCCATCTCCCTTTCAGGCTCCCCTCAGGTGCCATCTCTGCTCCTGTTGGATCAGCTCAGTTCTGGAGCCAGAACACCATTTTCCTCCCTCTGCCATTCCCAAAGTGCCCAATTCTGAATGATCTGGAAGCACTTTCAGCCCCAGCCTGGTTGGTTGTATAACCCAGCACTCATCATTTTTTCCAAATCTCCACTCCCTATTTTAAGCATTTAGTAGAAAGTCTTCCCCAACTTTTCTGCAGTTGGAGGAAGCAAGAATCAAACACTTTGTTGGCAACAAAAAGGTGTGTCGGTATTTCGGTTTTTAAACCCAGACTCTACAAGATGCCAATTGGAGAAAGGTAAGAACCAAGAAAAATTACTCCCCCTCACAAAAAACATACTTTAGGGTGCTCTCAGATGAGGGAAATCTACAAAGATGAAGATCTTTAAATAAGTCACTTACAAATCCACTGAATATTTAACACCAACACAGCTGTTTCTTCGTTACTTGGAAAAAACCAAACTCCTCTTTGCACAGCAATACTAAAATTAAAAGAAAATTAGCAATTCCCTGTTGAAATTTATCGGTTTCTCTTCAGACTTTTCTATACTTAGGTACCTGATATTTCCCCAAGGCCAAAGCCTGCTCATAGGAGAGAAATATGCGGATAGTATCTTTTATTTTAAATATAAAAAAATGGCTGCAACGAGCAAGTAACAGAGCTGGCAATGATAGAAACACTCTGCAAATAGACTTCTTGACTTCATATTTATGAAAGTGCCCAGCTTCAATACACTCACAAGGATGATAACACTTCACAGGATGAAGAGTTTATTTATTTAAAGACAAAATGAAGACCTCTTTTGTACTTAAATGCAATATTTTCATGCAGGAGGCCTAGAGAATAATACAAAATGCCTGTGTTCAATCACAGGCAAGTTTCACCTCCTCAGAAGCCCTTGGATTACTCCATCATCTATTTCTATACTTGTTCCTTCTGAGATTTAAAATTAATAGATGACAGCCTAAGAGGTTCAAAGAATAAAGAACAAAAGCAGCTACAGAAATGTGTTGATTATCAATCATTCCTGCATTTCCATGAAGAGGGAGAAAAAAGGAACCTGATCCTCCTGAAAGACCTCTCTTTGTGCTGAGAAGACATCCTTTCATTTTCAATTTGCTGTGATCAGGCTTTGCTGGGAACACAGCAGCTCATTTCCAGCAGGGATTTTGTGAGGATCCAGCCCTGCTGCCCCAACGGAGCTCCAGCCACGGCTCCATCCCAGCAGGAAAACAGCCTGAACCCTGCATGGCCAGCCTGCTGGGAGAACTCGAGTCAAACCCTGTGTTACAAACAGCTCTGCCACTCCACAAGAGGGGAAAACTGAAGCACAGATGAGCAGGGCTGGGATGGAACCCAGAGAAGCTGTGGCTGCCCCATCCCTGGAAGTGCCCAAGGCCGGGTTGGACGGGGCTTGGAGCAACCTGGGCTGGTGGAAGGTGTCCCTGCCCATGGCAGGAGGTGGGATGGGATGGGCTTTGAGGGCCCTTCCAACCCAAACCATTGTGGGATTTTATGCCAAGCCCAAAGGTCTCGCAGCAATCCCATCCCTCTGCAGAGCAGCCCAATCCCTCCGGATTCCAACACGGAACTCCTTACCCGACACAACCCCTGAGGTTTGTGCCGTGGTGACGTCTGTCACCTCCCTGCTGTGCTGCTGCATCCTGGTGTTCCAAGGGCTTTCAGTGCTTTGCTTTTTAAAGCAGAATAAAGGAGGAAAATCACCCTTGCAACCAACATTTAAATACAGAGCCTGCACCATTTGTGATCTAAATACATTTTAATTTTTATGTTAAAATAACCACCCTCAGTTCCCATCTGCAAGACACGAGGGTAACCACCCTCCTGTATTAGCTTCATTTATGCAAAGTCCCACCAATGGGAATTGCTGCTTCGTTTGTTCAAGCTGTAACAACACAGGAAATAATGTAATTGTTATTAACTTGGGGCTGAGGTATCAAACCAAAGGGAGACAAGTGTAACAATGATTTCAGAGACAGGAAAATTATAGACCTGAGAGGTGGACACTGAATATCAATGCCTGCTAAAGAAACATTAATTAAAAAGTAACGGTTTTTTGGTCATGTAATTAATTAGCATACAACTCCACGTTACCCTGTTAGTAACTTATAAATAATAAACACAGCATTTTAGATGCACTGAAATTTACTGTGGGAAAAGCTGTCCTTGGAATCATGGAATCACGGGAGGGTTTGGGTTGGAAGGGACCTTCAGGCTCATCTAATTCCACCCCCTGCCATGGACACATGGCTCCAAGGCCCGTCCAAGCTGACCTTTCCTCCAGTGTAAGCTGAGCAGGATAAGTTTATGCCAGCAGGGAAGAGCAAACACCTCGCTCCTCACCTGCAGGGTGAGGCTCTGGACACACTGTCACACCTCAGGGTAAACTCAGAGCCAAAGCACAGACAACTCACATCCCCACGACCACAATGCCCAAAAAACCACCCAACACTGACTGGAGAACTCCCCCTTTAAGGGAACACCTTCGGCACCCAAGAGTTCAGGATACGCCACTGTTTGTTTTATTTCTCCACGTAACCTCTTTGGTCTCCTTCAACAAGAAAGCTGCTACTCAAAAAGAGAGAAATATTTAGACACTGGATACACAGGCAGCTCCAAAAGGAAACATTTGCAGGAAAGACCAGCTGCTTTTTTCTATCTCTGGTACCGAGGGAAGATGCTGCGTGAAAACACAGAGCCAGAAGGGAGAGCAACACAAGGAGAAAGGAAAAATCCTAAAAAACACGGATGCATTTCAGTACAATGTGTCCCATTTGACACCCAGGTTAAAGAAAGCAAGGAAACCATCAGCCTCCTTGTCACCACGATGGGTAAAGTTATCCTGGATGGGCAAAACAGGCTACAAGAGAGCTCAGAAGGCAGAAAACAGGGAGCTGCCTCAGAGAAAGCTGTAAAGGACACAGTGAATGCTCCACTTATCCTTGGAAGCTTCAAGGAACAGTCTAATTTATGGACACAATGGATAACTTGGACCAAGAGAAGCTACTTGAGAATAAACTCTCTAGAAATTGCCAAAGCACCACGAGCCAAAAGAGAAACCTCTCAGTGCTGAGGAGAGGGGGAAGGAGAAGGAAACAATCCTCACAAGAAGAGTTCAGACCTGTACACATCAATTTGGGCTAACCCAGGATCCCAAGAAAGCCACAGGTTCCAGTGAGAGCTTTTAGTCTTAGCTCAGCTCCACCTCTGGTCCAGCACAAAAACAAACCCTGGACTAGAGGCCAAGCAGGCCAAGAGGTAAATTCAAAGGCCAACTCCTCCTCTCTGCCACAAGCCCTGAAACTCAACTTTTACACACTACAAGGAGAAGGATTTGTACTTTACACAAAGGGAACTCAGCAAACTGGTGTGTGTAAGAGTTGCAGGAGCAGTTTTAAGTAAACTCTTGTGGCTTTCAGCCCTTGTCCCAGGTTTGAGAACTGGATCCTTGATCAGGAAACCACCCTTATCTCACTTTTCATAGTTTCCATGACAAATGTCCCTGCGAGGCACTATAACACGATTCTCAGGACAGGAATCCTGGCACATTCTTCCTCAGAATCTTTGGGTCTTTTCAATCTACACTTTACCCCAGCAGTAAACCAAAGCATATCCATTTTCTGGCCAAATTTCATTTTATTTCAGCTGCTCGCCCCTTAAATTTCTTTTTCACATTTGCTCCTTCACTTATTCTTGCTTTTCTGGATTAAAGTTCCTGCAGAAAATGGGGCAGGAAGTGGGGGTAGGAGGCAGGGAAAACTTGGACAGTCCAAGCACAGGAAGAACAAGGAAGATCAAATTTCAAACCCCTCTGGAAGCATCAGTGTTGACCAGCATGGAAAGAATACAGTTGTGCTGTTAGAGCTGACAGGACTGAACAGCATAATAGGAGTTATTTCTATTTAAGAATGTTCTGTGTATATGTTATAAGAAATGAGCCACCACAGCATCACACAGAAGAAAAGGCACATTTTTCAGCTGTTCAAAGTTACTCAATTTTCAGCTCTGAAACACATTTGGCTTTAAGAGAAACCAGATTGCCAAAAAAAGATACAGGGCCTTTAAATAAATATTTGATAACGTTATTGAGGTCTAATTTGGAAGAATGGAAGAAATAATAAAACTGAACTCGGTGCTTCCATTTTTCTTGCACTAATGAAGCACTTGGGATCCCTTCCCTGAAAGGATTATTTGTTTCTCTCCTCCTGCACCAGGTGCCATCCTCCTGAACTCCAGGCCCACTGCCTCCTGCAGAACTGCCAAATCCACAGGTTCCCAGGGCTGGCAGCCCCCAAGAGAGCTTCCTGAGCTCACCCCTCCCTCCCCCAGGCAGAATTAGCCATGGCTGCTCCATTCCTGACACAGCTCCTGAACTCCTTTCTTCCAGGGCTCCACTAGTTCTGCATCTAACCTATTTATTTTCACAATGTAACCCCACAACTCCCTTCCCTTTCCACATGGGGATGCAGAGAAGAACTTCTCCCTCTCCCAGCAGCATCTGCAGGCTCCTCTGTCCCACAGCTGCCGAGGTGCCAAACTGCTCAGTGGTGTTCCTGACCATTTCCCTCCCCGTCGGTTCGTATCCCTCGGGAAGCATGAGGTCCTAAATAAAAAACTTCACTTGAGGCTCTGCCAGGAAGTAAAACTGGAAAAAATAATTACTCTGTCTTTTGGCAATGTTTCTTTTTATATATTCCAAGGCAGCAGTTGCACTTTTTGTCACAGCACAGCACTGACGACTCCTACTCCACCCGTGACTCCCACAGTCCCCGACCCTTCCTGTGGCACTGCTGGGTGCCCATCCTCCTCCTCTCTGGATGCAGCCAGCTAAGAGTGGTCTTGGAGAAGCTCTGAGTGAATTCCCAAGCTGGAAGGGAAGCCCTCCTTCCTCTGGAGGGCTCACAGAGCACAGCCAGCTGTGGGAGATGCCATGAGCAGCCACAGACACCCGGTGCCACGCAGGCAGCACCGTGAGGTGAGAGCTGCCACAGATGCTCAGACTTCCACAAACTGCCTTAATAAAGCAAAGACAAATGCAGAAAACCCAGACCTGCCTAATTACAGAAAGAATCATGGTGGAGTTGAACAGAGCAGAGCCCTGCTGCCCAACTGCCCTAGAGTGTCAGGTAAAACACCACTGTCCCCATCTGTCCCAAGTCCAAAAGCTTTATTCCTTGCTTTCTGCTCCTAGGCTTGGCTTGAGTCTTTCACCTCACTAAGGCCTCTCCCTCTCTCTACTTTAAACAGTCCCCATCCTCTTGGCAGGGGCCCAGAGATGCTCTTGCTGAGGCCTATCCAGTGATGCTGCTCAATCTGTCCAAGCTCGCTCCGCCGCCACTTCCCTCCCCGGGAACAGAGCATGGAAAACGCCAACAAATCACACAGCTAATTAAAACCTGGCCTCCCTAACGCAGGCCTAGCACAGAGGGCTGCACTCTGCTCGGCACTTTAATGAGCAGATTATGCTGACAAGGTACATACAGACTGTAAACACGAGTTCTGCCATATATTGCCTCTGCAGCAGCAAACCAGCACATTGCAGGAGGGAATAAAACATCCGAGCACTTCCACAGAGCGCAAGATTCCAGCCTGACAGCACCCAGGAGCTAAGCTATGCCAGCAACGCTGCTGGAACACAATCCGTGGCTTTAGAGATCAAAAATGAAAGTGGAAAATAGTCCCTAAACTAGTAAAACAGCCCCTTCCAGGAACGGCTGGAGGGCTGTGTGTTACCAAATAAGGGAAGTGAGTGCTGGGAGCCAAGGCAGCACAGCCACGCTGGATCCGGAGCGCAGACAGCTGGAGAATGGGAAGGGGAGCAAGCCAGCTTCCCTGGGCTGGACTGCAAAGGGGAAGAACAAATGTTCCAGGGCCATGAGCGGAAGCAGATCCTGCCAGCAGAGGCCTGGAGCTGTTTGTCCCGCAAGCAGCACCTTCTCCCTGGGCTTGGGGGAGTCATCCCACAGGCAGGACATTCTCTCTGGGGTTTGGGGGAGTCATCCCACAGGCAGGACATTCTCTCTGGGGTTTGGGGGAGTCATCCCACAGGCAGGACATTCTCTCTGGGGTTTGGGGGAGTCATCCCACAGGCAGGAAGTTCTCCATGGGCTTGGGGGAGTCATCCAGCAGGCAGCACGTTCTCCCTGGGGTTTGGGGGTTTGTCCCACAGGCAGGACATTCTCTCTGGAGTTTGGGGGGTATTAATGCAATGCTGTCACTGCAAACAGGCACCTCATCCCCAGAGCTGGTATCAAGCACACACTGGTGGGGCACCTGCCATCACCTCCAAGTGCTTGGCACCAGAGCCAAGACACAGCCCAAATCCTGGGAGTGCACCCAGTATCCCTGAGGGACGTATTTCACCTCTGCACAGAGCTGCCAACATGCTGCTACACCAGGACAAGCACAACGAGGAGTTACTAAAGGGAAACTGTTCCTTTTTCAACTTCAGAACAAACTGAGTTGTTTTCTCCTTTCTCTCTTTTTTAAAGGCATGGATGTCATTCTGTTTATTTTCTCCTGCTCTACTACTTCACTGTCTTGCAGAAATAAAACGAAGTAGAACACGCTCTCATCCATCTCAGGGATGTTTCATGCAGGCTCCAAGTGTGAGCCTTCTGCAGAATAAACACTCTGTTAACTTGGGGTCTATTTTCCACCAGGAAGAGCAGCTTCTCTGACTCCTCAGTTTATCCCAACTGTTTACACCCCTGGAACATGGACAGTAAGAGCCCACAGGGACACCAACACTTCATACACTAAATCATGGATTTAAATCACACCTCTACAGAAAACCATTGGTTTCATTTCTTTAACTCCCTGTCCAATGTGAAGCAAAGAAGTTTGGGTTTAGGTGCTGTAACTGCACATGGCAATGCCTCTCTTATTCCCCTGAAACATTTGAGGAAAAAAAACAACCAAAAGCCCCCTTTATGCTGATACCACAGTGAGAATATGCAAGCAACTGCCCTTGAGGCTTCTCAACCCTCTGTCACAGCAGCTGCAGCAGCCAAAATAAGGGCTCACCTGCCCCTCAGGTGCCCCCTTCTGCAGTGTTTGGTTTCTAACCTGCACTCCCTCCCTGCAGTCACACAGTCACTCCAGCCAAGCCAAGCCAGGGGTACCCAGCTGTGTTCCATCCTGAACTCCCCCTGCTTCCTGGCCCAATTCACCTTCAAACCCACAACATTGATCAGTCATTGAATTTCAAAGCCCATTAATTGCTGCCTTCTCAGGGCTGTGTGAACAGACAGCTCCATTCATATCTGTCCCCTCTCCTGCAGCTGCCAGGAGATGAGCAGGTCTGTGCACTCCTGTGGCCTTGCACAGCCACAGCTGGGCAGCCTTCCCAGAGTGCTGAATCCGCTGGAAAACGGGAGGGGAAGAGTGATGATCAAACCTTTCCCATCTCTGCAGCACGGAGCACGTTCTTCCTGAATTGCTCCTTGTGGTGGAAGTGGGATGCAGCCCTTGGAGCACAACACAATTGCACCCGGACTGTCAAAAGGGACAGTGCCCAACTCGCCCTCAAGGCATGACCACTGTCACCTCCACACACCTCCAGGCCTGGGTTTGGGTCTGGAAAGTCTAGAAAAAAAATAAATTCATTCCAACCACTTTGTGCTACAGCCATTTAAAAAACAATTTCCTTTTCTATAAAGAACAATAATTAGGTATTTTTTTTCTGTTTTAAGCCATCTTTCAAGCTGCCTTACTGATGTAATAACACATCAATCAGTGAGGGAGAAAGCTGGATTCAAAAGTGATGGATGGGCTGGTGAGAACTATTAAATAACACCAGCTGCATCACTGAACCATCCTACACTCACATCCACCCGGAGTCAGCAAACACAGTCGTCCTGGCTCACAAACACCACCTTTGCCAGCAGCCTCAGAGCAGAAATAACCTTCCAAGTTCAGAAAAATGCACTGAAGTCTTCTTTTAACATGGTCTGCTCCTGTCCCTTCTCTTCCTCCATTTGTTTCAATCACTGTCTTTATTTCCAATTATTATTTGTACCATAATTGCATTAAAAGTGTTCTCTGGCTGCGTCACTTGGTCCAGCTTCTGCTTCCAGACCTACGTCAGGTTTGTGCCTTGACTTTCAGGATTTCAGGTTTCAGATTAATTTAATCAGGTTTCAGATTGATTTTCCTTTTCTACACAAAATCCTGGCATTCAGAAACTGCAGAAGCAATTAAAAAAAAACCTTAATTCTATCCAACAGATTTGATAATATCCATGTGCAACTGTTGGTCTGCAGAGCAGGATGGAGCCTGGTGGATTGCAAGTGTTCCCAATGTTAGAGAGGGTCAGAAAATAGACCCAGAAATAAAGACTATTTTGGCAAATCCCAAATGAAACCCAGACACAGGCTTCATCATGGAAAGTGCCAATTGTCCTGATTAAATATCTGGACCTCATTCAAACTGGCACAAGCAAAACAAAAACTCCCCTCAAAACAAACACCTGAGGAGACAGATCTTATGTGAAACAAAAATCTATGTGACAAAGAGGAGAAAAGCTGATTATCTGCATTTCTGTGAGCTTTTAGATCTGGATAAGCACTTGGGACTTTCCTCATGGACTTTTCCCTTTACTAAGTCACTCATGGTATGAAGAGGAAGCCACTGGAAGCAGTGGGGTAAGTTCTGTCTGCCATGTCTCTGGATTTTTAGAAGGTGAACTTCAAGATATCAACCATGTCTTCTCTTTGCCCATTGAAAATATTCCAGAAGTCTGCTACTTTTCCATTCAAATCCATGAACTGCACATTAGGTATTTCCAGAACAAATCCATTCTTTTCCTGCTAAAGATCGGAGCACTAACAATACTACACATTAAGTTAAATGAAACACCCTTTTTACAGAAGGATTATGAGACTTCACCAAAAGACACTGCCTGGTACAAACTCAGTGAATTGTATTTCCATGATTTTCAGCTGCAACAGAAACAGAGAACTATTAATGACCTGAAGTGGTCACTGGGATGCCCTGTGGCACTTCCACCGAGCAGTTTTCCCCTCCTGGTCATTCAAAAAGCTTTGAAGGCTTTTACAAGGTGAAGCCATTGAAGGTGTGGTTAAAAATGTCACAAAAACTCAACGTTTGAAGAGAAAGAGATGAGCTGCTGCAGGACAGGGCACTGCAGAGCAGAGTTTGAGCCAAAACGTTTCTATGACACTTTGAGAATGGCCACATTTCTTCTCTAAGGGAATCCTGAGGCTGGGATTGTGATGGCAGGTCAGAGCACATGTGCTGTGGAGGGAGGGCACAGCAGAGACTTTGCATTCCAGCCCTGAACTTGCACTACTACAAACACTGCCAAACACCCTAATTTCCATGCACATTATCTCCGTTTCTTTGCTATAACATGTCTTTAAAGTTGTCATCAGCCAGCCCACACTCTCAGACATGGTGTCCCACGTCTGGGGACACAAATGACCGCTAAAATCAGAAAGCTTTCAGCCTTCACTCAACTGACTGACTTCAAAAACTCCAGCCTCGCTCCAGAGAACAAGTTTTCCTTGTCAAACACGCCCATGTGGTACTCTTACTAATAAATACACCCAAACAGCTGCTGAGTAGAAGCCTTAAGCCATATGCCTCTCATGTGTACAAATCAACTCTTGTTTTTTACTAAAAATGTTTAAACTGAGACTGCTGATATACCCACTGTGATGTAGCAGATGGATCCTTCAGTTCAGCAACAGAACACCCTTTGCTCTACTCTAATGGAATCTCATGAAGGAACTATCCCTGCAGTCGCCATTTTTAAGGTCTAGTAGATTAATGAGGAAAGTTTTCAGAAATAATTAGAAAAGGGTGACAAAAATGGGTCAAAACTATTGCAAAAAGAGATACCAGAAAGAATATCATGGAATCACAGAATGGCTTGGGCTGGAATGAATGTTAAAGCCCATCCAGTGCCACCCCCTGCCATGGGCAGGGACACCTTCCACTAGCCCAGGTTGCTCCAAGCCCTGTCCAACCTGGCCTTGGACACTTCCAGGGACATATCCTATTACACTCATCCTTGATCTCTTGCTTCCCTGGTTTTCCATTTCCTAATGCATGGGAGTGGTTGAGGAGCACTTCTTTGATCAAACCTTCAGTCACCCCCATGACTGACCACTATGTTATATTTACAACAAGAAGCAAGAAAAGGGGTGTCCAATTGCCCACTGGTGTCTCATGTAATTCCACCCCTGCATCCAGCCCTGCACTGTCAATTTGTTGCTCTGTGGGGATAAGACCAACAGGAAAAAGCCTCCTAATCCATGGTAAATGAGCCTCAGTCAGCACACAGTCACCCAACATGAACTGCAGGAACAGTGACCTCACCAGGAGGGACAACACACACACACACAGACACACACCCAGCTGGCCAGGCCATCCCTGTATTCCAGGTAAAGCAGTGTTGCTTAATTATCAAAAAATCTGTCATGAAAGCTAGACTAAAAATCTGCAGATAACTTTTAAAGAAGTCACAGAACTCTGCACATCCTTGAAGGCCACACCATCCAAGAGCAGCCCTGGTCTGAACGGTGCAGAAATGCACACAGGATGGACAAGGCACTCAGCTAAAACCACAGGCCTGTGAGGACCACTATGCCCAGCAGCTCTGTAACTTCTTCCCAAACCATGGGGAGAAAGCAAATTCCCTCACTTCAAAGCTCCACCCTTCCCTATGTGCCACCAGAGCTCTTCCCCAAGGAATGCACACGCAAGAAATTCCTTGGATTGCTTGCAGGAGCAGCCTTCATGTGTTATCCTCCCCCATCCCTCCCAGAGTGGCCCTAAAGCAGCTGGTTCCTGCCCACTCCCACCCCACGCTCTCCTCCATGGCAACACTTCCCTGCACCACCAGGGAACACAGAGAGAAAGGAGGACGGGATTGTTCCCATGTCCTCGGCTCAAGCAGCAGCACCACAGTGCCCAGGAATGGCTGCAGAGCAGGATGGCCACTCCAGCAATTCCCTTCCAGGCAGCATTTCCAGCTGGGAGGTTGCTCTGGCTCCATGGGAGTCTCCAAAGCCCAGCCTGGCAGCTGGCACAGAAAACCCACACCGGGCTCAGCCCCACAAGGCTCAGTCCTGGATTGTTAAAAGTCCTGCAGATCCCTCTGTCTTATGGAAAGGTCATTCCACGGAGCACCTTCCTCTTCTAATCACCACAAACACCCAGTCCTCAGCATCTATTCCTACCACCCTCAGGCTTCTGCCTACTAAATAGGGATAAAAAGATCACTGCAGCCCAACCACACTGAGGAGCAGCCCGAGTTCCTCCCTGTGCAACCTGCTAGTTCCAGTTTAAGTGTACTTACTAGTTTAGGTGTATTTACTAGTTTAGGTGTATTTACTAGTTTAGGTGTATTTACACAGGTTTGGCTCAAAATTTCCCCGATATATTGAAAAGCAGCTCTCACCAGGTCACCTCACAGAAGCTCTGTCCAGAACCAGCTCTTTCCCATGCCATCCACACCATTCCCAAGCCAGGAGCCTGAGGCTATAAAACCCAGGCCAAGGCAGGCCCTGCCCTCCAGAACATGCAGTGTTGTAGAGAGTAACACAGACTTCATCTGAAAACAAAAAATCTAGATAAACTCACCTTTGCACTTGCAAAATAATAAATATTTATATACAACTGTTCTCCTTTCTACTCACCAATATTAGGGCACTATGCCTTTACACTTGAAAAATCTAAATATTGAGAGTCTGTTTAAAATTAGGACGGTGCAAAAGGTACTGCCAGTGAATTACCCACCAATGAAAACCGTCCTTGGAGGCGGGAGAAACTCTTGGAGCTTCCAACACAGACCACAGAGCAGATATTCAAAGGAGCTGAGTCACTGTGGTTTTCTTAAATGAGCCTTTAACCACGACTTGAAGGATGGAACACTGACAGGCACTTCAAAGTTTTTCTTTTAAAGTTACTGAGTTTTTAAGTCTGAGGCTGTAACTCATTTCCTGACACTTTTTTTCCCTCTTTTATTTTTGGGTTTTGAATACTTTGATATCTAGCTCCCAACATGATGTTTAACTTCACTCCTGCCTCAGACATCAGAGCAAGGACCAGGTTCACCAGACTTCTAAAAACCCAGAGCAGACAAGCAAATATAGCAGTTTCTGCATAGAAAAGGTACAAGAAAGAAAACAGAAAATGTAAATATTGGGAATAGCTGAAGGGAACACAAGGTACAGCAAGATGGAATTAATTCAGTGTGGGATGCAGAGAGCTCTGTCCAATCCCTTCCCAGGTTTAGGCAGGAATAAACCCCAGTGAAGCACCACAAAGGTCCTCACAAAGGTTTAGAGCCATCAGGTAGGAAACTTTAACACAAAAAGCTGAAAGGAAGAAATGCCTGTAAACAGAAACCCCCTGTCCCTGGAAAGTGGCTGAAAACAAGAACCAATCTCTCTGACTTTTTTTTTCCTCAAGAACTTTTAGTTTTCTCCAAGGTCTTGGTTGGTGCCTCTTTTTTTTTTTTCTGTTGAATCTCAGAAAATGAAAAACTTGAATATATTCACATTCTTTCTCATTAAGGGATTCTTGGAGAAGTTACAAGAATAAAATATCTTCTCCTGTTTAATTCTGAACATTCAGTTTTACACATCAGTGTGAAGAAGAAGAGTCCCACATGGACTCCCCAGCTCCTCCAAACCCCGCTGAGGGCTTCCCTCTCTTCCTTATTCCACTTCCTCTCCCCCCATTCCTTCTCCTTCCCTATTTAATGGGTGCTGCCTTGGGGTGCAGAGGGAATTGTGACACTCCTCTGGAAGCACATCCTGAAATGAGCTCAGCCTCAGCTCAGCTGCAGGGTTTCCTCTCAGTCAAACCCTTCATAGAGCAAAAATCTAATTGCATTTGTTCCCTTTATGGCTTTCTCTGCTGCTCATCTGCCTTCAAGGTCCTCACAGCTCAGCATGGGGGGCTGGGAAGACTGAACAGCTATTGTGAAAAAAAAAAAGCTTCTGATCTTCCAAGGGAACTCCAGCTAAATACTAAAAAATAAATATGGAAACATCCTCTCAATTTTTTCCATCAGATACAAATTAGAAATTAAATGGCAGCCGTAATATTAAGATTGAAAGAAGCTGATGTGAAATATTAGTGGATATTCCTAACATAAGCTACTACAATTAACTATAAAATAACCTATATATATATAGTGCACTCCTCCTGCAATATTTATCTGTACACATGTAAATATGAAACTGTGAGGAGAATGTAAGACAAATAAGCTGTTAAACTGCAAATTGTTCTCTGCGGGCAAATTCTGATCCCAACACAGAGTTATCATCTGTCAAGTTCCCCAAATCTTCACAAAACACAGAAACTTTCAGCACATGACTGACTGCATATGGAAGAAATTATATCTGGAATTAAACCTTGCAGATCAGACTTGAAGGATCTTCTGCTCATTGTCATTCTTCATGACCAAGGCCTGATGAGGAGTGGGAGGATGGAAATTCACCACTTATTTTAAAACTTGTCAATAATAACCCAGAACATTATCTGTAAAATCTATATTGCCTTCAGATTTCCCTTCCAATCCCTAAGCCATGAGCTCACAGGGCGCTGCCATTCCTGCGGGGAGAGGATGGATTTCCATTCTCCAAACCAAGCACACACAGTCCCATTTCTGTTGTCAAATTCTCCTACACCAGCCAGCAATGACACAACTTTGATTTCCCAGAAAAGCTTGGTAATTGAGTTACTCTTACAGGACCTCAAGTTCTGATCAGCTTTTGTGGCAATCACACGAGACAAATTATCTGCTTTTTAATCAATAAGGAAAAGGCACTTTTGAAGGGCAGAACTGAATAAGTCACCACAACCCCCAGCAAAGTCGCACGTACGTGTCTGCTCCAAAAAGCAACTTTCAGTACCAATGTTAACACACAAGTGAGAAGTCAAAGTCTTGCTTTTGCCAAGAACCACCAGTTAAAATGCCATAAAAATGCCATAAAAATGCTTCTGCCTGTGCTGAAGTTTTGGGACCAAGAAACATCACAGATCCACCTCCTGGTCCTTCAGCCTTTGTCTGAGGCCTGTGGTGCTGGTAAATCAAAACTCTGAGCCTGGACTGGTGGAGCATTTGCCAGATCAGCACTGCAATTCCTGCTTTTGGGAGGAGTTTGGGAACCCGCTGACGTCAAAGCCAGCTCAGCCCTCCCTGGTCCCTTCATCCTGAGCTCCAACAACTTCCCCTCACATTTGCAGAGAGGGGACTAAACTCCTCCTCTTCCCACAGAGGTACCAGTTACATTCCAGTAATACTGAGATTTATCCCCGTTTCTTTGACAGTAAAACGCAGCTCTATGGCAGCAGGAGCAGCTGTGGACTGGAATCCTTAACCCAAACCAACCCAGAGAGTTCTGGGCCACCACCAGCCTAAACTCTGCCTCCTGGGGCTGCTTAAAGCCAAGTGGTGCTGGGTGGACATCACGTGCTGCTCCAAAGGGGAGGGAAGGGATTTTTGTAGCTCTAGCTCAGATTTTTTCCTTTTCAGGATGGCTGCTCCCTCATCCAGCTCCCTCACTTCCTCATGCCTGCGAGTTCTGTGTTTATTTTTTTCCTTGGATAATTTTTAACCTCGACAAATAGAAGGGTTGACATTCACCGAACGCAAGGTCTAAGTGCCACCAGATTGCTTTTGCACAGCACAGCTCTCCAGAGCTTTAATAAAACCCAGCTCGGGGAGAATTTGTTCTGTCAAAGCAGGGAGGATCCTGCAGCAGCATTTTCAGCAGTGTCACTGTTTCTCTGCTGTCAGCAGAGCTCGGGGTGATTTCTGACTCTGAAAATCTGACTGAGAGCTCCAGAAAGGCTCTGCAACCACCACACAAGGAGTTATGTTTTCACTGAACTCCTGTACATGATGTAATCAGAACAGATGATAATTGCCAACACCCAGAGCTCGGGGCTGACTGTTTTCACAAATTAGGAACGAAGGAAGTGTTGCCCCTCACACATAAGTCCCTCTCTGACTGAATAGCTGCTCATTAGAATACAATTTTCGAGGCACACTGTGCTCAGAGTCAATCTGTAATGTCTCACTCATGTGAGACATAAGGCTTCTTTTACACATTTCTTAGGGGCCACTCAATGCTAATCCAGGATTTTTGCAACTCCCTCCCCCCCAACCAGCCAGTTGCCAAGCAAGGGAACAAACAGACATTTCCCAGTTTATTCCTAAAGAACCAGTAAGGTGCTTTCCAAGGCAGACCTCAAAGCAGCAAAAAAAAAAAAAAAAATGCAAAGCAGTTTTTCAGAGACAAGAACCTTCACCAACAGCTCACTTGTCTCCTGGTATTTGGATAAGAAACTTTAAAGTTCTGCAGGAAAGACTGGAGGTTTTTCTACAGACAGGCCCCAAATCACAGGGAGTTTGAGGGATCAGCTGGGGGTGCTCTGAAGGCAGCACTCACTGAAGCAGAGAGCTCACACTCAGGTGTTGACACACTAAGCACTACACTTCATCTTGAAAGAGGAATCCAAATCCTGCAAGGGGAAGGACAGGATACTCCATCTCCAGCAGCAGTGTGGGAGGGGAGGAGGATGTGAGTGTCACAGCCTGTTTGCTGAAGACACCTGGCAAGGTCTGGCTCTCCCAACAGCACAGTTTTAAGGCTGGCTGTGCTGGCAGCCTCATTATTTTCCTTCTGACTGCTCTCAAACACAAGTACTTACAGCTTTCCTTCCCTGAGACACCACTGCTGCAGTCAGGGCTCTTGCTCAGTGAAGAACAGGCTGCCCAAAAAATGAGAAGTGAAATTATTTAACTTGGGTTCCTCTTTGACTAATGACTTCCATGTGGCACTTGGACACAGTGCCTGGAAGGCCTCCTTTGGTGTGGGTACTTAGCCCTAAATTGAAAGTATTTTTGAAATGGAACTGCTTTCAAAATATAAAGCCTCATTTTTTAAATAAAATAAATCGAAGGTTTTAGGGTAACTTACTGCTACTGCAAACAGCACAGAACTGCACTCTGCCCTAAAAGCAAGAGATGTGAGATGAGACAGAACAGACTCTCTGGGGAGTCTGACACAGATTAGCTCCTCAGGGGTGTCACAGTGCATTCAGCTGCTCCCTCTGAAAAATGAAACACCTCCTGAGCACAGCAAGCCAAGGGGTGAGAGGAGATCAAACCTGGACACACAAAAATGCAAAGGGGAAAGAACCTGAGGAGCCTGGTATGATTCCCTAATGCTCACTGGGGAAGGCAGAAAAACAAAAACCCTGAAGCATCAGTGCTGATCCGAGTGTGCAGTGGAAGATCCAAGACTATGGATCACACCTCCCTGTGACTGAGCTGTACCAGGAATCATCAAAGCAGGGAGAGCCAGGAGGATGTGCCTGAGACAGCTCAGCTATGGAAGCATCAGCACCTTCCAGGGGAGAAGTGTTTCTGTGAATCAAACTCAGCTGTTTGTCACCCCACACACCCAGGACAGTCCAGAGCTCAGTCCTGGGGAAGGTATTAAGTGAATTACGGTTGATTTTGACTAATTACAGGCACTTTTCACCTTAACTGCAAAGCCCTGCCAGGAGAAGTGACGATTCCTTGGTAACCTGCTCTGGCTCACAGGAACACCGAGAGCCAGCACCAAACTGGGGAGCATCACTGAGATGCTCCTTGTCTAAATCTTCCTCCCATGTATTTGGGCCTCTCAAGCACCAAGTGGTAATGGAACACAGCTCCACAGAACCTCAGTTCAAAGCAAAGTGAAGAACAGACAGCTCACTCAGCATATCACATATTTTTTTATATTAATACCCAAATAACCAACTTGCACATAAGAAAACAATAACTCATCAGAGCTCCCATATTGCCAATTATCAGTCTTTGGCTCAAACCACAGTTTGATACAACCTCACTCAAGGCCAGGTCAGTGAGCCTTGGGCACAGTAAATAACCCTCTCATTCAGGTGTTCTGGACTGGCAGCAGTATTTTACACACCAGACTTTACCAACCAGTGTCTGATTCTCTCCCTTTGATTGATCAGCACTTCTGATAACCAGTGAACAGCTAAAGATGTTCCCAATACCTGGAAGATTGCTGCCCTCACAAACAGCTTTTTTTATTTCCTCATGAACTTCATGACTTTCTCCATCTGTTTGCATCCTTCTGTATGAGCAAGACTCATTCCCCTGCAGAGCCCTCAGGCTGTGCCAGCAGAAAGCACAGCACCAGCCCTGGAGTTGGTCTGAAGTCCCTCTGGAAGCACCTGAGACTTGCCAACACTTGGATCTTCCCAGCTCACAGAACACACTCTGAGAGCCTTCAAAAGCAACAGAGCAAAAGAGATGGAGAAGAACCCAACAGTTGAGCCACCCTAAATATTAAGCAAGGCACAAATTTTAATAACTTTGCTGTATTAAAAAATATGCACCAATGTCACCCCACCCCCACAATTCATCAAGGCATTTCACTCCCTTGGGCTCTTGTGACTAAGTATAATATTTCATTAAATATCCTGTTCATACTGGCTTATGTACTAGGGAACACACTAATTTTAGAAAACTGATTAGCTAGTTCTTTCTAACCGAATGTTATTGTAGCTAAGGTCAGATTTTGCTCTGAAACTATGGCAACAAAGCCACAGTACTCCTTTGTCTACAAGGTTGGGGTAGGTTTATTAACAGAACTGCTATACTTAATAGCTCAGCACTGCTTTTTGGCAATCCCTGCCTTGATTCTACCTGAAATACCCTCAACTTTCCACAGGGGAAAAGCCTCGGAGCTGCAAGAGTTGAGAAGGGATGAAACGTTCAAACCAGCATTTCGCTCATTTCTTCATTTTTGGGACTCGGTCACCACAGCAGCACCTTCCCCCCTTGCCCTGCACGGAACTACAACCCACATTTTCAATGGGCAAACAAAGTTCAAGCTTCTCACAGATCAAACTTCTCACTGGAGTCCAAATAAATCCCCCTCCTCCTGCAGTGCCTGAACCAGCAGATCGGTTTTCACGCCACGTTCCCAGTCTGTGTATTAATGGCACCTCTGTCTCAAAGGGGCTCTGCTCTGCCTCCATCTCCAGGCAAAACATCCAAGATGAAAGCACCTGAAAACCAGAAGCTGGCAGCAGCTGTTTGCCCACAGGACTCTGGGCACAGAGCAGCATGAAAACACGACTCAGAACGTCTCTACAGCCTGTGCCTTGTGCTCCAACAGACCCAGCTCCTCCTCACTGCCCACAACTTGGTATGACAGAGCTGAACAGACCCTCCTGATCTGTGCCATCAGACCCTTCCCAATGGCCTTGGAACCTCATCACCAGGACACAGAAAAAAACATGGTAAAACACCTCAGTTAAACCACTGACTATTTAGCCAGTCATGTTTCCACTGTTCCAGCTCAGCACATCAGCACAGAATCCCAGACTGGTTTGGCTTGGAAAAGATCCTTTCCAACCTTTTAAGATCCCAAAGCCCATCCAGTGCCACCCCCTGCCATGGGCAGGGACACCTCCCACTAGCCCAGGTTGCCCCAAGCCCCATCCAGCCTGGCCTTGGACACTTCCAGGGATGGGAATCCACAAGCTCTCTGGGCAACAAAGGATCACTGAGTCAGGATGTCTTTGGGATGTCCTGGTGCTTCATGACAAATATCCACTAACTGCACTAAAACTTGTGTGACTTCACAGTAAGGAACCACAGTGCAATAAATGTGGGAAATTAAATACAAGCAACTTCCCAATTCACTCTCCATGATAAAAAAAAACATCCTTCCCTTTGATTCCTGCATCCCTCCTGATCAGGACTCCTCTCACAGGGTGCCCCGAGCCTTAGCAGGTACAAAGCACATTTGTCTGTAGGAAAATGCAACACTTTCAACTTCCCAGTCTTTTTTAAATACCTAAATGCCACAGTGACAATTGTCCCCAACATCTGCCCGTCCGTGGGCTGCAGTGGGCTCAGGATTCACAATTCACAGGCAGGATTCAGGAGTTCTCCATCATATAAAGGGCAGTGCATTCAAATGTGTACGAGCAGTTGGCACTTTTCTAGTGCAGTTCTATAAATACTGCGGATGGTACTGAAAGACTCCTCGTCGAGGCAGCAAAATGTATTTTAGATTTTCACAACATCCTAATTCATCAAGATTGAAGGATTTTTTTCTACTCAAAATGCCCAATGCTTCAATTTCCAATTAAAAAAAAACTACTGGCATACATTAAACTGTATTTTCACCATTTTTCTCTTCCATCACAGAAACCTAAAAGTTTATTTTGATTTTACACTGAATCATCATATTAGTGCTCTTTTTGAAACAGGGAAAGGGACATAATTCTTTCTTTTTATAGTGATTGGCCATAAAAGAGAGAAGTTAGTTAAGAGGGTATTTACTGTTGTGACTTCATTTCCTACTTTTGGTATTCAGAGTGTACCTTTTAATGTGTCTTAGATATCCCCAAAGCAAAAAGAAGTCACTTTTCCACTGCAAGTGATGGATTTGATGTATTTTTCTTTAAGATCCTTGTGCTAAGCTTTGGCCTCAGCACTCAAGCAGCCTCAAGTGTTCTGCCTCCTGCATGAGAAACGAATCCTGCTATTTGAGCTGCTAATATCTGGTTATCAGAGTGAAAAAAGGTCATATTTAGACATTACTTTAAATATTCCTTAGAGGAATCCAGGCACCTTAATAATTAATGTACCCAAACATTCCAGCAGCACTAGAAACTCCATGTTCAGGAAAGAAAAGGAGCCCAAAATTGGCTGTGAGCTCAGGTCTATCCCCGTGTTCTCCTCACCACCATCCCAGGAACATGCCCGGAGCAAAACACCCACCCCAGCTCTTCTGAGACATGCAGAGAGTCCAGCAATTCGGATTATTTCACATCAAAGTTTAAACAGCTGATATAATCACTTTATCCAGAGTAGGTTTGGAAAAGTGTGCATGGAGAGCAACAGGACTCAAGGCCACACTTTTTTGGAAGCTGAACACAGGATACCTGAAGGCTGACACCACAGAAAACCCTTGAGGAACAGGGGATGGCACTGAACCACCTCAGTGCCTACAAAGTGTTCTCTATATGCTGATCATATTTTTCCAAAACTATCAGGCAGCAGAATCTGGTTATTTGTTTTAGTTTGCTTTTCAATTTTCTGAAGTGTTCAGGAAAACTACGTCTGTGACCCTTCAACTGAAAAAATCCCTTAATCTCAGCCCTAATGCCAAAGCACAAACAAGGCTGCATTGACTAAATAAGGGTAAATAATGCATGTATAAGCAACAGAGTTCCAGAGCCCCTATCAGACCTGCATAAATCACATTTCCTTCATATTTTTCCTTCACATGGAGTTCCCTTCACGTAACACAGAGCAGGAGTGCAGGGGCTTCAGACCATCGATGGCCAAGCCAGGAAGGACAAAACATAAACCATTCCTGCTGTGGAGAAGCACTTTGACTTCCATCAACAACGAGCACAGGGATAATTTAAGACTTACCCATCAAAACTATGAGGGTGGGGAGGCCCTGGAACAGATTTGTGGCTGCCCCATCCCTGGAAGTGTCCAAGGCCAGGTTGGATGGGGCTGGGAGCAACCTGGGCTAGTGGAAGGTGTCCCTGCCCATGGCAGGGGTGGCACTGGGTGGGCTTTGAGGTCCCTTCCAACCCAAACCATTCTATGATTCATACTAAATGTATTTTTATGCATATATATTTCTGCATTAAAGCTCTGTAGTGCCCAAGTGATTTCTGCTGCTGAGGATGAACCTGCAGCCCAAGGCTGAGCCCCTCAGTGCTGGCCCCCAACCCCTCCAGGCAGCAGGAGCACAGGGAATGGATTGGGATCAAAAGAACAAACAGAATTTGAACTACTCATCTTCTGCTTCGCCATGAGGGTATTTTAAGTCTAAGATATGGGTTCATTCCTTGAACATCTTGCCAAAAAAAGAGTGTTGCCCAGCAACTACTAAAACAATGTTCTGGAAGGAGGGAGCTGCTGGACAAATTAACCCAGTACATGCCCTTTTCCCTGGAGTTTCGTGCAGCTATTGCAGAGCTGCTGGATGGCTGGCAGGCAGCTCTGCATCCCAAATCCGAGCCATAAGGAATTTCCTGAGCAGGCTGTCAGACAGCTTGTTTTGTTGTTTTGCTGTAGTAGCAGCGTCTTGCATTAAACAAACACGTTGGGCTGAGCTCCAGCACAAAGAAACACAGAGCAACCCTGCAAACACACCCAGGCCAACTGCTGGAGCCCAGAACAGCAGCTGGGGCACAAACCAAACCAACTGATAGAGCACAAAGCAACTGCTGGAGCCCAGAACAGCAACTGGGGCACAAACCAAACCAACTGATGGAGCCCAGCAAGAGCAGCTGGAGCACAAACCCACCCACCCCGGGCCCTGCTGCACTTTCCCCAGGTCACAATTTGACTCTGGAACACGGATCTGTCTCCATGCATTTAGGCAGGAATGATTCCTCGTGAGAAGTGGGGTTTTAGCCAAGCTGAGGGTCAGCTCCAGTTCACTCTTTCCACACCAATCCATTCCAGTTCAAAGGAAATTCATTTCTAGCCACTCTTCACACACAGTCACACTCCAAGGCAGCAATCAGAGCAGCGGTTCCAGCTTCATACAAAACATAAAAGGCCTTTTCTGTTCACAGAAGTGCAGATAACTAAGGAACTGTCACACTCTTTCTTTTTTTGGAGGCTTGTACAAGTGGGATTTCTTCCAGGAATCTCATCTGTACACATTTAGAACAGTTAAGGAAAAAAAAAACCACCTCTTTCGCAAGAGTTTTCATATTAACATTTTTAAAAAGAAACACCCTAATAAAAGTAACTCTCCAGTCTTCACTTTTTGCAAGGTAGTTTTAGAGGGCTTTTGAATCAGCTGGAGCTGAAAGCACGAAGGGCTGGAGAAACACTGCACTTGAAAAATACCAAACACCCCCAAAACACCGTTTGTAAAGTGGATTCGGAAGGCCAAAATAAAAAACACCACTGAAATCTCACAGACCATAATTCCCATCCAACCTCAGGTGCTCTGTAATCCTGATTGGGATGGGGTGAAGAAAGAAAAACTCAGCCTCCATACCTTCAAGTGGTCAAAGGAATATTTTAAGGACCAAGAGGCACCACAGCATTTAATATAATAATAACTGCAGGTAAACACTCACAGGAACTTGAGGGTTCTGGACCAACACCTTCCTTTGGAGTTCTTTCATCTCCAGCACTTCACTTTTTTCCATCTAATACATTGAATTTTTATTTATTTTTTAACATCTCATCTACACTTTTACTCCAAACCTTACCCGACCATTTTCTCTCTTGCATTCACTCCTTTCAGGGCTCCACCACCACCAGATCCCTCTGTCAGCCTCTTCTGTCAACAAAGCAGGCCCTGGGGTCCTCAGGACGCCTCTGCCTCCCCTCCCAGCAGCCTGGATGTTTCCATCCCTCCCATCCCTGACTCTGTGCTGCTGCACATCAGCCTGTTCCACCCAGCACTCCCCTCGCTGCATTTTCCCCAGGACAACTCCAAGCCAACCTTTTTTTAAAGCAGGGACTTACTACAAAAAGCCCTCCTCCGTTTCAGCTGGGAAGTGGCTGCTTTTAGGAACACACTCCCCAGGCAGGGACTGTTTTCACACCCCGAGCAGGTTATCAGTGTTTGGTGACAGAATATACTCATATTTTAGCATTCCTGGCAAACCCTCCTCCCAGGAGAGGCTCTCTCCAGGCAGAGGGATGGTGCACACACCCCACCACTTCGTGCACAGCAGCTCTGCTCTCATTCAAGGGTCTAAAGTGGAAAGAAAAACCACCACCCTCTAGACCTGGGCCTTGCTGCTGCCTCGAGATGCAGGTGATTAAGTGTAGCCTAGGCAACATCATTTTTTAAAACCTGAAACACCTATGCCTGAGGAAAAAAAGCTGGATGGATTCCTCCTGCCACTGGATAGATAGGTTTGGTTTCACACTGAATTTTCTTGGAGTCATGTCTGCATATCTGAGCAGTCAATCTTCCTCCCAGAGATCTCTCATCGCTTCGATTAAGCATGAAATTTATATTTACAGCTCTTTTACATCTGCCCACAGAAGACAGATCTGCTCTGAGAAGCTCGGAATGACATTTCTTAAAATCACCACACAAGGGAAGATTCCCAAGCCTGGCCAGAGGTCAGATGGGACTGACCTGCACACCCAACAGCACAGCTGCTTTGAAAGGGGAGTCACACAGAGACATAAACCAGGTATAAATTCACAGCAGTGTTTTTCCAGTCCTCTGTGAAGGCAGAATGCAGGTCACTCCCACCTGATTCTTTTTGGTTTTGCTCTAATGAGATTTTTAAACATTCCTTCCAGTTGCAGCAATGCATCAGCAGGGGGGACTTGTATGAGTCCCATGAAGGTTTGTGTTGGAAGGGACCTTAAAGCCCATCCAGAGCCACCCCCTGCCATGGGCAGGGACACCTTCCACCAGCCCAGGTTGCTCCAAGCCCCGTCCAACCTGGCCTTGGACACTCCCAGGGATCCAGGGGCACCCACAGCTTCTCTGGGCAACCTGTGCCAGGGCCTCCCCACCCTCCCAGGGGAGGATTCCTTCCCAATATCTCACCTAAATCTACCCCTTCCAGACAATATATGAACACCCTCGGGCACCATGTTAAAGTTTACAGGACAGAACAACATTTGCCCAGCAGTTCCCAGCCAAGGCTGTCCCACAGGCACCTCATGCTGTCCCTGTCACAAAACTAAACACTGACACAACTGCATCCCATTTTCCCACTGCTGCTTTATATCCCAGATGTAAATGTTGCTGTTTGGGTAAGTGTCCCTTCGGGGAGGCCTCGAGTTCTGTGTGCAAGGGAGGGATTTTTGTGAGGGGCCATAAAAACTCCGACTGAGATTGCAGGGACACGGCTGTGGGTCCTGACCTTGCCAGGAACCCCCAGTGCAACCCCAGACCAGCCTTTGGGGGCCTTTGCTTCACCACAGAAAAGGGGTATTATCCATTTCTGGGGTGATAAACTTCATCATTACCTCTTCTGAACATACTTATCGTAGAAAGCATTTTATCTCAGACTACACTTGCAAAGTGTGTGTATAAATAACAGAAATGCCTCCTAAAATTTTATGACTTTTGTTGCCATTTACCATTAAGCATAAACTTCCCCATGAAAGCTTTACTGAACTAACTACAAAGGTTGGAAAAGGTTCACACCATTCTTCCTCCCTGTATAAATTATAAGTAATATGAGAACATTTACAATGTCTAACCACAATGTTTTATGTCAGACAAACGTCTCTCTGTACTTGCAGTTCCTAAACTGTGCCTTTTTTCATTCTTTTCTCTCTCCCTCTCTCCCTCCACCTCCATCTACACTCAGCAGTCTCAGTCAAACCTGGTTTTATTCTTTCCTGTGATTTTAACATCAAGAAATGCCTCGAGTCAAGGCTCTGGTTCACATAACAACATTGTTCTCTTTTCTAGAGAGCTTAACACTGAATACTGAAACTTCCCCAGGTTGCCTCTTTAGCATTTGAATTATCAGCTCTTTAGTTTTCCAGGAAAAAGGGAGAAAAAAAAAACAACAAGAACTCACAGACTGCAGCAACATTTTAAAAGAGTTTCATTATATGAGACATCTTCATGTCATGGCAAAAAAAAAAACCCAAAAGCACTTAAAGAACAGCAAGCAAAACAAGCAGCACAGAAGGTACATGATTTTCAAGGGCAATCACCTGCAGTTCTGGCCACACCTGAACAGAATCCTGGTGATTCTGAGACCCTGGTAAAGGCAAAGCATAACCAAGGGAACAAGATTCATCCAAAGAAACAAGACACACAGTTGCTGCTACATCTGAAACAACAACAAAATCCAGCTCAACGTTTCAAACTATTTGGCTGAGTTATCCTTTGGGTAAAAGATGCATCCAAGGGGTAGGAAAAAAAAAAAAAGGAAAAAAGAATTCCAAGGTCTCTGCAAACAAAATCCCAGCTAGTGCTTCTCTTCCTGTCTGAGACTTTTCTTAAACAAGTCAGGCCTTGCCAAGCTGTGCAGAGCACCAGGCACTCATTTCTTATCACTGAGCAGAAGTTTCCTGGCAGAGTGAAAGCAAAGCCTAAGGTGGTTAATATCCAGTTAGGTCAGACAACAATAGTTGTTGCAAACATTTGCTCCTTCTTATTTTCCTCTTCTCTGAGACAGGTTTGGTTCTGGGTAATTGAAAGGCACGGGACAGAACAGAGAAAAAGAAAAGGAAATTTCCAGGGATCCTCTAAGTTTGGACAGATCTGAAAGGCAGCCTTAACTGGCAGCCCCATCTCCATCCCCTCACAAAGCCTTCTTTTCACTTCCTGGATATGGCCAGACACCTGCCTGCCCATGGGAAGTGAGGAAAGATTCCCTAGTCTGCTTTGCTTGTGTGTGCAGCTCTTGCTTTACCCATTAAACTGTCTGCACCTCAACCCACGAGTTTCTCACTTTTACTCTCCCATCCCACCGGGGTGGGGCTGAGTTGCCAACTCAGGTTAAACCACAACAGGCATTCACACATAGGTATTTTTTCCTCCCCCCATGAGTTGTCCTTCATGGAAGGAGATGACACTAAAATATGCTCTAGAAAGCAGAGAGGTCAGGAATCGTTCCACGTGGCTGCACAAAGTGAAGAATCATTTCTAACCAGCAGGGTAACGAGCTGTCCAACCGACTTACCTCGGAATTTTTTGGGTGGGTTGTTAAGATCCCCTGCCTCTGGCTGCACAACGCACCGATCATCCACAAGGCTGCAAAGAAATGAGCAGCAAAGTGAGATTTTATCCCCCTGGCAGTTCCCCACGTCCTCGTTAGCAAAACCAAAGTGGTTCACTTGCAATATTTCATCCGAGTGGCCACTTGAGCAGAAGACATTCCCCAAATGCCATCTTATGCCAGATCTTGGTCAGAAGCATGCAGCTAATTTGTACTGTTGCCCAGAGCTATGCTCCTGGTAGGTGGGACAATAAATAAGTCATTGCTCCTGTGTTCTGCATCATCTTTATGTCCCCTCCTGGAGGTGCAGACAGAACAGCCCATATTCTAGGGAGGTGACAGACACCCTTAGAACAGCCACTGCCTCTTGGACAGATTTGAGTCACGCTCAAAATGTGTTTATATGGGCAGAGAACAGCAAAATATGACAACTATGCAAACTGGACACTGACCCTGTGGTCCCTCAAGTATTAAAAAATGGCAGAAACAGTCACTGCCACGGTAAAAATTGACTCCTGAGAGAAAGGAAGGCACAGACAGACCCTCCTGCTCCCCAGGCAAACACAAGGTGAGCCAAGGGGTCGAGCCAACCTCCTCCTGTTCTACCAGGAAGGAGGGGAGCTGGACAAGTGAGGCCAAGAGATTCCAATAGGGAATGCCAGGACCAAGCTTTGTGTGAATACACACCTGTAAAAACCCCAGAGGGTCAATTAAACCCCACAGAATGAAGGGAATAGTTAAGAGGCACCTGTTCCCACTGCTCTGCCCCCAGCACACTTTGGATCGGGGTGGAATCGCACTTTTAGTGACACCACCTCCAAATTGTGAAATTGCAGCTGTAACCAAACATTTCGTGGTTTGATTTGATCCTCAGTGACTCAATTTGGCCCCGAAAAAACAATCTGTCAAAGAGGCTTCTACACAGAAGTAGAAAGTAAAACTCCAAGGTCAAAGGTTTGAGAGGTCCATTCCCATGCAGAATCAACTTGAGAGAGACTGAGACCTAGAATATGAGAGTTGTTCCTTGCAGGGGCTGGTCACATGCAGGGAGCATCTTGAGACAACAACTACAGAAAACAACCAAGTGCATGAAAATTCAGAGATCAGAGACACTAAGTGGACTCAACAGTTCTATGCATCTAAAATTCGCATATGCAAAACATTCAGAGTAAACTGCTTTTTCCCCATGGATTTTCTCCCTATTCGGGATTATATAGACATAGAGGTGCTCCTGCATGAATGGTATTAATATTTGAGCTGAAGCACCTGCTTCTAGTGAACTAAGGGCCAAAAAGTATCAAAGGGGTTACTCTGATCATCCCACACAGAGATCATCTCAGTGCAATATATCCCTCTCATCTGAGATTTAACTGGAAGTGAAGAGGAACTTCCCAAACTACCGAGAGAAAAATTTTCCAGGGTGAGAAACACAGAAGAAGATATATCGTAGCCCAGTAATCACTGTGATGGCAGCACTGAGTTTGGGAAACAGCAAGAGTAAAGTCCTGATTAAGCAACAGTCATGTCATAGGAATATTAATTAGGAACACTCTTCAGAGATTTAGGACAGCATTAGAATGTGTAGTGGTATCTGCTCCTCAACCTTCAGTAACCACATGAACAAGTCATTACACATTGTTATGACATCAGACTGTCAAAACTCCACATGGGCTAAAGGACAATTACACCAAATCTTTCCTTTGCTGCTTTAATTTTCTCCAGGACAAAGACTAAATTAAATATGGGACAAAACTAATTAGATTATGAAGGCTTATTAAGATGATAATGCATTTCATGTTTCACATAGCAATTAGGATTTCTGGCTTAAATTAGGCTCAGAAGATATGTGGCCATTATATAATGCAGTTACCTTAACACAGCACTAACCAAATCAGAGAGGAGGCTTGGGAACACTGGGGGGTCTTTGGGCCTGCCATGAGAACGCCTCATCAAGCCTAGAAAACACACGTGCTCGGGGCCTGTGATGTCCAAAAGGACCACCCATGGTGAAAAATCTCTGCTCAGCAATGCCATCAAAGCCACAGCCACTGCAAACTGGTCATCATGCACCGGGTGGGGTCCGACACAACAGCGCGGCTTTCTACTCGCTCGGGGATTAGTTACTGCCAAACTTCAGGACTGGGGAGAAAGAAAAGAGCCAAATGTCCCACAGAGTTCATGTTGCCAGTGTTCAGCAGATAGTATTTGGCCAGTCACTGATCGAGTACTGCAGAGTGCACGTGGCATATTTGACCAGGGCCTGGGAAATCTGTCAAATACATTTTCGCCAAATACTATTCGACCGACCCTACTTACTACACCCCTTGCTTTTATCATACCTTCTTTCCTTTCTGGCAGCATCCCATATTTTCTTCTCTTTCCTATAATAGATCATGGTGCATCTTCAGTGTCTGCTTCCTTCTCTGCCCCCTTATTTTCCAGAATCCTAATGGCTAGAGGACTAAACCTACAAGTTAGTTCGGAGTCACTCAGGTGAGATTCCAGCCCGTGGTTTCCTGCCGAGACACTTACCAGGATGCTGTCTTTGTACCCTGCTTGGGAGCTCCATTTATCAGATGCATCTGGACAGTAGGCATCAAAAAATTTGCTGTCACTGTACCCACCCTGAGGCCCTTATGGCTACTGGAAATGAGAAAGAGCACGTTGTGTGTGTGCCCACTCCCCACAGCCACCTGCCTGGTGCCTCCTGGCTGCTCCTTCAGCACTGAGGTCCCACAGCCATGCACACTATTCCCTCCCTCTGATTGCTCCTGGCTTTGGGAGAAGGTGGCAGATGTGCTCCTGGAGCTCCTCACTCGACCCCCTGCAAGGTCTCTGCCTTTGGAGAGGTTTCTCCTCAGCAGGATAAAACAGCTCCTGTCCCTCCTCAGAGTCACCATCCAGTTCCGTGGCTTTGCTCTGCCAACTCTTCCTTTTCCCACGTGAAAGGCTACTTTTCTGATCACTGGAGGAGCAGGCACTTCCCACTGCTCCAGAGGAACTCTCTCCAGAGCCCCTGCTCAGTGTCTTCGGGAAGGAAGCACGTAGGAGCACTGTGGGAAGCAGGAGTTGGCACAGCACAGCTCCCACCACAGCTCCAGGGCTCTGCCACTGCCTTGGGCAAACACAAGGGTCAAAACATGTTCTCCTTTCACTGGAGAAGAACAACTTTATTTGTATGAGAAACCTCAAATTAAACCTCAATTTAAGACAAAACTAATCATAGTGATGAGTTAGTGGTATATAAACTATTTGGCTTGGGGGTTCTTTTTATATATATATATATATATTTAAACTACTTACATGGCCTATGCTACAGCCTCTTTTCCAGTCAGCAGATTGCACTGGGGTCTATTCAGCCCTGACTGGGGCAAGGGGCAGGGAGGGACAGGACGGGACACACGGATGGACATGGGACAGACAACAACACGAAAGTCATTTCATTGCATCCACTCCCTCTACCCACACCTTCACTTGACAAGGTCCTTCCTCCCCACCAAGGACATCCAAACCACACCACAGCCATTGATACGCTCTCCAGCCTCCCATCTACCCTGCCACGGTAACTTTAGGCCATCTTTAAATGCAGGGCCAAATCCATACATAAAGCTACTTTGCTTTACCCAGTATTCCCTGGGATCAGGCTCAGGAGAGCTGGCTGAGCTCTGCTAGCCCTTCTTACGTTGCTTTTAGTACAAGAGAACAGCTGTTCTTACCCCAAAGTGCTAATAAATCCATTTGTTGAGCCCTCTGCATAGAGAGAACAAATATCTCCAATATGAAGGAAGCTCGACATCTTGTCAGTCATCTCTGGCTTACTGCCCCTGGAAGGGAGAAGAGAGGAGAAAGCACAAGGTTAACGAGGAAGAATTTCTTGGTGGAACCAGAGGTTACAACAACAGGACCCTTCACTTCTGACTGTGCATTTGTTTGAAAAACTGAACAAGTTCTTGCACTGGAATTTCAGGTATCAAAGAAATCCCAGCACGGCACAGTGCCTGCTTGGAAAAACAAACAAGGGAAAAAAAACAAGCAGCTACTGGCATCCCATTCCATTTGGGAATGTTTTACAGGCAGCCACTTCCATCCCAAAGGATGCTCAGTGATTTCAGTCCAGGTGAACCAGTCCATTCCATGCCTCCAGTGGCAGGAAAGGGAGGGAAGAGTGGGATGCCTCCGTTTATTATTTGTATCTAAATCACAACACATTTCTCTGCCAGATCCTTTGTCAGAATCAAAGGCAGGTCCAAGCACATTTTAAAGGCTCTCCCGTGCTGGAATGGTGCTCCTGGGAAAGGGGATGTAAAATATTGATGTGATTCCTGTAGGTATTTTTTGGTCATGTCAATAATTTGTCACAACCAACACCAGCAGCCTCCTGCTCACACCTGCAGGCCCCAAGACAGAATTAGGTGAAGACCCACTGAATAAGCCTGACAACAGATTTTGCATGGAAAAACAGAAAGATTAAGATTTTTCTGAGTCAAATACTCTATTAGGCAGACAAATCCCCGTGAAATCAGCAATACTTCAATCCTGGGTTTAAAATAGCTGGCCTAAATGTAACACTGAGGAGACAGACACTGAGTGTTGTCAACTCCCACTGTATTAAGAAGTTTATTTTCTCTAAAACCCCAAATCCTGGCCAGAATGACACAGAACCCACCTGTCATTTCAATAAATATAGCAAAGCGAGTGTGGCTCTGTCACAGCAGGAGAGAGACAAACAACACGAGCCCGGAGAAAAAACCCAACTAAAGAAACCTTCAAAGACATCTCTTCCAAGCCCAATATTTCTGGTTTCCAGGAGATGCTCCCAAAGCCCTGCTTTTTGATCACCCAGTTCAAAACACCGAAATATCCTGTGTTTGAGGCCTCGAACAGCAGAAGCAACGAGGCTCTTCCAAGTTGCTCCTCCTCGCAGGCTGTGACCTGTTCCACGGCCAACACTGCCAGATTTAGGGGAAAAATAACTGAAAGCACTTCCACCCTCTCAGACATCACACCTTTAAACGGTCTGTGACCAGGAGAACTGAGCAGCAGGAAGTTCTGCTGATTACAGAGCACAGCCCTGACTTTGTACCGGGAGAAATATTCCCTTTCACTGAGCATTATCTTGCTTACCCAAAGTGTAAGATCAGTTTGCTAAGCAAGGCTGGAGCTCAGCAAGGACAGATTCAGGGAGATCTAAAAGGTGATGCTGATAATGCAGCTGGGAAAGTGCAACAAAAACCTGAAGTTAACAATTTTTCTCTGAAAAGCTCCAACCAGCTCTCCCTCCTCACCCCTAGAGCGTTGGTGCTGGTGGGAGTAACAACCATTTCCATTATTATTAAGTCAAAGCACATTGTAGACATTCCCATGCCTGTAAATCTGTGTCATTTGTACAATTAAAAACAAATTGAGGAAAATCAGGAGATAACAGGCCAAGCTGATATGCAGGTAAAGGGGTCTCAGCCCCTCTGGAATCTGCACACACAAGCAAACATTTGGCTCCAGGTTGCCTGTTTAATGCCAAGTCCTTCAGCCTCTGCATGTCACACAGCCTGTTCCCATTCTATCTTGATAAGTGGACAGAAAAACATCACTACCTATTTTAAGATGTATGCCACAAAACATACACAAATATGCAGAGGGACTGAATTAGCAGCACCAGAAATACAGCTCTGCATTTCCTGACTTGGATGGTAACTACCAACTTCAGACTAAAAAAACTTATTTTCCCTCAAAATTAAGCCCTGAATTAATACAGCCCGAAGCAAAAAGGTGTTAAAGTCAACAGGAAATGCAGATACTTCCAAATGACCCCTTCCTACAAGGGCATTAAGGTCTCCTGCTCAGGGTGTGAGGGGGATTACCCTTCCCTTTGCAAGAGGCAGATGTTCACCCCAGCTGTTCCCAAGGGAATGTAGAGGTCAAAATTATTGACTTCCATCTGAGATTTTTTTCTTGGCAAAAATAAATAATCTCAGCCCATTGACCAAACTCAGGCCCAGGGATGGACAAGCAAATTCCTGCATCACTTTCCAGGATACAGCCTCAATTTCCTTCTATTTTCTCCAGTGAGGAAGATCCCAACACACCACGATGCTGTACCCTGACAAACCACGACAGTGCAAACCCCTAAAATAAGCTCTTTTGCAATTCACTGACATTTCCACTAATAAAATCTTTAGCAGCTTCACCTCTAACCATCATACAGTTCTGGAGAACAGAAAGGTCGTGTTAAGCCTGGCAGGAGTTCAGATATGACTGAATTTCATCGCTGGGCTCTTCACCAGATCCTTTTCAGAATTTTCTGGGCAAGCTTGCAAAGCCACCCCTCCAGAGTTGGATTGTGCTTCCAAGCACCTCAGGGTGCAAACTGGAAGCCCAGGCCCTCCTGCTCCCAAACAGGACCAGCTTCCTGCTGGTCAGCAGCCTGGCTGGAGTTAAGCCTTACAAAGGGTTGGGCTGGCAACAGTAATCTTATTTTTGGAGGCTTAAGCGTGGATTATTTACCACATTAAGTCCTCACTCCCACTTTTCTTGTATTTTTGAACCCTGTTCTAACACCCATCAATGTGATGTCATCTCCAACACACCAGGAGCTGCTCGGATGGAGTTCCATCACCTCGGGAAGCACGAGCCAATTCCCAGTGGGGTGAGCTCTTTATAAAATACTGACTTATCCTAAGGCTTACCTACAGTCAAAACCAACGCTGTCTATATCTATTCTTTAATAACTGAATGGCAAAAGTCAGTCCCCTCGACATTTATCTCCAAACCTGCTGTTTCTGAGGTTGGCTGGTGCTCAGGAACATGCTGCACTGGCAGATGGAGCGAGGGACTCAGTGACCCAACGGGCCTCCCCACATGCAAGAGCTGCAAGGAAAGAGAATAATTTCTACACTGATTTATCTTCAAAGCTGGTTTTTGCCTCCTCAAAAGGGACTTGTGACACCTAACAAAATCATGCCAGTTATTTGCATTAAATCACTACATGATCAGCCACCACAAACCGAGTGTTTTCCACCTTTGACAAGGATAACCAGGAAACGTGAGGCAAAGGTTTTCAAGAGCACAATTTCCAAATATCCAGTTTAAAAACCTTTTAAAAGAAGAGGCGTATCAACAACAGCAGACCACACTAATCCTGCCCAGATCAGACCTCTGTGGGGTTCATTTCTGATTATTCTCTTCAGCTGGAGAAGCCAGAGGTTGAGGCAGCAAAAACCTGTCAGCCTTGGCACGCTCACCCCAAATTCAGAACACGGGGACTGAGGAGAGCAAGTTTCCTCCTGGACAGATCAGCCAGAGCATCTCTGTGTGTCCCCTGGCCACAGAGAGACACTTCCCTCCTCACTGCACCAGCCAGAGATGGGAGATGACCTCAAGCAGCCCCTGGGTACACAGGGCAGGAGGATTCTCAACCCTCCCCGTCCCTGGCTCTCGTGGGTACAGAACAATCACTGCTCATAAAGCAATTGTGCTGCGTAGACAAACACAACCATTACCCCACAGTTTATTTATTTTAGATATGCCCGTGCCAGGAGCAATTGACTGAAACCAGAGGAGGGGACGGCCCTAAAGGAACAGTTGCAGTTATTCCCTGCACAGTCCCATTTTTAATGGCATTCTCACACCCTTGCAAGAGGGGAGTCCTGCGAGAAACCCCTCCAGCTCCAGCCCACGGAGCATTGTCCTCCTTTTCTCCTTAACACTGAGGGAAAACAAGATTCCTTCTAGGTAAACTCACTTAAAACAAATCCAAGATGAAGCACTGATAAGCATGGCAATATCTAGTATAAATTAGGTTTTTCCAAGCAGCTGAACTCAGGTGGCAGCAATATCAACAGCAGCTACACTAGTTTTCAAAATAATGTTCTTCTCCCACTGAGCTGGAGGGTCTAATTTTGACAGATAGAAAGACTGACTGAATTTTTCAAAAGAAACCTAAACTAAAAGTGGACTGTACACTGAGAAGTAAACTATAACTACCCATAGACATCAAAAACTACCTGAGAGATAAACATATTCTATAATACTTTTTTATGCCTTGAAAGCCTAAATTTTTATAATTATGCTGGTGATGATTGCCTCATGTATATAAAAAGGTTAGTGTGTCTTTAGATATGTTTATATCCAGTTTATCTGCACAGGAAAACAAAATGAAGTTTCTGTTTAGGAAGCTACCAAAATCAATAAATAAATACAGCAATCTGTTGAATTTCCTGGGAATTGCAGACACTGATTTCCGAGTCATTTGGCTCTATGGGACTGGATCTGAAAATGCATTAGTGAAATCCAGGCAGTGAATTAAACCCAGGAAAACCTGCTGTTCACCTCAGGAGCCTCAGGACTTGCCTTTCCCCTCCTGCTCTGGTGAACACAAACCTACATCACAACCCCACGAGTTCGATCTTCTGACTGAACACGAAGTGCCACAATTCTGGGGGTCAGTTCTGATTATTTCTCACCATAGATTATCCTGTGTGTGTCCTCAAAGCAAGCTGGTTTCCCTAAGGCAAAAGGGGCTGAAAAGACCCAGTTCTGAAATGCAAACTGGGGATTTGAACAAGCCCTTGACCACCAGCACCTTCCCAACCCAAAGACCCTCCCTCTGGCTCTCAGGACTATTTTGGGGCACAAGCAGAGCACAGGCTCAGCCTGATGGCCTTGAACAAGCCAGTATCAGTTTGGTGTAGTCACTGAAATTCAGTCCTTTCTCTCATGCAAACACATTTCACAGTGGCAGTTACAGCAGAATTACCAGTGAAAACACGGGAAAAATCAAACTGACTGTTAACTATCAAATACCTTAATGAGACAGCTGCTTTCTGAAAACCTCAGAATGGGAAATGCAACTGCTTTGTAAACATTTCACACTAATTTGCCCCATCACTCATCTCGATCCTGACGCTAAATGAGAAAAAACAGGCTCCAGAGTGACACTGGAAGTTTGCTTTCCTTGAAGAGCAGAGTCAAGGCCCCGTTTGAAGTCCCTCCTCACGGGGACTGTTTGTGACAACACTGCTGCACTGCAGTTATTCCTCATCTCAATTGTTTGCTGAAAGGCTTTTCAAAGCACCCAAAGCTATTTTCCCCATTTCACGTCTCACACGCCTGCTTTTGTGTGGGATTTTAATTCTTTACCTTATGACTGCAAATCCTATTTGTAAAATAAACGAGAGCGAATTTGTCTCGGTGCCGATGGTTTGATTTCCAGCAACCGGGATACAAATTACTTAATCTTTTTAAGATGGTTCTAATGATGTTTGTTTGGAGCAGAAAAAGCTCCTTGCTGTGCCTTGCAGTCCCATGATGCACTCGGTTCTCTGCTGGCATATTTTCACTGTGCTTTAGTGCTCAATTAAATAGAGATTGGCAATTTTATATGTACAGGGACCGAAGCTACACTTCATCAAAGTCTTTTTCACTATCTTGGTGGTTTAGTTACCAATAAAATCTCTAACTGTACTGAAGTGCTTCAGCTTCATGACTGCAGACAGGAAACTCCATAGTGAAAGTTTAATTTTGCCTCAGTTTTTGACAGAAACAAGAGCAGAGTTTACGGGTAGAGAGACGACAAAGAAGCAAACACAGAGAACTGCTTAATGGCATAAGCATGTGAAGAATCATCCAAAAACTAACAGATCTGAGAACCCCCAAGACCAGGGAAGTCTGTGTTTGAATTAAATGGAATTGGGTCCTTAATATTTGTAAATTAGGCCAAGCAAAATAACATTTTTTAACTGCAACCAAACCCTGACTCCCTGTACTGACCTGGAAGTCCAACGCTTATACAACTTGGTAAACCCACTTTACAGCATTACTTGGCTGAAATTTTGGCCCTACAGACTCGATCCAACGTTTCCAACTAACATTCCATGGTTTTTTGGATAACACCCACCCAACATTCTGTATCTATTTTCACAGGTGCAGCTAACTTGAAAATCTGAGCCCGGACTTGATATTTCCAGTTCTTATTTCAGTATAAAAAGGAAGGTTTCGTCCCCGAGGGCTGTGAGAAAGATTCCTAAGAATCCCATTAAAACTGCCAAAGCAGGGAGGAAGTGCTTTATTTAAAAGCTCATCCAGTGAACAGTCACCGTGCTGGGGCTGAGGGACGAAGCTCCTCCGTCATCCGCAAAGCTTCTGACTTAGCAAATCTAAAAGGAGCTCTTTGCACACGCCAGGAAAGGCAAATCCAAGGGATTTTGGGTACTGGGATATGGAGCTGAAGGTTGGGATTCTCGTCCTGGCTCACCTGCAGCAGGAGGCTGCTCAGGAAGGGTGTTGGATGCCGAGAGGGCTCAGCACGTGTTTTATTCACATGCAGTTACATTTCAGAGATTAAACATTAAAAAAAAACCAAACCTATCAGCACAGGACGTTTATCTACCACGGGATCTTGTTTTCCATTTAACTGCAACCTTTCATGCCCAGGAGCTGCTCTCTGCCAACACATGGCACCTGATGAACCGTTAGATTAAAGGGCACAAATGCACCTTCTCAAACCAAGCATTCTCCTCCTGAGAAGCAGATTTCCCTCCCCTCTCCAGGCTGAGCAAGATGGAGCTGTGGCAGAGGGGAAGGAGGAGCAGCACAGCACCGTGACTTTCTCAAGGACATGCAGCAGGTCAGACTCAGAGCCCAGATCTGAATCCAGGTCTCCTGAATCCCCAGCCAGCAGCCCTGGTTCTCCCAGGAGGGAGCTCAGTCTCCCTGCACAGCTAATCAAGCACACGCTTCCCCTTCCTCCAGAAATAAGCTGGAAGAGGCGTGGAAATCCACACAGCAGGATGAGGGCCAAGTTAATTATCTTCTATTCATACTATTTGCCACTTCACAGATAAATAGATTTTTTTATCACATCAGTGATAAAGTTATTTCAGAAGTTACTATTTCATAGGTCCAACAGCAGTTTAAGAAAAAGGGAGAAACAGATAAAGTAATTCATTTTGTTAACTTTAACCTCAATAAATCCTCAACACAGGAAAGCAAACATGCACAATGTCCTTTTCTCCTCAGAAAGAGCACCTGCATCTTTTTATTTGCCCAGTGCAACCAGAAAATTCAGGTCAGAAGCACAGAAGTTACACTGACAGTGCTATCTTACACAGCAGCCCAAGACTGAGGTAACAAATACAACTGACAGGTCCTAGTGACAGGCACCTGCAGGGAGCTGGAAAGGGAAAATCCATTAGAGAGGCACTGTCAGGGGGAAAAAATCAGTTTTTGTTCCAAACCAAGTATGAGCTGACAGCATCTTTTTATTGCCATTAGAAGTAAGGAGCACTTCCTGGAGCTGATGTGGACTGAGGGCTGTCCTTACTGCTCCAACTGTGCTGGGAGGAGGCAGCCCAGACATCAGCCTCTGGACAAGGCCCTCACGAGGAGGCCACAAGGTTTTCCACCACTTTCCTATCAGAAGGAGAGAGTTGGAACACACCAAAAGGACCAGGACAAGCAATGTCATGGGGAAAGAGAGCAAGCTTGGTCTGTAACACCAGCTGGGGTTTGGCCAAGGAAGAAAGATGGCCAGGGGAGAAGAGGGTACAGAACAGTCTCAAGTTCATTTGTTGTGGTCATGTATCTACTGAGGGTTCACCATGGCAGGGGTGGCTCCTGCAGCCCTGCTCCTCACACCACCCCTCCACACTTCCCTCCTCACCAGGAACAGTCTCCCCATGTCAACCCTCTGCCCTTCCTTCCTCAGACTCTTCAGCAAAGGAAACACTCCCTAAATTTTGCCAAGCAGTTCCCTTGTCTCTCCGCCTCGGTAGCCTTCATCCACCTGTATCTCCCTCCGTCCCTGCTGCCCAACACTTCCCCTGTCCCCCAGTCCCACTCCCCCTCCTCCAGCACTGCACCTCGGCGGGGGCTCCCTCTCCTCCATCGCGGCTCCGCTGTCGGAATCCAGGGCTGGGCTCTGTAGGATGTCCCCTGGCACACTTGGGTCCACGCTGGCAGCGAAGTCAGCGCTTCCCTCCCGCTGGCAAGTCTCTCCCACAGGCTCAGGAGTGTCCCCGGCTCCAGAGGCAGGACCCTCAGGCTCCCGGCTCTCCCCTCCCGGACACCTCCGCAGGCTCCCGGGTCTGGGCTAAAACCTCAGTGCCTGGGACAACCAGCCCAAGAGGAGGAGCCTCTGCCAGCACATGATGGGCACGTGTGGAGAACCACTGGTGGCCTGGGGACCTACTTTGAGCCCTGCTGAGCTAAAAACCCCGATGGGCCAGGCTCCTTCACAGATGAAGGCTCCGGGTCCCAGGAGGACTTGGTCCTGTTGGCCCCCCAACAGTAATTTTCTAGAACTCGAGCACAAGTCACTCTTCTGAGGCAAAGGTTCAAAATACTGAACCATCTTATCTCAAAGAGCATTAGCAGTTGAATCTGCTAAACCCTTACAGAGGAGCAGCCAAGTACTGCAGGATTATTTTAATTAACCCTTCAGATCAAGCATCATCAGCCAGCTCAGGTATGTGTCTGCCTCCACGTCCATTGCCTCAGAGTGGGATGACACAGGACGTACCTGGACTGCAACAAAAGCTTTTTTCCCCTCAGAACTTTGTGGCAGGTTTCTGAATTTCTGAAGAAGGGGAAAGGATAAGCCAAGGCACGAAAGAAATGTTTGTCAAAGTTTCATGTGAAACTGCTACTAAACAATTCCCACAAATTACCAACAAAAAGCAAGCTCCAGCCTTTGGGCAGCAGCCATTTTTTGGCCTACTGTGATCAGACATTTCTTCCATGTACCTGCACAGAGACTATGATCTTCTGACCACAGACACTGTGCACAGGACAAGACAAGGAAAGAAGGAACTGTTTGTGTGCATCCTGACACTGGATCCATCCCCCAAGCTGACAGTTTAGAGCTTAGCACCACCTTGCTCCAAAAGCAGAGGCACTACCCAACATCCTAACCCAGAAATTTGCTTCATCTGACATTCCAATTTCTCAGAGCTCTTCCCCATCCTTTGATCACCTATTAGACAAACACGCACAGAATTCCAGACTGGACTAGGTTGGAAGGGGCCTTAAAAAGCTCATCTCATCCCACCCCCTGCCATGGGCAGGGACACCTTCCACTAGACCAGGTTGTTCCAAGCCCTGTCCAGCCTGGCCCTGGACACTTCCAGAGAAGATAATCACTGAGCTGTGAACACTCATCTTCCCACAGCACTCCTCACACTGGCATCTGGCACGTGAGGGTGCACTGCATTGCCACAAGCCATAAACCACCAAACAACACAGGCTTCCAGGCACATTTCCAACCTATTTTTCCCTCTAGAGGGTTAACTTGCTCAGATATGAAGTGACATTTTATTCCCCATATAACACTTAGGAAGCTCTGATCCAAGTTTTGACAGCCTCAACCAAAACCACAGCTATGAAAACGAAACTCCTCTGAGTTCCGAATCCACAGCTGAACGTCACAGCTTTCCTCGCCTGAGTTACAACTCCTGGAGTTTCCATTTCATCTTCATTTTTTTCATAGAACAGAATCATGGAGTGGTCTGGGTTGGAAGGGACCTTAAAGCTCATCCAGTCCCACCCCCTACCATGGGCAGGGACACCTTCCACTTGGTTGCTCCAAGACCCATCCAACCTGGCCTCGGACACTTCCAGGGATGGGACAGCCACAGCTTCTCTGGGCGAATTTTTCCCCAAAGGAATTTGATCCCATAAACCACAACTGCTCTGAAGACCTGGAAATGTACATTCTCTACAGGTACAGCCCAAGCAAGAGTGACACACACTGCCCGTGGTTGCCTCTGCCAATCCAAGCACAGCTGCAGCACCCTGGAAAGAGGGATGTGCCTCCAGCCCCAGGCAATGCACAGAGCCAAGACAGAGAACCAGGCAATAACTGCTGGAGTGCTTTTGGAGTGTCCGTGGGGAACAGAAATCAGAGAGGGATACTGAGCCAGATCAAAGCTCGTGCTGTTCTGGCATCCTGCCTCCCTCAGCAGCCCCTGGGAGATGCCCGGCGGATGAGCACAGGAATCGTTTGGAATAGCTGTGGACACGGACAGAATCCGGCTCCCAGCCCAGGGACACTTTCTGCTGGCTCTTCCAGTCTGGTCCTCACAGTACCCCATGGAGCAGCCCCTGTGCAGTCCCAGCACAGCCCTCTGGATGAAGCTCAGTGGCTTTTGCCTCCCCTTGTGCACTGTCACACACAAGAGGCACAAAACAGGCTCCAGGTACCAAAGCACCTCCAGATTCCTTTGCTATCTCAGCAGAGGAAACCACTTTGGAACATACAGTAACACAGATTTTTAGGGCTCAGGATTTATACCACAGTCTCATCGTGACAGAGACGTTACATTTACATAACTCGGCAGCAGCACAGGATTCTCTCCCTCCAAACCCCCCTGGTCTCCAGGAGGCTGTGGTGGAGCTGCCTTCCCTCACACACACCCACGGGCGAGCCAGCAGCTCGTCTACCAGCTACTACAGAGCCACTACCCTCATCCCACCTCCCACGGCATCTGAGCATCCTCCCGGCTCCAAGACACAATCCTACAACTACAACTGTCTTGTATTCATGGGGTAATAATGTCTCAAAGACTCCCAGCACACTCTGCAACCTGACACACCCGATACTCCAGAGGAGTTTGCTCTGCACTGAGGAACCACCACACACAGCACCACGGGGGAACAGCCAACAACACAACCAGGATCACAGGACCATGAAGGCTGGAGAAGACCTCCAAGATACCAAGTCCAGCCTTTGGCCAATACCACCAGTTTACTCAATTTCTGAACATCTCCAGGCACGGGGACTCCACCATCTCCCTGGGCAGCCCCTTCCCATGCCTGACCACCCTTTCCAGGGAGAAATTCCTCCTGATGTCCAACCTGACCCTCCCCTGGCACAGCTGGAGGCTGTTCCCTCTCCTCCTGTCCCTTGTTCCCTGGGAGCAGAGCCTGACCCCCCCCGGCTCCCCCCTCCTGTCAGGGGGTTGCAGAGCCAGAAGGTCCCCCCTGAGCCTCCTTTGCTCCAGGCTGAGCCCCCCCAGCTCCCTCAGCTGCTCCTGCTGCTCCAGCCCCTTCCCCAGCTCCATTCCCTTCCCTGCACACGCTCCAGCCCCTCAGTGTCTCCCATGCCATGAGGGCCCAGACCTGGACACAGCAGTCAGGTGTCTCACCACTGCCCAGCACAGGGGACTGTCACTGTGGTCCTGTGGCCACACCAGTGCTGGTACAGCCCAGGTGCCATTGGCCTCGTTGCCCATCCGGGCACAAATGAGCCCAAGAGCAGCTACACCTGCTGGAAGGGTTGTCAGGACGAGATACACCTGCTCCCCTGACGGCCCCACCCGGGGGCAGGCACCTGAGCAGGGCTCAAGATATTCCCAACCTGTTTTAATCCAGCTTCAAAGTACTGAAACAGAAGTTCCACCTCAATACTCTCCACTTCAGCTCACCTTACATAAAGCAGCCAGAAGGAGCTTCTGCTTCCAGAAGGGATTTCTGGACCTCACCCACTTGACCAGCCACTGGGACTGTTCCCTTGCACGCACACACACACACACAGAGCAGGGGAGGAGCTGGAACCCTGCTCACACATTGCACTCCAAACTGCCACCCTTGCAGGTGACCAGCCCTCTTCTCATGCTATCACTGTGTCATGGTCATTCAGCACTGCCCTTACCACAGCAGTCACTGTAAAATCACACCAAGACCTGCCACCACAACAGCAGGACCTCATGGTTTTGAGTCCCGCTCCAACATACAGTGACACCTGTGAGCTGCCAGCACCCCAGATTAGTTCTTCACTTGAACTGGATTTTTCCACTTCCTACACTGCCCCACACCAACACAGGTTTGCTGAGGTGACATGAGAGGACTGATGGTGCCATGAATAAGATGACATCACACAGTCATTTAGGTTGGAAAAGCCCTCTCAGACCATCAACCTGTGCCCAATCCCCACGTTGTCCCCCAGCCCAGAGCACTGAGTGCCACGTCCAGGCCTTCCTTGGACACCTCCAGGGCTGGGGAGTCCACCACCTCCCTGGGAAGCTCCTTCCCATGCCTGACCACCCTTTCCATGAAGAATTCCTCCTGAAATCACTTCCCATTTATAAGCAGAGACCACAGCTGCCCTTTACACCCTGTTCATCAGGCCCAGGACACCTCCTCCACCCACCTCTTCTTACCCACAGCTGCAGCTCCAACAACCATCACCAAAGAGGCACACCAACTGCTCACCCCTTCCGTGCTCTTCACCAGAGCCTCTTCCACCCTCCACTGATGGGGTTCAGGATTAGCAAATCTTATAAAGATATACCATTTCCCCCAGTAAAGCTCCACCCACGATTGCAAAGGCAAACCAAAGTTACTCTTGCTGCTTGTTTACTTCCTAATTTATGAACCCCTAAGTAAGAGGAAACTCTATTTTCAAGACTTAATGCTGCAAAACAGATGGGGTAAAAAAAATCTCATCCAAGCAAACACTTTAATCTCAGAGGGAAATAAGGCATGTTAAGAGAAAAAACCCTGTTATTGACAAACAAGAGATTAAAGAAAACATTACAAATAATCAGCTCAGGATCAGCTTACTTGACAGCTAGTTCTGAAACACACTGTAACTATGGTTTTACTTCCACAGTGACTCCTTTTCTGGTTTAAACACACTGAGCTCTACACCTTTGCACCAGTTCAAGACACTTGGTTTCCAATGTGGTCAACTTTCACATTTGTGTCATCAAGTTCTTACACCAGAATTTATGGCCTGACTGATGCCACCACCTTTCTCCATTCACTGAACCACCAGTGCTGAGCAACCAAAGCTCTGCTCCAGCCATGACACCGTGAACCCCATTATTGTTCCAGGCACAGACCTTACACTGGCAAAACCACCGGGCACTTAGAACTGGAATATTTGCTGTGCGAGGAAATTGGCTTCAATTAAGGTCCAGAAAATCAACAAACAGAAAACCCAGTGCCTGGTAGCCCATTAACTTGGCCACAGAGAAACCACAGAAAGAAAGGAAGAGCCAGTGGGTTTATATCACATCCCATCACAGAGCTGAGCCCTGCAAGGAGAGCAGCTCCACTGAGGGCCTCTGGTCTGGGCTCAGAGTCAGCCAGGCCTTGGCTCAACAAGTCTGGAAGTCCTGGGATAGCAGGCAAACTTCCGAGCGCAGGAAAAGAAGCTCCAAGGCAAACAAAACGCACATTGACAACACAAAGCACACGCACAGGTACCGACCCTCGTCAATACATAACATGAAGGGCTCCCTCACACGCTACTCCATACACGACTGCAGCCACTAAATCTTCATCAGGCAAAGATCTGGATTGTATTAGCCACGTTTTCCCTTCCTGATTTGCGAGCAGCAGGATCGCAGCCCGATCCATCTGTGCTGAGCGGGCACAGAACTGCTGCACGGCACAAATCTGAGTCAAACCTTTCACCTGTTGGACTGTTTTCCTACAAACTCCGAGCCAGCCTGGCCCCACGCGGGGCAGGGATGGAGAGGCTGAGCGAGCCGAGCTGTGCCCGCTGCGGGCGGGCAGAGCCCCCGGACCCCGCACGGCCCCGGGGCAGCTCCGGCCCCGGCACAACCCGCAGCACCGACCAGGCGGAGCTGCCAGCACCAGGGCGTAAAGCCGCTCGGGATTATGGCACATCCCACATCCCTGGATGGGGAATGCACATGTGCCCCCACCCCTTCCCCCGCTCCAGTCCAGTTAGTGTAGTCCAGGAAACAGCCAAATATTTGGGCTGTCGGGCCAGTCCCCGGGACCCTCCGAAACATCCACCCACCGCCGCCCGGCTTTTGACCATTTAAGAGGAAGATCGCCCGTAGCCAAGTCCCCATCGGCGCTCGCCGGTGTTTACATAACGCAGAACATCCCTCGCGGCTGAGCCCCGGGTACGGGGGGAAAAACACGGGGAAAGTTGGAGCGGACACGGGACTGCACCGCCGAGCCCCCGGTGGTCCTGGGGAGGGAACCCCGGCCCGCCACCTCCCGGGACCCGCCGGGAGGGCAGAGGGTCCCTGCCGCGTCCTGCCAGGGCTCCGGCGGCCGGGCATCCCCGCCGAGCACCGGCTGCATCCCGCGGGCATCCCCGCCCAGCACCGGCTGCATCCCCCAGGCTGCGGCTCGAAGCTCTCCCGGCGGTCGCTCGCCGCCCCCTTCCCTTCTTCCCCGGCCGTACCTGGCTGCGGAGGCGGCGGGGCGGGCTATGTGCGGCTGGACAACCCCATCCCGGTCCCGCTCCCGAGGCTGCGCCCGCACCGCCTCAGCCGCGCGTCCACATGGTCACTGCACCCTGCGCCCCGCGCCGCGCCTTAAGTACCGCGCGGGGCACGCCGGGAAAACGAGTCCCGCCACCGCAGCGCCAACTACGGCGGCGCCCCCCAGGACGACAACTCCCAGCGTGCCCCGCGCCGCACCCCGGGCGGGGGGAGCGGAGCTGCCGGTCCGTGTGCTCGGGGATGGGGATGGAGGGATGGATGGATGGATGGATGGATGGATGGATGGGATGGGATGGGATGGGATGGGATGGGATGGGATGGGATGGGATGGGATGGGATGGACCCCCCCCGTTGGGGTCGGGAGGCTGCGCACAGAGCCCAGAGCGGGCGGCGCGAGGCGCTGCCTGCGCCCGGGAGTCCCGGGGTGCGGCGGTGCGGGGGTACCGGGCACAGGGGCTGCGGGAAAACCGGCCGGGAAGAGTAAACACTGAGTAAACGCTGAGTAAATCTGGTGTCGGCAGCGCGGGATAGCGGGGAGGTGACGCCTAAACCCTAAACGTGAGGTCTGAGGCTGCAGCTGCTGGCACACGTGGTGTCACTTCTGCGGGTGCTCAGGTGGGAGCCCTCGGTGAGCAGGGCGGGAGTGGGGAAACACGGCTGTCCTGAGAGAAACAGCTCAGAGCTCGGAGAGAGTTTCACCGGGTTTCCTCTGCACTAGAACGGTGTCACAGGTTTGTCCCTAACGTGACAGCCTGTCTGCGTGTGATATCACAGCTTCAGCCAGGATGAACAGCAGTGATTAAGATTATAGTACTATTCCATTCATTAATTGCATTAAGCAATACTTTGTCCTTAAACGTTAACCAAAGCTATTTTCCACAATCACACCCTGTTTTCCATGCCCTCTGTGGGGTACACGTGGCTGGCTGGCAGCACCAAGAGCCATCTAGAGATGGGTGCAACGTTTGCCTGTGAAACGACTGTATCACCTTTACTGGCAGCAGGTGAAGGAAACACTTCCCTGTGCTCATTTCCACCCACACCCACGTACTGTGTGGATAACAGGGAATGGTGTGGAACTCCTGCCAGGCTCCTTGCTTGTTGCTCTCCACAGCAGTGGGATGACGCTGGAGAATGGGAACAAGCCTGGATCAGCCAGTGGCTCAACTCAACACACCCTCCTACGGCACTGGTTGTCCATTAAAAACAGCTCCAGAGGAGCTGGAATTGTGGCTCGGGAGCAAGGACGTGCAGGAGCAGAAGGCCGTGACTCAGGAGCTGAAGCGAAGGTCAGTGCACGGTTTTATGGTTCTCCTCCATGGCTGCAATACTACAAGCCATTACTCATCAGGAATTTGGCAGAGTAGAGGTGCCTAATATCATTAGATAATCCTAATGAATTCTTGTGTAAGCAAATCTAATCTCTGGATGGTTCAGCGGGTGGAGGCTGTGAGTGGCTGCAGCCAGGGCAGGCGGTGACATAAGGACTGTCACCAGAGCCAGGGCAAAGCTGTGCCTGCTGCACACCTTGAGCAGCTCTGCAGGCAGCGTGCCTGGAAACAGCTCCAGAGCTGAGGGAGAAATCCGAGCGGCAGCAGCGTGGGAGAGCTGGAACAGCCTGCCCAGGGAGGGCGTGGAGCCTCCCTCTCCGGAGACATTCCTCCTCCAAACACCAAAGGCCACATTTTCTCTCACGGACCACGTTTGCTTCTGGGCCTGAGTTCTTCAAAGGCCGAGGAGTTCATAGAATCACAGAATCCTGGAATGGTTTGGGCTGGAAGGGACGTTAAAGCCCCTCCAGTGCCACCCCCTGCCATGGGCAGGGACACCTTCCACCAGCCCAGGTTGCTCCAAGCCCCGTCCAGCCTGGCCTTGGACACTCCCAGGGATGGGGCAGCCACAGCTTCTCTGGGCAACCTGTGCCAGGGCCTCACCTCCCTCACAGGTAAGAATTCCTTCCATAAATCCAATCCAAACCTCCTCTGTCAGTTTGAATCCATGACTTGTCCTGTCACTACATGCTCTTGCTACTTGGTAGGTATCACTTCAGCCTAGAGATGTAGTAGAGCTGTAATGTGTGTTTGACCCAAAACCAAATGTGATTTCAGCCACAGGAAAACACCTTGCAAGAGATTTTTATTTTTTGCTATTGACGAACTTCGCTCTCTTTCTCCTTTTCAAACCTTATTCTGCTCCATCTCTACCTCATTTTTAGCAATTATGGCAATTCAGTGTTGATGAAAGACATTAAGATGAGATTTGAAATCTTTTACTTGCTTTTTATTTATATTATCTTGCTTGATTCTGCCAAATTTTCAACTAACCATTGACTTTTTTGGACTGTTTTGGATGGAAAGGACTCCAGCCTGCAGGGTGGGTTTGCACAGGTTTTGTCTCTGCTCTTGGTTCAGCTGCACAATGAACAGCCCTGGAAGAAAATGAGAGAAGATATTCCAAGACTGTGAGGATCAAACTGTCTCATCCTGCTCGTGGTTGGTCTTCACGATGAGGGAGAGGATCACAAAAGCTTCCTGTCTTTAGTGAGATCCATGCCAGCCCTGGGAGATGAAAAGCACCCCTGACAAATGCTGGGCAACACCTCAGCTCGCAGAGAAGGGCTGGAAATTCTCTCATTTCCATCATATTTTAATAGCAGTGAAATCAGAAGCGTGGTGCACTCGGTGTGAGGAAAGAGAATAATTAAAGCCTGTGTGGAAGAGATGAGCTGCCTGAGCACAGACATGATCAATAAATGATCAGCAAAAGTTCTCCAAAGTCCTCAGGATCACAAACTGGAAGTTGGATGTTGTTCAGAAGCAAACTGTAATTATTTCATCTCATCTCCAGAGAGAATAAGGAATATAAACCCTCCTGATGGGAGCACACAAATGGTGCACAAAAGAATTCTGGGAAAACGAGCCATGAGAACAGCAGAGCTGTCCCAGCTCACTGGGAATCAGCTGATTTTCCAGAATTCCATCATTACACAGCCAGAATCCCATGGCTTTATTAAGGAGAAGTGATCCTGGCAGACTGCTTCCAGTTCTGGAAGTCTGTAGTACTGAGATTCCTACATTTTTGCTGCCATTTCAGTAAATCGTGTTGGAAATTTGGAAGGAGAAAATAAGTTGGATTTAATTTTCATTTTCGGAGAGATTCTTTCATTAACACGTGGGGCAAAGATCCCCCTGTCAGCATAAAAGGAATATTTATATTTTCTGCCCCCGAAGCAGCGAGGGCTGGGTTTATAATTGAGTTTACATCCACTTGTTTTCCTGCACTCTGATGCTTTTCTAAAGCACGTCACGGGGCAAAAGGGACTAATGATGGATAATTGGAATCCATCCCTGTGAGGCCTCCCAGCACTGCCATTTTACACACAGTAAAATTTCATAGAGCAAACACAGCTGAGTGGAGTTCCTTTGAGTACTAACACAAAGCAAGCAATAAAACCCCTCCTTCACTCTGGTCGTGCTTCTTTTTGCTGCCTGTATATGCAAAAAATATATTGAATATTTCAAATTAATATCCCACAGGATGAGTCAAGATTTCTCTCAGCATAGTGAAGGAGGATCCAGAGGATCCATTGTGTTGAGTCCTGAAGCTCCCACAGAAAGTAAATATTTACATGACAGAGCAGCAAAATCTTCAACAACTACACGGGGAAAAATGTAGGAAAACAAGGGAATTACCAGGTCCCTGAGGTAGCAGATATTGACAGCTCTGGGTAGAGGCATTTCCATCCCTGACCTGTTGGCTCACACAGTGGGCTCACCTGGGTACAAACTGCTTCTTGGTGACCTGCACTGAAAACTCCTGTAAAAAAAAAAAAAACAACTAAAAAACCAACCCAAATCTGCATTAACAGCATTTGATTTCACTTGGAAAGAAAAGCAGGTTTCTCTTGTTCCCCCTCCAGTGCTATTTCTCCCCTCAATGGTGATGTTTTTGCCACGAAAGTGGCTGCGTCATCCTTGGTAAAACATGTTTTTAGGCGTGAAAAATTGAAATCCAGAGTGGTTTGGGTTAGAAGGGACCTCAAAGCTCAACTCATTCCACCCCCTGCCATGAGCAGGGACACCTTCCACTATCCCGGGTTGTTCCAAGCTCCATCCAACCTGCCCTTGGACACTTCCTCTCTTCTCCTTAAACATATCTACGTGGTTTAAACTTGCCCTTATTTTAAATACTCCTGAATAACATCATCACTCCAAGCTGGAGCAGGTGACACAGGGATGTCTCCAGTTGGGTTTGGAATGTCTCCAGAGCAGGAGACTCCACCACCCCCCCGGGCAGCTGTTCCAGGGCTTTGCCACTTCCATGGAGAGAAGTTCCTCCTCGTGTTGAGGTGGAACTTGTTGTGCTTTAGTTCATGGCCATTGTCCTCACCCTGTCACTGGGCACCACTGAAAAGAGTCTGGAGCCATCCTCTTGGCATCCTTCGGAGATATTTCTATGGATCAGTGAGATCCCCCTTCAGGTGAGGTATTTGTGTGGATATTTGAGATATTTCTATGGATTGGTGAGATCCCCTTTCAGGTGAGGTATTTGTGTGGATATTTGAGATACTTACGTGGGTTGATGAGACATTTGTATGGATTGATGAGCTCCCCCCTCAGATGAGATATTTGTATCGATATTCGAGATCTCTGTATGGATCGGTGAGATCCCCTCTGAGATTAGATACTTGTGTGGATATTTGAGATGTTTCTGTGGATGGGTGAAATCCCCTTTCACTTTTCTCTAGACTAAACAGGCCCGAAGCAGCCCCTCCTCCTCAGGGATGCTCCATGTCCCGCAGTGAGGGGACAGGAGGGGCCATGCCGGGCCCCCCTCCAGTCCCGCCCCCTCAGGGCGCGGCGCGGCCCCTTTAAGACGCGGGCGGTCACGTGACGGCGGGCGGCACGTGATCCCGGCGCCAACATGGCGGCGCTCAGCGGGGCCGCGCGCGGGGCGTTCCTGCTGCTGGGAGTGTGGATGGGAATGGGAATGGGAATAGCGGGATCAGCGGGGGCTGCCGAGGCCGGGAGCTGCGGGTGCGGCGCCGGCCGGGTCGCCGGGGACGGGAGGGAGCTGGCGGCGCGGCGCTACTCGGCGGCGGCGGCTGCAGGCAGCGGGTGGAGCGGCGGGCACGGGCCGGTGAGCGAGGGTCCCGGCGGGGGTCGGGAGGGTCCCGGCGGGCGGGCGGGGTGGTCCCCGCGGTCTCAGGCGGGGTCCGGGCGCCCTGAAGGGTCGGTCCTGTGGGCAGGGCGCTCGGGGATAACGGAGCAGCCAGAGAACTGCTGCGGAGAAACAGCCGGTTCACGGCTCGCACGAGAAACTGAGCTTGGAGCAGGTGCTTGTGCTCGTCCCAGCTCGCTTTTCTCTCCCGGAGAGCTCCGGCGGCTCCCGCACTCCTGGGGTGCCGCTGAGGATGGGGGCTCCGGGCAGCGGTGCCTGTGCCCTGCCCGGGGTCCCGCTGCTTCTCCCTGGGCTAAACTGGGCTGTGACAGTGCCAGTCCGGCTGTTCCTCTCGTCCCTCTGTTTGGGCAGGGCCGGGTAACCCCGGGAACAGCAGTTCCAGTGCTGTGTTCCTGGGGCTATGTGTTCCTTTCGGGTTCTACTCAAGTGAAAGTCTCTTTAATTGCTTGTTTCTTCTCTTGCTGCTTTTCTGTGAGACCCACCCAGAGGTGAATGTGGCCCTTGCTGAGGGCAGTGTGTGAAGGTGCTGAGGCACTGCCTGGTGTGAAAGGACACTGAGACCAAATACCTCACTGGATGTTATTAGAAATTAAATTATAAAAAATCAGATTGCTGTTTCTTTTTATGAAGGATGCCAGTAACCTTTGGCATACAAAATTCTATCCCAGCAGATTTGGGTCTTTTTCTTGTGTGGGATGGCTTGGAAACAGTGAGAATGTGAAGGGCTGCTTCTGTGATTGCCTCTTTGTAACACTGGGAAGCTGCATCAGCCAAGGCAAGGAGGCACAGTGGTAACTGTGACCTGGTTATTGCAGGCTGCACTTCAGAAATTGGAGAGTTTTTAAAGAGTATGAGTTAAATAATCGTGACTGTGCTTGGGGTCCATGTCATTGGTACACATTTCATGTAACAAACCTGAGCAGTTCACTGGGGTGTGTAGGATGAAAAAATAATTTGATTTCATGCAGCTGGCAACTGCAGCAGTAGGCAATTAAAGCTAATTGCTGCTGGTTTAAGTTATGCTCAGACTATAACTTGATGATGTTCAGCTGGAAAGCCTCTTTCCCGGCAGGGAAGTGAGGGGAGAATTGGGCTCTGCCTCACCCACAAGTGGGATTAATTATTCCCACTGGGTTTTAGAACCGGGAGCCAGCAAGAGTTAATTTTTTTGCACATGGGTTTAGACCTGAGCTCTGAACCTGAAGGTTGCTTCAGGGAGTTTTGGCTGCAGTGGGTTGAAGAGAGGTTGGAAGGAAGTGGTGCAACTTTGCACCACGTTGTCATTTGCTAAGTCCTAAAAAATGTAAGCAAATTTACCCTAAAGCCCCGTTATGGATTCAGTTACAAACAATCTTTAAGGGCTCAGATTCTTCTTAGGGGAGAAAGTTCTGAGGGTGCAGCAGGAGGAGAGATCTGTAGTGGAGAAGAAACAATGAAATTGGGTGTGTAAGGTCATGTCAAATCCTGCAGTTGCCCTGAAGAACAGGGAGAGATACTGGGTAGGATGTAATGAGCTTATTTACTGCTCTTATTTCAGTAAATGAGCTTATTTACTGCTCCTTTGTGCGCTGGCAGGGGTGTAACTGCAGGAACAACAGCAAACTGCAACATAAAAACCAGTTAACATGTTTCTCCTCGTGGGAGCACTGGCACTGCCCAGACTTCGTGTACAAAGAGCTGCAAATGGGGGTTGTTCTCAGTTCAAGTTCCACTTGCTCCTTGCCCCAAACAGGGGCTGGTCAAGGAGCTGGTTTGTTGTGCTGTTTGCAAGTGAAACTCTGCTCAGGACAAAAACACCTTGCAGAGAGGAGGAGGAGGGGCAGCAAGACCAGCTGAGGCTTCTCAGTCTTTGATTTCACCCTCTTGGGGGGTGTTTGCCCTGCAGATGGTGGCGATTCCGGGAGGGGTGTTCACCATGGGCACCCAGGAGCCTGCAATCCCGCAGGATGGGGAGGGCCCTGCCAGGACAGTCCACCTGAAGAGCTTCTACATGGATCAGTACGAGGTCAGCAACGAGCAGTTCGAGAGGTTTGTGAACTCCACTGGCCACGTCACTGAGGTGAGGCATGGGGGGCTCCAGGCTCCTGCCATCATCCTGCTTTGTGCTCAGAAAGTCCTCATGAAAAAATCAAAGTTTTCCTTTGAAGGATGTCACAATAATGCTTGGGATTTGTGTACTCAAACATTCCTGGTGTAAGCAGTGGAGACAAGGACTTTTCTTGCCTTGCTGCCCTGGTGTGTGTTGTTATCTTTTATAAGTGTCTTGACTCCTGAATTCATGCCTTTCCTGCAGCCTGGCTGATGCCAACGGGTCTCTACAGGGTTTTTGGGTTGGTTTGATTGGGTTTTTTTTGATCTCTGAGTGCTAGAGCTGTTTGTACCAGTACAAGTGGGTTAGATTTTCCTCATTTTAGAGGGTCAGGGAGGAGGGATTTAACAACCTGTGATGGCCAAGGACCCTGCAGGGTGGTTCAGTGCAGCTGAGAGCAGAGAGCCCCGTGCCTGAGGAGGAGAGAACAGCAAGTGTAATGACAGTTTTGTGCATGTTCCTGGGAACAAGGGACTAGGAATATGTTAAGGTTCTTCCCAGAAAGAAGCCACCTGTGCCTGGAGCTCTGATCCCTCCTGACAGTGACTGTTCCTAAGCAACTTGGAGCAAACCCTGACAGCCCTTTGAGGCAAATAAAGCCTCGCTAATGATCAGGTCTCAGAGGAGGCACTTTGTGACTTCACTTGAAAAACTGGTTCTCATTTGGAAGGCAGGATCCTTCTGGTTGGATGAAGGGCTTCTTTTGTCTCTATTTCTGTTTCTTAGCTCGATTATTATGAACAAAGGTTGCTTAACTCTTTGGAACAGGGTTTGCTTTTTGCAAACTGGGATGAGCACGTGGGGGGTGGTGTTTAAATGTGGAATCACAGAATATCCTGAGCCGGAAGGACCCACAAAGATCATCAAACCAACTCCTGGCCCTGCACAGACACCCCAACAGTCTCACCCTACCCCGAGAGTGTTGTCCAAGCACTCCTTGAGCTCTGGCAGGTAGAACTGAAGAGATAAAAGATTATGGTCATGTGCTAAAATTTCTTGTAATTTGGGTGATCTTCTTTCAAACTGTGCTTCTTGAAGAGTTCTGGGTGTGCAGAAACAGCTCACGAGGATCATTCTCATTCTTTAAATACCTCAAATAAGATGAAGAAATTGAGAGGGGCAAATCTGTTCAATTCTGATAACGTGTTTTACTTGCCAGGTGTATCAATTCACTCAGAGTTTTTTGGTATCATGTACTGTGGTTCATTTAAATTATTGGTGGTTTTCATTCTTTTGGCTTTATATGATGCTGGGTATAATGACTGAGTTACTTTTAACTCTTCTATTGCTGTAGCAGCACTTTAAAACATTGATGAAGCAGCAATAACTGACAAGGCTTGTCTTTTATTGGGATTCCCAATGGAAAAATAAGAGAAATGAAATATGAATTGAACGTTATATTACTGACTGTAGCATTTGAAAGCAGTTGGGACAATTGGAACTGCATTTTTAATTAACAAAAGGAAATACAATGTGCAGAAGCTCTGTGAGCTGCCATCTGCCCAGTGGCTGCTGAACAACAACTCAGGCCTAAAATCCCTTCTCTTCTGTTCCAAAAGAGCTTTCTTGAAAGAGAACTCAAAATCACTATTAGAATGTCCTTGTTCTTGATAAACAGAGCTGTAAATGTGAGTGGGGTTTTAAGAATAACCTTCCTTTGATGACATAGTGGCTGAATCCTTTGTTCTTTCCACAGGCAGAGAAATTTGGAGACTCCTTTGTGTTTGAGGGAATGCTGAGTGAAGCAGTGAAGGCTGACATCCACCAAGCAGTGAGTGACACAGCAGGGGAAACTTCCTGAGCCATCCCTGGGCTGGGTGTGTTAGGAATTACCCAGTGATGTCTGAATTGTGTGGTGTCCCCAAAGCCAGGGACAGAAAGGGGGTTTTGGAGGGTGTTTAGCCCGGAAGGGGGAGGAGTTACAGTCTAATCTCTGTCCTTTTTTTTTTAACAAACAATTAAAATACCTACTTTTGATTAGCAGAAGTTGGTATGAACCCCTTCTTGTCTCTCTGTGCCCCCCGGGTGAGAGGTTTAGGGCTGTGCTCAGTGGGGCAGGTCCCAGGCTCGTGCTCTGTGTGGGATGTGATGCCTCAGGAGTGGCTGTGCAGGCAAGAACAGGAATCCCTCTGGCTCCAGAGCATGTGACTGGCACACTGAGCCAGTGCCCTCTGTGTCCAAACCAAGTGGGTAAATCCCAGATCCCACAGATTTGGGAAAATGAGGATGCTCTGTGTCTCTGGTCTGATGACCCCTCTTGCACAAGTGCTTTTTCTATGTTAACTACAGGCAAATATTCCAAAGAAATGCCACTCCTGTGCCAGGCCTGAGTCTGTAACACTCCTTATGTGGTGCATGGCTGTAGTTTATGGTGTTCCCTCCACCTCTGTAGCAGATCCTGTGAGCATTCCCTGCTTTTTCAGCTCCCCTCATCCCACTGGGGCAGCACCATGGTCCTGCTGGGGCAGTGCTGCTTTCACTGCAGCTGACCCACTTTTCTTGTTAAATGGAAGAGAATATTGGTTTTAAATAAAAGAAAGTCCCAGAGTAAATCTTCCCTGCCCTCCCTTTGCTCGCTTTCTGTTGTGAATGTGCTGCTGAGCCTTTCTCAGCCTTCATTTACCTCCTCCTGAACACCTTTACAGCTCCTGGTAATTAAGCAGGTTATGTCTTGTCACCTCCTGGGTGAATTGATGTGCTTTGAGCACAAGTTTGGATAAAATGATCTCCTGAGGTCCCTTCCCATCGGAATTATCCTCAACTCTGATGGAAACAGTTTGGGTTTGGCCTTCAAGGGGCAGACTGGGAGATGGGAGGTTTTAGGGAGCCCTGTGAGCTGTGAGGGACTGGCAGAAATGTGGGGTTTGGGTTCCTCCTGCAAGGAAAGGGAGATTACAAGTGCAATTTGTTATCTTTTAATTCAGGACTAACATTTGTGTACTGCAGAGATAAGGAGAGTAAATTGGAGTTCCCAATCCTGGAGTAACTGATGCTGAAGGTAGAATAAATTCAGATTGGCTCCTCCTATCTTCACATCATCTCCTACACTGATGGAGAAATTCTTTTTCCTGTGTTGTTGTGTGCTGCAGAAATCCCTAAATTAGGCTCTCTTGTCTTAAAACAAACAAACACACCTCAGGAATGTTTGTGTAAGCTCAGCCTTGGCTATTTGTGTAAACACAGAGTGTTGGGAGCCACTTTCCTGGGTGTGTCAGCCAAATTTCCAAGTGTTGGCTGCAGTGCTCACAGGGCAAGGGTTGTGCCAGAGGGCTGGAATGGAGCCCAAACGGGTCTTTATTGCTGCTGCTTTGGGAAGGTTTTCTGTAGTAGTTAGAACTGAACTGCTTAAATCACAACTATCACCATGAAAAGGAGAAATAAGATCTAAATGTTGGTGTGCAGTAACAGCAACACTGAAAATCCTCCACCAGGCTGAAGGGAGGAAGGTCTGTGTTCCTCCTCTGCCTCAGTGGGCTCAGAAGTGTTCTGGTGAGGATTTTCTCCAGCTGGAGCACAGGGATGCAAACTGCAAATGTGAATAGAGGGGAAGAGCAAAGGGAATGTGGGTTTTGGAAGCAGCGTTTCATAAGCAGTGAAAGAGTTGGGTGAAGGTGGAAGTGAAGATACTGAACCAAATAATTTATAAAGCTCCTATAAATAATGAGCCACGTGTGTCTGTTGGAGTTTTGCTCTGTTTGGCCCCTTTGTCTCCTGCAGTTCTTAAACCAGACAAATTTATCACAAATTTATCAGACAGCTGAATTGGAGAGGTGGGGCTGGGAAAGCTGGGCAGGAGCAGCCCAGCTCAGCACGTAGGAGGATTGTTGGAGCTGTGGGTGTGCCTTTCCTGGAGCTGAGGTGGGCTCCCAGATAGCCTCTGACAGGAATGTGGGCTGGCCTAACCCTCCTCTGGAAGGGAAGCAGTAAAACGGGGTGTAGCAGCCAATGATGGAATTGTTGTGGGTTTCTGGGAACTCAAGTCTTAGTTTTGGCCCCTTTTTTTGTGGTGGTAACGTGGCAGAGAGGGAGAATTCAGCACTGCAGCAGATGAGGGTGTTACTGATGGAGCTGGCAGGGGCTGGCTTAAATAAAAAGGGGGTTGTAGGGTGAAGGTCCTTCAAAGCCAAAATGTTTTGTGTGGGTTTAACAAGTTTTGAGAGCTTCACAGCTTAAATCCTTCACATTCAGCCTGGAGAAGAAAAGGCTCCTGGGTGACCTGAGAGCCCCTTCCAGGGCCTAAAAGGGCTCCAAGAGAGCTGGAGAGGGACTGGGGACAAGGGATGGAGGGACAGGACGAGGGAGAAATGGCCTTAAACTGAAGGAGGGGAGGTTTAGATTAGATTTTAGGAAAAAATTGTTTGCTACAAGGGCAGTGGGTCTGGAATGCAAGGGAATTGTTCACTGGCAGCTCAAGCAAACACTGTTAAGGAGTTCTGATCAGTCTGGAACCATGGGATGGTATTTCATCCCTGTTTACATGGAAATCTCTGCACTGTCCTTGAGCTGTGCAGTATTTATAGCAGTGCCTGGAACTCCGAGGACAGCCCCACTCTGCAAACAAACTGGAACATTCTGCATTTCAGCTGAGAAATTCTAATTACTGGTGAAACAAGTGCTGTTTGCAGGTAGGGCAGTGCCAGTGTGGGCAGGGGGAGCCTCTCCTTGCAGCTCCCCCTGCTTCAGATGTTCCCTACAGGGAGCTGGGAGGATGGAGCTGTGGAATTGTTAATCTCTGTTTTCTTACTCCCACTGTTGGGAATAAAGCTCAACTCTAAAGCAGGGCAGGGCTTGTGCCTCAGGCTGGGGATAAATAAATCCTTGCTCACCTCGTTGTCTGAAAGCTCCTGTTCCCCCGGGTTTGGAAGGAATGAGCAGCTGGAGGGCAGGTTTGGATGTTGGCTGAAAAGCAGACTTCCAGCCGTGTCTGCCTTCACCAGGAATATCAGTTCCTCAAAAGGAGCTGCTTGGGAGTCCAAAAATTGCACTTAATGAATCTTGCTGGATTTTAGCATTGCATATTTTTGGTTATTTTTCTTGGAGGATGGACAGAGCTGTGAAGCTTTACAGGGTCTGAATTGAGGTTCAATGACCTCTCCCTATGCAAAGGAAAAGATCTCTTCATATAAGTGCTACTTTCCAATTAAGTCTGAAATTTTTTCTCTAGCTGATGACTTAAAATGTATTTATTTTTTAGTTTGTAAAGCTGTTGCCTCTCCTTGCATGCAATTTCAAACTACTTTAAAATTCTGGGATTTAAGGCAAATAATACCAAATTCAATATGAAACAAAACCCTTTGTTGCTTTTGTTTCTGAGGGGATGAGGGAGGCCAGTAACCTTAGAAAATAAGAGTGAGAACAGATTCTTCTGTAATTAGAGCTTTGGGGGAGCTGGGACTTTTAATTGATAGAATAAATAGCATGGGAATTGCAGCAGCTGGGAAAATGAGGTATTCCCTGAATCCCAGGCTGGTTGGGGTTGGGAGGGACCTCTGGAGATCATCCAGTCCAGCCCTAGTGCAGGTGGGAGTCACCTCCTGGAAAAATACTCTGCTGTCTAATTGAGGCCTGTTTGGGGGGGTGGAGTGACTGATTCCATGCAGGAATTCCCAGTCCTTTGGGTTTATGTCCATGATTACAGAGGTTTGTTCTCTGCAGAGTCTCTGGGAGTACAAATAGGAACTGGAGCTGCATCCTGGTGCAGCTGGGACAGCCTGGGGAGGGGCTGGGAAGGATCTGCTGCTTCCAGAGCTCGGAGCTGGCCCTGCCAGGCCACTCACACTGCAGGGCTGGCTCAGCTGGGCCAGCCTAACACAGCCTGCTGCTGCAGGGATGAGCTGCTCCACGGGACAGGGATGAGCTGCTCCACGGGACAGGGATGAGCTGCTCCACGGGACAGGGATGAGCTGCTCCACGGGACAGGCTGGCCCACGGACAGGTGCGCTGCTCCACGGACAGGGATGAGCTGCTCACGGGACAGGGTGAGCTGCTCCACGGGGGGGACAGGGATGAGCTGCTCCACGGGACAGGGATGAGCTGTCCACGGGACAGGGCTGAGCTGCTTGACAGGATGAGCTGCTCCCGGACAGGGATGAGCTGATCCAAGGGACAGGGTGAGTGCTCCACGGGACAGGGATCACGGGTACTGCTCAGGGACAGGATGAGCTGTCCACGGACAGGATGTGAGCGGCTCCACGGGACAGGGATGAGCTGCTCCACGGGACAGGGATGAGCTGCTCCACGGGACAGGGATGAGCTGCTCCACGGGACAGGGATGAGCTGCTCCACGGGACAGGGATGAGCTGCTCCACGGGACAGGGATGAGCTGCTCCACGGGACAGGGATGAGCTGCTCCACGGGACAGGGATGAGCTGCTCCACGGGACAGGGTGTGTTCCTGCCTTCGCAGGGCGCTGGGAAAGGAGGAGCAGAGCTGCAGCCTGGGGAGGGGGACCAGGAGCCTGAGTCTGCCCCAGGAGCTTTCCTTGAAAACCCAGTGGGACCATTGCATGGCTCTGGCTCGTGTCCAGCTGCCCCTCGTGGTGTGAAGTGTCCAGAGGTACCTGGGAGGCTGGATCAGAGCAGGGGCTGTGCCCTCCCTGTAGGGACCACAGCCACCAAAATCCTGCTGGGAACCTGCCAGCTGCCTAGCAGAGCTGCTGCTCTCTGGGGCTGCTGAATCCCAGAGCTGGGCTGAGCTGTTCATCCCACAGCCCTGCTCTGCAGACAGGGGTGGGTCACCTGGGCCACAGGGAAAGAGGTGCCAGAGGGATCTGTGGAGGGAGCAGAGACATCTCTGCCCTGAATGTTGGTGAGGGAAGAAGTTTTGAGGTTGTTGGAAAGGCCCATTAATGCTACTTAGTAAATAGATGTAAAATTACTTGTCCAGAGCAGCTGGACTTCCATCCCTGGAAGTGTCCAAGGCCAGGTTGGATGGGGCTTGGAGCAACCTGGGCTGGTGGAAGGTGTCCCTGCCCATGGCAGGGGCTTGAACAAGATGATCCTTAAGGTCCCTTCCAACCCAGACCACTTTGGGATTCTACTCATGACCACCTGCTGTGGTTTCTGAGGGGACAGTGACAGTGGCTCACCCACTGCACAATATTTTTATTTCTTAAACTCCCTGCCCAAGTGAAAATGTTCTATTTTCTGTCAGCTTCTTTCTTCAGTACTTCATTAATCAGCTACTCAGGGTTTAGGATCTGGCTTAGAGGAGGAAAAACTGGCAGAGATTTATGTGCCTTACATGGATAAAATAAAACCTCATCCAAAAGTTATGTTCTTTACTGAATAACTAATTTTTTCTCACATCCTACCAATGACAGCAAGATGCTTCTGGAATTTAAAGATGTGCAGGGCTTAACAGCATCTGAGTCAAAGAGATGTGGTGACTTCTGAACTGAGGGGTGTGTTTCTTTGAGAACCCACTGCTTAATAAATGAGTCTTAAAGTCTCTTCCAGCCTTGGGCTGCTTTTCACTCAAAATCTCTTTTTCAGACAGTTGATTCTGAAATTGCTGAAGTTCTTACTCTGCAGTAACTTTTGCTTCTTCCAGCTGTTTATCTTGACCCAGTGTGAGGCCTCATTACATCCAAATAGCATTAAAATGCTGAAGCACAAAAAAAATTACATTTGGTCCTACATGCCTGGACAACAGCAGGAATTTGTCATCATCTCGTGGGCCTGACTTGAGGTTAAAATGTACAGCTTTGTTATTTCAAGGGACTTGCTGCATGTTAGAAATGCTGGAGTTGGAGCCAAGATGGAGCTACTTGGTTGAGTTTATTTTTGGTAGTTTTTCTAATACATGAATCTGATTTGAATTGGAGATTTGGAGCTCAAGTGGGGGTTGTTTTTCTCAAACATGGCCAGTGCCGTGTTAGTACAAGACTAATACTTGTTTTTATGGTTATTGGTGGGGGTTGGGTGTTTTTTTAAGGATATTCCCCCCTGCAGTACCAGTAAGGGGGTAATACTGATGATGACACTCCCTTTGTCACGTTCCCCCCTTTCGTTTCTTTTCTGCACATATTTAGGAAGGAATTTTCCTCAAGACAATTGTAAAGCAGTTTAAAAAATCTTGAAATCACAAGTTAATGGAGCAATTAAAGTTAGGCTATCCCAGCCTACTTGGAAAAGAAAATGGAATACTTAGAACTTCGGGTTTTATGCAGGTTGCTGGTGGGAGGAGAGGCTTCAGCTCTGCAAATTGCAGAGCTCGTGGGTCGGAATTATCTGCAGATCTTCCCAGTGTTATCCCTGGGCTCTCTTTTCACAGTCTGTGATAAGCAGAACAGTGAGTTCTGAAAGTTTAATCCTGGGGCAGGGAGGTGGATAATCCACGTTTTCCCCTGGATCAGACCAGACGAAGCCTTTTTGTGCCTCTGCACTGGGCTTTGCTCCTGCAAACACGTCCCTGTGTAGGAGCAGTTGTGTCAGGACTGCAGGGACGGGTGCCAGGCTGTAAGAGATAACCAGAATGAAGGGAATTGCCCTCTAATTCGGGATCTCTGCTGCTGTTTTGCCAGGAGGAATCTGCTGCCAGGGCACAGAACGTGTTTTGGGGGGAAGCAGGAGAACGCGGAGGGTTATGGAAGTAACTAAGCTCATTAGTGGCAAGGGAGGGCTTTGCTGTATTAACTGTGATGTTGTAATATCTCTGCCTAATTACCTCCTCTACTAATTAGATTTAGAGCAATTAAAAGCTTTAAAGACTTGTGAGAAGTTTTGTGAAAGGACTGTAGTTTCAGGTACCCAACTTGTGGAAGGAGCAGCTCGGTGGGTGTTCGCTGGGGCCAGGGGCTGACTAGTAGAAGTTTCCAATTAATTTCTGGAGGTTATCCCTGTCCTGGTCCTGGCTGTGTAACTCCTGGAGGATGTGGGTGTTCTGCATTGCCTGGCAGCCATTTGGAGCTCAGTTCAGCAGCCCCAGGAGCTGTGCACACACAGTGCTCTCATGTGGAGACGCGACGTTTTCCTCGGTTTAAAATAAACCACTCTGATTGAAAGCATCTGCTTTTGCTTTTGCATCACAAAAATGTTTTCCAAAATTCGAGTCTTCTCGAGTGTAAATCTTTGCAGTCTCCTGCAGAGATGTTTTTATCCAAAAGCCAGCAGTTTAATTTGCAAAAATGTGTTGTGCTTAGAAACTATCAGGATGAAATCTAACTCGTGATCTTTCAGATTTTATCTTTAGCAAATGTTCTGCTGCTCTTTTGCTTTCCTTAAGGAGCTTTAAAATGCTAAGTTTGGATTTCTGTCCTATCTTGAGTGTAGTTTAAAGGTCAAACCTCAAAATAGGCAAGGAATTGGTTAAATCAGAGTGGTTTTAAACGTGTTGGCTGTAATGTCAGTTTAGCAGCCAGGTTTAGTGCTGGGAGAGTGGAGCAGAGCAGCTGAATGAAGGTCCCAATTTTGGGGTTTGAATGCTCAGTAACAGGGCTGTAGGTCATAGTAAGAGACCAAATATTTCTCATGCTCTTTGCAAAGGGTAGGGACTCTGCTCATGGTGGGAGCCAGCCAGAATTGTGCCTGATGTTGTTAATTTAAGTGCTTGTCACGTTGGGGAAGTCAGAAAGGGTCTTTAAAAACTGGCATTACTTTGGTTGTTTGCCTGGAGGGTCCTGCTGAGCACATGGACAGACCATCTGGGTCATCAGCAAGCTGAGAGCATCTTTATTTCTGTGGTACTTAACACTGATGTCTCCTCCTCACTCCTTCAGAAGGAGTGATTTACAGGGAGTTTTTCCATACCCAGATGTGCTGCAGGCACAATCCTGTGTGCTGAGGGGAGAGGAGGGAAACTGTGGAGGAGCTGTTACAGCACAGGCTGATCAGATGCTTTAAAAACAGAATAGTCTGTGTTTGTGCATTGGCAGCACCTCTATTGCTTGGGCACTTCTGTTTATTCTCCCACTGAAACATTCAAATGAGGCATTTGATGTTTAATTTGGATCAGAGTTTTCCTAACAATTTATGTGTGTCATAGACATTTTTCTCTCTCACACATGTTAAGTGCCCTTCACTGTTGAAGGATGCAGGTTCTTCCCCTTGGAAGTTGCTGTTAAAACTGTGTGACCCGACTGACTCTGGGTCTCCTGGGTGACTCCTCAGCTTGCAGGGACTTTTTGGACTTTTCCGTGAAGGATTTGAGGAGTTCAAGGATAACACTCCTGGCACAATTCCAGCCCGTGTGAGTGACACTCGACAAAGTTGGTTTAGCAGCACAATGAGGAGAAATGAATATTTTAGTGCTCCCTTGGCCATGTCTGAGTGGGGGAGGCTGAGGGGCAGCAGAGAGGGCAGAAGGTGCTGGAGGCTGTTGTAGAGCCACTGTTGGAGGAACAGTGGATCTCAACTCTAGGACTAAGCTGCTGGGTTGTTTAACTCCTGAAGCAACCCAGGCTTATTTCCTTTGATTTTTGTTCTTTATAGACTTTATCTTTGCAATAAGAGTATTTTGGAAGTGAGCACTTCTGCTGCTGGAATAAACCCACCGTTGATGGGCAGCATAAGTGTTCTTTTTTGCCTCAGTGAAAGGCCCCATTATTAAGATAAGTATTTCTAGGTGACTGGGAAGCAGAACAGTTAAGCACTTCTCTGCTTTGAAGTAAGCTTAATAGAAGAAATCCTTAAGGAATGTCTTCCAGGAAAAACTCCTTGCTGTTGAAGAACCATATTTGGGACTTCTGGTTAGAGAGAAGTCCTGCATTGTTACAGAGTAATGAAAACAGAAAAGAGGCTTCATGCTTCACTTCCCTTGTGTGGTTCTTCTGTCTCCACCCTCTGGAAGCTGAGAGCAAATAATTTCAAATCAGCTTTACTGGGTTAATGACCTGGAAAGCAAATGTGTCCCAAGCTGCGAGTTCTGACCCTGGTTAAAGGGCATCGTCAGGGGGTTGGTTCAGCTGTGCCAAAGCACTGAGTTCAGGGAGCAAATAACTGGGATGAAAATGCTCTTCAAGCCAGAGTTGTCTTTTTTTTTTTAATGGTCTCTGTGGAATGTGTCAGACCTAAGTCAGCCAGGAGATTTGAATCACACAGTCCAGACTGGTTTGGGTTGGGAGGGACCTTAAAGCCACCCAGTGCCACCCCCTGCCATGGGCAGGGACACCTTCCACTAGCCCAGATTGCTCCAAGCCCCGTCCAACCTGGCCTTGGACACTTCCAGGGATGGGACAGCCACCCCCTCTCCCCATGGCTGGTTTGACACTGTGTTGTTGTTGTGAGAGGTCTGAGCCAAGTGTTCAGCTGAGCTCTCCCAACCACCCCCAGGGCTTCTGGGCATATTTGCAAGGGTCAAGAATCGAGAATTTGAGAGGACTCTGATCCACCACAGGTGATGTGCTGAGGGCTGTGCCTCCAGAGAGAGCAAATGTGCCTTGTCTCAGACCTGCAGGTGAGGGAATTCAGGAGGGAAGGAGAGGCAGGCAGAGGGCAGTGATTTGGGGAAGCACAGTCAGCATTTGGTCCCCCTCTTGCTTGTTTTTGGGTGATTTCTTTGTGCTGTTCCATACCTTGGGCTATTCCTTGGCCAGCAGTGATTTAAAGTGCATCAAATGATTATCTTGGTCTCTCAGAGATGATGTGAGTGTTGAAGGAAGGTGTTGTAATGAGGTGATCTTTAAGGTTCCTTCCAAACACAAACCATTGTGTGATTTGGAACTCACAGGTCACTTGGCTGCGGGCAGAGCCAGGAGCTGTCACTGAAAGCTCTGAGCCCCTGCTGCTTCTCCAGAATATCCTTTAGCTGGGAATTTAAGTCTCCTTCCCTATCCATTCTTGTCCCTTTTCAGGTTGCAGCTGCTCCCTGGTGGTTGCCTGTGAAAGGAGCCAACTGGAAGCATCCCGAGGGTCCTGACTCCAGTATCTCCAGCAGGTAAGCCCAGAACAGCCATTCAGTGCTTGTAGAACACCTGGAACTCCCACCAGGAATGGGGGTGCAAGAGAGGGGTTTTATTTAGTTATCAGTTTGCTGCTGCTTCTGGGACTCTTTTCCCATTTTCTAGGCAATATTCCAGGGTCATTTGGGCAGTGATGTAGTAGGATTTCAAGAAGGTCTATAAGAAGTTCGCACCCAAGGGAAAATTTGTGTATCAGCAGTGAAAGAGCAGATCCTTAGAGGTCAGGACCTTCAGTGCAGATGTGGTGTTGGAGAGGAAGAATAACTGCTGGCTGCATGCACACTCCAGGAGTCCATGTGGGTGTCCTCTTCCATGTGGGATTTGGAGCCTCTTTGTGGCAGCAGAAGACTGAAGAGTTTTGTGCTTTTTACTATACTCTGACTTAATGGGCTAATTATTGCAGAAAATCAATTGTGGCTTTATCCAGAGCCTCTAAATGCTTTGGAAGGCTGTACTTTTCCTTAGCAGTTAGTGCTCTTACAGTCAGGGCCACGCTTTGCCTGCATGAACCCTGGGACTTGCTGCTCCATGTCTTGGGCATCACTTTCCATTCTGAACTGGAATGAATTTTAGGCCTAGAAAACGAAATTACTGTCTTCATTTGGGACCTCTGACATTGCAACTGCTCCTCTCACTAGGCAGGTGTCAGTGAAGCTGGAACTTCATCAACTAGTTAAAGTTTCTAACAGCAGTTTTGAAATGAAATCAGACTCTCTAGCCTAGATCTGGTGTGTTTCTGAGTCCTCTAAGGACAGGGCTGTGTTAGTGCACCATCATCTGATGGCTGAACTGCTCAGTAACGAGTCCGGTGTCTGATCTCCAAGGGCAGGGAAAGAATTATCTGAGGCAAAAATAGAGATAATAGCTGGAGGCATTGTTAGGGGGAGCCAGCAATTGAGGTCAGAGCCAGCAGACAGGAGCTGGAAACCTGCCATGGAAATCTAGTCTTGGGCAAGCGTGGTGCAATCCTGGCCTGGCACAGCCCCTGGTGAACTTGCACATGGAAGTGGCCTCAAGGATTAACAGGGATACTCTGGCTTCTTAAATGGGGTAGGGAAGAGAAGTTAACAGCAAGTCCTCTGTCTCCTGGACCAGTACCCTCAGTTCTGGAAGTGTCTTGGCCTATTGGAGGCTTGGAGGGGGAGGGTCCTTCTGCAAAAATGCCTAGGCATTTCTCCTGTCTTTTTCTGGAAAATGAGACCAGGATTTTAAGGTCAGTCCTGGAACCAAACCCCAGGAAAGATGGGAGCTTTTGTGTAAACTGTGGACTACTTGAAGCACCCAAAGAAAATCACTTCTGGGATAAATTTCTGCAGCCTCTTTCTTGGACTGGGTGCTGCAAAAGCTAATGCTGCTAAGAGTGGGGACTCTTCCTCGTGTCACATCTCCCTCAAAACCCAGCAAGGAAAGAACCCTCAGCAGAGAGAAACAGAGGAGTGAAGAGCAACCACCACTGCATTGCAGTGCACATTTTCCTGTTGAGAATCTTGGCTCCTGGTTCAGCTGCTCCTCGCCAGGCTGGTTTAACAGGAGTGGGCTGCAGGCTTTGGGTGCCTTCCTTTGGGTCTCTGAGCACCCCCACTCCACAGGCACAGGGTGTGGATGGTTCTCTGCTGGCTCCTGAGGTGGGACCATGAGAAGGCACAAACCACAGATGTCTTTAACTGCAGAGCCTGATGAGACAAACAGAAGTTCGTTATTTTCTCTTCCTCGTTTTCCTCTGTCTTGCTGCCTCCCCTTAAATAGTTCCTTCCCTGTCCAAGTCCTCTGGGGCCTCGTCCAGCTGTCCCTGAGCTGTGCCCTTGTCACCCCTGTGTGCCCACCGTGAGTGTCACACCGTGCTCTGCTGTGCAGCTCCGACTGCCCAGCTCTCCTGAGGAGCCTGTCCTGTTCCTTTTGTCTCCCAGGATGGATCACCCAGTTCTCCACGTGTCCTGGAATGATGCTGTGGCTTTCTGCACGTGGGCAGGGAAGCGGTTACCGACGGAGGCGGAGTGGGAGTACAGCTGCCGAGGGGGCCTGGAGAACAGGTACTGTGACAGTGTGTCCCTGAGCCGGGTCTGCAACTGGGATTTACTGCAGCAGGAAGAGTCCTGTGGGGTTTTATTACCCTCAGTGTCTCCTTCTTGTGCAGTGGTGCACAGCTGTGAGAAACATCCCAGTCCCGAGTAAGGTTTGGGTGGAGGAAGGACTGAGAGCAGCCCTGGGGAGAAGGAATTTGTGGGTTTGTGGATAAGAAGCTCAATAGGACTCAGCGAAGTGCAGTCACAGCCCAAAAACCCCCCATGTGCTGGTCCCACAGCGAGGGCAGCAGGAGAGGGGGGATTCTGCTCCTCTGTTCAGGTGAGACCCCCCTGCAGTGCTGCCTCCAGCTCTGGGTCCCAGCACAGGGAGTCTAGAGGAGGCTCTGGAGATGCTCCAAGGGCTGGAGCCCCTCTGCTCTGGAACCACGCTGGGAGAGCTGGGGGGGTTCACCTGGAGAAGAGAAGGCTCCAGAGAGAGCTGAGAGCCCCTTGCAGGGCCTAAAGGGGCTCCAGGAGAGCTGGAGAGGGACTGGGGACAAGGGATGGAGGGACAGGAAAAGGGGGAATGGCTTCCCAGTACCAGAGGGCAGGGATAGATGGGATATTGGGAAGGAATCCTTCCCAGTGAGGGTGAGGAAGGCCCTGGCACAGGTTGCCCAGAGAAGCTGTGGCTGCCCCATCCCTGGAAGTGTCCAAGGCCAGGTTGGAGCAACCTGGGCTAGTGGAAGGTGTCCCTGCCCATGGCAGGGGGTGGCACTGGATGGGCTTTAAGGTCCCTTCCAACCCAAACCAGTCTGGGATTCTGTGTAACACTGAGCTGTAGTTCAGAGTGTCTGACAGCTGTTCTGTCCTTCCCAGGCTGTTCCCATGGGGTAACAAACTGCAGCCCAAAGGTCAGCACTACACCAACATCTGGCAGGGGGAGTTCCCAACCAACAACACTGCAGAGGATGGGTACAAGGGGACTGCACCTGTAAGTGTCTCACAGACAGCTCAGCACATGCAAATGAACTCAGTCTTCCCCAAATGAAGCTCTGTGTTCCACAGCACCGTGGCTGTTCCATCCCTGCACTCTTTCACTTCAGACTTCAAGTTACTTTGTATTTCACTGCAGGCTCGAGCATTACCAAGGGACACTTTCACAGGCTAATTGAAAAGTAAAGATCACTTTCATTTTAACTTCTAGTTCCTCTCAAACTGACCTCTTTTCCCCCTTTCCACTCAGTTTGTAGGCAGAAGCTGAAATACTTTCTGCCTGAACTTTTGGCATTACAGTTTTGTGAACTCAAAAATCACACAGTAGTTTGAAAGAAATTCAGCTTCCCTTTTTGGGAAAGGTTTAGGCTGTCCAGTGTAACAAACAGAGTGGAATTTTAAAGGCAATCAAGAATGTGAATGAATTATTTAATGGCAGTTAAATAAGTCCAAAAGTTTCATCAGCATAGAAGTCTGCTGATGAAGAGGATGAGTTGGCAGCCACTCCACTTTTCCTTGGTGGGAAGGGGAGTCTGGAAGCTGGAAGTGGGGGTCAGGTCACTGATGCCATGCCTGGGTCTGTGTGCTGGTCAAACAGTGCTTCCCTTGAGAGGGTCAGTGTGCAGAACCCCCAGGAGATGCTGTGTGTCCCAGAGGAACAGTGGTGCTGAGGACACAGAGGGTCGTTATTCCCTTCTGTGTTATTTAAATGGAATATGTACAAGTGTTATAGTCCTGCACTACTGATTTGGTGCCTGCTTTTGAGGCAGGAGCCCCTCAAAATGCACCTTCAGCAGCCGGGTGTGAGGATTAAAACCCTTCTTCCATGTGGAGTGGTTCCAGAACTGCCCCTGTGCTCCCTGTCCTGTGCAGGTCACTGCCTTCCCTCCCAATGGATTTGGGCTGTACAACATGGTGGGCAATGCCTGGGAGTGGACATCTGACTGGTGGGCTGTCCAGCACTCCTCACAGGAACTCCACAACCCTGTAAGTGTTTCATTGGCATCCTGGGAAGTGCAGAATTCCCTCGGGGGACTCTGGTTTGCAGACCTGTTCTTTGTTCCTCTGCTGTGGCTGGGCTGGGCTGTGCTCTGGGGAGTTGGGAAGTGTCACCACAGCTCATCAACCCTGGATTTACAGTGTTCTAGTGCAATGTTTTTGTTTCTTTGGGGAATTCTTTGTTGTTTGCCCACATCTGATCAGCTGTTGAAATGTCCAAACTGGCATGACATTCCATAAATCAGAAATTTATGGAATTACTTCTTTAAAAAAGGGAAGGGTTTTAGTTCATTTATATTGCTGCCAGCTGTACTACTTCTACCCTCTCCAGGTAGAGAACAAACCATGAGTTATCTTCATGGCTGAGGTTTGTGGGGAGAAGCTGCTTTCCAGGTGGGGAGTCTTTGATTTCCTTTGTGGGAGGCACAGAGGGGGCCCTTCAGGCTGAGCTTTGGTTTAAATTTGATTTAAACCAGGAAGGACTAGTCTCTAATTGCTGCTGGTCATCAGTCCTAGTGGCTGAAGAGCCTCCTTTTCCTTTGGGACCGTGTGTGCAGAATTCCATCTGTTCCTTGTGACCAATCCCCCCTGAACCCCGGATCTCTCCAGTACTAGAAAGCAGCTTTGAAGATTTTGGGTGTTAAACTAAATATGTTAAAGAACTTTGCCTAAGCTCTGACCCTCTGGAAGAACTCTGAGTCTTTTCAGTGGAGAGAACACATCCTATATTTAGGTTCCACTGCCTTGTGCTCTGCAGAGACTGAAGGGATGGGCTCTGATAGATCTGGTGCTAATCAGTTCGGATGTCTCAGAAGATTCTGCAGCCTGGCTATTTTGGGACACCTTTTCACAGCAGGAGATTCAGTTTTCTTACCCATTTAGTCAGAAAACCCTTTGGAATTCACTTTGAAGTGCTCTGCCTCAGAGACTCGATTTTGACAATTACTTTGCATCTGAAAAAAACCCTGAAAGCATCATTGTTAACACCTAGTTTTTAAATACTTTCTGAAGTGTCTGCACAGTGCTTATGCTGAATTTAAAAACCTGAGCAAACTCAGAGGTGATTAAGCTTAACAGAGCCAAATTCACACAAGGCTTGTTGTCCAATTTCACCTTAATCCAGCACCAAAGCACTGCTGCATTGACATTATAAACACTGAAGTGTCTCACTTAAATAAGCACCTCTAATTATGCAATCAGACTAGAATGTGGCCCTTAGAACATTATGCTACAGAATAAACTTGCTAATATATGTATTATTTTTAAATCTGGAATCCAAGTCCAGACAGCTCCAACTCTTTACACAGGACAGGAAATGTCCCTCCCCTTCAGTACCAACTGGTGACTTCTCCATGAAACAATATTGTTTGATAGAAGAGTTTTGCTTGTTTTAATCAAATGTGACCTAAATTGCTGTGCTGTGCTGAGTTTGTGTGGGAAAGCACAACCAAAGCAGTTTCCTTCAGCTGTGAGATAACGTGTGTGAGCAAATATTAACCTTGCAAACACTGATGGTGTTGAGTGGTTTTCTGCTCTGCAGAGAACTTTGCCAGTTTTATGATAAACTCTTTACTTTCACTGATTTTAAAGGGTTGTTAATCAAGAGGATAATGCTTTGTAATAGAATAGATTAAAGGAGGGCACTACCTGAGATTTCTGTAGGTGGTGAAGTGTTTCAGTGCTTTAATCCTCCTTCAGAGGCTGAGGGGGTCAACTGAACTTGGGTTTTGTTACCAAATAACCTTTGATGCTCAATTTTTGCCTGGTAGAAGATATTTGTAATTATTAAAAAGAGCTTATGCACTTACCATGGCCTTTGGTTCACGGGCTGCTTCAGTCCAGGTTATCCCTTTGTAATTGCTGAAACATGAGAGGCTTGGGGCTGGACAACAAACCTTCTAACCCTAAATAAACATGTTCCTCTTTGTGACAGTGTCTTTGGAGCCAATAGCCCAGATTGCTGCTCAGGCTGTGCACTGCAGTGGCTGAGGGGAAATCCTGCTCCACAGCCCCATTGTTCTGCTTTGTCTGCTTCTGGGGTCACTTTCTTTTTTAGGTCAGTTTTCTCCTGGCTTCCCTTAAAATGAGATTAGCAGGCTGGGGGATGATTGTGCTTGTCAGTGGCTTATCTCAGAGTGAGGACTGTGCACCCACATGCAAGAGCTGTGAGGACACTTTCCAGAGGGGCTGGAACAGGAGCAAGGCTGTCCCGAGGAGGAGCACCTGGGCTGGGGACCGAGCGGATGCTGCCTCGGGGTGTGGGTTTCCTTCAGGATTTGTAGGGTATTAAATGTGGTAACAGGCCAATTTATTTTTCACATATGTAAATTTTGGCAGTAAACACGAAGCTGCTGCAGTCTGTGTGGTGAGCTTTCATATGAACTTATCAAACTCAGCGGGTGCAGGCAGCAGCTTCTGGAGTACCAGCACCAACCTTCAGGGTTTTCTGTCAGTCCCTGTGGCTTTTATGCAGTGTTACAAACGCTCCTCTTGTGTAGATTCTTCTAGAAATTCACCTCTGGTAATGCAGACCTGGGAGAGAGACAACTGTGCCCCCTGAAACAGGGTAGGAACCAGACTGGTCCAAAGTGGTCACTGAGGGAAGCTGGATTTCCTTCCCAGTGAAATCCCCTCTTTAGGACCCTCCTTGTTGTCAGGGGTTTTACAGAACAAGGCACTCATGGGCAGCAACCCCAGCATTCAATATTTGCAGCAGTGGAGGGAGCACAGTTCTGTCCCCTGCACGTCCTGCACAGCAGAATGGCTTCAAGCTTTCAGCTGAAATTTGTTAGCTTGGAATATATATCCTTAATATATATCCTTATCCATGTCCCTGTTCCCAAGCTGTTTACCCTGTGATGAGCAGTTGTTCTTCCTTGAGCACTGACCAGTGTCCTCCCTCCCTCCCCAGCAAGGGCCGTCCTCGGGCACGGACAGAGTGAAGAAGGGAGGATCCTACATGTGCCACAAGGTAACGGGGGTTTGCACCTTGCCCTTTCCTCTCACAGCACCTGAGCATGAAGCGATCCTCTGACAGAGTTTCCTGGCAGCCTGGATGCTTGGGAAGGGGTTTCATGGAATATATGAGGAGCAACACCTGATCTTTCCAAGGACTTCTTTTTGGTTAGCCTGCAATTCAAATAAGTCGTTTTACCCAGTATGGTTTTTAGATGCAGAAGTTAAAACTGATGCAGCCTCTAGCGCTGTTCTCCTTACAGAGCTTGAGTGATCCCTGTCAGAGCAGGAAGTATGGATGTGACTTTGTTTTTCAGTTTTACAGTGACTCTTGATCTAGAAAGGACATGGAGCTCTGAGCAACCTGGGATAGTGGAGGGTGTCCCTGCCCATGGCAGGGGGTGGAACTGGATGGGCTTTAAGGGGCCCTTCCAACCCAAACCATTCTATAATTCGATCATTCTCTGATGTCAGGTGCTTGCAGGAAGCTGGCTGGGAGATGAATGTTCCAGCTGAGTTGATGGCACACTTGAAAATCCTTCAGAACACCCTGGATGTCACCCCAGAGCAAAGGCTGTTCATGACACAGAATCATGTTTTAAACTCTGTTCATGCAGTGCTTAAAACCCCTCATTGTAGATCTCCTGTTTCATTAAAGCTGTCCTGCTCTTCTTCCCTTGCAAAGCCTGCAGCTGGCAAATCACCCTCATAATTAGATTAAATTTTCTACAGTGAGATCCCATTTTCTACACTGATTTCCTTCTTAGGTGAAATCAATGTCAGATGTTAATTAGCAGTTTTGATTAAATTAACACTGGAATAGGCTCTTTAGTGATGAATAACGTGACCCATTTTCGAGGGTTGTGAAGATTCTGGTCTGCCCTAGTCTTTTTTGTAGGTGATAAAACTAGGCTGTGTTTCAAGACAAAAACCCACTGAATACTGTTAGTACAAGGGCTCTTTATTAGGTGCCTACAATCTATTCAGACTGATCTTTCTGTGCTGTTGCTCTTCTCCCCTCTCAGAGCTGACAGAGGCTAAAATTGCACCTTTTTACATTCCATTCCTGAGTCTGGTTCAGGGCCTGACCCCAGGCAGCTGCACCAGCCTGAACCCAAGTGGTGGCTTTTGGCAGAGGCTTCTGTGGGAGGCCAGGGGCAAAAACCTGAGCCAGATCTTCTGAACTAACAGAAGAATGGGGCAGGATTTGGATGGATTGTTCAAAGTGCTACCCCAGTGCTCAGTTAGTGCCATTACCAGTGTTCTGCCCTTCCTGCCACGCCACAGTGGGGAGCTGCTGCTGGGCAGCCTTGCTGCCTGTAGCCAACCACTCACACTGCTCATCATTGAATTATCCTAGGGATTATAAATATCCCTAGAGTGCCAGCCATAGGAATACTGGAGTTTGCCTCCTGTTATCCATTTCTTTTTGTTGCATCTCATTCAGGGAAGTGTTTTTAGGGAGGTGCCAGTACCTGTCCATTCCCAGTCAGGTGTCAGTGCATGGGAGCACAGCTCAGGGCACTGAGCTGCCCTCTCCTCCTCTGAGGGGAAGCAGAATGGTTGTTGTAGCATTTTCCCAGACAGGATATATTATTAGCTGACATTTTATTGGGCACTTTGCCATTCAAACTATTGTTTTGTCTCAGCTGGTCAGTAGGTTTCCCTTCCTTCCAAGGCAGCAATTTCCATCCCTGTCAGCTCATGGATCTGTCACACGGTGATTGCAATGCTCTGCTGTATTAATCGAACTAATTAATCTGCTAATCCAACAAACCCTTGCCTGAGGAAGCCCCAGCTGTGGTGTGAAGCTCACTCTCTCTTGCCCTGCAGTCCTACTGCTACAGGTACCGCTGTGCCGCTCGCAGCCAGAACACCCCCGACAGCTCCGCGTCCAACCTGGGCTTCCGCTGCGCCTCCGACACCCCCCCGGAGCCACAGTGACCTCCTGGCTGCTCCACGGACTCAGGAACGGCTGGATTGCACCCAGGGAACCAGGGATGAGGGCGGTGTCACCTGCTGATGGCACAGAATTGAAAATTCTACCACTTAAAGTTCCTGCTGGGGTGGAAAAAATCCAACACTAAATGTTGCTTGGAGAAGCTTCATGTTCATGGGGACCTGGCCTGGACTCAAATCCTGACCAAATTTAGCAGTTGGTTTTGGCAAGAGTGTTTTGGGTTCAATTGGAACAAAACTGTTTTCAAAGGCTACTTAATAGAGGCTGGAAAAGACCTCCAAGATCACAGAGTCCAACCTGTGACCAATCCCCACCCTGTCACCCAGACCAGCTCCTTTAGCAAAGATCTTTCTTAATTAGTTTTATTTATGTAGAGTTTGAGTTTCTACACTTACATGCAATAAAAAACAAGGACTTTATAAAGTTCTAGGCAGCTTTAAAAGAAATTTGAGGCAGTTCAGAAGTTCTAGGCAGCTTTAAAAGCCAATGAAGGAATCAAGAGTGAGGCCTGGGAGATGACACCTCTCCCCCGGGGCAGCTCCCACAACCCTTTGTTACATTCCTGTGCAGTGAAAACTTGATCAGAAGTGGGCTTTTCTGGGGAGATTTGCTGCTCTTTAGGAAGTGCCTTCTGCACCCCCTATCTGGGGGGTGATAATCCTCAGGGCAATGATGATTAGAAATCTTGTACGTGTTTCAATAAAATGTAAAGCATTTGTTTATGCCAAGGACTCTTATTGATGGAAGAGCAGCACTTTCCTTTGAATGTCTTGGACACAGGAAGCTTGATTTGGGGACTTGGGAATTGCAAAATTGACCTAATTAGAAACTGAAGCTCACGAATGATTCCACTTGAACAGAAGTCATGAAAGTGAAAAGATGGCAGATGGAACTGTGAGCCCTAAGGCCTCACAGGGTAAATTCTGAAACTGTTTGTTGGGGAAAAAAAACAAAACAAAAAGACAAAAACAAACAAAAACCCAACCAAAACAAACAAAACCCCAAACAACCAAAAACAAAACAAAAAACCAACCAAACCACTGAAAAGGAGAGGAATTTCTGCGAAGAATTTTAGCAAGGAATAAAGGAAATGGGAATAATTGAAAGCCACCTCATTTTGGGATCTGAATGTAACGGTGGATTAACAAAAACCTTTGCACTGATGTTGGTCCTTGCCAGCATTGTCTTTTCTGTAGTAAATTGGGTTTGGGTTTAACACAACCTGGGGTCAGTGCAGATCCATCACTTCCCTGCTCCTTCTCTGCTTGTTTGATGTTGAAAGGAAGAGCCAGGAGAGCCTCTGGGGAACCCTTCAAGCAGCACCAGCCTCCAGTGGGTGTCCAGGTAAGTCCAGCAAGCAGAAGAATCTGTTCCAGAACACACCATGGCTTGGCACAATATTGGAATATGGATAATCATTACTGCACTCAGAGAGCAGGAAGGAGGATTAGAGGGAGCTCAGAGGCTTTTGAGCTGCTTGGATTCCTTGTGGAAGAGCACAGAGCTGTGAGGGGCAGACTGGGACTGTGCAGCTGAAGGAACCCAAAGGAAAAAGTAAACAGAAATTCAGATACAACATAAGGTCTTAATTTTTTTCTAGTTTCACGTTGGGGAATTTTTTTGGGAGGATTTTGGTCCCCTCCCCAGGCAGCTGCAGTGCTAAGGCATGGCAAGGCATAATGGGAGAAGGCCAGGATGGTTTAGAACTCAGTAACAACGTATTATTTTGGTTTTGCAAGGCCTTTAGCGTGGCTGTTTTGAACAGTACAACACTGTTGTTGTTGTGTGCTGTGGAAGTTTGTTCTAACCAGATAACTGCTATCAGATCACTCCTAGCAGCTGCATCAGCTGAGGGGGTAGGATTGCAGGGACAGGGCTCAGCTGTGTTCTCTGCTGGAAGGCTGGTGATCAAGGACTAGATATTGCTGAAGGTGGTTTGTTTCTTTTTTAATTTACACTTCCTTAACTACTCAGAATCGTGCCAAGTGCATATTCATAACAGGAAGGTAACAAACTGTGCCATCAGCCCCAACACCAGGAATGCAGGTGCTGTAAAACTCATCTTGAAACCCTTCCCAGGAGGGAAGGAGGAAGCAGATTGGATCATCTGCTCCCAGCCCCGTGCTCTCAAAGTGCATGGGTGGCTGGCAAGATGCCTTTTGGGGGAGAAAACCAGAGAAGCCTGTAAATAGGACAAGGGGCCGTGTAATGCAGGCTGTGCTCTGGTATCTGGTGCATTCTGAGGTGTGGGATCTGAGGGCTTGTCTCCTGGAGCAGCAGGAACCCTTAGTCAGGGAATGGCCACTCAGCTGGGAAACTGCTTGAGACAAGCAGCTGAAATCCTTGGGAAAGTTTCTGTCCTGACAGAAGTGACACTTAATCATGTGATTCCTCTTAGGGGTAATGATTATCTTAACATAAACCCACATCCATGTGGAAATCCCGTGAGCAGCACGAAGGCACTGAAGTGGGGAGAAGCTAAGACTGCAGTTTATCAAGGAAACACAGGTAACAGACACCAAGTAAGATTTTGTTTAGCAAATAGCAAAAGCATAGCAGCAAATTGTCCTTTATCCCTTGGCAGTATCAGGTTAAACACAGAATGGTTCGGGATGGAAGGGAACTTAAAGCTCATCTTGTTCCAACCCCCTTTCCCAGGGCAGGAAACCTTCCTCTAGACCAGGATGCTCCAAGCCCTGTCCTTGGACTGATATGATCATATTTCAGTTGGAAAGTAAATCTCCAGATGAATGAATATACAAATATTGATAATCATTCCTGCACTTTGAAAGGATTACACAGAGCTCCCAGTTCTGAGCTGCTGGACTGGCCTCCTGGTGAAAGCACACACTGAGCAGGGAGCTGCAGCTCAGTCGTTCAGTGGCACCAGTTTTTCAGGTCCAAATCAAAGTTGTCTGAAATTAAAAAAAAAAAAAAAAGGCTACTGATGGCCTGCAGGTGCACTTTTGTATTTTTATTTTCAGTCAATTGTCAGGCTCATCCTGCAGGGTCTGGATTTGCTCCCTGGGTACTGAGAGGGCTGGGCAGTAACAGGGCTGTGCTGCTTGCTGTTATTGCAGAGATCTGAGATAGAGGAGCCTCGGGGCTGATGTGATTAAAAAAGATGGGATGTTCTGCTCCTTGGAGCCTGCCCCACTTCACAGGAGCCAAATGGGAATGGAACAGCCAGTCACTCCCAATCCAGTGCTGGCATGCAGCTACGTGGGGCTGGAGGGGGGAAAGGGGGACACAAAGCCCTCAAGCTACTCTTATTGTCAATAATAATTATTTATGCTTTGTGCAACAAAAAAATGTATAGCAAGTAATTTCAAAACTATAATTGAATGAGTTTTAAGAAACCAAATGCCTTTATTGCAAATGTCAGGATTCTCTGGTGTCATTTTCTTGTGTAATTTTCAGTGATTTTTCTTGCTGTTATCACACATCCTTTCCATGTACAAGTGTTAAAGGTACAAATTCTTTCTGAAAGAAGGTTTCTCTCAAACTGAGAGCTGCTTTAATAGATACCAATCTGTTAGAGGAAAACAAGACAGAAACACCAGACCTGGCTTAGTAACTGATTTTGGACCATCCTGAAGCTCCAATAATCCCCTGTATCATCTACCTTGAAAAGGCTCCAGAATGTTGCATGAAATTATTCTCAAAGCCTTATCTTTTTGCTGCTACTCAAACCCACATGGGCTTCCTTGTTGGAACACAGAGTTTTATTTAACAGCAATTTAACTACTAGAGAAAATCCAATTTTCTAGGTAAGCTTGAGGCTGAAAGGCTATGGGGAACCGTCTGGTGTGGAGAAGAGGGAGCTGTCCCAGGGTAAGAAGGAAGCACACATGGGGGAACCACAGTAGCAGGGCTTTCTCAGTCTGTTATCCTCCTCCAAAGGGTTGTGTTCTCTGCTGCTTCCCGGTGAATTATGGAACCTCCCAGAATAATCAAAGGACAGCTCCTCTCCAGCAGGAATGTCAGTGGCTGCAAACAGTGCCAGCCTGGGCACCATGGAGTCCACCCGGACGGGCACCATGAACAAGTTTGGCTCACAGGAGTGGTTGAGGAACCTGCCCACGTTCCCCACGCGCGTGGGGTCCACGAAGGTCTGCAGGACCCGCCCGTCGTGCAGGTGCTCCCTCACTGCTATGATGTAGTTGGAATCCTGGGGGCTCTGGGCCCGGATTCTCCTGCGTGCCTCGGCCATGCCCAGCACCTCCCCGGCGTACTCACAGACGAAGGTGCCCCGGGGGACGGGCTCCAGGGCGCGGACGCCCCAGCCCTTCCTGGGGGTGCGGAACACCTGGAGCCGCAGCCGCAGCCCCCGCTGCACCAGCCTGTTGGGGCACGACTCGCCGCACTGGCACAGGGCGTTGCACTCGAACACGGGCCTGGCAAAGCCCTCCTGCTCTGCCCCCCGCAGGCACGGCCCGATGTAGTTGTCACCGCGGCCCAGGCAGGAGCACTCGGGGGCCGCGCAGGAGCTGCTCCGGCAGGAACATCCCGGGAAGGTGATCTCGGTGGGGTCGATCTCCCCGTCTGCCCCGGCCACGCTGTCCGGGCTGTACTGCAGAGAGAGCGACAGTCAGAGCTGGGCATCGCCAGGGCTTCACACCAGAACCTGAACGAGTTTGTGCCTGGCAACGAGCGAGCTCTGAACTGAAACCACCAACACTTCATGGCCCTGTAAACCTCCGACTCCAAGCCTTAACTTCTCGAAAATGTTTTAAAGGTTGCAAATCACGTATTCCATATGGACTGAAAAAGAATCAATAGTCTGTCAGTGCCTGAATTCTCAAAATAGTCTCTCAGCCTGAAAAAAAGGCTTAGTGGAAAAAACATGTCAGCTAATTACATCTAGTCTACTATATATGATTTTTATGTATAGAAATATCAAATGTGTTTATTTATAAATATATTTATACATAATATTTATACGCAATATTTATAGATTTAATTATTTACAGAATTATCGAATATCATTAATTTCCTCCCCTTTCAAAACAATGACTACATAGAAGGTTAGTTTATACCTATTCTTAGCCACAGAATTTCAAATAGCCATTTATGTTAAAAAGGAAGATGCTTCCAATTTATCTCTTCAAATTGTTACATTTAAAATCCCTCTTAATTCCGCCAGAAAACCAGGTTCTGCAGTTACACCAATGCCCCCAGCAGGTGAGTGGTTACAGAACCACGGAGTGCTGTGAAATAAAAGCTGACAGACTTCGCTAAATTTGAAAGCCAAGATATAACGACAGCTACGTGTGTATTCTTATTTCCTTCTCAGCATTCGGCATGCAAAGCTTTATTTAGCAGGCTGGGGGACGTGCTATCGCTAAATATTACATTTCACAGCAGGTTGTGTTCTGGGTGTTGTGAAACATGGCGGTGATTCCCCAAGTTTCTTTTTTTTTCCATAAACATCAGCTTCTCGCTCGCTTGGCTTTACTCACAACTAAGTTTAATAGTGCCTGGCCTGTCATATATTGCGCTGGCAAGGCCTCTCCGAGCGAGGGTTAGGTGAGATATTAGGAAGGAATTGTTGGCTGTGAGGGCGGTGAGGCCCTGGCAGGCGTTGCCCAGAGAAGCTGTGGCTGCCCCATCCCCTCTAGTGCTCCAGGCCGGGCTGGAGCCCCCCCGGTGTGCGGAGGGTGTCCCTGTGGCCCTCCCCACTGTGCCCCGGTCGGTACCTGGAAGCCCGGCGGGCTCTCCCCGGGCGGCCACAGCGGCACCGCCACGGGCTCGCTGCCGCCGCTCAGCTCCGCCATGGCCCGCCCCTGCCCCGCGCCCATTGGCTGCGCCCGGCCGCGGCCGCTCGCTGATTGGGCGGCGGGAGTGACTGACAGCTCCGGGGGGGAGGCGGGCGGCGGCCGCCATGTTGTGGCGCTGCCCCTCAGAGGGGCGGAGCTGTGAGGGGAGACCCGCCCTGCCCGCCCACGATGGTCCTGAAGAGTGCCGCCCCCTCGCAATGGTCCTAAAGAGTGCCGCCCCCTTCCAATGGTGCCGCACCGTTCTACGCAGCCCCCCATCACCCTACAAACCCCCGCATCGCCCGGGCAAAGCGGCTGCTCTGGGCCAGGGCTGCGGGAAGGTGCTCGTGCAGGACTCTGCCCCTCCAGGCACCGAGGTGGGCTGTGCGTCCTGTGCTTGCACAAGTTGTCCTTTAAACTGCTGAGTTGTTTTAATTCTTCACGTGGCTGTGAAGCCTTGCGTGTTTTGAAGGTATTAGGGGTTGGTTTTGGTTCTTTTTTGGGTTCGTTTTTAGTAGGTTCATGTGTCCCCCCCTCTGGGGACGGGACAGCCCCAGCAGGTGCTGTACCTGCAGGAACAGCCCGGCCCGACCTTCCCTGGGCTGCTTTGGCAGGGCATAATTCCATCAGTTTCCTTCCCTGGATAAAGGAAATTGCGAGACCATGGAACCCAGTTCTGCCTTGGAATCACAGACTGGTTTGGGTTGGATGGACGTTAAAGCTCATCCAGTAATGAGCCATGCCCTGGGCAGGGACACCTCCCACTAGCCCAGGTTGCTCCAAGCCCCGTCCAACCTGGCCTTGGACACTCCCAGGGATGGGGCAGCCACAGCTTCCCTGGGCAACCTGTGCCAGGGCCTCACCACCCTCAAAGGGAAGGATTTCTTCCCAATATCTAACATAAACCACCTCTCTCTGAGCTGTGTCTTGGAAAAACAAAGCCATGCCTGCGTTCTTCACATGCTGGTGGTTCCATTAGCTTTTGTATTTACCCTCTGGGTCAGTTGTTTTGGAGGTTGAGGAAGCTCTTACCATCACTTCACCTCCTTTCGTCCTTTGTGTGAACCAGGTGTTTTCTGTTTGAAATCAATTATCACACCCACAAATAAGCTCCTCAGACTTGGGAGACAGAAGTCCCTCCAAGAAGGTGTTACTCGTGGCTCCTTTTCCCTGTGGTGGTTACTGATGTGACTTTTCTGATCCCTCTTTCTGCAGCATCCAGGGAGTAAAAAGAGTCATCAGCTGTTGTGTGCTCTTCCTTCTGCCTGGGAAGAGGAGCTGAGCAGCACCAGGAGAGCTGCAGGTGAGATGAGTGAAATCTGTGTTTCTAGTTGGCAACAGGGATAGCAGAGTTGGTGGGAAGATAATGGATGGGTTATTTATTGCACTCAGGCTTTAAGGAAAGGGAAGAGGCACCTCTGGAGGTATCAGTTCCTCCCAGTATCTGGTCAGTATAATTTTGGGGAAGACTTTAATCAATTTAAACCTCAGATTAGTGCATGCTCCTGTGTACCCAGAGCATCAGTGCTTCAGAACTGAACGAGATGCACCTGGTGGAAGGGTTTAAACACACACAGCTGTGTCCTGCTCCCCATGGTGCCTCCAAGCCCTGCCTGCTTGGGGTTGGTGCTCTCATCCTGTGAGCACTTCCCAGTGTGGGGAAGGTGGCAGAGCAACTTTGAGACATGCTGAAATGGTGAGTGATTGGAGATATTAAAATGCACTTTAGTTTAGGGCTTTCTGTTATTACCAAGTCAACCTTTAGATCAAGACCTGTGTAATTTGGCTGCTAGTCCATAATGCCAGATGGAATTCTCTTCCATTTTGAAATGATTGAAGTAATGAGTCATTACTCTGAAGTAAAAGAAAACAGATTACTGGTATGTGAAGGAGATGGGGTTTGGAAATCTGCAAATGGTCATGGAGAATCCTGTGTTTTCCTCCTCCTTATCCCACCCAGGGCTTCTATTATGTTGAATTACAAATAGGCTAAACTGTTGAGATGTCCATGTTGGGTGAAAAATGGATGAAAGCTCATTTTCACTTGTTATGTAAAATTGTGGAAGGAAAGCTTAAAATGGAGCTGAAAGAGTCAACTGGAGGTGAACTTTGTGATGCTGAGCTGAGGCACCTGATGCAGCTGGAATTTCTTGTGCACCACATTTTGCTGTCTGGGATGAGACTACAAATCATTTTTGTTACCTTGCAGGCATTGGGCTGTTGGATTTTCTGCCTATATAAATAATTATAATGATTTTTGTGAGCCTTCTCTGCACTTTTTGGATTTCCTTATATCCATCTGCTAATTGAAATGTGGAAGGTTAAGTGTGCCTGAACTGGGAGTTCTGTCTTCCTCTCCCTTCCCTGAGTTTTGGTGGCTGAGGCAGTGTGTTGTAACGAGGTGGTGCAGCTCAGGGGGCTTTGGAACACTCTCAGGGCCTGAGAGTCCACAGCCTTTCAGGGCTGTACCAACCTCCCAGGGAGAGTGATCAGAAGCCTTTTGCCAAAACAGCCTGTTTGAGGGATCCCTTTGGCTTTCTGGTTTCCTGTGGAACCAATCCCTGAAAGAATAAGGTGTTCCTTTTAGGTATTTTATATTATGTCACACGTGGATTCTGTCTGACTTTGTTCTGAACAGCCTATTCAGATAGTTTTCAGATATTTAGACTTGCTGTTTTACATTAAAAGGAAGCACATCTCCTGTGTGAGATACTGGAGATACCTCCTGAAGTGCTTCTTAAATTGTGGCATTGAGTGCAGGCATTCCAAAGGGACTTCAGGCTGTCATTCCCTGGTTGAGAGTTTTAGCTGCCTTATCCATGCCCTCTTTAGGTTGTGTCTGTAGTTAATCTTAGAGACTTTTTTTTAACTCCCTTATTTAAAGACTCCTCACTTTGTGCTGTTCCTCTGCTCGTGTCAGTTTGTCCTAGTTCTGGCTGGACACAGGTTTGAATTTTCCTTTGATTTGACCTTTATTTTTGGATAATCATCCCCATCAGGTTGGTGGCAGGTCCTCTGTGTCCTTCTGCCTGTCTGTTGTGCGTCAATTAGGATATTGGTTTGGGGGGAGTGAAGAATAAAAAGCCACTATCCCATGCAGTGGAGCAGAGTGACAATGCTCTAAGGCTGGACAAGTGCAGATTGGTGTTTGCATACCAGGGGAGTGCTGGCTGGGTAAGGTAAAACCTCTGCATTTGTTCACTTGTGTTCGTGGCTGGGAGAGTCACTGCAAACAGCCACAGTTGGCAAAGTGTGATGCAAAAACATGCCTTGGTTTGTTAAGACACTTGCAGTTTATTGTTTTTTAGTAGTAAAGCAGTAAGATATCAATGTTCTATGGTGTATTTAGGCAAGATGTATGGACATGAGCAATCTGACACTGCAGAGCAGTGTCTGCTCAGAGAATTGTGGCAAGAGCAGGTGTGAAGGTTTTGTTCCTGGTTTTATCAGTGTGAGGTGCCTGCCACACACAGGTGGTGCCTCAGCACTCTGCCATGAAATGGGGAGCCAAAACACAGATATTTCCATTTCCCACTTTGGAACCATTCTCAGAGCAGTCTGAGGTTATTTTACCATGTGCTACTTGTACTTCAGTGCTAGTCACAAACACCTGATGACCACAGGTACCACTCCTCCATGTGCATCTGATTAAAATGTAATAAATACTTTAATACTCTCTAGTATTTGCTTAGCCAGGAAACTGGGGTTTGGCCATCTCTAGCTCAATTCAGTTGTGCTTTGCAGCCTGTGAAGTCCATTAAAGAGCTGTCTGGGCTGAGGGTTTGGAGTGATGAGTCCCTGCAGCCTGTGCAGGGGCTTTGGCTGGCACTGCCCACTCACTTCCAGGCCCCCTGGCCCTCCCTGGGATTGGGAGCAAGACCCGGAGGGTCATTTCCCAGCCCCACTCCTGCCTGCTGGAGCTGTCTCCTGCTGTGTGCTAATGAGCCGGCTAAATCTTCCGTAAGGAAGTAGATGCTGGAGTGAGAGCTCTGGTAATGATGTTTGTAAATCCAGAGAAGTTGAGGATCAGTCTATTTAAGCAGTGTCTGAGCTGTGCAGAGAGAGCTGACCTTGGAAAATGCTGTGTTTGAATAACACAGTTTATCAAAATATCTCCAAGTGCTTTGCAGAGAGAGATGAACTTTGTTTCCTTTCTTGTACAGATAAGAGAACTGACGCAGGAGCACATGGGAGAAGTTAAGCAGTGGTTGAGCTCCTGGTTATCCCAGGGCTCTGCATTTCATCCCTCCCCGAGTGCTGCTCCTGCAGCATCGATTGGGTGACACGAACCATAAATCTCTCTGCCAATACAGGAGCACTCACAGAGTCTTGGCTTTCAGATGAGTAAAGTTTCATAAGATTTTGTCACATCACTGGAGATAAACAAAACAAGTGTAGAACAATGGGAACAGCTCAGCTCTCGCCATGCAAATTGCTTCCTGATTAATAGCAGCATAGTTCACTGAAAATTAGTCTCAGGATGTATTTCAGTTAATTAAATTCACATCCACGAAGTATTTTGGCCTGACAGCAGTAGGTGAGCCACTTGCAAAGACTAGATGGACCACCCATCTCCTGGCTAAAACCGTGATGGTGTTTTGCAGGGAGTCTTTCCTGAGTGTATTCTCTTTTTTGTTAACAGAGGATGCCCTGTAACAGCATTCCAGTTAAATAGACTTCTGTGTAACAGTATTTCTTCAAAAGAAACTCATTACTAAGCGACACACAGAACTGCCTTGCAGACTGGACAAATTTCTTCCCTTTGAAGTGCACATCAACTTCCTCCTGTGCTCCCTGTCTGCCTTGTCTGAGCAAACTTCATTTGACACCGGTGACCCCTGGCATTTCCCTCGGGCTGAGGGAGCTGGATTTGCTCACCACTCAGGTCTTTTATGAACTACACGTGCAATGGGCAGTTCCAGGGGATGGAGCCAGTGTTCCAATGGTTGTATTAGCACTACATTAGCACGACATTAGCACTGCAGCAGGCTCAGCAAACTCCTGCAAAACGGGCTTTGTGCTTTCGCTTAATGCCAGAGACACAACTGCCCGCTGCTCGTGGGAAAGGGGGAGAGGAAGCAGAGAGAGGATCCCTGGGGGTTTGCCTGTCCCCAAAAGGTGTTGTGCAGTTCCTTTGGCCTGTGCAGGGTGGTTGGTTCATGGTTATTGTGCCTCAGTGGCTTTTGCATTTTCACAAGGCTGTGCCTCCAGTGTCTGCAGCACCAGATCTGTTTGTCAGGCATGATGGATCAGGGAACAGCTCCTTCCTGTTCTCATCACACGTAGCATCTTGTTCTGAGCCTTTCCTTTATTAAATGATTTGACAGTAATAAAAATAGGTTAGTTTTCTTTTTTCCACAAGCAATATTTGCTTAATATACTACAAATCTTTCAATGTGATGATTCTGTGCTATTTATGCTCTCAGAAAGATTTTGTTTTGCTTTTTTTTTTTTCTATTTGCATTGTTGAAAAAGATGTGTCTGGAGAATAAAGAAGTCCCTTATCTTGCCTTGCTGCTCTACAACTGTACTTTGGTTTAGATTAAATCCATAATTTTTCCTTGTTGGTATGACAACAGAAAACATAAATGTGAAATTAGAATAAGAATATAGATTAATGGTAACTGTGTGTGCTGTGGTTAAATAAATCACTTAATGATTACAGAACAATAATTCAGCATGGCCTGCAGTCAGATGCTTTCAAGGGGGGAGGAGCAGTATAAAGAAAGAATTATGAGTGTTTAATGTAGTATTTCACTGTGATAGTAAATCAATTCCCCTCATCAAATTATACAAACAAATTTATGACTGTGTGCGTATCCAGGGCAATTAATAAACCATCTTCTATGGCACTAAGAGACGTAGTTTTGCACTGTAACCTTTTAAATACAATTTATCTCCAAGACATAATGCTTAAATGTTAAATGTTCCTTCTCACAGAACATTTAGGAAGGAAAAAAGAAATAATGCCTTACTAAAAAAGGAGTTAGTTTCCAAGAAACTGAAATTCTACATAAACTAATTACCCTTCAAAGTTATTAATTTTGATGTAATCTCTCAATTTTTATCTTAGTGTTCTCTGCAACACTGTTTTTGGGTGGCTTTAAACCAACAGAGAGTAGGTTAAAATTGGATGTAAGGACGAAGTTCTTCCCTTGAGGGCCCTGGCACATGGGAGGGGATCAGCACCTGAGAGGGATCTCTGCTCATACCTGGCCCACCTGGTTTGGAGAAACCCTTCAGTTGAGCTTAAAAGCACAAACAGGCTCTGGCATCCAGGGGTCAAGAGCTCCCTGGGGGTGTTTTCCAGCTCTAGTAAGGATCTCACAGCAGGTGTTTGCAAACACATAAATCAGATGTAAAACCACAGATGTGAAGATCCCAGGATTACTGTGGGGAATCTCCAAGTGAACTTTTTCGGAGTTTATCCCTGAGATCATGAATCCTGCTCTGACACTGACCTCCAGAAGCATGTCCTGTGTACACAGCCCACATCCCAAAGTGCTGAGCAGGCAAAGGGGAAGGAGTGAACACTGCTCCTGTTTGGAAAGCCTTCCAAACCTGTTTGGTAAACTATTTCCAGCACTGTGGAAATAGTCTGCTCTGATTGTAGGTGAGCATTAATTGGGTTTAAAGACTCTAGCATAGCAAGGTCTTCAGTTCCTCTCCCTATTACCAGGGTGAAAACACTGACAGAACTGTTGTAATACAGATGAGCAGAACACTTGGTTGTGCCAGCAGTCTATCTGGTTATTTTTACATCCTTGCTGGTAATTTTGGTGTGTCTGAGGAGGTGATGAGCACTGCGGGGAAGGCTGAGCTGCCCTCCTGGCCAGGCAGGCTTTGTTGTGGACTAGTCAGCTCTGATGACATTATGTGAAAGGTGGAAAAAGTGAAAAGCAATCTTGCTTTCAAAGGCTTGTTGGTGACCTTTAAATTAGGGCTGGGAGTCTCATCATAAACTGCCAGTGCAGGATTCATGACTTGCTCCCCTTTCCTTTGGAACCGAAAGGTTGTTTTCACTGGAATTACCACTTATCACAGAAAGGTCAAACCCATAGGGCTGTATCTCAACAAGTGCAGTGACCTTGTGTTTGCAACTTCATAATTCTGGGTTTGTTTTTTGTACAGATCATGCTGCTGTCATTCTTTTATAACATTGCAAAGAGCCCCATTTGATGGACTCGATGCTGAACTGCTGCAAATTGTTTCTGTTCACTGAGCTGGAATAACGGGCAGTGACCCCGGTGCAGGGTTTGGTGCTTTGGAAGAGCTGTTGCTGTTCAGCTGCTCTTTGCTGTCTCCCTAAAAACCAGTGCTTGGGGACTGGTTCAGGGGTGCTGCCCTGTTGGGCCTGCCAAGGCTTTGTCTTTTACTGCACAGGGTATTTATTAAGCTTGTGTTGTATATTGTAGTTGATGACTTGCACATAGTTACAGACATTATGGATAATGTTTATAGGAGTCCCTGAGGATTCCAGCATGACTAAATTCCCAAATTGTTTTAGGGACTTGCTCTGAGATTTTACAGCTCTGAGTTGGATAAAGAGCTTGATAAAGAGAATTAGAAGCCCAGTTCTCTGCTATCTATGATTATTTATGATTTTCTATACTTTACCAAGAACTTTAGGCCATGTTTTTGCCCACAGTTCTGCTGGCAATTTGATACCGTTTTGATCAAGTGAATAAAATCTTGGATTCAGGATAGTAGTTGTGTGCTACTTATATAAGCTGGCTTTAAAAATTAGTTATTCTCTTCTGGACAAAAATTTTTTTTTTAAAAGGGGGTTTTTAGACCATATTTAAACTCTTAACACTTGCTTTTTTAGGTGTGCCTAACATTACATACAAATCTCGAGAGTCAGGGAAATAAACTGGATATAGACCACTCCTCACCTAGACTTTAATATGTTTTTGTTTGGCTAGTATATTTATATATATATATATATATATGAAAATATATATGTTTATCTTCTAAAGTCTTGTTGATGTCAGTTTTTTTCCTGTACTTGCTAAATTGTTATCTCAATGTCTGCCAAGAGATGGCGGTGCAATGCTGCTCCACGGGCTGGGTGAGCCTGTGGGAAGGTCTAGGATTTGGGAAAATACAGAGGCTCCTTCCCGGGGTTTTCGGTGGCCTCTCCTAGAACAGACCCACACATTTAACAGCTCAATTCGTACCTGCCGTGGTTGAGAAAATAAACAAAATTCAAACCATTGTCTGCTTTGCAGTGCTCTGCCAGCTCTGGGAAAGTTTCTCTTCCACCTTGCAAGCAGGGTACATGTTTTAACCTGTGCCGTGGCTTGTCCTGCCCTGGGCTGGGATAATTTAATTTCTGTGTTAGTAGTGGTGTTGTCCTTCTCTCCAAGACAAATCCAAGGGCAGCTCTCGGGCTGGCATCACTTCCATCCCAGCTGATGTGATCCCCTGGCAATAGTGGTGCAATTCTGATTTCTGTTAGCCAGGGAGTATTTAAAAGATAACCCTCACTCCCCAAATATGAATCACCTTGTACTCCTTCTGGGTTCTGTATGGATTTAAGTGAAGCAAGGCTTGCAGGGAGAGGTAATCTCTCCAATTTGTCAGAGTTCAAGCTTTCTGGTTTGAAAGCCCTTTTCCAAATCTCTGTTGTGCAGTCAGACATTCCAGGTGCACCAGAGCACAGAGCTGTTAATGCTGAAAAACTTCCTCTGTGTCTTCTGAATACCAAAGTGTTTCTTGGAGAAGGTGGGTGGGAGATCAGAGGGATGGAGCTGCAGTGCCCTGTTTCCCTGTTAGGTGGCTGTGATGTCTGAGGGAGGCTTTGTTCAGTGCTGGGGGCTGTGTCTGTGTGACTGGGGGTGTGAGGTCAGTGATGGTTTGTCAGTGCTGGGACCTTCCTGTCCCTCCCAGTGGGATTTAGTCCCTGCTGTCAGTCAGGGCAGGCTGCAGGTTATAATTGTTGGATGGTGTGTTGGTGGAGCTGTCATGGGAAGAGAAGTCCCCAGGAAGTAACTTTTTTTGTTTTTTAATAACCCCTTAATTTACTACTAGTCCAGTTGCCAGCTGGGTTCCTCAGCTTTCTGCTCAAGAAACTCTTCTAACCCCAAACATTCTCATGCATTTTCCTTTTCCTTGTTTCCTGCTGTTGCACATGAATGACCTGAAAGTTCATCAGTGATGAGGACAGGCAGAACAGTCTGGTAGTGAGCCTCATTTCCTTCCTCTCCACCATGGTGTACCCAGAGCTGTGCTCCTGGCTCACCTTGGTGGAGAGCTGGTCATCACCTGCCCCACTTGGGCCTCTAACTTGTAGTGTAGTGGCTCTTTTCCAGGCCTTTAAGACGGATGATAATGAACTCAAGGCCAGAAACAAAACATCCTGGTGCCTGTGATGAGATGTCAGAAAAAGGACCTGAGGTCTGGGCCTATTTTCAGTCCAAAATTGGTTTTCATTGTCAGTTGAAGAGGCTCCCTCCATTCACATGGGATGTTATTTCCTTAATCAACAGCACTTTGTCTGGATGATTTTCTACTACTCAGTCTGAATTTTCTGTCTTAATACAATCTAGTGTCTCCCTTACTATAATAAATATTTTATACTCTTATTCCAATTTTACAGCTTTTCATAATTTGTGCTTCTGAGTGAATGTGAAGTTTCTTACCCAGTGCACATCCTGTCTTATTTTTTCATGTAGCCTTGAATTTCATTGTTCTTAAAGCTTTAATAAATACTCCAGTCATTCTAAAGACATTCTTCACTTGAGGAAAATGAAGGGATAACCTGTGTAATGAGTGGGAAAAATTTATAGCATTTGAAAAGTAAACCTAAGCCATGGTGTCTGTTCTAAAGCCAGGACTGGAATCAGGCTCTCAGTGGTTTCGTGTCTCAGTTCAGCTCCAGGGCAGATGGCTGGCAGGGACACCAGAAGTTGGTCCTTGGCCAGCAAGACATAGAAGTGGGAAACTGAACTCTGAACACAAGTCCAGAGAGGCCTGAGCCTTGATCCTTGTCAGCAGAGGCTGGTGGAGCTTCACTCTGCTGTGCTCTTGATTTTTTTAACCACATCAGGAGAACTTCAGAACAGAGACAAGTGAAGGACAGGGGAAGTGAGGGCTGGAGGACAAATGACTCATCAAAGATTCCCCAGCAGGATGTGGCTGAGACTTGGGTCTTCTGAGTCCATGCTGATCTCCTTGCCAACGTGCCAGAGCTGGAGCAGAGCACTCAGACCTGCTGCTGCCCTGGGTCTCCTCACCCGGGCTCCAGCAAGGCTCTGCTTTCCCTCTGTTCCAGCCAGACACTGCTGAGGGCAGGGGAGCCCTTCCTTGGCATCAGCAGGCTTTGGGTTAGGCTGATTCTGCAGAGGAGGGAACATCAGCTTGAAACATCTCTGCAATTTCTGTGGTGTTGAGGGGGTTTTAGATCAAACAGTGACTGAATCCCTGCTGCTTGGGAATGCTGGGGTGTGTTGTGTCAGACAGCATGCCAGGCTGGGGACATGGACACTGGGGACAATGGGCAGGCTGTGCTCCCTCAGCCCAGATAAACTGTGCTCAGCACTGGGAATCATCCCTGCCTGGATTATCTGCACATATGCCAGGGTGGCAGCCTTTGAATGGTGTGGGTGTGCAGGGGAGCAGAGACAGAAGAGCCTTTTGTTGGTGGTGTCTCTGCAGGCTCTGCTGCGAGGGGGGCATTATTTAGTGGTGACTGCGTTTTGTATACGTGCCTGGACAACCCTTGGGTTCCTCCCAAGTTTTTAGGTGCTCTGTTCACAAACCTGTGGTCCTGGAGTGCTAATGAATAAAGTGTGTTGCTACTGCCATCACAAATTTATTTTGATAGCAGAGTATTGAGAAACTTTTAAGATTAAGGGCGGAAAGCAATTCCTATTGATAAGAAATCTGAATGCAATTACCAGGGCTTTTGCAATCTGTCAGCATTGTATAAATACATATATATATTCCACCAACTCTGCAGTCCTTTTGCAAATCACTTTGCATTTTATCCCCATCCGTATATTCTCATGGAGTGCCCTGCTCTTTACCTTGGTTAAATTTTATGCTGAAACCTGATTTGTTTACATTGATGGAATTAACTTTGTGTCTTTGCTGCACTCTCTGGTTTAAAGGGCTTCCAACATGAGTGTATTCATCTGTGGCTTTATCTTTCATGTCTGCTCAGAATATTTTGGGGAATTCTTAGGATCCATCCTTCTCACTTCAGAACTTTTTACTGTAGGCAGTAGTTAAAGGGCAAAGAAAAAAAATGCCTTGACCTAGTTCTGGAACTAAAGCCCGCAAAATGTGCCCTGGTGGGGAGTCTCCTTGCTGGAGCTGTGCATTTTGATTCCTGCCTGGCTTTGTCTTTCCATCTGTTCCTCTCATCTGCAGCTCCCGGGCCGTCTCTCCGCGAAGCTGTGATTGCTGGTGTGTTTTATTGTGTGCCAGACTGTTTGGGGACTGGCTGCTGACTTCTTTCTGCTGTGCTGATCTGCTTTTGTTCCCCTGACTCAGATCTGCCTCTCAGCTCCTCTTGCTCTCTCTGACAGACACTTTCCTTCCCGGGAAAACATTCTGACAAGATTTCTATAGAAAGGAACAAAGCCAGAATATTTTTTTTTTTTTTTTTTTTTTTTTTTTTTTTATAGGATCTACTTCTTCCTGTGGCCTTTTATCTGCCTTTGCTCTTGTCTTCTACCTTCACTATGTCATTGCCAAACTTTGTGTTTCCTGTAGTTCTGTCCCATAATCCGAGTGTGATTTAGGATGTTTTCTGTTAGGCTTGAAATAGCTTTTATTTCATTGCTGTGAATAAGGAGTCAGTTTGAGCTGTGTGTTGGATTTATTCCCCCCACTATCACCCTCCAGCAGATTTCTTCCCTCCTCTTCATTTTGGAAGTGGACTTGACTGAGTTTGCTGCTGTATAAATGCAGAGCAGCCAGCCTGGTTTCTGCTGGGTTACAGCAGAGATCTGGCATCACAAACTTCACAAAGAAAATCAGTAGTTTTGTTTTCCTAATGCTTTATGATTTTGGCTTTTGAGTGAAGATGCTGCTGCTCAGGCTTGGTTTATGCTGAGGAGACCAGGAAGTGCTCTTGGTTTTGGTTTTTCATTCCAGTCTCCTGAGAGGGATGCACACTGTGGTAAAGGAATTTGACTGAGAGTTGACATCCAAGATTGACATTTAAAAAAAAAAAAATGGAAAAGAGCTTTAAACTTCATACTGACAATGTTTCCTTTTGTCTTATCATGCACCCACTTTCCATTGTTTCCACCAGGGGCTTTGGAAACTTAATTAAATTCTAAGTAAATTTTTCTATCACAATTGGCACACAGTGCTATTGACAATATAAACAAAGCACACCAATTGTTTAATGCAGGAGGAGGAGATAACAAAAAGGGGGAAATGAAGCCTGGCTTGCTCCCAGTGGTGCAGCAGGACTTACTTTTCCAAACTGTGGAGCTCTGCTGTTCCTCCAGTCCAGGCACAGTGTTGCTTCAAAGCCTTTCTCTGATACTTTACCTCTCTTATGCCTTTAAGAGGAGAGGGAAACTCAGCAGCTGAAAAGCTGCTGAGCAGGACATTCTCTAAATTGCCATTCCAGAGGCTATAAAGGAAAAAAGGACCCTGAGGTGACCTACCAGTGTTTGGTTCCTGCTTGTACAACTTACTGAGCGTGTCAGGTGTTGGTGGAGCAGTAACAGCAGCGTCCTGTGCTGTTCCTGGAAAAGTGGAGTAAGAACAAGACAGGGAGTATTTAACAGTGAAGTCAAAATGTGACCCGGGCTGGTTGTGAAAAATTCCAGTGGAGTTCAAATCTAAAGATGTTTCCTGACAAGCTGTGCAGCTGTATTCTGGGTACAGGTGTTTGCATAGGTGTCAGTTACTAAAACAACTGAAAACTGTTAAAAGCAAACTTGATAGTTTGAGGAATATATTAAAAAGAAACCTAGACCTGAGGGGGGAAAAAAATATAACCGTGGCATTGACTGTCTTTGTGATAAGGTCTGAGATTTTTCTCAAATAATTAGCAGGATATAAATATATCAGTTCAAAGAAATGTGCAAATCTCTTCTGACAAACATTATTATCTAGAGGCATCCTTTTTATCTGCAGGCATTGTTTCTGTGCATCCATGGTTACTTATTCTCCCAGAAGGGGGGGAAAAAAAAAGATTTATCTGTTCCTAGGTATCGTGTTTTACCTCTGGCTAAAGCTGTGCTATGGGTGAAAGTTTTTCTGCATAATCTATCCTGGGAAACGGTCAATAACTAAAGCAGAGTAAAAGTTAATTACCAGCCGGTTGGTGAGGCCATTAAAGCCATGCCCAGGGGGAAGAAGAGGCACCAGAGACAGGAAGGAGGTAAGAAGTGAACACTTCCCAGCAGGACTGTGTGTGTGAGAAAGGGAAGGCAGTAGTTCCTGTACATGAAATAAAAGAAGGCAGAAGTTTGTGACTCGGTGATTCAATCTGATACACTGAAGGCCTTTTAGTTTTTAAAAAATAACGATTTTATTTCAGACAATCATAGGGTGGTTTGAGTTGGAGGAGACCTTAAAGCCCATCCAATCTCCCCCCCTGCCATGGGCAGCTTCCACTGTCTGCCAGCTGAGCTCTGTGGGTGTTGTTATTTGGGCTGTGTTTGGCAGCAGAAACAGCAAAAGGTGACCAGGCTGGCAAAAACTGGTCTCTGAGATACTTGGCTTAATTTTAGTGCTTTGCTAATGTAAGAGTTTGATTTAACTGCTTGAGAAGGATGCCTGGATCTTGTTCAGCCTAGGTAAGAACTAGCCCCATTCTGTCAGATAGTCTGTATTTTAATAAGCCTTGTGTGAGGAGTCTGTGTGTTCCACAGCAGAGGTGACCTAAGAGTCTGGTGGGTAATAATTTATATTCTGTAATAATGAGTTTTCTCTAATTCTCCTTCCTGCTTTCCACCTGCCTTAGGTTGTTCACTAAGTAAAAATTAAGGATTTTATAGATCAGAATTCAGATTCTGCTTGGTGTCATAAAGGCCAAACATTTGCTGTGGGATGAGACACAAGATGTGCTGTCTTGCTGAAGGTGTCCATGGTCCTGCTGCTGCCCTTTGCAGGGAATGTCAGGGAACTGGGGCCCTCCTGGGTGTGAGCAGAACTACTGGATTTAATCCTAAATTAAGATTGGTAGGTCCTGATGAGTCCACGGGCTCAGTAGCTTGATGATCTTGGAGCTCTTTTCCAGCCTTAATGATTCTATGATTTAATTATTTTGTAAAAGTCACATTTAGATCAGCTGGCTGATAATTTGGACCCGAGCTTTCTACATGTGACAAAAAGAAAAATTGAATCTGAAAGGCAACAAGAGTTTTGCCATAAAGGATATTTCCCTAAACCAAGGTACAAGTGGAGCTGAGATATGGCATTAGGGGAACACAGATAACCTTTTTAAGCCTTCAATAAAGCATTCTCTAATACAAATTAGTCAAAAGAAGTCATTTAGTTACAAGAGCCTAATTAAACTCTCTGATATGAACAGAAATGGACCCCACAGAGCAGTAAATGAGCCATTATGGTCCCGAGAAGTACATTTTCCAGGGAGAGCAGAGTCGGTGACAGTGGGTGCAGAGCCCTGTCCCAGAGTGCTGTCACCTTGGGTGTGTCACTGCCTTGGACCTCCCTTCATTCTGGGTTGTAGCAGTGCTCAAATCCTCATGATGAACTTTGTGAAAGCAGAGTTTGATTTGTTGAGGACTGTATAAAAATTATTTTGAAGTAACACTGTCAACAAGGATAAGAATAACCAAGCAGCTTTTGGGTGTGCAGGTACAGCTTTGGGTGTTACTTCAGAGTTTATATGATCCCCCCTCAGTTTTATCAGTTGATTTTATTAAATGGCAGTTCAGAGACCATAACAGATGTGAGATTGTGGAAAAAGGTTACAACATTAACACTATAGAACATGGAATCTGGAAACCATTTGCCTCTGCTTGCCCTTGGTGCCACTGGCTGCACTGAGGGATTGGAGCTGGGGGAATGTCACCCGGAATTTGGGTGGCTGTCCATGGCAAGGTGGTCCTTTGGGATTGAAGGTCTGTTTTTCCTTGTGATCCATTGCTGTTATGTCAGTGTTTGAGTTGAAAAGCCTCTTCTTTAATGGAAAAATCAACTTTTCTCCTTTGCCCTTGAAGACTGTAGCAGGTTTGAGGGTCAGGAGCTGAGCAGAGCTCACGTGCTGTGGAGGAGGGTGAACCTGCCCAGCTGGGCTGGCAGCACCTCCAGCCCAGGATGTTCTGAGGGCTTGGATTTGAGCTGCCTGTTTACCTCAGGGTTTTTCTGACACACACAGAGTAGATGTAAGCATTTCAAACAACAGATTGTTGGGCTCTTGGTGGGGAACAGCGAGTGGGAGTCAGCAAATTCATTACTGAGAGAATCAGTTTTCCTGCTGTGATGATGGGTAGGGCCTGTTGTGGCTTCAGGAGCTAAAACACATCATCTCAAGAGTCCTTGTCATGTTCTTTTTGGGGTTCTGGGGTCCTTTTCCATATTGAATTATTTTGGTAAGGCTTCAGTCTGAGCTTTGGGCTGTGTTTCATCCTCTCCTCCCTGGGGAGGCAAAGACACAACTTTCCAGTCATTGTTCCCTATCCTTACTTTTTCTGTCTCATGTGGAAACTCATGTCCTGGAATATGCAGCAAACACGGATTTAATTTCTGATAACACATGCCCAGCACTCCAAATCCCAAGGGAGGGATTATTAAGCTTGCACTTCTTAGTTGTTAATGGTTCTCAAAAGGTGATGAGATTAGTTATCTTAGGAGCATGAGGTAACTGTTGTTTTTATTAGTTGCTGGCAGATGGTGGCTGGGTAATGAATGTGGAGGGAGTGACAAGCACAATCCCAGGAGTTCAAGAGAGAATTTTTACTCTCCAGAGAGTGGAAATGGGTCTGTTCAGCATCTGTGAGAGAAGTTCCTGCTGTCCATAGGAAATCCTTTTGTCCAGGAAACCCCTGAGTGATGAAAATTATGACTTTATTCTGCTGTTTTATTCTTTCTCTTTCTGACTTCTCTGAGCTTCACAGAAATTACAATTTCTTTTTTGAGAAGGGAAAATTGTATTTCTCAAATACCAAGATCAGTCTGCTTTAGATTTATACCAGAGGAGCTGCTCTGGACAGTGGCTGAGTGATAAACAACAAGTGTTTTTTCTCAGTTTAATACTGACTTGCAGAAACTCTTCCACATATGTCCTGGGAGACAAATATTTGTACTCATTCTCTCTAAACAGGGGAAAATCATTTACCTTTTCCCTTCCTCAGCCTATATGAGTGTGTTTCCCACGTGGAGTCACAAAAAAGCCTGTGTGATTTTCAGTGTGCTGCTCCAAATGAGCTCCACTGCTTTGGAGCCTTCCTCCTCCATCCATTGAATCCTGTGGCTTTCCCCTGGGCTAAGGACACTCTCCACACTTCCCAGGAATTGCAGGCATACAGCTTTGTTCAGTCCCTTGCTGTAATTAAGGGAGAACTGTCCATTTCCTTGGAGAATGGGAGGCTCAAATCCATTTTTAAAACATATTTTCCTGTGTTTCTCAGCGTTGTTTTTGGGGCAGCATTATGGTTTGGGAGAGTTTGTGGTCACTGGATGCCAGTTCCACTTGTTCCAGGGATTTTCTCTGTGTTGCTGGACAGGTGACTGTAGATTGTGTCTGTATTATAAAAAGATGATGCAGATTTGCATTTTTAGAGTGCAGTGAGGCCCTTTCAGAAGAGCAATGAGTGTTGCAAAGCAGCATTATGATGATTAAAGAAGAAAGATGATAATCTTGAAAATACCCAGCTAGAAATAAAATTGAAAATCAAACCTTTGTGTGTAGATTGTGAGAAGAGGATTTTTTGCTTAGTCTGGTGGCTCCATTAGTTTAAAGACCATTTCCATGTACCCAGCAAAGATTATGCCCCCAGAGCAGATGTAGAGTTTGGAGTCCTGCTGAGGTGAATCATCTCTGCAGAGCTTGGCTTTGCTGGCAACAAAAAGAAGGAAACAGCTGGAGAAAGCTCTGAGAGGCTGCTGGGGGGAGGCTTCCTATAGATTATTCTCCTAATTGCTCCAGCTGAGCACACAAGAAGAAAGGCAGAGCCAGGGGAGGGGGATTTATGGAAAACTTGTCCTTTCTGGGAGCTGATTGCTGGCCTTCTCACAGTGTGCTGGGGGGGAGCTGGGCTGCTGAATCTTATCATGTAACAACTCAAAACATGCATTCTTTAGCAGCAATCTCTCCTGGCCACAGTTCACTTTCTCAAGGTATATGGTGTCCTAGTTGCTATGAGGTAAGGAAAAAGAATAAATCCAAACCCAAACTATAAGAGACTTGTTAAAGATTTACAATTTTCCACCTCTTTCAGTTGGACTTGGCAGGAAGTTTTTTTGTCAAGTAGGCAAGAGAGCCCTAATTTTGACTAGTTTGTGCTTGGTGTCCAAAGGAAGGAGCTGTGGCTCATTATCACTGAATGTGTGGGAAATAAAGACAGAGATTCTCTGGCTGGAGTTTTTAAGGTACTTGTTGCAAATAACAGCACATAACAATAATTCTTGTGTGATTTATTACTGTTGGTTTCTGTCTGATACAAAGCTGCTGCTCCAGGCTCAGCTCCATTTTTGTGGTTGCTGCTTCCTTGGTTTTAAAGTCCTCTAGATAATCAACTAATTGCTTTCCAGCCAGGGTTACCATGGGAAAGGATACTCTTGATAGAGGTTATATATCAAGATACAGGAAAATAGTTCTCGGTGAAGTCATGAGCATCTGCACCCGACTGCTGTGCCAGCAGTTCAGAGAACAGAGCCAGGGAATGGTTGGGGTTGGAAGGGACATTAAGGATCATCCCATCCCACCCCCTGCCATGGGCAGGGACACCTCCCACTGTCCCAGGTTGCTCCAAGCCCCGTCCAACCTGGCCTTGGACACTCCCAGGGATGGGGCAGCCACAGCTTCTCTGGGCAACCTGTGCCAGGGCCTCCCCACCCTCACAGGGAAGAATTCCTTTCCAATATCCCATCTAAACCTGCTCCCTTCCAGTTTGAAGCCATTCCCCCTTGTCCTGCCCCTCCAGGCCCTTGTGGATAGTGGGGCAGTAGGGAATGTGGAAGTGAACTCTCATTTCCAGCCTCACAGTGGCCCAACCCTTTCCACGGGGGCAGAATTGTCCACAGGGACAGTATGAAGGTGCTGAGTGCCTGAGTGAGATTTAGGATCCTGGGATCCCCCAGCCATCCCCTGTGGGTCATGACAGATGTCAAGGCACAGAAATGCAGGTGGGAGGAGAGACCTGTGTCCATGTAGAGCCACCAGCCAGGACCGTCCCCTGTGGAGCTCCCCAGCCTCTCCTGCCCTGCTGAGGTTGTCCCAGCATTTCTCCTGGCTCCCTCCCACTGAGGTGCTGCCTGCTGGAAATCAGAAAAGAGGGAGAAAACAAAGGACTTGCACAGCATCATTGCTTTGGTGATCTTTTCATTTAACTGTAGGAAAAGGGAACAAGTTGGAATAAACACCAGTGGCTCTTAGCTTTGTTCCTTGATGCAGATGAACCAAGTCCATGTGTTTTTTAGCACTGGTTCAGTGTGTTTCCACTAATAAATTCAGCCTCCTCAAGAGGCACTTCAGTGAAGATCTAATACAGGCTTCTGGAAATTGTTATTGCCCTCAGATGGAGGGAAAGTTTGGGGCTGTAACAAGAAGAACAGTTAGAAATCTGAGCACATCTGGGGTGGGTTTTTCCCCTCTCTCTCTGCTTTTAAATCGTGAAATCATCTAAATGGCTTTATGCATTTTTAACATAAGAGCTACCTAAACCACTGCAAGAATGAGTAGCATTTTGGGAACCTCTTAGTATTATCTGCTCCACTTTTTACCACTTATTGAAATTGTAATGCCAGAATGGTCTGAAGAACATGATCACCTGTTTTTTGATGTGTTCTGGAAAAGGTATTTCACACATATTCCAGTGCTGCTGTCTTTACAGGGAACTTGCCTTTAATTCTTTCTCCTCCCTGAGAAAAGACTTCCCTTTCTATTAAAGCAGTTGTTGCACTTTAATATCCCAGATGTAGAGTTGTTTTGGGGCTTATTTTTGAAGGCCGAGCTGAAACCCTTCTGATGACAGGTCTCAGGAGGTCCTGAAACCCTGACTGAGACTCAGCTGCACGTGTGCCCTGCCCACTAATGTCACTTTGCTGGTGCCTGGACACGCTGCTGCTGGCAGGGAATTGCTGCCATCTCCCCTCTGCTTCCCTGCTGGCTGCACTAGCTTTGTAATGGCATTTTCTTCAGCCCCATGGTTTGTGTCTCCCTGCTTTTATGTTAGTACTTGAGCTCAGTTCATTTAAAAAACTGATAAGGAACTGGGTTTCACTTTTTTGCAATTGTGGAGGTATTCAAAGAGCTTTTTATGCTCATAAGAGAGTTAATAACCATGACTAGTTGGGAGAATGTGTGAAAAACGAAGACCTTTACACACATCTCTCCTGCATATGCTGCAGTTAAATGGCAGCACTGTTACATGTTGGGAGAGACCATACTAAACATGGCCCTTGGCCAGGTTAGAAGCACAGTATCCCAAAGAGGACTTGGAAGCTTTTTTTTGACTGGGACTGTGGATCAAAAGGGGAGGCCCAAGATGGCAGAAGGGAATTGCAGGTTGGTCTGTATATTGAATTAATTTTTCTGAGAAACTCGTAGGGAAAAAAAAAATCAATGTATCCATCTGTTAAAGTATCAAAACAGTGAAATGGAGGGAACACATAAATCTCCAAGACAGTTTGGTGGGTGATGGTGGTGATAGGTGCAGTGTCCTGGGAAATTCCTAATGATTTTAGGGGTGTGGGTTGTTCAGTCATGTACTGTTTGCCTGGATATTATTATAATACTTAATATTTCCCTTTTAGATGATTGAAATACATTGAGGTAGCTTTGACAGCAGCTTTAATTGCCTCCAGTGATCGAGAGAAGCTCCCAGAGAAGTGTGTGTGTAGGGAGTTGGGGCTGAAGCTCAGTGAGCTCCTTCCCCACAGTCAGTGCCCCAGAGCTGAGATGCCTTTGCCAGCCTTGTTACTGTTTCTCAGGGCAAGTCAGGGACCTTGGGCTCCGGATTTGAAGGTGCCTCCCTGCCTGGATTTAATAATATGGGGAGGGGGACAGCCTCCTTGCAGGTCTGTCTCGTGAGCATGGGCAGATTTCTGGGAAAATCTGTTTTGGAGAGCAGGACATCAGTGATAGCTTTTGTATGTAGCTGTTCTGGCTACAAATCCCTCTCTTCCCCCGCTCTTCATGGTGCATTTGCTGTGTATCTTTGGGACTGCTTTGTACAAATAGTTTACTCAGTGCTAAGAGTCCTGTATACACATCATTAATTTCTCGTAGTATGGGATTTGTGCTCAATTCTTTATTTTCACGTAATAGCCAATAAATATTCTAAGCACTGTGTTAAAGAGTATTCTACAGAGTGAATTCTCAACCTTTTCTACTGAAGTTGTTCTACTTATTAGGGAAAACTCAGTCTTTGAGAGAGAAGTGATGGAAAAGAGTGATTATAGCCAGTGGGGTAGAGGACCCCTGGGATGGCCAAAGTGAGGCAGAGAGAGCCTGGATTCTAATTCCGTGTCTCCTGAATATTTATTTATGCAAAAAAGAACAGGTTCAGTAGGAGGAACAGAACAAGGTCTCTCTGGCAAGTGTTGTGGGGTTCAGCTTTGATGGGAGGCAGCCGAGTGATCGCGGGGGAGGAGGAACCAGCAAAGCAGAACGAGCGCTGTCCCAACAGCAACTGGAGTTGAACACAAATTGCTTTTTTTTTTGCCTGTTTTTTTTTTCCTCTTCTGTCATTTATTTGATTTAGATTTTAAAGCATTGGGCAAACCAAAATAACCTTGTTCTCCATCTGCCCTCCGCTCAGAGGTTGCATTCCTAAAGGAACAGGGTGCCCCAGAGTGTTTCTCTGGACGTCCTGTGTGCCCTTGGAAGCTGTTGGTGTGCTGGACCCAGTGGTCAGAACTGTGGGTGCCATAAATCGGCTGCCTCGGGGAGGTGTGGGGGGTCTGTGTGAGCACAGAGCATGTCTGTGCATTTCTGTGTGAGACAGAAATATGGCAGCCTGAGGTAGAGCAGCAACAGTTTTTTAAATCCCAGGCCTTATTTAGAAGAGCCTGTAAGTGTTCTCAGTTTGTCTGAAACCCTAAATCTGTCCCTCATTTAGCCCCAGCCCCAGTGGGGGAATGGAGATGAGTTTATGTAAGCTTTTGTCACTGCAAAGTTAGATTTATGCAGTGTAGTTAAGTCAGATTTACAGGACACTGTTAACTCTGAGAGAATGACCCAGAGGATATAAAGAAACTTCAGCTGAGGAAATGTTTTATTTTAGTGTCTGGAGGAGTTTTACACCAGACAGACACTTGCACCCTCACGCTGCTGAGAGTTACACCAGCGTATTTCTGGCTGCACAGCTAATGAGGTTGCTGGAGTGCAGTTGAAATTCTGGGAGTGTAATTGGCTGCAAACACCCAGGTTAACACTTCCCCACTGGAGCTGGGCTCTGGAGCTGGCAGGGCTCGTTCCCTGGGCTGGGAACGCTGCTGTGCCTGGTGTCTGCTCTGGGCAGGTGGCCGGGCACCTTCACAGGCGGAATTTCACAACAGCAGCTTGGTTTTAAAAAGTAGGGGTTATGATTTACAGATCCCAAATAGCTTCAGAATGTCTGTGCTCCTCATATTGCTGTGTGTAATCAGGGGAACTCAGTGTGATTGAACGAGCTGCAAGGGAGGAAGAGGCCCTTGCCTGATTTCCTGGTCCTTGTGCCACCATAAAACAGGAGCTTCCTTTGCAGGGCTGGATCCCGTCCTCTTCCCTTCTCCTCCCAGCACCTGAAGCTGGGGGGCTTGATGGAAACTGTGATTATTTGAAAAAATATATCAAGAAAGGGCCTTTCTTATCCCTTTCTCTTCTGTGGACCAGAGGGATGCCAGCTATTCCCCTGTGACACCCACTCTGGGAACTGCCCATGGGGGGTGTGAGTAGAATACTCTGATCTCAGGGGTTTTCAGGGCTGAAATGTTGTGTGCATGATAACTCTGAATTACATTAGAGCATATCATGCAAGTCCCTGCTAGGGCAAGCATCATATACTGCTATTTATTCTCCAAATCAAAAGGGAAGTTAGTTAGAAAGGTGGTCTTTTTCCAGGGTAAAAATTATACAGGATTGGTTTAGCAGGACATACTATGGGGAATTGTGCTATATATATATGTATTCATTCAAGACAGTTTCAAGTCAAATACAAATTATTAAAGTGCATTAAAAGGAGCTGTGAAATTTTATGAATAAAAAAATGGGTAGAAAGATTACAATTTTGAGACAATGACAGAAACTATTGTCATGATACACTGATACTGTCCATGGAAGGCTCAGAGAGATCAGAAAAGCTGCCAAAGCAGCAATTAATTTGCAATTATGGGTGTATGGGCTGGGTTTGGGGCTGAAGATAAGATTTAAAATCTTACAAACCTCTGGTATTTGCAGCAAAATAAATAACCTCATCTGAAAAGGCAAAGCAGATCTTGATTAATCCTGCATAGGAGACGGGGCACAATTCAAGATACTGCCATGAGGTTTGTCATCATTTTATTCAAATTCGACCTCCTGGGAGAAGCAATAAATCCAGCACAGCAGAGCATTTAACTTCAAAACCCACCTATTTAGGAGCCTGCTTAAACATAATTTTAAAGGAACAGCTGAGAGTATAATGCTTTGAGGCACAATGACTCGGAAAGGCCACCAGAAACATCACTAGAAAATGAAGTAAAAGATGTAATAGCAATGGAAGGAAAATTTAATAAAACATGCATTTTGATTAATCTAAATGCAAAACCACAAGAAAAGCTAAAAAGATTGAGGTATTGGCAGTCATAATTAAAAAAAGTAAAGCAAACACTCTGCAAACAAGGCTGTGCCAGCCTGGCACTGCTGGGTTTGAGTTCATGGGTAATCGATGGTAAAGGAATAAACAGTAACACAAGTCACATTCAGGGGCAGGAATGTGATAGTGGAAGAGGAAATGCAGGATTTGCCGTGGCACACAGGGGAGGGAAGCTTGGGAGGCTCCTGGTCCTGTGGGAAGAGTCTCAGGAACTGTCACAAATGGATGTGTCAGGAGAAGATGGTCAAAACAGTCCATAAAGGAACACAATGACAGGAACAGATGGCAGCATCCTTGGTGAGAAAGGAACTTAAACGTGGGCTATTAACTGTCACTTAAATCAGCCTCAGTGTTAGGAGACAAAAAGGACATTCTTTATGTGGAGGAGAAGGAGAGGTGACGTGGGAACCACAGGTGTGCCTTCTGTACCTGGATAATAAAGGTTATCAGACACATACATAAACATGATATAGAAGGAAAATAAAACTTTTCAAGGGATTCATGCCTGACACATCAGTCAGATTTGTCTGAAGGAGTTAATGGTTGTGTGGATTAGGGTGCTCTACTCAATACATTGTGTACATGAATTTTTTCAGAGCGCTTTGAGCAAGGTCCCTTGAAAAGAACAACACATTTTATTTATGGTATAAAATGGATTAGTAAGTTGCTGGTAGATGGGAAACAGAAGGGAAGAAGAAAGGTCTTCATCGAGGGAGGTTTCCAAGAGTCAAACAGATGGATTTTTGGATTTGTGCTGGTCACTGGATTTGTAGCCTTTTCCCCCACCTGCTGTGGCAGTTCCCAGGTATCCACTTCCAGACCTGGGGATGATATTTGGAAAATGTCTTTGGGCAGGATGATGTTAATTTTGAAGCGTATTTTCTCTTGGAACGAACTGGCAACCTGAAGCTATTTTTAAATTCTCTCTTTGTTTGTGGGCAGAGGGTGAACTGCTTCCCACCATTTCGGGGAATGAGCAGCTCTGAATTCCTGGGGTGGATGCTCTTGTCCTGCACTCATCCAGTGTGTTTGTCTGTGCCAGGGACAGACACAGTCATGCTTCCTGCAGTGCCACTGACCCACAGAGATCTCCAGAAAGCTTTCCTTATTGGAGCAGCCAAACCTCCAGTCCTGGTAGGGTGTGAGGGGGCAGAGCTGGGCAGTCAAACATGGCATACAAGCTCCTTACCTGCTCCCTGGCTGTGTAACCACTGCAGAATCAGCAGTGTCACTGTCTGCTGTCACCTCCTGGCACTGGAAATGGGAATGTTGGTGACAAACTCTGTGTTAACGCCTGAAAAATTATTTTTAGCTTTCCACCTGCAATAAAACATCGAGTTTGAGGCTGGTGGGTTGAATGTTTTCTGACACATTAATGAACAGCCTCGTCGACAGAAGGATTATGTTGCTATTAATAGATCTGTACCTCTGTCTCAGGAAGTTTTAGGCACCTTTGTGGTCTCCTCTGAGAGGAAGACTTGAACACACAGACATGTTTTCTGGCTTTCAGTGTTTGTCCTTGGGTTTTCAGCAGCATGTTGAACAGGATTGTAAGGGCTCTTGGTGATCAGCAGTGTCTTCTTTATACCGGTTTCTTTTCCTAATATTCATTACTAAAATATGCTTTGATTTAAAATTAAAAAAAAAAAAATAAAAATCTTTTAACATTCATTCTTGACCACTTCAGCCACTGAATCCTACAGTCCAGTTCTACTTTATTGCCATAACACACTCTGTCACCTTTTCTTTTTCACTCCTTTTCACCTTTAAAAAAATCAGAAAATAGAAAGGATTTGATTTTTAGGTGGAGCTGTGTCCAGTGTTTGAAAGTTATCTAGTGTAGTAGATTCCCAGGAAGAAGTCCTGGAAAAAGGTGTATTTGCTGTGTTGAATTCTGGGCAATATAAATCCATTGCCCTGGGGACTGTGGCCAGTTTTAATGACAAATTCTGTCAGACTTTCTCCCTCTGTGACTTGCTGTTTGCTTGCCAGGCTCATCCCAGCCTTTCTCCCTTTCCTCACTCCATCCCTCTCTGCACAGGGAGGGAAAATAAACCAGGCACAAACATTCTTCTTCCTGGAGGTGTTATTGCCCATAACTCACACAAAACCACCTCCAGCTTTTGATAGTCTCAACCTGCAAGGAAATGACTGACCTTGGAGAACGATTCCTAACAATGCACTTGTGGGAATTTTTCTGTGTTCAGAGCCACTTGATTTTTTTCTCTGTTAAAAGGTTACCAGTTAATCCTGTAACATTTCCTGCTCTCCTGGCTCCCTGCTGTGAAGCAGTGTGGCTGGACATAGAGAGAATTAAATTTGGGATTGAGGAAGCTCGGTGTTAAGAGAGGGAGACTCCAGCAGTGTCAAACCAAAGGAAGTGTTCTCTGGAGTGACAAATGTGTGCAACCACTGTGGCTCAGCTGTTGCATTTTGTATTCCAGTTCCTTGTTACAATTGTTTCCCTTGCTTGCTGAGGGCTCAATTCACTGTCCCCCCTTCATGGTGATGTGCTCCCAGTGCTGGTTAAGCAGGGGAAAAAACCTGATGGTACACGCTGAAATTTGCTATTAAACCATATGACTAATTTTAGTTTTGATATATTCTTTTTTTTCCTCTTTTGTAGCATAAGAGGCTTATTTTACCTGACTTCAGGCTTCCCACACAAAGCTAAGTGAGCACAGTGTGGAACAGCTTATTTTAAGGTGGAAAAAGTCATTAGCTGTCTCCTGCTGAGATCTTGTATTGAGAAAACCAAATTATAACCCACTGAAGTTTAGCATGAAGGAGAGGTAAATTATTGTTTATGATTTTACAGTTTCCTGCTTGGAGCTCTCAGGCTTGTTAGCTGAGCAAGGTACATGACCTTTTGGGGTGGTCAGGGATGGGGCAGGAGCTGAACTGGAAGAAGGAACTTGTTAGAACACTTAAATTAAGCAGTTGTTTCTCATTTCCTTGCAGCAACTGAACATCCTTAGCAAAAATACCTTGCAGGCAGTTTGAGACCGAGAACACAAAATACCAAGTGTTTCAGGGTCTCTGGAAAGATCTGTGCCTGCCTGAGCAAATGAGATGTTCTGTGGGGCCTGAGGAAATAGCTCAGGATGCAGTCTGGAGGATGATATCCCACTACAAGTAATGGCTCTTCATTGTTTTTTACAAGCTCTCTCTAGTTATAAATGTTTCAGGCCTTCGGGGAATATTTCCTAGGAGTAGTTTCTGCAGATTTTATTAGGTTAAATGTATATTTGTCCAGCACAGCAGAGGTGGATAGATAGAAAAGGATGTTCAAAAAAAGGACTTGTGGCTCTTGAAAAGTTTTCACCTAAGAGGGAGGGTTTTTATTCATGATTTCCAAGTCAGGCTGGAACCATGAATTGCTCCCCTGTCCCTCGGTCCATTGATAGTTCTGTGGTGAGTGAGGGTTCCTCACTCCTCTGATGGCTGAGCTCAGACTCTGGTGATTTGCCTTCCAGAGCCTCTGCTTTTCTTCCCCTCATGTTGCAGGGGGAGGGTGCAAGTCCTGTGTGGCTTTTCCAGACCTGCCTGTCTGTCCTGGTGCAGAGGAGGGAGAGATCCCTCTTGGATGGGGCTGCAAAGGGGTGGTGTAGGATGATGGATCTGTAAAGAGAATCAGAGGATGAGTTGGAAGGACCTTAAAGCCCATCCAGTGCCACCCCTGCCATGAGCAGGGACACCTTCCACTAGCCCAGGTTGTTCCAAGCCCTGTCCAACCTGGCCCTGAAGCAACATGAGGGTATTTGGGAACCTGTTTCCTGTTGGTAGCTGTTGGAAATGAAGATTCCAATACAGACAGATCTGCAGGTGAAACCCTGTTTTTAAAAGGACGTTAAATTCATCTCTGTGTGTTTAGTGGTGGGAAGATGGGGCAGGTATTTCATCTGTTAAAGACAGGCAGATGCATCTCAAGTTGGAAAAACAGCAAAGCATCGCTTTCTGTTGGATCACCCTCATTATTTAAATGGAAAACATCAGCTTGTGTTAACAAGGGGTTTGGCCAAGACTTTGTGCCTTGGACAGCAGTGAGAGACTATAACCAGGAAACTGTAATACACAACAGATATATTTTCATAAACTAAATTCTTGGCTTCTTTAACTGTAACCTGAATATGTACAGTCTATAATTACAATGCCTTCTAAGCATTTCTTAACAAGCCATTTTTTTGAGCAGTCACTAGAGCAGCAATTGGTGATAAAAACGAGGGCATTAGCACTCAGACCACAGGAACAGCATCATTAAAATGCAACTTCTGAGGTGCACTACTTTAAATTTGCCTCATTATGTGTGCAATTAGGGAACAAACAATAAAATGACCATCATTTTCCTGCAATTTCTTATCCTAACTGCCTTTTTCAAAGCTTAATTAATGTTAAAAAAAGGAAAGGAGAAGGTGGTGGGCTGAGCCCGAGCTTAACAAGCAGAACCATCCTGTAGAGTGATGGATGAGCTCTGCCTGTGCTCAGCCCTGCGAGTCCCTGGCTGTGGCAGGAAAAAATGGGGTCCTGCATTTTGGAATGGGCTGGTGCAGTAAGGAGGGAGTGAGCCTGCCCCCACTGAAGGAAAGAGCAGCATTCCCACTCCTCCAGGGAAGCGGGAGCAGACCTCTGGAGTTAGCATTTCATTCTGCTCAGAGGAGATGTTAATTAAGATAGTGATGAGGCTGTAATGTATATACACTGCTGTGGGTGTCTCCATCCCTAATCCATCATTTGGGGCCGTCCAGACACATCCATCACCTGTGGGCTTGGCTCTAACAAAAACCAGCAGGGAGGGGCCTTCTGGAGCCAGAGCTGTTCCTGCAGCAATAAATGGTGAAAGTGTCTGTCTTTTCATCCATATCTGCTAATCCTCTCCAATATTCATTTGGAATACCATTGCAGATGTTCCATTATAGACATTTTGATGTTATTTATTGCTGGTAACTGTCATTTCAATAGATATTGGATATTACGTGGATCAGCCCCTTAGCTTGGAGAGCTTTCCTTCCCAGTTGAAAGAATTGACCTGTTGTCTCACTGGTGGGAGAGGTAGAAGGGGCCAATTTGGGGAATAAGAGATGAACTTCCACAAAATCCTGGCCGTCCTTCTGATGTACCGAGATTTTCTTTCCTTAGATGCAGTAATTCCAAACTTCCAGTGTGGTTCTCCTCACTGAGTGGAGTCTGTTCAGGTGCACAGAGCTGACCTGTCACTGGACAAAGCTGGGTTACCTGGAGCATCCTGGGGGTCTCACAAGGAGAAATCCCCTGGGAGGTGGGACATTATTTCAAAGCTTTACCAGGAAATCCTAGGCTGTGAAGAGCAATGAGGAATGGCATGAAATAAGATCGGGTTTGACGCTGGTTTTAGCTAAGCGGTTGTCACTGAAATTTTGGGATAGGCTTAGAGATTTCAGAGGCTCAACCTTACAGGTCATATCTAAGAACGTTCTGCCAGTCTGCAGGAAAGCCAGACCTTCCAGGACCATGTTATCTGAGGGGCTGCCACTGCAGAGGCTCTGCACACCTGTGTCCGGTGGTGCTGCGGCTCAGGGTGGCTCAGGAAATCCTGTGGAATGGTTTGGGAAAGGAAGCAAATGGTACTGAGTTAACTGGAACCACAGAAAGGAATTGGAAGTAGAGGACAAATAATTACCCAAGGTAAAATTGGGCCCTAAGATGGTCTGATGGAAAAGGCCTGAGCAAGATTGTGGAGCTGGAAATACTTGAGAAATGCTCTCTCTGTAATTCAAGAGGTGACTGAGGGACATTATTTTGGAGTGATGGAGAAACTGAGGTGATTCCTTTGCAGATAAGGAGGTAAATTTATTTTTGCAGCTAGTCATGTTTCCAGGAGATCTTTATCTATAATTGTGTTTGTCTGCAGTGTGCAGATGGATGGGAACGGATCCTGCTGCGCTGGGAGAAGGGGTGACTGACACACCGAGTTTTCAGGTGTTGCCTTCAGGAATCCCCCTCCCCAGAGCAAATAAGAAATAAGAGATATTAAACAGATAGGTGAGTTTGCAAATGCAGCATAAAGGGCAGCTTGGGAGTATCAAGCAGCTGTGCAGTGGGGATATTGTGACATATTTTCTGTACCTTGGTTAGATATCCAGGTATATCTAAATCTATAGGAATAACTGTCTGAAGGCTCCTTTGTAACCCCGAAAGTACAGAATGAGGACAGTGAAGAAGGAGCCATTAAAATTGCGGACGAAAATCCCTGCTTGTCATGGAAAGGGTTCGATAATTTTGCTTGTTTGCTAAAGGGAAAAAAGCCCCAACAAATGGATGTAGACTCAGGTACTGACTTTAAATTAGCTCAACTTGCTGATGCCTTAAGACTGGGGATTAGTGAATTTAATTATGGGGAGCCAGGAAGCACATTAAGATAACATTGGGCCTTAAACGAAAACCCACAAAGCAACGAAATTACAGTGGGTGGTTTGTGTTCCATCTTCACAATGTCCTTTTCTTCCTGCTCTGTGTCACAGGAGGCCACTCCTGCACCTCAGTATCAGCTTTTGGGTCCCTTGTTTTTAATGACTGAGTGACCTTTATGAGCTTTCCCGTTGCTCTCCTTGCCTGTCACAGTGTCCAGGGCTCAGCTCTGCTTTGCCCAGTAATGATGCAGCTGCTGTGGTCAGGCAGGGCAGGTCAGCTGGTCATCACAGTCCAGGTCACAGCCCTGACCTCCGTGCTTTTGTGAGGGCTCCAGCAAAGAGTATTTGGCTTTTCTGGTGGAGACAGGTAGTTAGTGTAATGCTGACAGAGTGTCTGAGGAAAATCTGATTTTATTCCTGCTTTGCTTCTACCTTCCTGTTCAGCCTGGTCTGCTGTTCATTACTGGGGTTTGTGTCTGGACTTTGTATTTACTTTATATTTTTTAAGAGAGAGACTCAAGATTAAACCACTTTAAGACCACTTGTACAAAAAGTTCTAATTCTGAGTCTGTTTGCTGATGAATTATGCAAGACTGACCTTTCTCTGACACAGGATGATGATTTTTTTCTTTCACTTGCTGGTATGGAAGTCACAGACCCCTTACCACACATTTAGAGGCTTTTAAGTCTTACAAGGCTTTTGGTTGAGTTGTGACATGAGAAATTAGAGACTGAAGTTGAAACTTGGGACTGTCCCACCTCCTGGTAACACAGGAAATGGTACATTGCTCTGATATATCTGGCTTCTGAGTTATTCCAGAACCTCATAAATATGTTCAGAGACAATATTAATCCTTTAGTCTTCCAAAGAGAAATCATTTTAAAACCTCCTATCTCTACATTGGTTGCTAAAGTTGCCTCTTTATTCTCTGCTTAGCATCCATCTGTTCTTCTGTGTGTCCATTTTGAAGAACTTGTTAGGCCAATAAACAGTTTATTCCCTTTCTGGCTGATGTTTTTTCAAGGACCTCATGGTCACTACACGATATGCAACTTTCTTCTCTTAGTATGCAAATTTATTCTGTTTTCACAGAGTATTTCAGGGAAATTCACTTGATTTTTGTTTTATTTTGTTCCAGATAATTAAAAAGTGTGGAATGGCTTAGTAGTTAAGGTGGATGTGACAAAAACACTTGGGTCATTCAAAAAACTAATTAGTGAGCCTGGCAGGGAGTGCAGGAGAGAGAGAGGATCATCCCATGCTGGGCCAGATGGCTTTGATCCATCCTGGAATCACTGCTGATCCTCACCCTCAGTACTGAACAGGGCAGTCACAGACTGAGCTTGCTGTGCTCCAGGCTTGGTTTGAGATGCTCAGAGTCCAGGACAGTGGAATTTTGACACTACAGACACCCCCTTGCACTGTGCTGGGGGCTGTTTCAGGATTTGGTTTGAGCTGTAAGCCTTGGAATTCTGCTAGTGAAAAGCCTGGCAAATGAATCCTAGAATCCCAGCATGGTTTGGGCTGGAAGGGACCTTGAAGCTCATCTCATTCCATCCCCTGCTATGGGCAGGGCCACCTTCCACCAGGCCAGGTTGCTCCGAGTCTGTTTTCCTGCTTCTCTGTGGGGTTGTTGGGGATCATCCCATGCACCAGAAATCCTTCAAAGCTGCTTCCCTAAATTAGTCTTCCCATACATGTCTCTTCTAATATGGCCCATTCTAGAGCAGATCTTCCAGCTTTCCTTTTCCTGTATGAGTTCTGGGATGGGAAGCTGTTGATGTTTTTGCCTCATCTGTGAAGCCCAAGGCTGACTTTGGACAGTCTTGTCCCGGTTGTTTATCCCATCCTGCTCACTGCCCTTCCGTGCTTCCCTGCCTGTTGGGGGCTGGATGGAGGTGGGAGATCCCCCGTGGATGTCTCAGCACAGCAGCAGCTCCCACAGAGGGTGCCTGAGGAATTCAGGACAGGGCAGCACCTCTGGCTGTGTCTCCAAACACCTTCCCAGCCTCCAGCAGCCTGGAGCTCCCCCCCTTCCCACCATGGATGCATTCCTGGGAGCCAGGGTGGGGACCTGCCTGTCACCTCCTGTGGCAGCAAAGGCAGCTGCTCCTCCTGGGTGTGCAGAACCCCCCCATCTCCCAGTGCCCCCCAGTGCAGTGCCTCTGCTGTCCTTCCCTGGCTGCAGGGGCCTGAGAACCCCCTGCTCAGCCTTCTGGCTTCACTTTGAGGGGGTTATTTATTGATCTGCTTTTGCCACTTGGGAAAATGCCAATTTTCAGCATTAGCTGCTGGCCTCGTTTTATTGCAGCCTTATAAAACTTTTATTGTCCCTCTTCAATGCTGAGGATCTGTAAATGTTTCTCCTAGAATGCTTTGGATGTTCTGATATTTTCTGCCTTTAACCCTTAAAACTCTCATTGTGAGAGATTCCCTCTCACATCCTTCTTGCAGCATTTGAAAAGGGAATCTTTTAAAGCCTGTCTGGAACAGTGGGATGGAGGGCAGGAGAGGCAAGAGGACATTCAGAATTCCTGAATTGTTAATAAGTTAATAATAAACAAGTAACAGCTGCCCAAAAATTCTTAGCTAACTCTTGTTTTGTAAACTATTGCAACACAACATGTTTTAGAAAGTAAAGGTTTTTTCCTATGAATATATAGATGCTAATTAACCTTGTAGTGAGGAGAGAAAGGTGCAGGAGAACATCTGGCCTGGGAATTGTTTTCCTGCCACAGAAGTGTTGGAGAGCACTCCAGGGTTTCTTGTGCCACCTGGAGAACGGGAGGCAGATGTGGGGAGAGTGGCAGAGCCTGTTCCCAGTCAATCTTGCTGGGATGTTGCTGTGCCACTGCCTCCTGCAGGGGCTGGGGATTGATAAAGAGAATCTGCACAGAACGGTTTAATAAGCTCTGCTGACCCTAATTGCTGGAAACAGGTTTGTTCTTAAGGAATCTTGGAAGAATTTCAGCAGGGCTGGGACACAACAGTTTAAAGGAGAACTGTGAGCAGATTTGTGATTAGTTAAATACCTTGTCATTATGTAGTCCAGCTATTCTGTATCTGTTTTTTTATTGTTTAGTCCTCATTATCTTTATCATGAAATCACCATTTGCATTTTTGTTGTATCCTTGTTACCCAGTTATATTGATTAATCCCTGTTCCAGTGAAACACTCCCAGCAGAGCTGTGTAGAATTTCTGCTGCTGTAGTCTGGTCATACTGCTGCCAACTTCTCTGTGTTTGGCCTGACCTGTTCCTTGATGAAACTAAACATTGATAATTTTAAGCCTAGACAAAGCTGTAGTGGTAATGGTGTGTGACCTCAGTGTCACAAAAGCCTTTGCCTTTTGCTGGGTAAAATAATTGTTTTGCTTGTGTCCTGTTGGAAAACTGCCACATTGTGTGGATCAAAAATTACCAGTAAAGAAATAGAAAATCAAGGGCTTGAAAGCACCTATTTAGGTAATGTAAGCTGTTATTCATCATTTAACTTTGGACTTGAGTTTCCTCTCATTATATATGGAATAGCTGACTTTCATAATCTCAAGTGGGGTAATAAAAGAATAATCAGTTGGCAAGAGCATAAACCATGGGAGACAGAAGTAGGTTGTGACAATGTTGAGAGGAAATGTTAATTTATTTCTGATAGTGACTGACAACTGTTTGTACCCAGTTACAAGGCTCTGGTGCCAGTTTAAGTTGCAGAGTTTGGTTTAGCTCCATGTAGGTAACAGAGACACCTGGCTGCAATATCCAGGAATTCTGCATCATGTGGCTCATCCCAAAGAGTCAAAGAAATTAATAAATACCCTCACCCACATCCTCTGTGCACTTGTACTGGAGATAATACAGATGACTTTCCCTTTAATAAGTGATGTAACTATTATTTGTGGTGAGTTGTGTCTGCTATTAAAATCCCAACTAATTCAGTGTAATAGCAGGGAGCAGAGTGAGCCAGCAGACTCTGTGCCCATTCCTCTGTCTTGTGATGCTTCCTATTTCTCCTGGAGAGAAATGGGAATTAACTGTGGGTTTCATTTGGGTTTTGCTGCTCAAGGACGGAGCAGCCCCAGCAGCACTTTGGGAGAGCAGGGTTTGGGCTTGATTTTTGTTTTAGGCATTTCCCTTATCTCCAACCCCTGCAGTCCTGCAGAAATGGCTCTGGAATGCTTTGTGTAGGAAATCCTGGCACCAGATCTAACATCAGCCTGTTCATTACTCACCTTCATGGCAGTGATCAGGGAGCCCCAGAGCAGAGGGGTTTGTGTGATGCACAGCAGCACATTCCAGCTGGGTCCAAGCAGAAGGGAGCAGCAAACGATGAGCAGGGACAAGGATTGCATGTCCTGTGTTCCTTGTAATCCATCTGAGTGCTGAGTTGCTGTGTGTATGTACAGAATCAGTCCTCATCTCGTTTTAGGAGCACAGTTTGTTTTATGTTTGGTGTCTCTGCAGCCTTTGGCTTGTCCCCTGTGGCAGGAGGAATATAATGAATTTTTTTATAGAGCTCTGTTTGCTTTTGTGTATTTCTTTGCAGCAATTAAGTGCTTTAATTTCTTATCTCCTAAGTAGTTGTTTCTGGTCTTAGTTCTTCCTGTCTAATCCAAGCTGCTTTGCTGCAAATGTTATCTCTGCTATTCATAGGCAAGAAAAGGGTTTCACTGGCACCGTGATAAAGGGCCAAAGATCAAACTACTTAATTCAGTCTTGCATCTTGTTACACCAGGATCAGGTAAAACACAGTTATCATGGCCAGTGCTGCTGGGTGTCCAGGAGTCACTGCCCTAAAGTTTGGGTTGATTCTCACACAGGGACTCCAAAATTCTTGTGGCTTCCAGAGCTGCTTGTTAGAGGTTGAACAATTGAAGTTCATTGGTGCTAATCAAGGTCAAGAGAAAAGAATTCTCACTCTGTGGATTGAAAGCAGCAAAATGTTAGAGTTGGAAAGAAAAGTCATGGCCAGAGAAGAACCCAAAACCCAACATGAATTAGAGGTAGTGTCTGTTGGCAACTGCACTGAGTGGGCAGGCACTGGAATGAGGTGCCCAGGGAGGTGCTGGAGTCCCTGGAAGTGTTCAAGGGGTATCTGGATGTGGCACTTGGGGCCATGGCTTAGGGGTGATGATGGTGCTGCTGGTTTGATGCTTGGTCTCGATAATCTTGAAGGTCTCTTCCAACCCTGAGGATTCTGTGATAATGATACAAAAGCTCTGTTTGCCCAAATCCGTCCAACTGGACAAAGCAGCTCCCCTGAGCTGTGCCCACCAGGGCTGGTGGGGGGCTGTGCTGATGGCACTCCTCTGGACATGTCCCTTCTCTGACTGCCATGAAAGCCCCTGGGGGGGGTTGGAAAGCCAGGGATGGACCCCATGGACTGAGGCACGTTCAGGGCTCTGGGTCAGGCCTTGCCCTGTGACAAAGGCAGGGGCCTGAGGTGACAATGTCACCCAGGAATTGTGACTGTCCGAGGGTGTGCTCTGCTCTGTGCAGAGTGCAGGGCATGGCTGTGCCACAGGAATCCAGGTGATAAACGAGCACGAGTTATTCAGAATCTGTTAATTCTCCATTTTGGTGGTACAAAATGAAGAATCTTGCACAACGTGACCAAATATTCATACAGATAAGATCTTAAATTGTTTTTCTCCTTATGCCACCTGTTCTAGCAGCTAAACTAATACAGAATTTGATCTTGTATTATTACTTGGAAATGGAAACAAATGAAACAGCTGTGGAGCAGCATTTTCAGTCTGTGCCACCCCTTCCTGTCAGGTCTCTTAGCCCTGAGCAGTGGCACTGCAGGCAGGGCTGCTGCTCCTCATGTCTGTGGGTAAATGTGTGCCTTGGAGCTCATTGATCCTGGGAAATGGTAATAGAACTGATACTGTGCCTATTCCTGGGACTATTTACTTGCCTTGAGTTTGCAGAGGCTGATGGAGCCCGAAGATAAACAGTGCAATATTTCCAGCACAAGTATTGGATGCTTAAATCTTGTGTTCTTTATTCTCTGAGATGTTCATATTCTGTAAAGAAAAGATGGTAGATGGAGTAACCAACATGTGGAACAACCTGTTCAATCAGTTCCACTGATTTTCCTGGGATGGAATTACCCTTTCTCCTAGTACTCTATGAGCCTCCCCTGTGTGTGACTCCCACGTACCAACCTGGGGTTATCACATTAAGGTGCAGAATTACTGTCAGAATAATTTCATTTTGAAATAAGACATTTATGGTCACTTAGAAAAATCAAGACAGTTCCTTGCACCGAGGGGTTCCTGCAGGTTTCAGTGTGGATTTAATTGCCAGTATGACAATTCTCATGTCACTTGTTGACTTGCTGTTCTGTTCCTGACTCAGCACGTTGGCAGCTGCTGCCTGTTCCACTGGGTGCAAAGTTATTGAAAGGTTGATGTTGGAAAACCACCCCAAACGTACAACTGTGTGTGACTGCTGAGCACTGAAGCGTAGCATTTATCCCTCATTAGATTATATGAAATTTTCTGGATGTGTTGCCTGAGCATTCAGGTGCTGAATGTGCTTGGCCGTGTGCTGGGCACACAGAGGCACATCCCTGCTGCTGCTGTGGCCCTCACAGGAGTGAGGGATAAGAAGATCCCTTTAGGATGTGGAGTTTTCCAGCTATAATACAGATGATCTGGACTCGTTTCATTAAATGAACCATTCTGACTCATCTGCATCTCTGGTTTTAACATTTTTTTTTTCCCCTGCCAGTGCACTAACAATGAGAAAATGTCTTTCTCATTTTCCCTTTTTTTTGTGACAGGGGTTCTATTTAATATTCCTCTTATAAATGATTTAATGGAGAAAGTCATCTCACTGCAAAGAAAGAAGATCTTCCCATAACTTCATTGTATAAAGGTCAGGGATTGGTGTTGTTAACGGAAAAGAGAAAGGAATTGTAAAATCGAGAAAGGAACTGTAAAATCCTTTTCCAAAAGGAAAGGTTTAAACTACTTATTATCATTTGCAGGTATTTGGAAGAGCTTTCCTCCATTTGTCTGTCTCTGATTCTGTTCTTTTCCTATATATTTATGTGCAGGGCTGTGTCACTGACCCCTTGTCCGTGTTAAACTTCCCCGAGTCCTCCAACTCCTGCGATGGGAGTGGTTTGTATCCTGGGAAAAGGACTCCAATGCCATCTGGAATGGCTCACAGCCCTTGTTAGAATGTGCCCAATTTTTATCTGCCACAGGAGGTTACAGGAACAGTGGTTTTTCAGTGCTAACGGGAATAATTTGAATTCCAGTGGGCACAGCAGAGACATTTTTCAAAGAGTGGGATGTTCAGGGCTGGCTGAGGTGTGGGTGAGCTCAGCAGGACGTGGGGAAGGCTCAGGTGTCAAAGAGCTGCAGAACAGAAGCCCTTGGACAAGGGCAGCAGCCTTTAATCTGCTTTTCATCTCCTGCAAATTTGGACTGTTCTATTCCCCTGCCATCCCGTGTTCCCTGGAGCGTTGGGGACCATATTGATAGTCCCTGGGCTGTCCATGGTGCTGCAGAGCTCGTGTTCCTGCTCCTTTGGGGCCTGTCCCAGCACAGCCCTTCAGCCCAAATCCTGGAATCAATCCCCATTTACCATATAAGCACTTAATATACTATTGCTACTGCAATTAACGTGAAAAGTAATTTCTTAGGACAATTTTTTAATGATCTTTAGGACAAGATACTGGATGTTTACAGGTGATTATTTTTATTGAACAGTATTAAATTGTAAATTATTGAACAGTGTTAAATTGTGGAAATACTGATCCTGTTCTACCTGTTCACCAGTCTGTGCACCTTGTTATGGACCAGCTCAATGAGAAGGGGAAAAGTAGGGTGTGTTTAAGGGATTTTGGGCATTGCATGTTTAATATGAAGAATATACCTAAGGAAAACCTTAGTTCAGTTATTAATTTCAACTTAGAATCCAAGCCAGTAATCCAGCAGAACCACAAATACTGGATTTGGAAGTAAAAGTTTCCTTAATCGATGTTCTTGATCAACCTATTTCTTAGAAAATCATCTAATTTTAAGAGCAAAATGACATTAAAAAGCCTCATTTCACTGCCAGTTTTCCTTTGCTGCCTCACTCATAGTGTGCTGTTGCTTTCCAACAGAAAATTGTTTTGACAGTGTCAAATACCGGGGTTGGTGCTGGAGTTAAATCGGATTTTAATTCCTCCCTGTGCTGAAAGCGAGCAGATCTGTTTGTTCACCAGCCACTTAGCAAATGACCTTGAGCAAGGCAGCAGCAAGGGCTGCACTTCCTCAGGAGTTGGCTCTAATTAGGAGGATTTTATTCTGTGCCGCGTTGCCTTGCGGGGCCTTGAAGCAGGAGGCTGGAAAAACTCACTGGTTGGGCTCTGTGTGTGAGGAACACCAGGATCTCAGGGATAAAGGAGCTCTCCCCGAGCTCCTTGAACAGAAGCACAAAGACAGTTTTCAGCAGATGAACTCCTGCCATAGGTTACATCCCAGAGTTCCCACGGAGCTGGGAGAGGGGTGGGAACATCTCCAGGTAGCTGTGGGGCTGGTGGGGATGTCTCCACGTGGGAACCAAGGCAAACACCTGTGGTGGGCTCATTCCCAAGGTTTGTTGGTGCTCCACAGCTCCTGGTTTTCTCTTTCCCCACCCAACACACCTCAGAGGCTGGTGATCCTGCTCCAGAGGAACTCATGGCACACGTGGGCTGAGGAGAGAGATCCATCCCCAGTGTAACCCTGGAGGAGATCAGCGATGTCACAAACACACTGAGGGTGTGAGGGTCAGGCGGTTTTGGGGAAGTAGGTGAAGGAGGCCTTGAGCTGATCCTGCCAGTGTTCAGTTCTTTGGAAGCAAAGCCAGAGCACACTGGGCTTGCCTGTGTTAAACCACGGGATTTAATGGAGCCCGCGGGACTTGGCTTGTGGTGCCTGGAATATCTGCACAGCGATGGGGCTTGACTGCATCAAGTTACAGAAATGTCCTAGAATTCCAAGGAGCACTGGTGGGGTGTCACTGTGGTAATCCTAGGAATATTCTGAGCCATGGTGTGTGAGGCTGTTTCGGAGACTGGGAGTCCAGGACCAGATTATTGGCTGCTTGCAGCAGTGAGGGCACAGTCCAGTCATCTGTCCTTAATGCAGGGACTTCATCCGGATTTATGGACACCCTGTGCTGGATCGAGGCCAACATACCCTACTCTTTGTTAATTAAATTCCCCAGGTTTGTATTCCATGGAAATGTAATCCATTCCCAGTAAGGGCAGTCAGTTTTTTTACCATCACTGGCCGGTCCAACCTCTCCTCTCTCTTCTCTTAAGCGCCAAACATGAAAATATGGGCAAAAAGTACTGAAATAGGTGAGAGGCTTAGTCTGGTCTTAATGTACAGTAACATGTGTCTCAGTTTTTGTGCTTTATAAACCAAGAGATTTGCCAGAAACTGGTTAGATCCTCTGCAGGTACCAAGCTGGAAGGGACTTCTGTCCAAATTTGTCATGTTTTCTGAACACTAAAGGATAAAAATGGCAAATCTGATGGGGCACGGAAAACTTCAGCAAGATAAACCCAAGAGAATACCCCTGACACTTGTATTACTTCCCTGACTATTTAAAACATTCAGCACCAAGACTTGCATGCGTTCCCTGCGTGTCTCAGGGATGACCTGTCACTAATGTTTAAAGCTTGTAATCCATGTTTTTGCTGAGCAATGAAAAGGGTTATATTTGGTTATTTTTTTGCACGTTTCCCGAAGGCAGCAATTCATTCAGGGTGCTAATTGCTCCAATAATCTCACCTCCCTGGTTTCCAGCAAAGCCATGGATTGACACTTCAACAAATTGGAAGTTCAGTGTGGAATAAAAGCCGGTGACAAAGCCAGCCTGCCTCATGTGGGGATGTGAGATTCGTGGTCCCCATCACTGAGCTGCTGTGCTTCTGCTCTGGGAGAACCAGAGCCCAAAATATCCCCTGTCAGAGCTGGATTTGCCCCCTCTCCCCCCACCTGGAACCACTTCCAGTTCAGTCTCTTGGTTTTTCCTTTCCCTGGCCGTGGTTTGCCCCTGTGGGGGTTTGTTTGGAGATGCTGTGCCTGAGGCATCAGGAACTGGGCCTCAGTTCCTAGTTCTTTGAATCCACACTGGGGTGGATTCAAACTGCAAGGGGGTAGATTTAGGTGGGATATTGGGAAGGAATTCTTGGCTGTGAGGGTGAGGAGGCCCTGGCACAGGTTGCCCATCCCTGGAAGTGTCCAAGGCCAGGTTGGAACAACCTGGGCTAGTGGAAGGTGTCCCTGCCTGTGGCAGGGGTGGGACTGGCTGGGCTTTAAGGTCCCTTCCCACCCAAACCATTCCATGATTACACACACATGGATTGGGGTTGTTGTGGGAACCTGCTGCCCAGTGGGTCTCCTTATTTTTATGCAGCTGTTTGTGAATAACCTTTTAAAAACTCCGAGAGGTGACTAGGGCTGCAAAATCGATAGCAGAGCTTTGTAAGGACATAATAGAACCTGGCACAGAAGAGAGACCTTCCTCCAGGGCTTCCCAACCTCATTATGGAGCAAATATGTAACTGTACCAGAGCCTGTTGTTGAGCTGTTAAAAATTCTATAGAAAACTTAATATTTTCTGTTCAATTAAGAGCAGATTTGGCGTTTTGTGTGGCTGCCAGTTTTACTGGCAGGTTTATTAACTTCCTTCCTCCCATAGTTATGGCTTAGTAGACCTTATTTTTTTTCCTCTTTAATGTGATTTTTGTTATTGTTGGGGTTTTTTTAACCAGCTTTCCTTAGTCACAACTATAACACCTCAGAATCCTGATGGGGCCAGCACCCAGTTACACCGAGGGCTGTGCTTTAAAGGAATGATGTGTAATGTAGTTAAATAAAACTTCCTTTAGGCACCCACAGAACTGAAACTTTTGGGTTCAGATTCAGTCTGTTGCACGTGTGTTTTGCAGTGAGGAAATATCAGATCTGACTCATTAAAGTAGTTACAGACCAACTTAATTGCAAGTAGGTGAGAAATCCCAGTGATTTGGGGTAGACAAGTGCTGATGTACAATCCCTGAAGTACAAAGCACACATATACTGGTTTGGCAGGTGGATCTAAAGAGAATCATACACTTGGGATACATAACCTGGAAAAATTATTGCTTAATTATGACTTATCCATACCTCCAGCAAAATCTCATGTACCCAGTGATACCAGTGGTGTGGTTTGGGATTTTCAGTGCAGGTTGTACAGTCCTTCCCTGCTCACAGACAACAGGAACAGTGGGTGCCTGATACGTCTAAAAGCTGATAATAAAGTTATTGTTGTGTCCTGAGGAATTAGTTGTGGTTTCACCTGATAAAAGTTTAGCCCATTATTAGGAGATAGAAACAGTTTCAGTACCCAAAGAAAGAAATGTTTACTTACACAATGTCCAACCTTCCATGGGAAAGAGGGTGCATTTTCGTTCCCCTTGTTGTTTTTAGCTTCTCTACAACCTTTGTTCTTTGTAGAAAGAGGAGAAAAGGAGCAGGGTTGTAGCAGGAATAGAGAGAAGAGGCTCCTGCCTGCAGATGGGCAGGATTTTGGACAGGCAGTGATTGGACCAGCTGGAATACTTGCTGTCTGCTTCCCAGAGTTTGGAAGCTGGACTGGAGCAGTGTTACAGAGAGACTGTTTGTGTGTGCAAACACTGCTGAAGTTAATAATGATTTCTGGGATCAGTTACCACTGCAGTCAGTAGTAGCTAATTCTTTCCTTCTGAGAAGGATGTACAATCTTTTGTTGCTGTATTATGTGATTGGAACATGGCAATTCATCCTCTGACAAGCACAACACTGCTTGGAAATATTGCTTGTGTGAGTGTTTGTACATGTGTTTGTTTTGCATTATTAGTACACGGGCTTTCTTCAGCAGCTTTTGGTGAATTACTCAGTTGTGGCAGCAATAATAATATTTACTTGGCATATCTGTCTTTTTAAAAAACCCTGCTGTGTCCTTCAGAGTTTGAGCTCTCATCTCTTAGATAAGCCTTCCCAGAGTGTTACTAGAAAGATGAGGATAAATGTACTAATAAAATGACTAATTTCATTTTCTCACAGTAACTCCGAGTTCACACTAAATAAATGAGTCTGTGCTTTTTGAATGATTTTAATGATTAACACATGACCAAATCAAGACAGTCAACAATTAGATGTTTGCATAAAGGCAGGATATTTTTAACTAGTGGACTGTTGGGAATGGTCCAGGCATCAGTGCTGCTGGGCAAGAGCTCCCTGAGCTGTTCCTCCATGCCCAGGGGCCAGGCCTGGGGAGAGCCCCGTGTGCCTCTCCTGGAGGGCACAGGGATGAAACCCTCCCTTCCCTTTGGCTCTGCTGGAGGGCACAGGGATGAAACCCTCCCTTCCCTTTGGCTCTCCTGGAGGGCACAGGGATGAAACCTTCCCTTCCCTTTGGCTCTGCTGGAGGGCACAGGGATGAAACCCTCCCTTCCTTTGGCTCTGCTGGAGGGCACAGGGATGAAAGCCTCCCTTCCTTTGGCTCTGCTGGAGGGCACAGGGATGAAAGCCTCCCTTCCTTTGGCTCTTTCCCCGTTGGAGCCTGAGGGCTGTCGGGTGCTCAGCTGGGCACAGAGGGAGCATTGAGAGCCGTGCCAGCCCTGGCTCCCAGCGCCGCAGTCCCGGAGCCGGGAGGGAGGGAAGGAGGGAGGGAGCACAGAGGATTGCTGCGAGCAGGAGGGGCTGGCACAGCATCCCGGCGCTCTCCAGCTGGAGCGTGGAAAACTTGTTAACTCCCTGATGGAGACGGTGCAGCCACATGGCAGGAGAGGGGGCAGAATCCCCCTTAAAATCCTCACAGGCACATCTGGCAGCTTAGATGGAATGCTTTGTTATCCTGGTGGGATGCAGTTCAGTTCTTTCTTCTTTCAAATCTGTAGAAATTGTTGCCCTCAAATATCTTGCAGTTTAGAGCCTTCCTTTTGGCTGGCTTTGGGAAGTTGTGATAACTTAATTCTTGCTGATGCAACAGGACCCTCTTGGCTTTGTGGGTCTGGTGAGTGTGAAGGTACTTGAGAGGTTCCTCTTCTCCCACTTAGGAGAGCTGAAATCCCTGAAAAAAGTCAATCTCATCCAGGCCCTCTCTTCAGGGAATTCTTCAATAATTCCAGCACAGTTCAGGTAAAATCCTGAGTAAAGCAAAGCAAAGTCCTTGCCTTGCCCAGCCAAAGCCACAGGCACTTTGTTCTGCCTCCCTCCATCCCATGCACAGGACCCACCACTCTCCTCTGCCCCATCTTCCCAGTTTTGCCAGAGGAATCTTGGATCCTTTCCTTTAAAATATGATTTTCTTGACTTTCAAATCTCAGACTCTCATCTTTGCCATTTAAGTATGTTTTTCACTGTGTTTATGGAAAAGTTTTTAGGTCAGGTGAGGTAAAATATCCACTGACAGGGAATCACTTGGGAAACTTTCCCATTTGGGAGGGGGATGGATTCGTACTTTTCTCTGTAGAACATGGTCATAATCCATAGGTCATAGTGTAGAAGGTGATCATAACCTCATTGTGGGTGAGGTTTTTGAACTCTGATGGTCATTATTGTCAGGGCTTTTTGACAAATGTAATTTTCAAAGTATTTCTGGAAGTTTTGCTCTTGTATTTTTGTTTCTGTTGAGTTTTGACAGTTGATAAACACCACAGAGGAAGATCCAGTAAAGAGACAGATGCTGACTTAGTGGGTTACACAGTTTGAATGACAAACCCAGATCAACAGATCATTATTTTTCACAGCAAGCACAGAGAAATGGCTGATTTCAGTACCAACCTGTGTGACAGCAGCTCTTGTGCTCCAGAATGCAGCACAACAGGAGCAGCTCTTGCACTGTTCCCAGGTTTGCTCTGTTTGATTGCAATTATACTTCTGATATTCTGGCCATTACTAGTTTGCTTCAAGTGCTGCCACTGCAAAAGGAGGCTGATGACCTCACCTGCTCTCATTCCAGTGAGGGAGAATATGTTGTTTAATTTTCTGCATTTCTACTAATTTTTGGGCTTTATTCCCAAGTTCATCAGTTGATGCTTAGAGCAGGTTAATTAAGCATAGGCAACATGGTCTTTTATTCTCTTTTGATATCCCTTATTATGGAACTAACAGCTCTAGACTAAATCTCGATTTAATTCAAAGTACTCTGATGCAGTTGCACATTATCTGATGTCTTCAGAAATCTCACTGTGTCCTCAGCTTCTAAAGGAAAAAAGTATTTTTTTCTAAAGGAAAAAAGTATTCCAGTGGCTCGAGATTGTACCACGTTTTCTATTCACCACCTTGTTCTATCTATGGATAACAGTGTAGTTTGTGATGATGAGATGGGTTAAAATAGCATGTGGAAATGCCAGATAATTTTTATTTTACACTGTTGTGTTTGACTTGTGAGGATGAAGTGGTGGTTGGCTAAAGGAAATCCTTGTTTCTGTTCCATTAATCCCGTGTTCATCATCATCAGGACATTCATCTGGGTTTTTCACATCTCTCTGCCCTCCCTGGCAGCTGATGAAATGCACTCACTGGCTCAATTTTAGAACCGCTTTTTGACTTGATTCCCCCAGACAGGAGCTGAGGAGTTTGCTCTGAGCAGCTGCTCTGGTGGGAGCTCTTGGAAAGCACAGTCCCAACCTGCCAGAAACTCACAGCTCAGAGAACTGGGAATGCTGGAAATCTCCAGGACCCACTTCCCTGCTCTCCTGGAGAGCAAGGGCTGTTCTACCTGACTGCACTCGTGTTCTGCTCATACACACTCAGCACTTGGCATTGGTGAGGTTTGGGACATTGGGATCAGGTGGCACTGCCTCAACTCTGCACATTTTTCTGGCCCTGCTGCTCTGCTGCCCAGCCCGTTATCCCCCCGGGGCCCTTCCTGGCCTGGGAAGGTTTCTCTGTGAGCGACGTGAGCAGGTAACAAAACATTAACGTGTCACTGGAGCCAGCCTGGGCTGTCAGGCCATTGGAAGTGCCCCAGCACACATTCCCAAACGCTGTGAACAGAGGGACTGTGCTGCCCTGACAGCCATCACTGAAGTCAGTTATTTATGGGGAGTGAAAGGACTGAGAGCCATGTGTTACTCCAGAGTCCTGGTGTTCAGGTACAGGCAAGAAATTGTATTGGCAGGTGAGGGATTTGGGCCCACAGATCACCATGTGGGGCCATCACATGGCCACTGGATCAGTTAAATGGCAAGATAAACCTGGGTGGTGGAGTGTGAAGGCTCTGCCTGGCAGACAGAGCTCCTGACACCTCTGGAACACTCATCCCTCACATGAGTGGCCATGTGCTGGTGGAGGCTGGATCTGTGTGAATCCAACTGATGCTGCAAAAGGTCGTGGTTTTTCCTCAGTCTTCTCTTGCTTTTATTCTTTGTGAAAAAATGACACTTAATTTAAGCAACCTTAATATCTGGAATTAACCAGTAATTGCATGAGCTATTAGGTGTGAGTGTTTAGCACCAATCCCACCTAAAGTGGAGGAGCAGTCACTCACCCCCTGTCTGTGACTTTATGCCGTTGCTCTTAGAAGAAAATTTCTTCTGATAAATGGCTTTGAGGCAGAAAAACGTGTTTATTGTGGTGTTGATAGTGTACATGGCCAGGGGTGTGCAGGAGGACCCTGAATCACTGCAGCCTTTTTCAGAATGCTCAATTAAAACCCAGGGAAATGGATGGCAAAATTAATTTCCCGTTGTAGTTTAGATGACAGATTATTGAAGATGTTTTGAAGAAGCCGTAAATCTGGTGCTGGTAATTAAACTTTTGAACCAGAGGGTTGGGTTCCATCAATATTGATCAATGGCCAGCTGGATAAACCATAAACATCAGGAGCCTCAGAAATGGGAGGTGAAACTTCTGAGCAGCTCCTGAACTGGGTGTGTTGAGGAGACAGCTCTTGTTTGCTTGGACCTCTTTATGAACCTCCACGGGGCATTTTCATGATACATTTGACAACTTGTGAAACCAGGACATGGGTACCAAATGGTGCTGGTGACCTTCGTGCACCTTCCCCACTCCCTGCTGCTCAGAGTCCAGCGTGGATGCAGCCAGCAGTGCTTCCAGAGGCTGCTGGGGCTGGAAGTGACCTTCTGCAAGTAAGCAGCTCAAAAAGTGCATGATGTTTTAAGAGAGAACAGATTCTTTTTTAATAATCAATACTTGTAAGATAGTACAGTATTTAAAAACTGCTTTGTCACCCCTGAAATAGTGCCACAAGTGGCCCAGTGACCTTCTAGTGGAAGGTTCTCTGCCCATGGCAGGGGGTGGAATGAGATGAGTGTTAATGTCCCTTCCAACTCAGGGCATTTATGATTTCATGAAATACTACGAAGATGATGAAGAAAACAGACCCTGGCTTTTGGCCTAAATTTTATTCAGTGTTGAGTGTTTCAAGATCAGGAGAGTCCTAATGCGAAATGAAGAGATGACTTCAAAAGGTGTAGTAGGAAGGAGGTGTTTTGTAGCCTTTTGATTGTGGTGCTGATGTGAGTAGAAACACCCAGATGTATTTTGACATGCTGGTTGGAAACAAAGCTAACTCAGTTTCCAGAGGTGTCAATCATACCGGAGGCAAATTTATTTCCCTCTGTCATAAAATGATACCACCCACTGAAATTAAACCCCTTTTTCTTTGGTGTGCTGCTGTGCCAGGTAGAAGCACACCTTGAGCTGCATTCCAAGCAATCCTTGTCCCTTTCAGTATTCAGCTTGGATTTGGGGGGTATTAAGATGCGCTGGGAGTTGTGCAGTGACTCCTCATTATACGTGTGTGCTCAGAGCCCCAGCGTGCACAGCGAGGGTTGGTACTCACAGAGAATATTTGTTTTCTGGTTTTTAACCTGCTCAGATTCAAATGTGACTCTGTTCTTCTCGCTGTTTAACTTGATTTCAAACAGTTTGAGCAATTGAAGGCTCCTGTTGCAGCACAGAGTGCAAACCATGCCTGGAATTTGTTAGAGTTTGCAAAAGTTTGCTTTGATCTCAGATTACAGAATCCCAGAATCACTGAGGTTGGAAAAGCCCTCCCAGCCCATGGATCCCCCTGTGCCCCATTCCCACCTTATCCCCCAGCCCAGAGCACTGAGTGCCACGGCCAGGCCTTCCTTGGGCACCTCCAGGGATGGGGACTCCTTCCAGTGCCTGACAGCCCTTTCCAGCAAGAAATTCCTCCTGATGTCCAACCTGCCCCTCCCCTGGCACAGCTGGAGGCCGTTCCCTCTCCTCCTGTCCCTTGTTCCCTGGGAGCAGAGCCCGACCCCCCCCAGCTCTCCCCTCCTGTCAGGGGGTTGCAGAGCCAGAAGGTCCCCCCTGAGCCTCCTTTTCTCCAGGCTGAGCCCCCCCAGCTCCCTCAGCTGCTCCTGCTGCTCCAGCCCCTGCCCAGCTCCATTCCCCTCCCTGGACACGCTCCAGCCCCTCCGTGTGTTGTGAGGGGCCCAGAACTGGAGACAGCCCTCGAGATGTGGCCTCAGCCCTGCCAGCCCAGGGGGATGGGCAGTGCCCTGGTCAGGGTTAAATAGAAGTAATTCTGAACCAAGCTGCAGCCTGGGGAAGGATTCCCTTTGGAAAGGATGATGGACCTGTTGGTGTTCCTCAGCCTTCCATATATACCTTCTTGTAGCAAAATATTCCACTGTAATTTTTTTACTACTTGTTCTGCTTCCCTAATTGCTTTAAATATAGTTTTTATGCATTTGTAAATAAACCCATTTTCTCCTGCAAGATGTTCCCATTTCTGCTCAAATGTCTCCATATCACTTTGTGTGCGTGCTGCACTCAACTCAAAAAGCATCACAGCTATTTTTCTCTCCCAGGAATTACCAAACGTTACTCATAGAGCAAAGGCATTATTTAGTGGAATAGTTTGGAGCCACTCAAGGGAAGGGGCACTTGTTGCTTTTGGGATTGTCTGCTGCTGCCTTTGCCTGCAGCCAGAGAAGGGATGGTTTTATTTCCCTGGCAGAAGGGTGCTCTCCTCAGCTGTGCCCGTGTTGCTGTTGACATTGTACCTTTGTGTTGTGCTGAGTTCAAGGCTCATAAACCTCTGCAAGTCCGTTACTCACCAGTTAATCTCAGCTGGATCTCGCTGTCTGATCGAGTCACTTTGTTTCTGTCTTGTAAGACTTCCCCAACCTTGGCACTGGTGCTGTGAGCCCTCAGCTCGGGGGGACTGTGGTGGCATTTTGAAATGTCACCGATGACACAGTTGTTGCAGCCTGGCCTGGCTGTGTCTCTGCTGTCCCAGTTGCACACCAGTCCTGGGCAAGGTGATGCACATGTTATGGGACAATAACATTCCGTGCTGTCAGTCAGGAACTTCTGTTGGTACCAAAGAAAGGAAGGAAAAAACCCCAAGCTCTTCCCTAATTAATGAGCTCAGGAAATTCTGGAGCATGCTGGGTTCCTCTGTGGAAGATCCAGGTAACAGCAATAGAACTGCAAATATTTATTATTGTAAAGAGGAGGATATTTTAACTGCAACTTCAGCACTAACAGGTGAACAGCAACTGTTGGAGTTCAGCCAAAATCAGCCTCATTTACGGGGCTCTGATTCCTGGTGCTTCCTGTAAACTGCTCTGGGAAGTTCACTGCAATTGGAAATCAAGGAGGATTATCCTTTCCATAATGAAAAATAAATTATCTTGTGTTTCCATCTTCATTTAACTTCTCAATTTCTCTTCAATTAGTGTCCTTAATTACGCTGTCATTTTGTCCTTGTCAGTCAGACACCTTTCTGAGTTCTGTTTAACAACCAGTATGACAAGACATCTTTTTCCTTCACATCTGACACTTACTGGGCGGAACTTTAAAAACTTTTGCCTCCTTCCCTGCAGGTCTGAACGAGTCCTAACCCTTCATTAAATCCAGCTGCACATTGCAGTTCCGAGGGCGATGGGAATACTGCAATCCTTCTTTTCCTCAGAACAAAACTCCTTTGACTGTGTTGAGCCGAGCTCTCTGTGGCTGGTTGCCTGCCAGTGGCGTGTGCCAGCAGATATTTTGCATGGAGTTATTCCATGGCTGGCTTCGGGTTTGGCACCTGCCACGTTTTGGCCGTGTGCTCCTCCCTGTGCTGGTGCCCCTGGAATTCCCACCCTTTCTGCCAGGATGCCTCAGAGAGGACCAGAGTCAAGATAACCTTGGGATGACTGTCAGAAATGGGCTGTTCCAGCTTGGAATTTCCCAAGGGTTGGTTGAGCTCCACGCACATGCTCAGCTGCACCAGGGAAGGACACGGAGCCTCTCCAGGCAAGGCAAGGATATGCAGGAGAGTCTGGAACTGCCACCAGGCTACATCCACTTGGGAGTTAGAGCCTCAGCCTGAGCCTGCCTGTAGTGCAAGGCCTGCTCTGGGCGGGCTCGTGAGCCCTGAGATCCCAGCTTTTGGAATCATTTAAAAGGCAGCTCATCTGTTTGTTCAGAGAGCCCGGCACTGGGTTCTCACTTGCTCCTACAGAAACATTTGGGTGGCTTCCTGAGTTACTGATGTCCTGATTTTCTTTTGAAGGTTATCAATACAATGGATACTGCTTGGCTTGGGAGCTGTGACAAGGCAAGAGCCTAAAATACATCCAGAAATGACAAATTCCATTTTCACACGTTACTGTCTTGCAAATATACTCAGAATTAGGTTAAAAAAGAGAAATAGTGATTTACTACCTGGCAACACGTGGTTTCAGAAAGAATTCCTGGGATTACATTATTCCAGTGTGTCCCCACTGTGAGCAGCTCTATTGCAGCTGCACACTTATTGTTGGGAAGACATCATGCCCTTAGTAAAAAATCAGATAAAGGGAATAATATCTGAGTTTTTCCCTCAAATCACAGAATCCCAGAATGGTTTGGGTTGGGAGGGACCTCGGAGCTCACGTAGTTCCCACCCTATGCCATGGACAAGGACACTTTCCACGCCTCAAGCCAGGTGTGCTCCCTTTGAACTGTTTGGACTTTGATTTGCTGTTCAGTGAGAGCTGGAGGGTCTCAGGTCCCTGCTCAGCTCAGGTTTCAGCTCCAGAGCCGGATGTTAAGCCCTGACAGTGCAGAGAATGTTGGCCATCAGTGGCTCAGTTGTGCATGAAGGAGGATTTCCACCGGCGAGCGGAGCGTGGGAATGTGCTCGGAGAGAAATCAGCCTCCTTGGTGTGTCTGCTCTGCGTGTCAGGCTAATGGAATAAGGGGAGATGGCAGCAAAATAATTGCATTCTCCTTGTAATGAAAGAGCCCTTCAAGTTGCTGATGGTTTTCCTGCCTTAATTACTTTGCAATGGCAATATTGAGTGCCTTTGATTTGAGTTTTGTAATAGCAGTTACATACACTTATTAGTTCCAGGTGAACCAGGCGATTCTTCATGCAATTACATTGGAAATTTGTTTAAGTACATAAGGAAAAGGAGAGAGAAAAGAGGGAGGTGAAGTAATTAGTGAGCAGGAGGAGTGTGCTGGGGGGAGGTCCCAGAGAAGGCCAGGGCTGGGTTTGCAGCTCTCGCTTGTTCCTCTCGTGGGTTCAGTCCCATGGTGGGTTCAGCACACTGAGGTCTTCTGAAGACACATTGATTTATTTAGCATTAACTTTTATGTAGAAATAAAGTCCCATGGGATGAATGGAAGAAAATGAATGGTTGGGGGGAAAGAAACATTTTTAAACTGTGTTGTTTCAACCCCCTTCTCTTAGTTTGTGAAATGTGGCTGTGGAACTCCTGCTCTTGTGTCATCACTGAATTCAGTACTAAACCCAATGTGTATGTTCAGCTTAACAAACTGTGCAGTGTGTCTCATGGGCTGTACCTTCCTGCCTTGTCTAGCTTGCAATTCCATATTCCTCCTGAGCCTGTTTTCCCCTGTTCAGGAAGGCTTTTGTTCCTGTGCAGAGCCCAGAGCCAGCCCCAGGCTGTGCATTCCCGTTGTTCCTGTCCCTCTCTCTGAGTCTCAGGCCTGTTTGGGATTGGTGGGGTGGGGTGGGATGGTGCCAGTAGTGAACTGCTGGGTTCAAAACCAGAGGCAGGCACTTCACCACGGGTTTATTTTTAGATCCTCCCTTTCTCCCTCTTGGAAGCCGTTTCCCTCTGCTCTCCTTCTTGCCAAGCCGTGCGAGGCAGCTTCAAACTGACATCCAACCACAGCTTGAAATGTGCCTTGAAATCTGTTTTAATTAGATATGAGCCATAATAATTTAATTACGGATCCACCCACTAAATTGTCTGTTTTGAATTGGAGCAGCCACTTTGTGTACAGAAACAGCAATGTTTGGAGTCGGTACCTCACTGGTTTCTAGCGAGGGCACTCAAGCTTGGAATGAAGTCCTGGAGTTCTGTGGCTGCTTAACCTCCAGCTTGCTAATCACCCACAGCACTTGTAAAATCTGCCACATTTATCTAATATAACTCAGTCTGACTGAACTGTTTGCTCCTGGGGGGATGTCTGGGACATCTTGAGCTGAGGATGCTCCTGAGTGAAGGGTCACAGTGGTGAGGAGCAGTGACTGGAGCTTGAGAAATGTCTGCTTGCTTTGAGGACACACCTTTCTAAGAAGTATTTACCATTAATTTGAATTAAATTCTCTACCTAAGATGGGATTGCACCCTTCAGAGCAGATACACAGAGCCAGCTGTCCATGAGGAGTCACTGCTGGTGCTCAGTCCCCTGGTGAGGAGGATGAGTTACTGCCAAACACTGACAGAGGAATTACTGCATCTGTGTCCAAATTAAATATGTAGAGTAGGTTAAATCCCTTGGGAAGCTGGGATCATCAGTGCTGTGTGCTGTATCCAGAGGCTGTGTCTGAAAAACCAGGGACGAGCAGACAGGTTGGTTAATGGAAACTTCTTGTGTGATTCTGTTGCAAAACACTCCTCAGAACCCTCAGAGTGATTGGATCAATCAGTCAATGAGTGTCTCTGTCTGTCACAGATACAAACAGGGGCTGCTGGAGTTTGAGACAGCAGTGGGATGGCCTTGGGGGAAAATACTGGGAATAGGCCAAAGCTACTGCATGAACACACCTAAAACATACGGTGCTGCTCAGACTGGGAGGATGCATTTTATTCCTTCTGGTTTATCAAAAATAACACTTTAAGTGCATTCTGGGAGGGATGTGTATGTTGTAACTGCTACTGCAGAAAATACTGTGGTTGATAGCACAAATTTTCTTTACTTGTCCTGGCTCCTGCCCCTCTTCTCATCAGCACCATGGTATGGTTTCCTTCCACTTTACAGGTAAAAGATGAAAGGTAATCTTTAGGTTTGGAATGTTTTTTTTATCTTCATATTCACATGTTAATAGTTTTTAGTTTGGTGATTCTTACTTCTGTCCTAATCCTTGGGATGATTCATGGCTATTTTTACCAAAGTTGTTGGACAGTTACTCTGGTGAAATCCTGTTAGTGGAATTTCTTAGGGTTTAGACTTAGAGAGAAAGCTGTAAAACCTAAAAACCATCTCTGTCAGAGCAGCTCCGGAGGGAGATCATAGAACCACAGACTGGGTTGGGTTGGGAGGGACCTCAAAGCTCATCCAGTGCCACCCCTGCCATGGGCAGGGACTCCTTCCCCTATCCCAGGTTGCTCCAACCTGGCCTTGGGCACTCCCAGGGATGGGGCAGCCACAGCTGCTCTGGGCAGGATGTTTTCTGTTGTTTCTAGTGGTGGCTAGAAAGAAATAATTTGGCATTTTCATCATTATTTTGATGAACAATTCTCATTAAAAGCTCCCTGCAAGTCAGCACCAGGGTGATGAGGGGCCCAGTGGTTTCACAATTAATTTGGCCTTCAGCTTTTGCAGGATTGGCCCCAACTGCTCTGATGTGCTGCCTCTGGAGGAGGAGGCTGGGGGATAACACCTGTCAGGTGCTGCTGTTTCCTTGGCTACCAGATCATTTCAGTGCCTTCCATTTTATTGGCATTAATGAAAATCTGCTGGGAAACACATCTTTGCATGATCTGCACTGATTTCTTTGCCATCATGTGCTGTGTTCAACATTAGCTGGAGGGATTGGGGTATTTTGGGGACCAATTTATTGCCTCTCCAATAGGAATAAATGCTTTAGGAAGGCAGAAAGATTAATAATATGCATTTCTCTCTATTAATAATCCCCTAATGACACATTTTATTGTTTGAATCTTTCCTTCCATGACACTAATGTGGCATCAAGAAATTTTTCCCCTGAAAACTCAAGTGTGTGTTTCTTAGCAAACACCTATAATTAGGTCAGAATTTTAGAAAAGGCTTTCTATTTGCATAGAATAGCATTAATTTTGCATTCCTCTATCAGATGAAACACGAAGAAGGAACGAATAATTTATTCATGCAAAACCAACCCACATGAATCATTTATTTACCTCTTCTGGTGATTTCACAAGCTCACTTTTTATGCATCAAGCTGCAAATTAATCAAAATTTTCTAGGAGTTGATTTTGTCCAGAAAAAAAAAAGTAATAGTGATATAGATATTTTCTCCAGTACAAAAAATCATCATGTAAATTTGGGCAAAAAGTCTGTGCAGTTGCTTTGGGCTTCTTTGGGTGGTGTTTTGTTTGTGTTTTGGGATTTCCTGTGGTGTCTTTTTGTTTCTCTGTGGATTTTTTGGTTTTGTTTTTTTTTTAAATTAAGTAACTATCTGAAAGAGCAGCTCTAAGGGATACAGTTAAGGGTGATTTGACTGGAAACAAAAGCACTTTAAAGTTTATTGGTTCTTCACAAGGCCCAGTTTCAAGGGTAATTAAACATCTCATTATATCTGGTAATGCTAATTGCATTTTTAATTTTATTTGCATGCTGACATTTGCTTTGGGTAAAAACTGTGAATGGGAACAAAAGGGGGAACTGGAGTCAGATATTTATGAGGTGGTGAATTATAGGGGAGGGCAGAGCGTGGAGATACCTGTGACAGAAACAAAGCTGCCTGTCCTGAGGGGCCAAAGTGTTGGTTGTTAAAAAAAGGGCATTTTAAAGAGTAATTAAAGTGATCCGAGCCACACTGTGGTTATTTGTATTTAAACGTGGCTAACACCTTCTTTGTGTAGATTTAAACCCACCATACTTAAATACCATCTTTAAATCCATCACTTTGCCTTAACTGACATCAGCAGGCACCTCCTCCTCCTCTGGAAAGGTGTTGTTTGTGTCGTTGAAGCTTGAAGGTTTTAGGTTTTACAAATAGGACTAAAATCTTGCAGATCTCACAGGTGAGAAAAGGGTTTCTGTTCCCATCCTGTGCTTCCACAGAAGGCAAAAAACCCAATCTGAATTACCAGTGCTTGGGAGACTTGACTTTAAAAGGGAAAAACGTTGACGTGTATTTAAAAGCCACGAGGACAACATGAAACAGAGGAAAATGCACGTTTGAAAATAATTTATTTGCTCTCTGAATAATTAAAAAGTCACTGTAAGGTACATGATAATGCCTGTCAGTGCTCAGCTTGTTGGCTCTGCTAATTTATTCAGGATATTACAGTTGGCAATTAATGTTCCTCTCCTCACAGTGTGCCAGTTAGACATTCTTGCATTTCGTTGGGAATTTCTCTTAGTTCTTCTGGGGATAAACATGACAGAGCAGTTTTCCCACGTTCCCAGGTAATCCTCCTGAGGTTCATCTGTGAGCAGTTTGTTCCCTGGGATGGGGCTGCCCCATCCCTGGAAGTGTCCAAGGCCGGGTTGGAGCACCCTGGGCCAGTGGAAGGTGTCCCTGCCCATGGCAGGGGTGGCACTGGATGGGCTTTGAGGTCCTTCCAACCCAAACCGCTCTGGGATTCTGTGGCTGGTGAAAACAGCTTTTGAAAGGTGAATCCTGCTAATTCCCAGGGGAAATTTAACCTGGCCATGACATCACCCTTTGTGTCTATTCACAAACCTGTGAGTGACCTCCCTGCCGTGGATGTGACACGGCCGCTGGTCCCTTCATTCAACATCTGTGTTTTCCCAGTGACTCTGTTCTTGCTTTTGGAGACGTTATCCCAACTTTTCCCATATCCAGGTACGGGATTTTATCCTCTGGCACAGTTATTTCTCCTCAGATGTGTTTTGTAGATCAGCATTAGGCTCTGCTGGTGTCTGGGGGCAAATTAAACCTCTGGTAGGTGGGAAATTTCTTGTCTCCAGAGGCCCCCCCAGGAATTGGCAGAGGAGACCTGAGGGTTTCACGAGGCTTCCTTGCAGGAACAACACAGGGGGTTTGACGAGGGCTTTGCTGCCTTCACTTGCAAAATGATTCAGCAACTGCCAGCAATATTCCTGAAGACGTTCCTGTTGGAATAAGGATGTCTCAGCATGTCTCTGAGCCTCCCTCTCTCAGCCAGTGCAGTTTGTGCCTCCTGTGGTGCCCATGGTCCAGGACCAGAGCAGGGGGAATGTGGAGCAGTTCAGGCCCCAGTTTAGGGCTTTATCTCAGCAGCATCTCGAGGGTTTCATGACAAATGGCTTTGCTCTGGGTGCTGGTTGCTGGCTTTGCAGTTTGCTTTGGAAGCTCTGCAGAGTGTAAGAGACTTTTCTCTCTGGATAAATGTAAAGCTGGGTTGTTCTTTCTGGGAAATGGAATTGGGTGGCTTTGGGCTGGTGTCCCCTCTTCTGAAGTGATGGAGTGAGAGCTGGTTTCATGAGAGCAGGGGAATTATCTTAATTGACATAAATCATTTGCAGCACTGTCAACAGAATATTGCTCCTAATCTGCTCTTTCTGTTTCCTTTAGGGATTTCTATTTCTTTCTAAGGATTAATGCAAATCACACATAATTACAGATTGTGGAGGTGGAGGCGAGTCCTTTTGATACATTAAGCAGTGTCAGATTTAGTTTTTCACATAATCCTTGGGCTCCCATCTATGGGGCTGTGTGAGACACTCAGGGAACACATTCAAAAATGGGTTTCAAAGTTCTTGCTCAACCACTTTCTCCACTCAGTGTATTCCCATTGTAACTGAGAGCGTGGTTCTCAATGGTAAGACCCACTAATCCCCTTAAATAACCTAATGCTTAATATGATTGTGTTAAAGAAATCCAGGGAAGTGATCAGCAGTTAAAGCTGAAATACATAAAATGAGCTTTGTCCACAGAAGGCAATTAAAATGTCACCAGGAGAAAGAAAAATGCCCGGCTGGAAGATTTATGATCCCAGCAAATCTGTATGAACCAGGAGCAGTTGATCTGCTCTCAAACATGGCCCAAGTGACAGCTAAAATGATTGAAATACAGCTGAGTTAAGTAAGTTTTAGACTCCTAATTAACTGCAACCTCCTAACACAAAACCTAAATGATGGAGCTCGTCAAGGCAGTGACAAGGCAGCTCTCCCAGGGTGTGTGGGGTCAGGACAGATTGTGAGGAACATCTACTAAAATTGGGGCATCTTAGATGTTCAGCAATTTACAATCTTGTGTAGAGGATAAACTGCACCCTGGAATAGCTCCTGGCTATGTCTGTCTCCAGCACTCCTATTTATAGCTCCAACTTTGAAGCTGATTTTTAAAAAAAAAAATAATAATTTTTAAAAAAAGCCTTTTCACTGATTTAGAAAACTGCATTAATATTAAACAGCAATTAAAAAAATCTTTGTCTGGATGCAGAGGAACACCGTGAAGACGTTTAAAGAACAAAACCCATCATCCAGGAGGGGATAGTGCTCAGTTAAGGAATGGGATATGCTGGCTTGGTGCCAAGGCAGACAGCAGCTTTTAGTGCAGAAATTCAGCCCCAAACCCAAAAAGTGTGTCTTGGGCCTTGAGATTCACAGCAACAGCAGTGCTTTTTAAACTGCTTTTCTTTTCCTAATGGGGAACAAGCTGTCTGCTAACAAGATCCTTCAGTATTTCTCTCCTTTCATTACACAAGGAGGGAGCACATGATGCACATTCCTTAAGAGATGTTCCCTACCCCCGTGCTGGAACTTTAGAATGTATTCAGTAAATAAATAGATAGCATAGCATTTAGGGCTTTGATCTCCCAGCCAATTCATGGGGAAACAGTGGAGGGGTGGAACCAAAGGGCTGATGGTTTTAATTGCTCTGCAGCAGAGATGCCTGGAGCTGGAGTCAGGGAATTCTGTCTCCCTCCAGCGTGAGAACTGCAGGAGTCACAGGAGCTGCTTCCTTGCTGTTAGAGCAGCAAATCCTGCTTTCACTTCAACACACCTGAGTGTGTTACTGGGGTCTAAAGTTATACCAGAAGTGTGAATTGTGCCTCAAACCTGTGTGTGGTCAGACTTCTGCAACCAAATTTATTGCCTGTGATACCTAAAAAAAGAGAGAAGGTTTGCATGGGATATTGGGGATAAATTGTTCCCTGTGAGGGTGGGGAGGCCCTGGCACAGGTTGCCCAGAGAAGCTGTGGCTGCCCCATCCCTGGGAGTGTCCAAGGCCAGGTTGGACAGGGCTTGGAGCAACCTGGGCTAGTGGAAGGTGTCCCTGCCCATGGCAGGGGGTGGCACTGGGTGGGCTTTAAGGTCCCTGTCAACCCAGGCCATTCTGGGATTTTTGAGGAAATGAAGAGGTTGTGCTCCCTTGGTACAAATTCCTTGAGCCACAATGTGGAGCTGTGTGAGTGTGAGGATAAAACGTGGGCAAGAACAACTAAGTGCTCTGTAAAACTCGAGTTAAGACTAATTTCTTACTCTGAACTGGAACAATGTACTTAATACTATATAAATATAACTAAATGAAAGATTTTATAGAGCATTAAAAATTTATAGCACATCAGCTGCCTTAAAAATGCATTTCCTTTCTCTTCCTGTGCCTTTTAGCCACCTTGTCATTGCCTGTGACTGGTTTATTGTGGGCTCTGATTTCTGAGCAGGCATTACAGATGCCCTTAAGTTTAAGTGAATGCGTTTGTGGTGGTTGCTGTGTGATGACTGTTTTACTCTGTAAATAGGCTATAAATTATGTATGGAGAATTTATGAATTAATCTATAGTATATATCTTGCACTCATAAATATTGTAGAGCACCTCGCAGCCTCTTTAGAGCTCGCTGGTGGAGCTCTTTAAGTGCAGGGTTTTCATGCTGTTCTCTTGTATCAGAAATAAGTAGTTTTGATTTTCTGCAGGACTATTTTCGTTCATCTTTCAGTTCTGCACTTTGCCACGAGCAGAGCAAAATTGTCCAAGGGTATAATGGAGCAAGGGACGTGCCTTGCTTCACCTTGTGTGTTGAAAGGGAGATAAATCAGGAGTTTGGTGCCTCTGGAGCTATTTTTCCTTGCACCTTGGTCCTCTGAATAATAACATGTTTTCCCCAGGCGGCTAATTATGGGGTGAGATTAATATGGCAGCAGATTGTAACCACAACTGAGGAGCTCAGGAACTATTAAAACACTTCATGTCTGTCGAGTGCAGCACTAAAACCTTCTGTTCATTGGAAATAAGTCTTAGATGAGGTGGTGTGTGAAGGAGTATCACAGCAAGGCTGGGGATGCTTCAGAAACCCCACTAACCACGGGTCAGCTGGCTCTGTGTCACTTAATTGTCTCTTCAGTTCATTTGTCTGAGGCAATTGGAGACTGTAACCTTTCAGGGAGAAGTCAGTGATCTCCAGGCTGAGTTTCCATCCCCATTCCCTGCAGGACCTGCTGTGGTGCCACCCTGGGTCAGGCCCAGCTGGGCTGTGTTTATGGTCAGTGCTGAGGTGCAGGGTGGTACCTGGGCTGGAAACTTACTCAAATGCCCTGAAAGAAAACAGCCAGAGCAGCTTTCCCTGGGAATTCTCAGGTTTGTGGGATGTGCTGCTGGTCCTGCCACCTCCTCCGCCCCACAGCTGTGCCCACAGTGCTGCTGCAGCAGGCTGGGGCTCAGCTGGGCAAGGGGGTGTCCCCTTCCCTCACAGGGGAGAAACTGGAGCAGAAGAATGGGAAGAGCTTTGGGAAGACATCTCAAAGAGCCAAGAATATAATTTTAGTTTCTTGCCACCAAGCCCCGTGCTAAAAGGGGAAGGTTTCCCTCCCAATATTGCAATAACTTGCACCAGTGAGTTCTCTTAGTTAGGCTTCCTTATCACACACCTTCAGTGAGGCTGTTTTAGTTAGAGGGAAATATTTAACAGATATTAGGAAACATTTCTGCACTGAAAGAGTGGTTAAACATATTGCAGTCACAATTTGGGGAGTGTGTAACCAGCAAACAAAGCCAGAAGGAACACGAGGTGCTCTCTATACCTACCCCCTGTTTAAGGCTCCTTCAGCTGAGCTGCCAAGGTGGAAACCAGGACCAGGAACGTGGCTCTTCAGCAACATTTTGCTTTGTTGGTATTTTCTGTGATTCATCTCATACTGGCACAAATATGAGTGATTTGGTGACATCCCAGGATGGATGGTTAATGCTCATTGGATGCATTTCTCTCACTCCATCTCTTCCAACAACCCGTGTTTTCCTCTCTGTTGTCAGCTCTGGGACTTTACTAATGCTTCAAACTCTGGAATTTGTCACCAGGCTGACAGTGCCTTGTTAGAAGATGTTTCCTTTATCCCATACCTGTGCAGGGACCCTGCTGTGCCAGTCATTCCATGGAATGGGAGCCCTGCAGGGAGGCTGCTGGGGAGCAGGATGGGGCATCCCAGATCCAGCAAGAGCAGGAGCTTCCCTGGGCTCAGCACAAGGACTGAGAGGGCAGGAGAGGTTCTGAGGGGGCTGTGTACAGGAAAACCATGACATGGATGTCACTGTACTCTTCCCATCATCCCAACAGTGATGGACAGAATCCCTCCAGAGATGTCAGTCTGTTGATCCCTGCTGGGCTGTAAATTCAGGGGGATCATGGGAAGGATTTATCAAACCCTTGACTTACTCACCAAGGCAGTTGGAAATGGAGCAAGGCAAGTATGAGCAATACCATGGATTATTATTTTATGTGTTGTAGTTTTAGATGATTTATATTGGAACAATACACCTTGGAACAATAATCAGATTCCAGATGGATTTACCTTGTCATATTGCCAGGAAAAGGGGATATATTTGATTTATCTGTAGTGCTTGATGAGCATAGAAGAAGGTGCAAAATGAGATTCTAGGTCCAGATTTCCTCAGAAAATGAGGGATTGGAAGGTATCTGGAGCCAGGCAGGTGTCAGCAGAGGGGAAAACCAAACCCAGCAGCCAACAGGGTTCTCTCTGTTCCTTTCCTGCCTTTCCAGTTGTCCCCAGGAGCCCGTGGTGGTTTTAATGGGTGTATTTTGTGCAGCACTGGGAGCTGAGCCTCTCCCAGGGCTGTGGTGAGGGGTGGGGTGAGCAAGGTCTGTGCACTCAAGTCCATGGAGTGCCTGAACATCCTGAACTGGGGGTTTCTTTGGGTAGTTCTCATAATCCTTTGAATTTGGGGATTCACTCTATCCAGCTCCACGTTCTGCAGAAATGCCTTGAATACAGGGATTGTTCTTCATCCTTCTTTCAACTCCAGCTGTAAAACTGATCTTTCAGTGGCATTTTTCTGAGCGTGGGGAATTTACCACTAGTGCTTAATGGAGGAAAATGCTTCTTGAAATACAGAGGGATTTTTTTTATGGCCATTAAACAAGAAATAAGGTGCAAAAGGCAATTTTTGTGCCTTGGGGCTGGATCTTCAGTTGTGCTCAAGGAGATGGGTTTTGGTGGGACCCCAGCCCCTGTTCTCCTGGCTGTGCAGTGAAAGGTGATGTTCCTGTGTGGGATTCACAGAGGGCTCAGGTGAACCTTCACAGACACCCAACTGAGGCAACTTTGTCTATTTTGCTTTCAGTTTACTAAACAAACCCTCTGTTGTTTGCACAAAGCAGTAATTTTGCTTCCAGCAAAATTAGAAATAACAAATTACTTAGAAATAACAAACATTCCTGGGGAGATTTATCTTGCCACACAATTCTGCAGGTGCCTTTTTTTCATATATTTGGGATCTTCTCACATCATTACTTAATTTCTAAACTCTTTCTTTTTGTGCATCTGGAAAATAAATGCCTGTCTACAGGTTCTTCACAGAACAAATGAGACCAGCAGAGAGTGACAGAGAGGGGTGAGGGTCCATTTCGGCTCTGTGCCTTCAAAATTTGGGCAAGAGATGGCTGGATAAATGCAGAACCTCAAGCTAAACCATGGTTTTCCATTAATTCCTTCAATCGAGCTCTGAAGCACATTTCCAACCTCCAAGACAAAATTCATTTCATCTTCTTTAAAAAAACTTTAAGTAAATACTCTAAAAATTGAGTGTCTCCTTAGACACCAGTGGAGAGTAAAAATCAGCAGCTCATTTCCAAACAACGGGTTCAGCTCTGGTTTCAAATCCTGCCTGATTCCAGTTGAACTGGAGCTGTTTTCCAGAGTCCAGGTCAAAACAGAGCCCTCAGCTCTGTGTATTGATATCACAGGGAGGTTAAAAAGACAGAGGAGAAGGCAGGGATTAGCTGGAGAGCATGAACCTGGATTTCTGCCTTGAGCCCAGGAATTCTCAGGAAAGAGCTGGGGGATGGAGAGGGTCCATACATACTGCATGAGGATTTATCCACTGGGATTAGGGCACGTAGCTCTGGACATCAGCCAGGATCGTGTCCGTGGAAATGGGTCTGTTATTGGTCCCTGAGAAAAATGATTGCCCAGCCCTGAAACAATGTTTGATCAGTCTCAGAGCTTGTTGAATAAAGGAAGTTTAAAAAAGCAAAAAAACATTATTAGTGTAGTAGTGATGAAATACTGCATTTTCTAGTCTGCTTTTTCCTTAAACTTACAGTAATCACAGAACCACGGGATGGGACCACAGTGGCTCATCTGGTGCCACCTCCCTGTTTCAGCAGGGCCATCCCAGAGCACATGGTGCAGGATTGTGTCCAGATGGCTCTGGAATATCCTCAGGGAGCAGACTCCACACCCTCTCAGGTCTCTGGTCAGTGCCTGGTCCCTGCACAGGGAAGTTCTTCCTCATGTCCAAGTGGCACTTCTTGAGGTGCCCTCTCAGTGTCTGCTCTGGAGGCTCCCTCAGCCTTTCCTGCTCCCAGGGATGCTCCCATCCCTCCATCGTCTCTGCAGCCTCTGCTGGACCCTCCCCAGGAGCTCCCTGTGCCCCCTGTCCTGGGACGGTCCAGATCCATGGGCTGTGCTCGAGGACCACCATGGCTGGGTGTCAGAGCCCCCTCCACGGCACAGACACTTCTACATGTTAAAGATTTTATCTCTGCCCTTTCCATCGTGGGTTTTTGGCACCTTCAGCAGCAAATTTTGGAGGACAAACTTTTCAAGGAATTGCTCTCATTCCCTGCTCCATCCACCTCCCTGTGCCCTGCAGCTGGAGGGAGCTTGAAGGGTGGAATTAAAAACCATTGAGGGAATGCAGCTTGGGAAAATAGCAAATAGGATGCTCTCAGGGTCTTTCCTGACCCCAGACTGAAGCAAAAGCTGCAATAAACCACAATTAAATCAGGTATTGATTTGTGTATCAGACAGGAGTTTTCTCCTGAGCTCCAGGCTTGATTTCAGGCTCATTTCTCTGGTAACTCAGCAGGGCTAAGGGAGGCAGGTGTTTTACAAACCATGGCATTCTGCTTTCACTGCAATCAGACCTTAAAAATGTTATTTCATTAGATGGCACTTTGATTTTTGATGATAATAATGTTATGAATAATTTAAAAAGAGAGTCTTTCTCATTTTCAGGGGATGATATGAAGGAGAAGCTATTCATATCCCAGGCTGGGGGAATTACTTGTGTGGACGACAAATTCCAGACAGCCTGGAAGGCTGAGGGTTCCTCTGTATTTATAGAACAAATGCATCAGTGCAGAGGAGTTCAGGATTCCCCACAGGTCTCAGGAGAGTTCCCAAGGGTGTCCTCAAAGGACAGGAGCAGGACCCCTCCTGTGCTGGGAGCCCTGGAGCTGGGGGTGCTCCCACGTGGGCTGAGCCCATCCCGTGGTTTCCCAGGTGGAGCTGCCCATTCCCAGTGAGTCCTGACACAAACCAGTGTGGTGCTTCAGCTCCTTCCCTGGCCACTTAACTCATCCATCACCCAGTCCTTGCTCTCCACAGCAGTGCTGGCTGATCCACTGCCAAACAACCTGGAACTGCCTGAGCTTCAGGAACTATTTCTGGAGGTGCAACCTGGACCAAACTCCTGCTAATTCCAGGGATGGAGTCAACAGCCTTGTGGCCTCAGTGCCTTTGTGCCAGGAGCTGTTACAGAAGGAGCACCATGAGTGGAGGGTTCCTGGGTGGGACTGATGCTGGTGGTGGCTGCAGACCTGGGACAGCAGCCCGAGCTGGGGCAGAGCTTGACCCTCCAGCGAATGGGAGTTACTGGCCAGGCTCACCCTCTGTTCTGGGGCAAGGTGGGGCAGTGCCAGTCCAGGGATCCCCAGTCCTGCACACACACGGCTGCTGTGATGGGGGCTGTGGTGTAGGACAGGCATCCCCTAATCTGTGCTTCCAGAGGCAGATAAGGTTATAAGAGGGCTGCACACGAGGTGACTCCTTTTTCTGCTGATAAAGCTTTTGAGAGAAGTTATCTTTGTGTGGAGAGATTTCTGTGTTGCTGAGAGAGGCAGTGCTAAGTGTAGTTGTGTTTTCCCAGTTACACAGAAATTTAAACTGCCAGATCTGTCCTTGCTGCAGGACCCTGGTAGAGCTGGTGCTGCTCTGGGGACTGTCCCTGAGCTGTGGTCACCTGTTCTGAAGGCAGTGATGTATCTAAACCTCCCTTCCTTCAGTTGAAGGCCATTTCTCCTTGTCCTGTCCCTCCATCCCTTGTCCCCAGTCCCTCTCCAGCTCTCCTGGAGCCCCTTTAGGCCCTGGAAGGGACTCTCAGCTCTCCCTGGAGCCTTCTCTTCTCCAGGGGAACCCCCCCAGCTCTCCCAGCCTGGCTCCAGCCCTCGGAGATCTCCGTGGCCTCCTCTGGACTCGCTCCAGCAGATCAACATCTTTCTTGTGTTGGGGTTCCCCAGAGCTTTTTGTTTTGTCCCCTGGTGCCCTACCATGTGTCCTAGGGAGGGATCTGAGGTGAGGTGTGGAGAGTGATGGGCTTTCCAGTGCTGCAGATGAATTACTTCAAACTCAGTGTCATTGTTTGGGAACACACCTGCTTTGCTCCTGATGTGGTTCATTTAATGAAGCAAACACACTGCCTTCTATTTTTGAACTCAAGAGTTTGGACAAATTCAGCCTATTCCACCTTCAGCGTTAGAGGATGAGCTCCCAGGTGATAAAGTTTCCCATAACCCCCCCAGCCCTGTGCTGCCACGGAAAGCAGAGCATCGGTAATGAGTGTGTATTTTTCAGCCTGCATTTAGAGCTCTTTTGCTTTGAAGGACATCAGTGTAATGAGGCTTAATGTGTTCCCCCTGTGAGGGGAGGGTTTGGTTTACAGGCTGTAAAACGAAGGCTCTTTGAGGTGTGCTTTTAATCCAGCATCACTCTACTCCAGGGAGAGAATTCTGACATGGTTTTACCACCACGCTTCTTGCTAGTTAGCATGTTATTTTCTGCAGCTCAGAGAGTGAAATCTGAAGGTGGCAGACAGAGAGGTTGAAGCATATGGTATCCAAATAAAATACTATTTACGTGGAGTGTGAAACAGATAGGACAGACAGCTGTCCTGGGATTCTAGCACTTCCCTGGGCTGGAAATTCTGTAAAAACCTTCCCTTTTGGAGGAATATAAAATACAAGCTGATGACACGGGAATTTCTTTGTGTATTTTTATATACAATTTATACACGTGAATGACTTGTTGAATATAAAAATATGGATTGGTAGGGTGTTCTCATGTCTTAACCCAGTATTGGCCAGGCAGTGCTGGTACACTGCACTGGTCCAAAAAAGGTACATTGGTGGAAGGGAAACACTTGAATTGAAAGATTTTTTTACTCCTTGAAAACTTTAGTCAGTTTATAATGGCACATTAAGCTCTGTCCATACTTATGTTTCTGGTAATTCTTAATGAAACTTGACAAGTTCTCCACTCCAGTGCTGTGGAATGGATTAAAAAGGAACCCACTGGTTCTTTCCTTACTGAGCTCTGCCAGGTTATTCTTGCTGCAGGTGCTGCTGGTTTGGGCTTCTGCAACCTCTGCTTCAGCCTCTGACATTTCTTAGCTGATAAATAAAGAATTAATGGTTAGATTGAGTGGGGTCAGTGAGGGGAGTCCCACACAGATGCCCCCACCTGGCCCTGAGCTGAGCCCTGGTGCTGCTGTGCAGACAACAAGTGTTTATTAATGTGCTGGGAAATGATTCCAGGGGCCCCCAGGGAGCACCAGAGAGGGGCTGAGTGGCTGCTGGTGCAGATAATCCTGGAATTATGGAAGTGTGAAACGCCTGTGATAAGATCTTGGTGCCTTCTCTGGGAGATAAAAGCAGCCACTGTAGCAGTGAGCCTGTGCAGCCTCTCCAGCACCCACTGTTACCGTCACAGGGAGAGGCAACGGGAGAACTCACATCCCACTTGTGGGCATTTACAAATGGCACACTCTTGGATCCTTTTCTTCTAACATTTTCTGTCTGCTTATTCAAGAGCTCTTTCTCTCTGATCTCAGTTGCCTTCTGTCTCTCAACTTTGTTAACTGTGTTTCACTCGGGATCTTATCACGAGAAATGATTCTTTTGCTTTACGTTTCAGCTGCTTTCTTTATGCTATAAATTAACTGTACTGTGAGAATCTAAAACACTTGCAGGTTTCTCTGTGTGGAAGATGCCACTCAAAACAACTGTATTTCCAGCCTGGTTCATCTGCCCTTTCTTAGGGTGATGCTGAAGTTTGATTCCAGGCCAGGTTGGACAGGGCTTGGAGCAACCTGGGGTAGTGGAAGATGTCTCTCCCTGGCAGGGAGTGGGACTGGATGGGCTTTAAGGCCCCTTCCAACCCAACCACCCTGGAATTCTGGGATTTACTGGCTGCTCAGGGGACCTTTCCCTTCCAGCAGCACAGGAGCCCAGCTCTGGTTGTTGGCTCCTCTCTGCACACACCAGTTCACATGGCACAGTTTGGCTTTTTCCAAAATAACTGATTTTGCTTCATCTCGTTGGTTTAACCCATTGCAAAACAGTCTGATCTCTGAGGCATCATAATTAACTGGAATCTCCAAAGTCTTCGATCAAGATCTCAATCTATTTTAATTTGCAAGAATATTTTTGATGCCAAATTCTTTTTTGTCCCCTTTTTGATTAAATATACCTGTTTTCCTTTCTTTTTTGCTGCTCTGCTGGTGGACAAAGATTAAGCCTCCAGTCTCCATCCTGACATTTAACCTTTACTTATCTCCTGCTAATTTTATCAGCTTTAACAAAATTGTCTTATTTTCCCCCATGCTGATAGACAGTGGAGGTCCTTCAAATTATTCAGAAAAGGGGGAGTGGATAGAAAAAACTGATGCCCTTCAATTAACTTTCTTTTAAATGTTACATTGAAATGATTCATGTGGAAATTGGTCAGTGGTAAATGTATTTCTACATCATCAAACAAAGCAACTTAAACAGATAAAATAGAACTGAGATTTGAGGTTGGTCCCAAGGATGTTTTAATGAAAATATGTGTTGTATTCCCTGGTTTATTTTCTGTATGTGTAAACACAGTGAGTATTATAAAATACATTTACAACTCCTGTTATAAATATGCATTATTAAAAGATAGAAATGTTGGTGTTGGACCCAGCAGAGGAATGGTAAATGAGTGAGTGTTTTGTGTAAAATCAGAGAGGATGGAAGAGCAACCAAGAGCTAAAAAGTGGAAAGGATGCATTTTATCAGTGGAATTGGTTGCTGTGTTGAGATGGGAGGAGATCAGCAGGGAATTCAGAGCTTTGTCCACAGGGCTGGTATGCAGGATCCGGGGTAATATTGTGCACCATTAACTTGAGCAAAGAAACAACTTCTGTAAAAACCTTGAGTTTTGTTAATTAACTGCTCTGCACCCCAGGAATGGTGAGTCATTAGCTGCTCACATTCCCCCAAGGAGCTATCTGTAGTCCCTGGGGATGCTGGGCATCAAGGGCTGTTTGTTTGCCAGGGTTAGATTCACCCCCTTGTTTCAAGGAAAAGTAAAAAGATGAAAAAAATCCTGAAGGAGCTCTGAAGTCAAAGACAAAAATGAAGCCGTTGTGTCGTCTGGGGTATCCCTGTCCTAATGAGTGGGATTAAATCTCCACAGCCCCTTCTCTGGCCTTTCATTTTAATGATGGCCAGATGTTCCCAGCGTTAAAGCTTCATTACAACCAGCAGAGTGCAAACCCTGCCATGTGAACTGCTGGGAATGCTGGACCTGGGCGTGATGATTGACTTTCTGCCGTTCCTGGGTTTGCTCATGGGCAAGGCAGAAAACCTGAGAGCACAAACTATGGCAGTGGTAAACATTTCACTGCTTAGTTTCACACTCCACTGAGCTCAGGCTGCTTGTTTTCATCTGCCTTTTCTTTTATTCTGTGTTTGCTGGGTATTGGGAGTGACTTTGGTATCGACTGCAGCAGATCAGCTGAAATTCTTACTTTAAATTCCAACTAAAAGTCTAGGATGAGTCCAGTGTTTTAATGGGATTCTTGTCAATTATACTGAATTATTTGTAGGAGGGTTCAGACTAAAATAATTCCCTGTGGGAATTTCTAGTGTTTTCAGCAGATTTCCAATCAGTTGTTTCCTTAAGGCTCAGATCCAGTGGACAAACCAAAGGCTGCTGCTCCTTCGTTAGGAGGCCCCGTGGTTAATGAAGGTGGTTTTGCTAAGGCCCAAACTCCAGAAGCCAGCGAGTGAACACTGAGTTCTGTGCCTTCTTTTTCCTGTAGGCCTTTAATCACTAAAAGTCAAGTGCTTTGAGCATAATTCTCCCTTGATCTCACTTGATCTGCAAGCAGATGTCTCCAAGTCCTGATCCTGCAAGGTCATGAGCTAAAGAGGAGTCATAAATCTATTGTAAAAATCCCTGAATTGTGCCACATCTTCCAGAGGTGTCCCTGGCACTGAGAGCTGGATCAGCACTCACTGGTGTCACACCCACTCCCAGCTCTTACTGGGAATCATAGAATGGAATCCCAGGATCACTGAGGTTGGAAAAGCCCTCCCAGCCCATGGATCCCACCTTGTCCCCCAGCCCAGAGCACTCAGTGCCACGGCCAGGCCTTCCTGGGACACCTCCAGGGCTGGGGACTCCAAACCTCCCTTGTTCCCTGGGAGCAGAGCCCGACCCCCCCTGGCTCCCCCCTCCTGTCAGGGGGTTGCAGAGCCAGAAGGTCCCCCCTGAGCCTCCTTTTCTCCAGGCTGAGCCCCCCCAGCTCCCTCAGCTGCTCCTCACAGGACTGACAAGTGTTATTTCCAAGCCTGTTCCACGTGTGTTCCCGAGCTCACACATTCCTTGGCTGCAGGAACAATGCTGTGACAGGATCAGGACGTGCAAATGGAGCGATGAAAGCAAACATGAGGGAAGTGACAGCACTGTGGGGCAAGGTCGTGTCTCTGGGGGTGAGACAGTGGGGAAGGATCTGAAATACTGAGGAATTTGGAGGCTGAAGGAGAGGGGAATTATCAGCCTTTGCCAATGGGCAGATGGGAGCAGGGGGACAGAGGGGGTGTTGGATGTATCTGTAACCTGGAGATGCTTTATTCTGGATTCCAGCAGAGTCACAAAACCAGCCGTCCCAGCATCTCTCCAAACCAAAGCACAGGTTTTATACAGGGCTAGAGCATTAAACATTTGAGAAAAGGGTGGCCTGGTATCTGCCAGGGTTCCTGCTCAGCCTGGCTGAAGGATCATTCCTGGCCATAGCATTATACCTCCCTTTCAGTGATTTTCAGGAAAGGGTGGGCTTGATTTATCCCACCCTGGGCTTTTCTGAACTCTTCTTACTCTTTGTGCAACTTCTATAAATTCCTAATCGTATTTGCTTTAGCACAGGAATGTCAGTGAACTAATTATTCAAAAGAATGTGTTTAGGAATAGTTGTTGGTATTTTTTTTCCCACAAAATACAACCTGCAAGAAATATCATGTCTCAGTGTGGCTCCACAGAACGGATGAATAGCCAGAATTTGTTATTAATTTGAATGTTAAATGTTGCAGGAATCTGACACAGCAGTGAAGCTGTGCATTGTGATAATCAAAAATGGGAGGGGGGTGTATTGTGACTTCTAGAAATTTTACTAAAAATATATCTAGGCTATATCTTTGAAATAAATAAGTGAAATATTAAATGCTCGAGCATTTGGGGTTTATTTTCCCGTGTCCCACACTGTGAGCTCTAAAACCTGTGTTGTGGCAGCTGTTTCTGTAGGTTGTGAGCTGTAAAACCTTTGTTTTCCTTCCACAACAGGTGAGATGTGGGAAGATTTCCCTCTTCTTCAGGTCAAGGAAAAGCACCAAGCTCCAAACTGTGATCCTTCATCCCGTGGTGGATCGAGGCCTTTCAGGAATGGTATGTAATAGTGTGTATTTATGAATATATTTATTAAGCCCCCAGTTCCAAAGGGCTGTTTGTCTCCTGGGACAGGTCTGGATGACTTCTGAGAGATTACTCCTGGCTTTAAAACATCTGGAAAAATTGAGGCCAACATATGATGGGATTTGCACAATTTTTCCTGCTTGGATTATTGCTTCTCTAAGGAAATAATATCTGTAAATCCTTTTGTTTCATGAAGAGCAATGTACAGGATAACTGGTGCAGATGGGGAAGGTGAAATATTGAAATCCTGATAGGTTTTCCTGTTATATTTATCTTTTTTTTAAAAAAGAATTTACAAAAAATCCCATTTTTGAAAGATTATTCATCACTCCTTCTAAAACCAGGCTTGAAAAGGAGATAATCCTGTTCTAGTCCCAAGACAATAATACAGTGGACCTTAAAATACAGAGTGTGTGGGTTGTCCTGCTCCCTTAAACACTTGGATCATCTCTGTAGGAGTCATACAGGCTCTGGAATCCTGGCCCATAAACCAGCATCTCTTGGCCAAAATCTTGCTACTCTGTTATGAAGTTTGTGTTAATTTTTTTTTTAATTTTATTTTGGTGGTTTTGGTTGTTTTTTTTTTTTGTTTTTGTTTTTGTTTTTTTTTTTGTTTGGTTTTGTTTTTTTGTTTTTGTTTTTGTTTTTTTTAATTTATTTTATTTTATTTTTATTTTTATTATTTATTTTCACTTACCTTAAAGCTACAAAGACTCATTAAATGCACGATAACCTTTAGAGGCAGCAAGGGAGTCTATCAGGATACAAAAGCTCTACAGTTGGAGGCTAAATTTTCCAAATGATTACAATCCATGCCAGTCACTTTTATTCCCAATTACTGCCAAAAAAAAAATCTATTTATGGGGTGGTTGCTCCCAGTCAAGAGAAGAGATGAAACGTCAGGGAATGTAAAGAGTGGAGGAGGACAGTGAGACACTGATAATTAGTGCCTGGAGGGAGAGAATTCCCTGGGCCTGCTGCTCCTCCAGTCAACTGCAGTTCCACAAATCCAACAACTGCGTGTTCCCTGCACTCAGAGCAGCTCCAAAGCAGCAGCTAATGGCATTTGGCTGTGCTGTTTTCAAAGCAGGCTCGTACAAAGGTTGTCCCACTGAAGGTCAGGCTGTGACTGCGATCCATGTCTTGTGGAAGTGCCTGGAGAGGTTTGGTGTCTCAGTGCTCAGCTGGTCTTTGTGAGCTTTGAGGTCAGAACTGTGCAAAGGAGAATCTGACAGTGGGTTCCTACAGAGAAAAGCACGTGAAATTAGGAAATTAAATATACACCAGAAGCAGCCTTGACTTGGTGGTGCTGAGCACAGTGGATATTTTATATTCCACAGTGTATGTTTTATATTCCTCATGAGCTGCAATAGACTGAGCCGTATTTAGCTGGAGACAGATGAACAAATGATCCTGGTGAAGGTGCCTCTGTGTTTGTGCCCTTCTGTGGCTCATCCCAGCAGCAGTAAGTGCCTGGCTCTTACCTGCTTATTTACAGCAATTAGGGAAGGTCGGTGCAGTTTTCTTCTCCTGGTTGTGTTTGAAGCTCGTTAGTAATTTGAGCGGTTTGAAGTCTGGAGACAGTTTCGCAGAGCTCAGTTTGCAGGATTCCACCTTATCCATTCTTGTTGTCCTGAAAGCATTTTTCTCCTATCAACCCCCGCTCCCAAGATTAAAGAAAAATACATATTTGAGCTAAGTAAGTACTATTTCCCATTTATATTCAATAGAAAGTTTCATTTAGATATCCAGAAGTGATTGAGGGGAGATTGAAGGTGTGACTGCAGAGAGCAGCAGGGTTTTACTGTGCTGTCCCAAGAGCAGCTCAGGGAGGGAGCTGCAAATTGCACCCTGGTTTTTCTTTCTCTGCACTCAGAAAAGAATCCCAAGCCCCCCCCAGCCATGGAAAATCACGTCCAGAAGGAATTGTTTCCATATCTCTGTGTTCAGTGCATTACACTGAGCCCTTATGCGTTCCCCTGCCGACTGGGGAGTGCTGTGGGGTCCCACCCTCCACGGGAACACCAGTGGGGAGCAAAGGAACCTTCATCCTCCCATCTGTCCTGCCCACACAGATCCAGGGGGGCACTCTGTAGCCCATGGAAAAGATGGAGGAATTCTTGTCAGCCCTTGGCAGTGGCAGCAGAGCTGGGACCCCCTGGGCTCCCAAATCCAGGGCTGGGTGCTGGATGCACCTGGAAGATTCTTTGCCCCTTCTTTTCTGTTTGAAAGCTTAGAAACACTAAAAGAGGTTGAATATGTGTTTTTTCTCCTGGGAACAGTGGGCTGAGTGGCCTTGGCTGTTGCTGTGTTCTCACTGAAGGTGCTGTCCCTGAGCCTTGGGCTCAGATCCCGGTGTGACTTCCATCAGCTCCAGTTATCCCTGCAATGTCCCAGGCCAGGTTGGACAGGGCTTGGAGCAACCTGGGCTAGTGGAAGGTGTCCCTGCCCATGGCAGCAGGTGGGGCTGGATGGGCTTTAAGGTCCCTTCCAGCCCAAACCATTCCATGATTTCTTGCAGGATCGTGGCTGTGGCACTGAGGGTCCCTGCAGGACCCGCGTGGTGGGAGCAGAGGCAGCCCCACCTTGCAGGGCCCTGCTCTCCCATCCTGGGTTGTTTGTGTCTGTTTGTACCTGCTTTCCTCATGGCACAGAGGAAAGCTTTTATCTCCCATTCCACAGAGCAGGAATGACAACCTGCTGTCAGCTGGGCTGGCCCAGTGCCACGGGAAACGGGATAGAGGGTAAAAATCCTCCCTGAGCTCCTACAGCAAGGGCTGTTTGCTTTCCTCCCCAGCTTTCCTCCTACTGAGTGGAGACACACAGCAACTGCTTTTGCTAATTAGTGCTCCCAGCCTTTATACTTTTTATCTGATTTATAGAGAAAATCAAGGTGGTTCACCATGAAAAAGCAGCGAGTGTTTTGTTGAGCTGTTCCTGACAGTGTCACTGCTCGGGTGCAGTGATGGCTCTAATGACAGCCAATACTTGTTACTGAGGCTCTGCCCAGGAGGGGATGCCAGGGGGTGGATAATTGGATGTATTGGAACCACTTAGGAACTTTTATATTGTTTTATGTTGAAAAGGTAATGACTGTTTCTGTCTTGAAGTGACCTATAACCTGTAGAAAGGCAAGATGCCAAAGCACACGGATTTTGGGTCCTGTCCTCCTCCTGTGGGAGCTGACAGACGTTTGTCAGAGGTTCCCATATCAATCTGGGATACATTTAAATGTGCTCCTGGTTGCATGCTAATTTTGGGTGTTCATGCCTGTGACAGCCTGGAGTGCAGGCAGAATGAAAGCTGATATCTGAGTGGGAGCATTGCACATCATCAGAAATGGGATTGAAAACATAAAGATTTAAGAGGTTGGGATGTGGAGCAGTTCAAGAGAGTGGGAGCCTTGGTCACTGCAAGACCCACCCTCTGTGGGCACATGGAGCTGGGATCCAGGACAGTGTGGGATATCCTGGCTGTCACTGGACTGCACTGAACATTCAGTCACCTCCTTTCTCCCAGCTGTGTTCATGTGAGACTGAGAGTCCCGGCATGGTTTGGGCTGGAAGGGACCTTAAAGCCCATCCAGTCCCACGCCCTGCCAGGGGCAGGGACACCTTCCACTGGGCCAGGTTGCTTGTTCTCCTCCTGTCTGGTTGCAGTTACTGAATTAGGAGTTATTTGTCATCTGATACATGTTTAATTCACTTTCTTGTAGCATTAATAATTGTAGCAGCCAAAGGCAGGATGATTTTTCCCTTGTCAATGAGAAGAGAATGTAAAGAGGTGCCACAGAAGGGGATGCTGTGGGAATGAGAGTGGAGGAGATCTGAGTGGATCTGCTCCAACACATTGGATACAGTCCTTTGCTTTGCTTTGGCTGCAGATCTGGGGACAACTGGAGGGTGGAAGTGGAACCTTTTAGTGGAAGGTGGAAGTGGAACCTTCTAGTGGAAGGTGTCCCTGCCCGTGGCAGGGGTGGGACTGGGTGATCTTTAAGGTCCCTTCCAGCCCAAACCCTTCTGGGATTCCGTGTTCTCTGAAATGCCATTCCAGGCAGTGCTGGCTGTGCTGGCACTAACCCAGCCTCGAGGGAATGTTTTTTCTGCATCTCCAAAATGACATTTCCTTGGAAATGGCAGGGGCTGATCCATGCCGGATGTGGCTGTGACAGCCACCAGCTCCACACGTCACAGCTCTGGCTCCTTAGGCACGGGGTGCCCTTGGATCAGGGCTGGGATTTTGGGGGCCAGGCAGGCTGAGTGTTTGGCTGACTTCCATAAACCCAAGAAATCCAGCAGATTGCAAATCTGTCGAGGAAATTCTCCTTGGAGATCCGTCACAGCCACGGTGTCCTGTGTCATACCTGAACAACCCTGCAGGCAGAGCGTGTCTATAAAGCCCAATTTAGGCTGTTCCCAGCACTGTGCAGCTCTGCCAAGCCCTGTCTGTAAGCGTGAGATTCCCAATACTGGTCCCAGCAGGAATTTTTGTACGTTTTTTATTAATCTCCAGGGTTTTTTTACTTATCCGTGTATGGACATATACATATTTTCTATTTATGTGTAGTTAAATGTCTTGTAAGTGGTTTAAGGGAACTCTCTGGCATATTCCAGCCAAGAGTTTACTGGTTCTTTGTCCCCAGGAAATGTTAATTGTGATGGGATTTCCAGTTAAGTGGGATCCTGTCTGTGTGTCCCCCTTCCAGCATTGGCTCCTTTTTATTCCCTATTTTCTTGTGTAATTGCAATGGATTTTTTTTTCCCCAAAAAGTCATTTTGTACCTGGGGCACTGAAGCTTGATGATATTTATACATTCCAGCTCTTTTTTAAAATGCCAACTCAATATATAATGTGTAGTTCTTTTTCTGATTTTGAGATGTTACATAATAGAAAGTCTGACAAAAATATTGAGCAGGAAGATTGCAGCAATATATTTGTGAGTTCTGGAGTGTTTGATGATGTATGTTCTATGTGTAGTGCAATTATACAGTGTGTGTATACAGTGCTGAGATATAGCTCTGTATAAATGTATAAAGAATCCAGATGTGTATCATCCCTGTTCCTGTGTCCTGCTCTTTGTGTCCCATAAACTTCAGGCATGTCCTGCTCCTCCTCACTCTTCCCAGATATGCAGGTAAGAGTGCTCTGAGCAGGAATCTGCCTCAGCCTCCTCAAACTCTGCAGGGAATATGATCACATGGAATAAAACCAGGCAGTGGACTGGAGACAACAACCAGGATTGTATCCAGAGGGAGAGGGGCTTTCCTCCTGCATGGATTTAGCTGGGAGTAGAGACCTTTGTAGCTGAGAAAAAGGCTGTGACAAAGGTCATTTTTTATCCTCTGGAGAGACATTTGAAAAGGAAAGAAATGTTATGGAAGATATGTGGGTAATGTCAGTGGATGTCTTCCTAAAACGTTATGGAGCCCCTGGAAATAGTTCTGTCAGGGCTTCCCAGACAAATGCAGTGCTCTGCATTTCCAAAACACTTCAGAGATGATGGGAACAAATGGTTTGCTGTGGGAGAGCTGGCTCCTGATCCATCCAGCATCCTGTCTGTTCTAGTGGTCAGCGAGAGTTTTGGGAACGGAGGGGTTTGGGCAGCACGTGGAGGGCAGGAATTCCATGAGCACTTGGGAGTGACTGGTGACAGCAGTTGGGCTCCTTCTGCTTCTCTGATGTCATTAGTATTGCCTCCTCCTTCACATTTGTATGTTCTAATATCCATTCCAGGACCACGGGATGAGTACACACGGTTTTGGTAGCTCCGGAGCTTTTTGGGGTTTCATTTGTCGCCCCAGCCCTGCCTGTGCCAGCCCAAGCCAGCAGTGCAAGTGCTCTTTATCCTCCCTCAGTCACAGCAAGGTGTCTTCCTGCCCTCGTGCTCTGCCTAAAGACTGGAACCAGTGGCAGCGTTCAGTTCTCCTTGTGATCCCATCTCTAAGGCATGTGGCATTTACTGGACCGTGGGAGAATTGTGCTGTTTGCAGATACAGTTTCTGCTCTTCCAGCACGAGCTACGGGAAACTCTTTTGTCTCACTGGGACCCACATTGCTCCTGAATGGCCAGTGGTTCAGGCAGAAACCCCCTCCTGGTTGGATATTCACTGGCAGATAAACAATGAGATTGTTTTCCTTGGGTATTGACCAGTTTGGGATCATCACCCAACCCGGGGCAGTATTGATTGGTTCTGCTGCAGAGCACGGCCCAGAGCACGGCCTGGCCATATTTAATCCAAATTAAATTGGATTCAGCTGTCACTTTTTTCCTAAGAAGATGCAGCTTTGCTCCCTGATGGCAGTTTGACTCCTCTTTTCCTCCCCACTGAGCTCTTGTGTTGGAAGGCTCTGGATGAAGAGGGAGCTCTTCAGCAGAGCTTGGGATCATCAATAACATCAGCTCCTGCCCCCCATCCATCAGTCAGATACCTTCTCAAATAAAATGATAAGAAATCTGTTTAGCTCAGAGTAGTTGGAGTAAATCAGGGCCGTGGATGTGCTGATTGAGAGGCTGGAGCTTTTCCAGACTTCATCTCCGGGATGGACTGGGGAGGATTTATTTGGCTTTTCATTCCTTGACAGCAGTTTCTTCCCTTCATGGCAGAGGTTAGAACAATCACAGGCTATTGGGGAGATATTAAGATTAATGATTTTATGTGTAAACTGGTTTTCCTCAGTCAGAACATTAAGGGATAACAAAATGAAGAAGCTCTTTGAGGAGATGAGGCCTCAGAGGTCTTGCCTCTCTCTCTTCAGAAAAGGAATGGAAATGGTTTCCAGAAGGGCTGAAGGTCTGAAGCAACTTGTGCTGAGAGGGTTGTAAATGGTCGTGGTTTAGGAGCTTCAGAGGGACAAGGCCTTTAGAGTCCTGGAAGAGTAAATGCAGCAGAAGGAGGTTCTGGCTGAAAGGTGTCAGAGAACATTAGGGCTCTTCAGATGAGGAGACCTGAAATATTGGTAAACCTTTAATGCAATTTATTCAGTGGCTTCTGCCACCCAATGCTGATGGTTTCTATGCAGACATCCCTTAGAGATAAGAAAACTTGATATTAAATACTAGAGCAGTCTTGTTTTGCATATTATTTGAATTATTAAAGAGCTTTTTAATGATTTGCTGTAGGCAAAATAGTCAAAGTATCTATTTTATCTGTGCTGATCGTCTGACCTTGTGCTATCAGGCTCGTGTTTGCTGACTGGATAAATGTGAGGGTGGAATCCAGGGAGAGATTGGTGAGGCTGCTCAGTTTGCAGTGTGAGAGGAGGAAAAGGCTCCTTGGCTGTGTTGACACAGGTCCTGTCCCTTCCACTGGAGAACTGGAGTGTTTGCCTTGCTGTGGATCTTTAACAGAGACAGGTCCCACCCTTCTCACCTCAGCAGAGCGAGGGAGGGCAGAGCTGTGCATGGAATTTCTTTGCTCAGAGTGTGAGTTTTTAGTGTAATTACCTGTAAAAACCATGCTATAGGTATGAATGGGTTATGGATAATGTTTGGATTTAGCTTTTTGGTTCTGCCTGGTAGCCAAAGACCAGCTGAGGTCTTGACAGAACAAAACATTGTCAAGGGCTCATCCTGGGAAAAATAAAGTAAGTAAAGTTGTGTTAAAAATGTGAAAAGAGGAGGAAGGAAGAGGAAAGGACTGGAAAGAAATAACATGCCCTCGTTCATGGTTCGTAACATCTTTTTTGGTCTATTTTCTGCTGCTTTTTTCCTTGTCTCTGTCTATCAAGGCACTCTCCTAAATAAACTCTCTGGGGCAGTTCAGGAAGGCTGTGGAAATGAACTGTTACTTCCAGCAGGAGCACAGCTCTGATTGACTTTGGGAAGATAAGGATCAGAGCCCCTGTGTGAGTTCAATTCATGCAATTATATGAAGGAGAATGAATCACTGGGGAAAGCAAACTAACTGAGAGCTCTTCTGAGCTGGGGTTTTCAGCCTGGGCCAGAGGAAATGAGGTGTCCAGACTCCATTAAAATATAACCGAAGCTGCAGCATAACTCTCCCAATCTTTTCTGATAAACAGCTCAGGAAAAGCTCCCTGTGGTTGATAACCTTGAACATTCACAGCTTCAGCCTTGACATGCCAGGACGTGGAAGCCACAGAAGCCACTTGTGTGCCATTGGTCCCCTGGGATGTGTGACAGCCAAACTGCTCCCAGGGGGAGGCTGGGGAGCAGTGCAGGAACTGCTAAAGGCAGCATTCTCCACAAAACCCATTGGAATCTGCTGCTTAGGGACCTGCAAATGGCCTCAAATAGCTGCTGCCATTGCAGGAGCTCCCTGAGTGCTCTTCAGTGGAGCACTTAAACATCTGCACCTTCCTTTGCTCGTTCTCCAGGACACATTGGGGTCACTCCTGAGGAGCTGCCGTGTCTGATGGTTGTGCTTCCCCTCGGCAACACGGGAGGAGGGGCAGGAGCAGCCAGATGCTCCCTGGGCTGTGCTCTCACACTAAGCCTTGCTCCATAATTGCTCACATTTGAGCCTGTGCAGATGCTCCTGCCGTGATTTCCCTCCTCCTTTGTGTATTTAGATCAGCAGAATATCAGGCCATGGTTTACTCTGCAGTTTGTGTAGGTTATGGCACAGTCTCCTGGAGCAGCACTGGGGTTCAACTCTGCTCCCTAAAAAACTGGCAGAGGTTTTCCTAAATTCTGTGAGTCCAACCAGGGCAGTGGTACTGTCAGTACCAGATTTATTGATGCCTTTGTCTCCAGAGCCATGTCCAAACAGCCACGGGTTTGTGTCACCAAAGGGGAGAGGGGCAGTAAAATCTGTTATCATGGAACTGTGGAATGGGTTGGGTTGGACGGGGCTCGGAGCAACCTGGGCTACTGGAAGGTGTCCCTGCCCATGGCACGGGGTGGACCTGGATGGGCTTTAAAGTCCCTTCCAGCACAAACTACTCTGGGATTCTGGGATTCCATGATTCTGTTTGTCAGCACTAGGGTGATGTCCATCCATGATCCATTCCTGGTTGGCACTGTGACTCTGGGTGGGTGTTCTGGCAGCCTCAGGACATGGGAGTGACAGGTCACTATTTAAAGCTCAAACGTGTGGATTGGGGTTGTTTCTTCCCAGTCTGGCTGCAAACACTCCTGCCAGGCTGCAGCAGCTGCTGGGCACCTGCATCCTGAGTGTGCCTTCATTTGCAGGGAAATACAAACATGTCACTGAGTCGAGGGTGTAGAACCCTTTTTTTAAAAATATTATTATTATAGAGAACTCTTCAACTGGAATGTGAAGGATAAAAGGGTAATTTCATACCTGGAACAAAACAATTAAGGAACACTTTCTCTTGTTGATGTTCAGAGCAGTGGGTTTGTGAGTGACCTGCACTGGGAGGTCACACAGCCCTTCCACACTGCACAGGGAAATGATCCTGTTCCAGCTGAAAGCAGGCAATCCTCAGGGATCTTTCTTTGTTGTTCCCCACCCTGAGCTTTTCTGATACATCCATTAATTTTTGGAATGCAGTCCAGCAGAATATGCCCCAGTAGGAAAAGCTCCCATTTAAAAAACCTGCCAGGAACTTTTATTCCAGTTGTGAGCAGCAACCTGGAGCTGCAGTTTTTAAACATTTTTTTTTACCACCTTTAATCACTGCAAATCAGTGACTCCACTGAAGATTATATGATTTTAATCCCATCTCCCCACCCCCGTAACTGAGATAAAAATTATGGTTTCAAGTGATTTTTGAAAAGTCTGTACTATAAAATTCCGCAGAAAATGTTTCACAGCTGCTCAGAATTTAAGGATAGGTAAAACTTCCAGATGCACCTGAGAAAAATCTCATTTACCTGGTTTTGAACCTACTGCACCACTGAAGTTAATGAGCTGTAAGCTCTTAAGTCACTTGAAAATTTTACTTAGTGATCAACTCTAGATTTTCCAAAGTATTTATTTTCATGTATCTTAAAAAACTGTTGTCTGATGCTGTTATTGTGCCCCAGCATTCCTTTGGTCTACTTGACATAAGTATACAGTAGTACAAATTTCATGCGAAATCTCGTTTATCTCACTAAAAAGAAAAATGAGTCATTTGTTACTTCCATACAGGTGGAAAACACAACAGAGGGTCATGATGTGCTGAGGAATAGGGGTGGGTGGAGAACTGGAGCAGGGAGACCCGGGAAGGGGGTGTTGGGTGTGAGCAGGGAGGTGCCCCAGCTGGGATCTGTCACTGCCAGCAGCACTGAGGGCTCCAAAACGGGACATTTAGGGGAAGGGGAAAAGGCTGGTGGAGAAACGCAAATAAAGTCCTCGGGTGAGAGCTCCTGAGGTCTCGTGAGGAGCAAGGTTGGGGAGCAGGGTGAAACCAGGGGAGGCTGATGCAGGAGAGCTGGTGAGGGGTAGAAGTTCTCCAACAAAAACCACTGCAGTAGTTGGAAGGAGCAGATGAGAAGGGTGACAGTTGAGGGGAAGCAGAAAACATCCCCTCTGTGTGACACAGAAAAGACACATTATCGGGGGGCTGGGAGCAGAGGATCTTCTCCTGCAGGGATACAGGGCTGTGCTTTAGCAGCCCAGCTCAGGCACTCTGGGTTCTCCTGAGGACAGAAGTCCCCTGGCAGCACGTTCCCTTGCCCCTCAGCTGTGGGGGTCTGTAGCTGAGGGCACTGGGCTGCAGTCCTTGTGCTCAGCACGGGGAGGGGGAGGAGGCCAATTCCAGCTGCAGCAGAGATCCATGGCATTCCCTGTGGTGAAACAGGATCCCAGGGTAACAAACAGCCACCCCTGGAGCGTTGGGCGGGTTGGGAAAGGGCTCCTTCCAGCTCCAGTCCCACATCCCTGTGTGCTTTCCCACCACTGTTGTGCACATCCATTGCGATGCTTTGTAGGATGGTGAGATGGTCACAGAGATGTGCCCAAGTGACTCCTCCTGTTCCCACCAGGGCCCATCAGCTGTGTGGAGATGTTGCAGAACTAGCCCTCAGCTGCTTATCCCAGTAATTTCAGGAATTTCCCTGTGCTTTGTCCTCAGTCTTGTTTTCAAGGTTGCAGCACAAAGCAAAAGGAGTTGCCTGATTTGAACTCAAAAAAGATGCTCCTTTATCCCTGATGTCCCAGATTGTCAGTGACAATAGGGTGAGTTTATGCCCTTCTCTCTGGTCCCAGATTCCCTGACCTACTTCCAGTTTTAACCCTTTCAGGAAACCAGTGGCCCAAACTGCTGGTCTTTTCACAGCCTTCCTTCAGGAACTCAGGGAGTCCTCCTGGGGCAGGGCTGGAGGGCAAGTTGTGGGGCTGTGCTCTTCATCCCACCACCATGTCCAGTGTTGGTTCATGGGTGAAAATACCCTCAAATCCAGTAGAATATTCTGATTTAGGTGAGGAATGAGAAGTGGATTTAGCAGGAATGCTGCATCCCACAGCTGAGCGAGTTATTTACTCTTCAGGGGACTGAAATATTTTACTGTTGGGCAGCCAAGGGGAAGTAACAGTGCAGAAGTTTAGTTGGGTATGAAATGTCTCCTCTTACACAGCATTGTTGAACTGTTACCCAAATGAAAGCTAACAATGGCCTTCCCCTACTGTTTTCCAAGTGGCCAGTCTCAATCCCTGATTCTGAACAAACTGGGGGTGTTTTTTGTTTTCAGTGAGGAGTAGATGCAAATATGTTTTGAAGGCAATTAGAGTGTTTTTATTTTTGCTCACAATAAACTGCAAGCACAATAGAATTGCTGGCACGAGGTTGAAGGTTATTTACTAAGATTATATGCCACATGTGATTAATCTCTTCCCCACTTTTTAGTCTTTTATTGGCAAAATTTTAAATATCCAGGGGATCTCTACAGAATTCTGTGGGGTCAGATTAAAAGGCTGAAAACGCTGCTCACGGGTGGCTGTGTGTGCAGAACACACTGCCTTAACTAGGTGCTTCTGGCTGCTCTCAGGTAACTGCATCTCCCTCCAGGATTCCCAGCAACAGCAGCTTCCCTGGAATCCTGCAGGTCAGCACATCCCAGGGAAGAGTGTGGCTGTTTAAAGCCATTTTCCCCTGCAGTTCTCCGGCAGCACCACTCTAGAAAGATAACAAATGACAGCAAAGTGCCAAACAGGGCTGCAGGGAACACAAGACCCATTATTCCCCGGTGGAAAGGAACATGTTAAACGTGGCTTTCCTTCCCCTGCAAGCTGCTGGAGTGCTGCTCTGTCCTCCTCCATGGCCACGTGTCCCCACCACAGTCCTGTTTGCCAGGCACTGCTTCTGCAGCTGCCCAGATGTGCAGAAGAACTGGGTGAGAATCCCCCAGGGCAGAGCTGGTGTGGGCTGGCTGAGAATCCCCCAGGGCAGAGCTGGTGTGGGCTGTGCCCACCAGCAGGGACAGGTCCTGTGAGGGTGCTCTGAGGGCAGGAGGATCCCCACGTGGTTTGGAGCCAAGGATGGGCGGTGGGGACAGGGACTGGAAGAGCAGGGTGGCTGTTCTGGGGGCAGCCCCGTGTGTAGGTCAACTCAGGGTCACTGAGGAACCAACCCCTTGGACCCCAGAACTCAGCAGGATCCAGGCAGAGCCGTGGGCTCTGTGTGATCCTGTGCAAGGGCTGCAGAAAGCTGAGGAGAGGATGGAAGGGGGGCCTTGCTCTGCACCTTCTGACACCTGTTCAGTGGTTGTTTTCCAAAGACAATGTTACAGTGTCAGGCAAGCTGGAAGCCAACATTTTATGGCCAACCTTGCCCTCAGTGTCCTTTTCTCTGGCAAAAGTAGAGTGAATCTTTACTGCAACAGAGATGAATTCCCCGTGCCTGCAGTTTTCAGGTTAGAACAACACACAGACAAGATGGTAATTATTGCTCTGCAGCTCTGCTGGAGAAAACGCCAGGAGGAAATTTCCCATTAACATTACAAACAAATACAGGAGGAGGTGATGAATAAATCCTTCCACCCTGTGACTTCTCCGTGATCAAAAGACACTTGTCTGATCCCAACATCTAATTGTCACATGATTAAAAATGTATGAGATCTCATGAACATAGAAAGACTGTGTAGAGCAGCACAAGGAGTTGATTTAAATGCAGGATTAGCAGCTTCACCTTGAAACACAAGATCAGCAAGGCAGGGGGCCAAGGGATGGACTCAAGTTTTTGCACCAAAGCAACTTATTAGTGAAACTCTGCTGATAATTTTTCACTTTTAGACAAGGGAAAAGAAGTTTGAACTTTTCTGTAAATTTTTTGGGGGGGTCTTGGATATATCTGAGAAGCCAGTGAGTTAAAAACTTCCAAGAGTCCCAAACCCCAGGCACATCCATGGTTTGAACAATGAACTTTGACTTACCAGGAATGTATTTGGTCTGTAAAACATGTAAAAATTGCACACTGACAGTGGTCATAAAGTGTAGAAAATGCTGTGCTTGTGGCTCAGGGGCCTGGTGTGAGTGTCACCACGTGTTCACCAGCTCCCACCCTGCCGTGACCTGCGTGCAGTCCCTGTGCAGAACTTCCCTGGAGTCAGAAAAGACAACGGACAACAATTCCGTGGGTTCAGCTGTAAATGATGCCTTTATGTTGTACCCAGTGCACACATCACACCCCTGCTCTCTGAGGTTTGCACTTTTACCACAGCATTTCAGTCAGGTACTCAGAATTTTCAGCCTGTAAAAAATACAGTTCAGTGCTGGACCCAAATATAACTTTCTTGTTAGTTTTCATCTTAACTTCTGCTTTTAAAGGAATATGAATCCAATTAACTTTTTTTTTTTTTTTTTTAAGTATATGCCAACTGGTTTGTTTCCGTTTGGTAGCACTGAGTTGTTTTTTTGTCCTAACTGATGGTAATGACAGCTAAATGTCAGCTTCATTTTGATCTTAGCTCAGAATATAAACAGAAAAGTAAAAAAAAAGGAAAAGGGCCTGGTACACAGTCTTCTCAATTATTTTTGCTGTGTTCCTGATGCCAAACAGTTTGGATTCTGCATGTGACTCTCAGCCCAAAAGCCATACCGAGACATTGCTCTCATTAAATTACTTTCAGTATTTTGCATCTAACGCAGAGAAAACACTGCTATAACAGAAATGCATAAAAAAAACAAAACCTGGAACTTTGCTGAAACGTAATTCCATTAAGAAAAACCCCCACAATATTTTTATATAACATTTTGGATATATTTTATGTCAAAACATGATCACCAGTCAAACTAGTGACAGCTAAACCCAATACATTATTGTGACTTCTAAAATAAAAAAAAAATCAGAACCAAACTAAATTTATTATAGCTCTGCCTTCATTAAACACCGTGTGTTGGTGATTTAAACACAACAAAACTCTAGTAATTCTTCAAAAGTGTCTACTAAATAGAATAAAAAGAAGAAGAGAACAAATACCATTTAGTCTGTTACATTAGAAAATCGGATGTACATATTCCTATTGCCTGTTAGCTTTGCCTAAGCCTTCAACTACTACAAAAATAATAATAATAATAATAATAATAATGATAAAAAAGGGAACTCATTGTTCAAAGTCAAAAACATTCAAATCAGTTGATACAACATTACAGTACAGTCAACTAACATCCTTCAGGGTCTCCTTCTCTCAGGGTCCGAGTCCTCAGACCGGGCTCACAATCCCAGTTCACCGCAGGTCCCAAACTGGGGTTGGCTCGGGAGCTCCTGCACCTCGGGATGGCTCCGGGACAGCCTCTCATTCCTCTGTCAGCACTGGAGTTAGAACAGCAGTAAGTCGAGCACAAGAACTAAAAAAAAAAAAAAAGGAAAATAATATAAAATACCGGAGAATTGGAAGGCGGGTGAAGCTGCCATTTGGGTCCGACCGCTGCGATACGCTGTACGAAAAACTCCTGAAATATCCACCTGTCCCTCCGCTCTGCCACGCACCAGCAAAGGCAAAAATACAAAAGTCTTCAACTCGTCGTTTTTGCAGAATAAAGCAAAAAAGTCTTTGTGCTCCTTACTACCAGAAGCAAAATATCCTCTGAGTTACCACATGTAATAGCTTCTGGATGTGTCCACTTGGGTCGGCTTGGTCTCTGCAGAGCCGTCCTTGTCCTTTTCGCTGTCCCCTTCCCAGAGGTTAATAAGGGGAGGGTAGAGCTCGTTCAGGGGGATTGAGGAGGTCTTTTGCATATATTTTTTCAGTGAGTGGTGGTAGTTTTTTCTCTTGAACCTTTTTGCAACATAAACGGAGACGGAGGCGAGGCTGATGACGGCGAACATGGAGCCCATGACGGCCGCCAGGGCCGTGCTGGTCTCCTGGTCGGAGATGTCCAGCGCGAAGGCCGCGTTCTTCGTCGTGACGTTGACGCAGGATCTCTGTGTCTGCTGGTGGATGTTGGACACGGTCAGACACACCTCGTAGTCCGTGGAGGGCTGCAGATGTGTGAGGTTGTACTCGTGGACGTCCACTGGCACCCTGGCGGTGTACGTGATGTGGGGGTTGTCAATCTTCATCGTGGCCGACGACCATTTCAAATTGGAAGTCATGACGTTGGAATTGACCTTCCAGGAGACCAGGATGGAATGTGACTCGGCTTGTTTGACGTAGATTTTCAGGACCTGGGTCCCATCCAGGAGCGTCCCGTTCACCCGGATGGTGGCGACCCTCGTGTCAGCCCCTTCTATGTTCTGAGCAACACAGGTGTATCTCCCAGAGTCTTCCACCTGGATGTTGGAGATTTCCAAGGTGCCCTCGCTGCTGAGCTTGTATTTGTCAGAGAGGCTTTCCACAGTGACTTTATTGCCCAGAGGAGTGACCCAGTAAATTTCTGGCTCCGGTTCTGCCATGGCCCGGCAATCCAAGAACACCGTCATGCCGATGTCCAGGTTGAGGTGATTGGGGAAGGTCTCATGGGAGATCATTGGAAGACACTGTTCGGTGGAATCCTGTATTAGCACTTCCTTCACCTGCTGGCCCCGGTATTCCGGAGGCATGGCACAGAACATGGAGAGGGGCTCCATGAAGCGGATGTTGGTTTTGTTGGAGTTGATCCAGTGGATGACGCAGTCGCACCGGAGGGGGTTGCTGTGGATGCTGATCTCGCGCAGGTTTGGGAGGGACTCCACGGTCTTTTGGTAGACTGCATTCAAGGCATTGTTGTTGAGCATGAGGCTCTCCAGGGCGGGCACGTTGCGGAATGCCGAGCGGTGGATGTAGGACAGCTTGGGGTTGTTGGTGGCCTCCAGCTTTGTGAGCTCGGGCAGGTTGTCCAGCGCGTACCTGTCGACGGAAACCAGTTCTCCCATGTTGTTGATCCCAAGCTCTTTCAATCTGAGCATGTTTTTAAAATCCCCTTCTTGAATTTTATGAATCGGGTTTTTGTTGAGATCCAGGAATTTTAAATTGGGAACTTTCTCAAGCGCAAGCTGAGGAACTTTTACCAGTTTGTTGTCATAGAAGGAAAGACTTTCAAGACTATCCAAACCTACCAAGGCATTGCCAGGAATGTCTGTGAGGTACATCCCTGCCAGAACCAGACTCCTTAAATTTGAGAGCGGCTTGAAATTCATATCCAGTATTCCAATCACTGGGTTTTCTCCAATCATGAGAATCTCTAAGTTGGGAGTCGAATCAAACCAACGGCTGTCAATGACCTTTAATTTGTTGGAGTTGAGGTGTAATCTCAGCAGATTCTTCAGGCCAGAGAATGCATTTGCGGAGATGCTGCTGATCTGGTTGTGATTTATGTAGAGCTCCTGGAGGTTGCAGAGGTCCTGCAGGCAGTAGTCGGTCATCTCCGTGATCTGGTTCTCCTCCAGGTGCAAAGTGGTGAGTTGGGTGAGATTTGAGAGTCCCACGTCTTTGATGCTTGTGAAGTTATTTTGTGAAAAATCCAACTCTGTTAAATTAAAGAGCTGCTGGAGCTCGTCTGTGGTCTTTGCAATGTTGTTGCTCTGTAGCAGCAGGACTTGGGTGTCACTAGAGAGGTTGCTGGGGATCTTTGTCAGTCGAAGGTCGTTGCAGTCGACCGTCGTGGCTTCCCTGTACGTGGACTGTGGTGTGAACCAGGGCCTGATTTCACAGACACAGAGCTGGGGACATTCACTGCTCTGCATGGAAGACTCAGTCAATGAATTCAGTAACAATTCTAGCACCAAGTGGCACACAGTTAAAAGGGCTCTAACCTTTGCCATGCTGGCCAGAGAGGGAGTTCAGCTCCCCAGCTCCCTAAAATCCCAACGGGGGAGAGGCTGATCCCTTATCAGGCAGAAAATGTAAAGCTTGAAGTTTAAGGTGAAAGGCTTGGACATCCAGAAGGTTAAAGATGACTTGCTGAGTTTAGAGAAGAGGAGAAACACACTGAAGACCCTCAGCTGCTCCTCTGTGCTCCAGAATCTTCTGCAAATCAGTGTCTGAAGATGTTCCTGAAAACAGATCAGGGTATATGTTATGCTCAGCTCACACACAGTTCATCTATTATTTAGTTTCTTCGAGCTTTGAGGAAAAATACCTGAAAACAATCATTATTTGAACACTAATCTCTTACACAAATTCCAGTTTGGTATCAGTAAGTTATGCAGGGTTTGAAACTCCCTCCTACTTGGTGTTGTGTGAGAAATATCTCAGTGAATTATCTAAACCTAAAACTCTGGGATACCTTCCTGTTTTCCTCTGCATCAGTTGTTTGAGTGGCTTGGGAAGTGCTGAGGGAGGAGGGTGTGCTGGGTCTGAAGGAGTGCTGGAGCACAGTCCCATGGGAGTCAGTGCCAGGGCCGGCCCCAAGCTCGGATTTCAGGAATTAAGGCTCAGGAAGTTGTTGGTTTATAAGTTTGAAGCTAAATGCATATGAACTTTGCCAAAATTCATCCCAGTTAATCAAATCAGTTCCAGATAACAGCTTAGATTTAATCCAGCTCAGCACCAAACAATAACAGTAAATTTGATTAAATGAATGTAGTGCCCTTCTTTGAGCTGTTTGTACTGCATTGGGATCATATGGACTGTTCACCACAATTCCTGATTGCTGTGTAAACCACACTTTAATATCTGCTTAGCCTGAGGTTCTTCATGCAAGAGTCCATTTAAATTAACCCACCAGTGTCCAGGTACCTCAGAACATCTGGGGTGTCGAGGGGCTTTAAACACATATTCCAGGAAAATCTCTCAGTAAAATCTTCCTCAATCTCACTTTACTGGGAAATTGCTCTGGTGGTTGCAATTGAGGCTTCTCAAAATAAAGTTTTGTCTTTTTATATAGATAAAACAAACAGGGATTCCCCATCCCTGGAAGTGTCCAGGGCCAGGCTGCACAGGGCTCGGAGCAACCTGGTCTCCTGGAAGGTGTCCCTGCCCATGGGGGTGAAACAAGATGATCCTGAAGGTCCCTCCAACCCAAAGCACTCTGTGATTCTGGGGATACCTGAGAGAACACAACAGTGAGAAACAGTAAAGGCAGAAAGCAGGAAAATGCATCTTTGTCAATTAAAATGCAGTGAAGCCTCAACTGAGTCACAGCCCACAAAAAGCAGTACTATAAAAAATAATAAAACTAAATACAGCTTTTAAAAATAGGTTTAAAATAGTCATTTGGATAAAGGTGACAGGAATGCCATTTATACTACACTCTTCCACATCTGATCTGCATATTAAATAATGAAATGAGTGTTTTATTTCAGATTATGATACAGTGCTGTAGGTGGAACACACCAAACAGCATCTGCACATTTATTTTTGTGCTGTTATTCTGTGGTTGGGCTTTGGGGGAAGAGAGAGAGGAATGGGAGGTATTGACCCTGTGGAATCAGCTTTTCTGAGACTTGAATGAGAGCTGAGAGGGCTTTGCTGGAGAGGGGAAAACAAGTTGTAGAACCAACATTCCTTCTCTAGTAACTTCTAACTGATGTAAGAATTGACTGAGACATTGACTGCATTAAAAAATCAAATCCTAACGGGATGGGAACAGTAGGGATTGTGTTACCACGGGGTGGTGGAGCTGTGCTGACTCTGAGGGATGTTTCCCTCGACAGCAACACATTTGTAGCTGACCCGACCCAGGCAGTTCTAGGAAAATTGATGAAATCTGGAGTTTAATTGATTTAATTTCAAGACTTTTCAAATGGCAGCATTTGCCAGTTAATAATGCAGAGCTTTCACCCCGTGAGGATCTTGGGCAGGTCCAGGAGGTGCCCCCAGAGTCTCTCCTGGACCTGGTTTCTCAGTGGGTGAAGAGAGGGAAGTCTGTGCCTTACACAGCTGAGGGCCCTAATGATGCTTTCCTACTGATTTAGCCCTGCTGTGTCTATATGAATCATATAATACTCTAAAAATCAAACTACCTGAAAAAGACTTCAAAGGTTCTTTTAAAATATGTCAAAGCATGTCTAGATGGTGCAAAAAAAAAAAAATCAAATTCGATCCTTTCTTTGTTGAATATTTATATCCTCTTACTTGCACGTTGCAGTTATTGTTCATCCTTGGTAAGAAGGCATTTCTGGGTTTACTAAACAGAGGTCTGGGTTTATGACCACTGCAAATATATGATTTTACAAGTTATAGCAACTCTCTCTCTTCTCCAGCTATTTTCTCCTGCAAATGGATTTAATTTTCTTTAACTGCAAATGTTGTTCAGAATGACCTGCACGTTGCTGTCTCCAGCCTCCCCCAGCCCAGGGCAGCTGGGACGAGCCTATAAATGAAAATCCAGGGTAATGACAGAGTAAATTCCAACCAGCTCCATCAGTGCTGTGCTGGTGTGAGGGGCAGCCCAGGGACCACAGCAGGAGGGACAACCCCAGTCCTGGACCTTTGCTTTAGCTCCTTCTGATGTGTAAAACCTCATCCCTCGCTCTGATCAGAGCTAAAGAGGCAGCAGAGAGGTCACCAAAAGCTGTCCCTCTGCCCCTGGATTGTCAGCTTCCCAGTCTTGCCAGCACTGGCAGAACTGGTCCCAGACACCTCTGCGTGTTTGATGTCTGAGGGAATAAAACAGCACAAGGTTTTTTGCTGGAAGACTGTGGTGCTGGAATGTTGGACTCCTCTCAGGTTCTGAAGTCCTGTCTGGAATTATAATGATGACAGGAAACAGCCTCAGGTTGTGCCAGGGGAGGGTTAGATTGGATATCAGGAAAATTTCTTCACTGAAAACACTGTCCAGCCCTGGCACAGCTGCCCAGGGAGGTGGAGTCACCAAAACACATGGGGATGTGGCACTAGAAGACATGGGTTAGTGGAGAGCAGGGTGGTGCTGGTTGATGGTTGGACTGGGTGATCTGAGAGGTCTTTTCCAACCTTACTGATTCCATGCTAATCACATCTTTTCAAATAAAACCTAGACAAGTTCCATCTGTAGGAATATTTTTTGTATGTGTGGATAAGCTGGAGGACAACCAGGCTTTGAAAACAACATCTGACAGTGAGCAGTTCCAAACAGGCATCAGGGAATAATCACCAGCCCATCTGGATAAACCAGGGGTGGCTCCTGGGAAAATGCCCGGCTCCCACTGGAATTGGTGAGGGTGAATGGAGAACAACAGGAACATTGAAGGCCAGGGAATGTTTCCTAAAGAAACACCAGAAGGGGCAGAGCAGCAGCTCTGGGCTTTCTGGATTAAAGGCAAATATCTGTCCTCTAAATGTCCTCCCTCAGCACAGTCCTAGCCCACATTTGGTTGGGTTTTTTTCTGAAAATGGTATTTAATATTAACACGTGGCTGATGGCACTTCTTTTAATTCTGTCTTAAAAATGTCTTTTAAAAATGGTGGGTGAGGAAACTTCCCCTGAACAGGAAGGGGGTGTTAGAGCTCCTTTCAGGAGAGACTGAGTGTGTGAAGGAAATGTTTTAGCATTCTCTGCCTTCCTTCTCATTTGTTAAATTCCTATTTTCTAGTGTTCCAGCCCACAACAGCAGTTGTAACAGCTGGTAACTTGATAGCAGCAGAAATAATGGCTAATTTTATGTGAGAGATACAGAGGAAATTATTTTACTCAGAGCTCAATAAATGTATTTTCCATGGCACCTCCCAGGACCCAGGGCAGTCAGAAACCACATTTCTGTCACCAGCAAACCCACAGCAGCTGACTGGGACATTGGCTTGTTCCTGTTCCTTGGGGACAGAAATGAGCACCATCCCTGTCTCCCATCCTGGAAATGCCAGGGGAGGTTTGTCCAAGCATTCCCTTTCCAGCAAGGTTCTGAACACTGGTTGAGAATTTGTCTGGCCTAAGATTATGAGGGCGGGTGTCTGGTGATGGAGGAGAAGGTCCTTCCTTGCAGCTTCCCTTGGGAAGAGGGGTGTGCTGAGAAGAGGTGGGTACTCCAGCCACAGCCTTGCTGGTGGCTCTGGGAGGGTTTGTCTGGTTGGGTGGGTGATCCAAAGAAAAAGTACATTCCTAAGCCCCCAGAGCAGTGAGAGGAGAATATGAAGGGACAAGCATGAAATAAACTGTTCATTAGAAGTGTTCAGAGTTAACCTGCCAACTAAAAAGAACAGATAAGAAGCATTTTTGCTTGGTAATAGGAAGACAAAGTGTTGTCACTTCCCTGACAAGTGGATATTAATGGTCACTTAAACATCGCTGAAAAGAGAAACAATATTGTTTGCACTTGGATATCTGGGTGTCTGCTCTGGAACAGTGATGCTGCCACAGAAACCTTCCCTCTCCTCCCTGAAGTGGTTCATGCTTGCAAGATTTCTTTTCTATTGCAGCAGCGTCACCCAGGTTTTGGTCGGGAGCCATCTGAACTGGATGTGCTGAGGGAAAAGTTGGAGGGATCAGATCCACAAAGAAAATTACCTCGGGCTAAGACAAGCAATTTATTCTGCAGTTGCTGTGAGCCAGGAGCACACACTGATCCCAGTTCCTCCCATCTCTCCACAGAAACATTTTCCCAGATTGAGCCTCCATTGGAGCTAGTCTGTTGGAAAATTGTCTGTGCTAATGTTCTGCTAATGACTCGTGCAGGCTGTGCATTCCCATCCCCAGCCTTTGGGAACTGCTGCCATACCAACACCCCCATCCATCAGCTTGGGAAAACCTGTCCTGGGCTGCTGCAGCCTGGATCCTTGGGGGAATGCAGGTTAGACAGCCCAGCAGCACCCAGGGCTTGTGCCAGGGGTGAGAACTGGTGGAGCTTAGAGAGAACCAGGAAAACCGAATTCAGACTGGGATCAACACAAGGTGCTGTTCCAGGCTCTGCTCGGGGGGGCCCAGCAATGGTTCAGGGGGCCACAGGCACAAAGTGATGCCCAGGAAGTTCCACCTGAACATGAGGAAGAACTTCCTTGCTGTGCAGGAACAGGTTGCCCAGAGTGTCTGGAGTCTCCTCACTGGGGATATTCCAGAACTATCTGGACACAATCTGGAGGAGGTGGGACCAGGTGGAACACTGTGATCCCTTCCAGCCCAACCCATCCTGTGGTTCTGTGGAACGAAGGGCCTGTTAGAGAGGGGACACCGGGAGAGGCTGGGAAGGATCTGGGCTGAAGGTCTGACTCCACTGGGAGCAACTCTGGAGATGGACTGGGCCATCAGGAGCCCAGGCTGGGACACTGCAGGCAGGGAAAGGCAGCTGGACAAGCTCAAGGCCAGGATGCTGCGTGTATGTTGTGGTAAAACAGGACCTGCTTTGCTTTGAGCTTCAGCAGAGGCTTTAGTTCTGGTATTTAGAATAACTAGTATTTAGTTCTGGTATATAGTTCCGCATCCCCCCCTTTTGTGTGGAGAAAACGGATTGGTGCCGTGCTCCAGGTGAGCAAATCACCTTTGGGGCTTTAGGAGGGAGAGGCACTGGAACAGGGGCACCACCAAATCACACGGGTGAGCACAACACTAAACCTGGTGTAAAATGCTGTGTTCTAAAATCAGCCTCACTCCAAGAGCAGCAGTGACCTTGGACATCCTAGAGAAAGGGGACTTGGAGTTTAAAACCCAGGATATTTACAGCTAACCTATGGAATGGGCTCCTTTCCCAGGGATTAAATTTCCAAGTGTCTATTTAGACAAATATTGTGGAATTGTGCTTGATAGGAAGCCTTTTCTACTGAGGTTTTTAAAGCCTCCGATGTCATCAGGAAATAAGCTATTTCCAGGTCTGAATTGTGTAAAATACAGACAAATCAAGCTGCAAATGATGTCAGTTGAAAGAGCTTCCAAAATCTGGACGTGGGAGTTTGGTATTAAAAGGAAATACAAAAACAAGGGCCTGTAGGACATGTAATAATGGTATAAAGCCTCAAAACACATCCTCAGGGATTTATAATATTTAAGGTTTGGGGTTTTTTTACCTGCAAATAATGCCTCCTTTTTCTTCTTGTCTGTACACATATTCCATCAAAATAAAGTCAGTGTTTAATTTTAGGGAAAGCTCTGGTGAGAAGGTGATTTGCTGTATCCCAAGACAACCTTAGACTGCTTTATCTGTGTTCTTTTGAAAAATACTACTCTTATCTCCCCCAAAGAACTGCAAAGAGCATCCTATTCATAATGCCTGCCCCGCAGACACAGCATATTAAATCCTGAAAATGTGTAATTTATTGGGCTTTATTCTTCAGACTTGCATCTGATACAATGTTTTTCATTAAAATACTGAAGTAAATTTGCAGGAGAGGGAAGAAAAGGTTTTCATTCACAGACTGCTGTGGAGCACAAGGGGCTGGATCCCCTGCAGGGGGATTGATGGTCCGTCAGATCCCCCTCAGAACTGCAACCCAGCTTCTGTCCTCTGCCTGAAAATCTGCCTGATTGCCATTAACCAGTCACACAGAAACCTCAGGGATAAGAGGTGCCTGCCAACCTGGGGGCTGTCAAATTAGAGAGGCTGCTTGGTTCTTGCTTTAGGAGAGAAAAAAACTCCTAAAGCCGTTTCAAAGCCCTGAGAACCTGAAAGGAGAGAAGTGTTTGTACAGTAGGAATATTCTGGCATTAGGAACCCAACGCATTATCCACTTCCTTCCTATGTTTATCCTCATAAAGTAGTTTAATTTGGGGAATATCTGGGCTGTTCTGTTGCCTGTGGCTTGTTTCATGTCCTGCTCTGAGGGGCTGCCCTGTTCAATATTAGGGCAGCAGCAAAGCTTTGATTTCATTCAGGGAGAAGAATCCAATCTGTGATTATTGTCCTCATTCCATGGAATTACCAGGTCAAATTGTTTGACTGAAGCACCATTCCTGAGTCAACCAATTCCATTGCCAGGTTAAACCCCAGTTTCCTGAGACCTTCCCAGCAGCTCTTCCCTTCTGCTCTGACCCGCAGGGGATGGAGAAGTTCCCTTCCTTCCCACCTGTCTGTGCTCTGACCCATCCACAGCCTTCTGTGGATTTTAAACAAGAGGGAGAATTTAAACTCAATGGGTTTTAACTTGGACAGTGTCTAAAATCTACAGAGTATAACTAGTTTGGGAAGACCTATTCTAACTCTTTTTTTGCATTTAGTATCTGCTGGTTGAAGAATGAAAGAGAACCCAGACTAGGAAATACTGCTTCAGCTTCTGATCATATAATCAATATATTTCTAAAATAATAACCACATAATCAAGAAGTGGAATGAAATCTTGGCATGCTTGAGATGTCATAACCGCATGGAAGGATCTTGAACATCCTGAGGGCACCAACCTCCCAAGGATTCCATACAGAACAGCTCAATCTCTGCTTCCTATCAAAATCAGCACCATTCAAAGAAAATTAAAAAAAAAAAAAAAGAGTGAAACAGCTCTGAAAGAGGAACAAGGGCATGAAGAGATTGGGCTGGACTTTGGAGTAGAATTCCCTTACAGGATTTTGAGAGCCAGGGAGCTTGGCCAGTGGAAGGGAAGTGTTAATGATAAGGAAATAAGGAGCACACGAGGAATATTTTTAAGCAGGAGGAAGAGGGATGCCAGAACTCCCCAGGATTTTCATGAAGTTACAGAAAATCCTCTTCCTCCCTTTTTTGCTGACTGGCTTCTGGCAGCGTGTGATTATTTTGCTTCCCACACAGTTCTAGATCAAACTCCAGTTTTCTGAGTCACTCAGGATCCCCCACAGTTGGGAAAGACCCCGTGTGTACAGAGCTGTTACTACCACAAAGGATGCCAAAAACCCTCTGCTAGAAACTGGAGCTGAGAAATCAAACCCAGAGTGAGTCAGGATCTCAGTGGGTATTTATAAAATCAACTTAATACTGGTGGCTGTAGGGAATGCATAAGGCCTGTTATTAAAAATCAGATGTGCACAGAGCTTCAATTTCTTCAATCAAGAAAAAGTTCTTTTTCTGGGCCTTGTTACACTCTATTTTGATAGTTCTGTTTCCTGTGGCTGTGTTAACTTTTCAATTATTAGTGATTAAGTATTAAACTGTATTTTACTATTAGCCCAGATCTATATCTACATAGTTTCTACATGTAGTGTGCTGACAGACTTCAGCCCTCAGAATAAAACAGGCTTTTATTGATTTTTTTTCTAAGAGGTTTTATGCTTACAAAATCAAATTCTCTATTTTTGAGCTATATTTATATACAAATGTTAATAACCCCATATATTGAGTTGAAAGATCTGATATGAAAGACTGTGAACATACCACTAACCAAGTAAATGGATTTAGCAGGGGAGGTGCTGAGATCTGATGTAAAGGCTGTCAGCACCAAGAGAAAGATCTGGAACTCAACCAAGCTGAGAAGGGAGAGAATTAATTCCATTAGGAGGCCACAGGTTTGGGGTTGGACCTTCTCTGAACTCAGGCTTTACTCTGGCCTATGGAAAAAGTTGTTTCTCTCCACTCAGACAGATGAACACATGACCCTTTCCCACAAGTCTTTCTGCACTTTTGAGCAGGCTTCTACCTCAAATATGTGTTTTCCATCACTGTTTCATTCCAAAATCATCTCAGTGGCATTGCCATGTCATCAGGAGAGGAGAGCTCAGTCAGCTGGAATGGTGGGAATGTTCCCAGCCCTGGTTTAGTTATTTCTCTTTACCTCAATTCTCACTGAAATTTCCATACTAATTTTGTTTCACGCAGAAGTTCATGCTTTGGGAAGTTCATGAGATCAAGAAAGAGGGAAAATACCTCATATTTAATGCACTGGATGTTTAAGAACAGCCCTATAAACTGTGCCTTCAGCTTTAGCCCTCAGTCTCATTGCCATGGGTGGGTTATTCCATCAGTGCTCCAAACTGCTGCCTGGTGCAGGAAACACAGGAGAGGTTTTTCCTCGTAAAAGTTCGAGTTATTGATGCTTTATAGATGAAATCTTTACCTAATTACAGCGATTCTTTTGGGCACAGAAGGAGAAAGGAAAACTTATTTGCCAATGAACTTACAAAGAATCCCAGGATGGTTTGGGTTGGAAGGGACCCTAAAGCTCATCCAGTTCCACCCCTGCCATGGGCAGGGACGCCTCTCACTAGTCCAGGTTGCTGACCTGGTTTTACTCAGTGCTTGAAAACTATCATGAAACCATTTTAAAGACCTATTTTCAAGCAGCAATTTAAAAAACTTTTCTTTTTTGCAACTGGTTGTTCCCCTGTGGGTGAAATAAGTTATTTTTCAATGCATTTACAAGGCACTGCAATGCCCATTAGAGTGGCGGAGCTCTGGAATTATCAATATTTACTCTGTTTCTGTTACAATGATGGATCATTTGTAATTTAAAAATGTAGCAAGGCCAATCAGTGGCTCATCTGCATCCCAGTAATTATATGCAGCACATTAGCAAGGTATGAATTTACTTGGTACTTCTGGACTTGCTTAATCAAATAAATGATGTGATGCATGAAATAACAGAAAATGTAGGATCCATTATGTCAATGATAAACATTTTCAAATTACAAAAAAGACAATCCAAGCTTTGATTGATATTTTATTAAAAGAATGTAAAATGTGATTCTACCAAATTTTGGACAAGCTCAGGAGTTCTCTCTGAATAACTTTTACATGCTGCTTAGTCTGATTCTTCCCTGTGTTGCTGCCCAACCCCTGAGAACTCCAGAAAAGCTGGGCTTGCTCCAGGTGCACCAAGTCTTTGGGATGTGTGGGAATGCTGGAGCTGCTCCCAGACATCCAAAGCCCAGGAGCTGGGCTGGCATCACGGGGCACGTCCTGGATGCAGCTGTGTGGATCCAAGTCTGGCACAGACAGATCCAAGTATGGCATTTTGCTTGATGAATTAAGTTCCAGGGACTGTACAAAAGTAGGTATAAATCAAATAAAAGTAGGCATTGAGGAGTGTCCTCCAGGCTCCAGTGTGGAGGAGGAGCCCAGGGAGCATCTCCCATGGCTTCTCCAGGCCAGGAATATTGTGTTCCAAAGCTCCCCAGGCACTGGTGGGGACAGTCACCCAGCGCTGGCTCACGCTGGACTAACCACCAGGCAAACCTTGCCAGGGACCTGGAGGGGGCTTGGCTTCCAAAAGCACTCGGTTCTCCTGCTCTAATCAAAACTGACAGATGCATAAATTGCTGGAATCACCAGAGTTAGTTAAATTAAATACCTGGAAATGAGTTGCTGACTGACAACCTCTAAAATTTCCAACTAAAACCCCAAAGTAAGCTTTGCCTCCGTGTTAAACCACTTCAGGTTGAGGAGTGGCCGGGAAAATACTGCCCTGGGTGAGCACTGGGGACTAAAGGGCAGCACCTCAGGACAGAGAATTATGGAGCAAGGCTGTTGTGCCCAATAAAGTAAGGGAAAGAGCTGTTTCTCCCTGGCACTTTTATAACTTGCGTGCATTCTCAGTACTGCACCCTGTTAAATTTTTCAAGCCCATTACTTGCAACTGCTTTGCCTTGTTCTGTTAGTTAAAAAGAAAAGAAAAAGGTAACACTCCACTGCAAATACTTGATCTTTAGAAACTGTGCTCCAGGTAGAAACCAGGGCTGTTCTGTTAATAATTCAGCCAGATGGAACATTGAGAAAACGCTGGCTTGGATCACCAAATTAAGGTCTTATGAATAGAGGGTGAAGCTATAAAAACATTTTGCAGTAGAATTTAAGGGCAGAGACTAATTTTGTTCCCACTGATGCCACAGACTCGTCCTGCCTTCCTCAGGAGGAGAATTAGGCCAAACCAAAATAGGCCAGTCCAGTATTTTCCTCCGGTGCCATATGTAGAAATATGAAATAGGACATCTAAAGAGCCAAACCAAATTTGAATAAAGTTGCAGGGTTTGAAGCAGCAAAGAAGAGGAGAATGGGGTTCAGGACTTTCACGTGGGGACCTCTCAGCCCTGCATGGAGGAGTGTTCCACTCTGACCTTATGGAGCCCATTAGTGAGGGACTTAATTACTCAGCTAAAGGAAAAGAGTGAGCCTGGGCAGGTCTTTGAATAACTCAGCACATCTGCAGGGACTGGTTCTTAGCAAAGCTGTCCCGTGGTGTCTCTGTGCAGAATTTACGCCCTCCCAGCCTCAGGGAAGCACCATTAGTTCCATCAATAAAACCATTCCTAAGCCAACTCCATGATTTCCTTTACTTTTGCCCATCTTTCTTCCCGTGGTGGGCACATGTTAATTGTAGAGACAGAACAGAGTATGGGTGTTTTTGCAGTGGCCTTGCTTGGATTTCTGTCCTGGTAGAGCAGATGTGGGGTCTGACTCCTTTCCTTCCCACCTCTCTGCTCCCCCAGGAGCCCCACAGGCACTGCCAGCTCCTGTAACACAGGAAAACTATCCCAGCTCCCAAGTTCCCTTTTGTGGAGAGCTCACAACTTATTTTTAAGAAAGATGTGTTTAAGGCACGACCCTGCTAATGACTTAACTGCTCTCACAATTCCTGGGAGCATCCTGCATCTCCACAGTGGCGATTCCAACTGGGAGAAGATGCAGGAACCAGGCGTGGAGAGGCAGCAGAAAGGCAGGTTCCCTGCCCATCAGCCTTATGCCAGCAGAGAGGAGGAGGGAGGGATTTCTGCGCTTCCAAAAACTTTACATAGATTTTCTTCAGTTCCGTGTCTACAAAATGTCTGCCAGGGAAAAAATCTGGAGCTTGGCAGGATGAAGCCTCACACGTGTATTGTTCGTGTAACTATGGTAACCTACAAATGCCACCAGTGTTTCCATTTCATACACAAATGAGGGGACAGCTGTGGGGACCACATGTCTGCCAATGGAATAATATATGTGAACTAGGATGGCTTGGTCACAAAATTACAACTCATCTATATTAATCAGGGCTTCAAAGAACAGGCACCTCCAAGGCGACAAAGTGCCCTGGGAGAGAGGGGGGGGTTATTTCTGGAAATCTTTGGCTCCTCCGTAAATATTTTCAGCATCTTGCTACTTTGCTGGTTGAAAAAATAAAGTCAAATAAATGCTGTTAACAACCAGGACTCTTCTGCAAACGTCACTTAACTCTTTTCCTTTGGTTTTGTCTCTTTCTGGTGCCTGAGCCTGGTCTGAGCCTGACACAAAGCCCAGCCTGGGACCAGGCATGTGCTCCAAGGCCTGGGGAAGGAGCAGCTCCTGAAGAGGCAGAACTAACGTGGCACAGAGCTCTGCAAACAAAACCTCTCTTTTCACTCATTGATATCATTAGCAGAAATAAGAGCTTCAAAATAATTCATACAAAAAACTTAAAAAAAAATCTTAAAAAATATTGTTTAAATGAACTTGGGGAGTTTATATCATCCCTGACAACAACAGAAAGAAACCTGCAGGCTCAGTGATGCAAATAAATCCCCTTTCCAGCAAATACGAAGCCGTGGGAGCTGCAGTAGCAGCAACACTTGACCCGGGTTATGATTCATCCAAGGTGCTTTAAGTGTCCCTACAAATGAAATCATGGAGAGGGAATTTGCTGCCTGCCTTGGCAGCAGCAGCCAGCCGGGAGCAGCAGGAATACAGCAGGAACACAGCCCGCCCGTTAGGAAAAGTTTTCCCTGGCTTCTGCAGTGCCCCGACACTGTATCGCTGGGAAACAAAGGCTGCGGCATCCCCCGGGCGTGGGCTGTGCCTCCTGCACCCCCGGGCACAGCTCCAGGCACAGGCTCAGCCGTGGGATGATGGCAGAGCTTCACACGGGCTTATTTAAAAGACCCCGTTTGCTCCACGAGCTGGAACCAAATGCACAGACAGAACCATGGAATCACAGAATGGTTGGGCTGGAAGGGACCTTAAAGCCCACCCAGTGCCACCCCCTGCCCTGGGCAGGGACACCTTCCACTAGCCCAGGTTGCTCCAAGCCCCGTCCAACCTGGCCTTGGGCACTTCCAGGGATCCGGGGGCAGCCACAGCTGCTCTGGGCAACTGGTTTTAAGCCTGGGCTCCGTCGCCTCCGAGGTTGTCTGAGCCCTGGTCAGACCCCTGAAGCTTCAAAAGAAGTTTCTTTCTGCAGCCCAAGTTTGGACATGCTCAGCATTATTTATGGCAGTAAAAGTTGGTTATCCCTTTTATAACTGTACAACTTGATGCAAAATCCTCCTTCCTTCAATAACCAGCACCGTTATTTGTATCTGTTCCAGGTGAATGGAAACGACTTTATAGTCATCCCAGCAACTGGTCTGTTCAAGTCCAAAATTCCTCCTGGGAGAGATCATTTTGCAGGGACTACATCAAATGTCGTGCAGGTAACTTTTAGCGGTCGAGGCAGAAGTTAAAGTGGAGCTTTTGTCGTGGGGCAGTGACACACGTGGCTGCAGAGCAGAGGGACAGGGGGCACTGGGGCACCAGCTGTGCCCTGCCCAGGGGGTGAGAGCCATGGGCTGAGGGACAGAACAGTCCTGCCCTCTTCACTCCTCCCATCTGGGAAGCTCCGGGCATTGGTTTGTCTCCCTTTCGGAGTGTCTGTCTTTTAAATTACTGTAAATTCCAACTTGCAAGACTTTGGGACATACTTGGGTGGGATCCTTTGGACAACACTGGGACTGATGCCCTGTGTGACTTGGGTCATTGGAAACCTCTGGGAGCTCCCGTGGGTACATCTGAGCTGTTCACCAGAAAAGGTTTATGATTTCCTTCAGAAAGATCATGTTCCTTTTATAGCGACCCTTTAAGTCCGTAAGGAAAAGACTTAAAGGTTCACAAATTAGTTTTTATTGAAGGGCTATCATGCTCTTCATTACCAGGGAGCTATCACGTAGCTCCAGGACAAAAATAGAAGCTCCCTGTGCGTGATCTCTCACCTCTGGACAACATTATTGTCTACTTTGAGTTTAATTCTGTTACTTTGCCTTTCATCGCCTGGTGGGAAAGGCGCCCCGAGTAACTTGGGGGAGAGCTAAAATCGCAGGCCAACATCTGTTGTGCGGCCCCGGTGATGCTGAGCCCGCGGCACAAAGCGCCTCGTCCTCTCCCTCCTCCTGCAGGGGAGAGGGGCCGGCCCCGCGCTCAAAGGGCCCTTTGACAGGGGCGACAAAGGGGCGGCAGCGGGGTCGGTCCCTTTGTCCGCCCGCGGCTGCGCGGGGAGGGAGCGGGGGCGAGAGACCCCCAACCCCGGGGGCCGAGGGGACCGCCAGACCCCGAGCTAGAGACCCCCAAACTCGCAGGGAGAGGAACAGCCAGCCCCGGGGGCAGGGGACCACCAGAGCAGGGGTGACGATCCGCGGCCGCCGGGCCGCTGCCCCGCGCTTCTCCCCGCACCTTTCCGGTACCCGACTCCCCAGATCCCCCCAGCCCGCAGGTGCGGTGCGGCAGGGCCCCGCTGGAGCATCTCTGCCGTGCCCCGCGCTCTCCGCTCCCGGTCCCGCAGCCCCAGGTGCGGGGCGGCCGCTCCGCCCGCAGCGCCCCGCGCACAAAGCCGCGGCCGCGGGAGGAGGCGGCGGAGCCGCGGCCGCGCTCACACTGCGCCTTTATGCCGCTTTCTGAAGGGCCATTGTCACACTGAAGGCTCCTTGTCTGCTCGCATTCCTGCGGGTGAATGGATGAGGCAGGACATCTGCCGGGATCCGCTCCCATTCGCATGCAAATAGGGACGCGGGCAGCGCTGCCGCACCGCCAGCCCCGCGCCCACCGCCGGCACCCGGGCACCGATCCGCCCCCAAAACCCGCGATCCACCGCCAGACCGGCCCGGGGGACAGCGGAGCGCCCGCGGGGAGGAGGCGGGCGATGCTGCAGCCGAACCCCGCAGCCCCGGCGGTGCGGGGCGGCCGCAGCCCCGGGGCGGTCCCGGCGCGGTGCCGAGCGGCCGAAACCCCGCAGCCCGCGGGGACTCCCCCGGCAGCCCCGGGGGGCACCGGGGGGCGCGTCCGCCGCCACAAACTTTGCTCCCTCCGCGGGATCTCCCCGGGCGATGTGCGCTGCACATCCCCGCATCCCAGCGCGCATCCCCGCATCCCAGCGCGCATCCCCGCATCCCAGCGGAGCGTACCGCATCCCAGCGGAGCGTACCGCATCCCAGCGGAGCGTACCGCATCCCAGCGCACATCCCCGCATCCCACGGCACATCCCGCATCCCATCGGAGCGCCCGCACCCGCGCAGCTCCCGGGGGTCCCGCTCCCTGCCCCGAGCCGCTCCGCACTCACCGCCGGCCGGGCGCTCCCGCGGGGCTTCCCCGGGGCTGTACATCCGCCGCTGCCGCCGCGCTCCCGCCGCGCCGGGATGCGGAGAGGGGCGGCGGGCTGGGTGGGTGTGTGGATGGATGGATGGATGGGTGGGTGGGTGGGTGAGTGAGTGAGTGGGTGAGTGGATGAGTGGGTGGGTGGATGAGTGGGTGGGTGGGCGGCCGGCCGGCTCCCGTCCCCGCGCCCCGTCCCCCGCCCCGCCCGGCCGGAGCTCTCCCGTCCCCGGTCCCGCCCGCTCTGGAGCCGCTGCCGCGCGCACCTGGGAAGGCGCCGCGGGTCACGTGACAGGCCGCGTTCCCATTGGCTGCACCGCGCGCCGCCACCGGCTGTGAGGGGCGGGGCTAAACATGGCCCCGCCCAAAAACCACGCCCACATGGTATGGCTCCGCCCCCTCGGGCCGGTGGTTGATTCTGCGGTGCCCAAATCTCCAATTGTCCGTCACGGGGGTCGGGGGGAACAGCCCCTGCCAGTGCCTGAGCAGTGTCAGTGGTGCCCTGCACAACGTGCCCTGTCACTGACACTGTGCAGTTATTTGGGATGACCTGACCATGACAATGTCACCATCACAAACCCCAACCTGTGTCTGAGGCAGATCGTGGACCTGCCAGGGGTCTTTCCACCTGCCCTTTGGACCCTGCTTCTAAATTTTTTCGGACTTTGTTAGAAGTGACACAGAGGGGTAGTGACAAAGTGCTGTGGCTTGCCAGGATTCCAACATTGGGGTTTCTGTGCTGTGTAGAGAGGAAAACCTCGAGCCATGGAGATGGGAACTCACTGTGCCCCATGACTGAGATTGCATTTGTGTGTCCTCCAGGGCTGCTCAGTGAGGGATTGATGAGTTAGCCAGGAGAAAAATAGGCTACAATGTCCACCTGGTTTCAGCCTGGAGAAGAGGAGACTGAGGGGAGATCTCACAGCTCTTTACAGCTTCTCCTGAGGGGCGGCGGAGGGGCAGGTCTGATCTCTGCTCCCCGTGACCAGGGACAGGACCTGGGAACGGCTGGAGCTGTGCCAGAGCAGGGTCAGGTTGGATCTCAGGGAAAGGTTCTTCCCCCAGAGGGTGGTTGGCACTGCCCAGGCTCCCCAGGGCAGTGGGCACAGCCCCAAGGCTGCCAGAGCTCCAGGAGGGTTTGAACAATGCTCTGAGGGTGGGATTTGGGGTGTCCTGGGCAAGGCCAGGAGTTGGACTTTGATGATCCCTGCGGGTCCCTCCCATCTCAGGATATTCCATACCTCTGTGATTCTGTGAACCCTGGGAGTCATTTGAGCCTGAAATTCACGGATTTGGAGCTGTCTGGGTAAGCCCTTGGATATGTTCCACAGCCCGTTCCCTCCTGGTTTGCTGACTCTGTTTTCACTTACCTTAGTTTAGAGTTATTGACTTGCACATTTCTGCACCTTTTCTTGTCCTGACCTTGCTCCTCACCCACTTCTCTGGTCAAACTCCCTGGGTGCACTGGCTGGAGCCTCACGTCGGACTTTAAGAACAATTAGTCTGTTAGACGAGGAGTCTCTGGCTGAAGTTTTGGCACTGATATAAAAATCAGCTTTTCTTCTTACCTTAAAACCTTTATTTCCTGCTTTTTTTTATTACTCACTTAACCAACAGAAGACAAAGCTCTGCTGGATGGTGCTGTGCTGCCTCATCCCTCATGCCCTCTATTAAGATAATGGGAATTCTGTGTTCCTCAACAGGCACTGGTGCTTTTATTGACAGGTAATTGTTGGGGATATTGTTCACCCTCCAGCCCTGCACAAAGTGTTGCAATCACCTGAGCACAACCTGGATGAAAAGGTGCTGGTTCCTCATCAGGCTGAGCTCAGCACCTCCTCCAGGCATGGCCCAGAGTGGCACCTTCCCAGGAAATGATTTTAAAGACTGGTTAAACAGTTTTTAATATGAGTTAACAATAAGTTAAACACATGGCAAATACAGTCTGCACTTAATGCTTCAGATTTCCTCCCAAGGCAATGAATTTTTTTCTGGGAGCCCAAAAGGTCATTTGAGTAACAGTAAAAGTGAAGTTTTTCATACATAAGGAAATTGAATTTTCAGAAGGAACTCATCAATGTCCAAAAGGCCTCTTTTCCTTCCACAGGGCCTGTTCTCATCCGTCCGGATGTTCCCTTCCCTTCTATCACTTATTCCTGATGTGGAAGTAATTCAGTAGAGGATGCATCTTGGAAAACCCAGTGTTTTGAATGGCTTCAGTTCTTTGTTTCAGGGCAGGGAATTTATTTTCTTACTTTCTCAACAGAGTAGACCCATCCTTTCACACGGTTCCAGTTCCATGGGGTCCTCCTGCAGCTCTCTGCACAATTCCTCTAACCCCAGGGAGAGCAGTGGGACCTGCAGCCCCCACAGCCGTGTCCTCCTTGTCTCCTGACAGGCACTGGGGTTTGAGGGAACTGTCTGAGCCTTTTTTCTCACACACACTGATGATGGTGTTGGTGTGAGGCTGCTCTGGTTCCTCAGGAGGCTCCCGGGCCCGTCCTGTGTCTGTACAGCCCAGAGGAGGGCCGGGGGTCTGGAACTTCCCAGGGGACAGTGTTCTCTGTCTTTAATTTTCATGAGCAGCTGAACACTTGTCTGTCATTGCAGCGGTGCTGTCTCCACTCCAGGCTTTCCCTGTTTTAAATTACACACACAACAGGCCCCTCCCCTTCCAAGATCCATGAGGAGCTTTGCAATGATCACAAATAAGGTTCCAAAGCAGAGCTCACACCTCCAAACCCCAAAGCAATCAGAGATGGTTGGAAACTGCAGAGCAGCTCCCCAAGCTGTCCAAACTCCTCAGGACCACAGAATGGAAACCTTCCTTCATGGGACAGGAGATTTGGGGTGTCCCTGCTGAGCCATTGGGTGCAGAGCCCTGAGTGCCACAACCAGTCATTCCTGAACACCTCCAGGGATGGGGACTCCACCACCTCCCTGGGTAGCCCCTGCCAATGCTGGAGAAAAATCCTGCAAGGCACAAATCTGGTGGACCTAAAACCTACCTGCAAACAAAGAGGAGGAGAAATACAGTGAGAGTTAAAATTTTAAAATCTTGAGCCGGTGTCTTCGTTTCTAGGCAGTTTTCACAACATTGAAACACTGGGAATGAGAATAATGTTGAGATGGAAATTAAAAAATCTTTCATTCCTACAGGATGCAAATGAGTATTTTTGTGCAGTAAAGAGCAGTGGAAGTTGTTTCTCTCCCAGGTTGTGAGGTATCAACAGCTCAGGAGTAGCTGCTGCACAACCTCTTGGACTAAGGGGAAGGTTTGCACTCAGGGAGAAAGGCAGTGAATTTTCCTCTCCATGTTACCTCCCATGAGCTGATCGAGGTACAATCTCCAAAAATGTTTTCCTGTCATCAGTATCAGTCAGAACTAAGTGCTCTCCCACACACTCCTGCTCAAGGGATCTTGAAAAAGAAGGTCCCAGGAAAATATGAGATTTATGACTATTTGGGCTGCACATTGCCCTTTTTAATTGCCTCTTTGTTTTCATCTTCTCTCCTGTACCCTCTGACTTCATCCCCTTATTCCTCCATTGTCTTTGCATTCAGCTGCTTTCCTGGTTCATTTTCATCCCTGAAAGTGCTGTGGAGGGAGTGTGACATTTGCTGTGTCCACTCCATCCTGTGTCCCCTCCTCCTTCCTGCCCCAAACCTATTTGCAGCTCCAGGACAGAGACCTGTCTGCTGGTTTGTGTCTTCACAGTGCCTGGCATTTTGGGGACCAGGCCTTTAAAGCTTTGGAAGGGTCTAAACAACGTAGGCTGGATAATAATAAAACAATGGAGCTCTGGGTGACCTGTCACGCACGTCGCTGCCTTTTCTCTCTGAGCAGACATCCTGCCATTAAGCTGCTTAACGTCCCAGTGTGTGCATAATCCATCCCCTGAACTGTGCCACGGGATCCTAAAGTGCCTTTTTGGACTGAAATATCAACTGGGAAGAGGGAGCCAGTGGGACTGACAGGTAGAAGGGGCACCGTCAAAAATAAAAATAAAAGAGAAATAAATAAATAAAATTAAAAAATAATTTAAATATAAAAAATAATTAAAATATAAAAAATAATAAATATAAATAAAAATAAAAAAAAAGAGACTTGCTACTGAGCATGTGAGAATCTTGCTGTGTCCCAACAGCAGCAGCTCCTGAGGGATGGGAGGTGGAAATAAGTCTGTGAGCAGTTTACAACAGGCAGGTGGAATTTTTGGAGAAGTATTCTTGCTGAAGACTTGTTTGTGGGTCAAGCAGAGAAAGAGATATTACAGTTTGACTGTTGTTACAGGTTTCTTAGTGTGGGTGACACTTTTTGTGAACCCAGCAAGGTTTTCTCTTCACCCAGGGTTTGGATGTGGACGTTTATTTTCAGAATTGCCTGAGTGTGCTGGATTTATTCAGAAAGGTACCAGCACAGCACATGCAAATCACCCACCAGTAACTGTGTAAGCCAATGACCAATTACCTCAATAACTGGTGATTTGCATAATGCATTCCCAATTATGCATGCAGATATAATAATTGCATGCACAAATGGGGTGAGTGATTGCAGGTGCAGAGTGGGGATATGATCACATGTGCTGGGCCCACAGAGAGCACCTGGGTGGGAGCAGCAGTGCACCAGCACCAGGGGATGCTGCACACCCAGTTTGGTCCTGGGAAGATCCTTCTGCCTGGATCACTCCCTGGAATTGCACGTTTTTTCCAGGAGAAGTGAAGCAGCTCTCCAGCAGCAGGGTTGTCGTGGTTCCCCGTCCTGGCAGCGGCAGGAGGGAGGCAGATGGGAACAGCTGGATGGGTTTATGTGGGGAATTCTGCAAGAAGGAGCTAAGATGACACCCAGCAGTGCTTTTAAAGCAGGTCATTCCTTTCACATGCTATTCCATCTCACTTCTCTTATGTTTTATTAATTGGGAAGCTTTTTCTTTTGGTTGATGTTTCTTTCCCCAGATGATCTGTCATGTGAATGTTTCATGAGGAGGGACTCTAATCTCATTTCATCACTTCGCAAGGAACCCCCCAAAGCTTCTTAGAAAGCCGAAGCTCCTTAAAGACAATTGAGGAGCTTCATTGCAAGCACATCTTTTGTATTTACTCCAAGAGTAAGACTGAGAACACACGGGGCACGAAGCTCCTGTCCGCTCAGTTCCTGTCATGTGCTAATGGATGAACAGCTGTGGAAACATTCCCTTGCATCTCCTGATACAAGAAGTGATGCCCTGGGTCCAGCCAGTCAAAAACCTGCTGTTCTCAACCACCTCCAGCACAGGTTGTGCACAGACAGGGCTGAGTGTGCAGCTCTCAGAGAGCTGGGCAATTCCTTATGAGCAGGATGTGAAGGAGCTTCTCTGGGCAGAGTTATTCCTTTCCACTTAATTCAGCTGCTGCTTTCAGCATGTCCAGCTCAAAAACCATCTTCTGCCCCCCTTTCCTCCCCCCTACTTCTCTACCATGAATATTTTGGCCGTGTCAAAGAATTCAATATTTCTTTTTCAGGGTACTTTTTTTTCCTGTGTCTTGCTTGTTGAAACCTTCTTGGTGTGAAATTAACTTCGGAGCTCCTGGACCTGAGGAGGAATTGAGTTGACATCTGTATCTCTACAGACCTGCTCTGTTAAGAGAGGAATCCCCAGTGGGATGTTCCTTGCTCAGACTAAGATCTTTTTACTCAATAATTCTGTGTATTAGAATAGAGCATCTCAAGGATTGTAGTTTGAGGACTTTTTCCCTGATTCTGTATGAAATAAATGAAATTACTGTGCAGCATGTAAACTTACGTATTTAAAATGTTGGCTGTATGTTTGCTGCATAGTGGCATTTTTAACAAAAACAACAAACACACCAAACCCATCCTTTATTGCTTTCATTCTACCTCTGAGACAAAGGTTTGTGTCCAGGAAAGAGCAGCATGAAGGTCAAAGGTTTGTGTTCAGGGAAAAGCAGCGTGAAGGTAAAGCTTCATGTGGGGAAGGATCTGAGGCTGCTGGAAATCCATTTTACTCCAGGGATCAGCGATCCACAACAAAAATCCTGTGCTCAAGGTCAATGGATACAGTGGGAATTTGGGGAACTCTACACTATATTAATGAATATATCGTGTGTGCACGTGCTGGGGGCTGGGCAGCATTGTTTTGTAGCAGTACAGTGTCAGTTCTATTTTTAATAGAAATAATGTTCATTTTAAGCTTCTCCCGTGCGTGTAGGGATGGGTGGCAGTTCTGGAGCTCCTGGGGTCACACCTGGCTGCCCCCCGTGCCAGGCAAAGCAGTGTCTGGGATCCTGGACTCCTGGAATGGGCACCTGGGCCAAGGCTGAGCACGGGGAGCTGTACCAGGAGTCACTTGGGGTTTTTCTCTGCAGTTGTGATTCAGGGGTGTTGGTTCAGTCCCTGGGTCTGACACAGGCATGGCCTTGGCTGAGCTGCTGAACTGCTCCTCCTCTGTAAACCAGGGCTTACAGCCTTTGAACTTCCCTCCCCTACCTGTTGTGGTTGTAGACCCTCAGTGCCCTCAGTGCCCTCAGTCCCTGCGCTCTTCCTCCCTGGGAGGAAGCAGAGACCGCTCTGAGAACTGGGTTCCTCGTGGCTTTAGCCTGAACTGTAGCTCTATTAATACAAAGATAAACAGAATTTAAATTCAATTTGACCTTAAGTGGCAGCTGTGACAAAGCATGGCATGTTTGAAGTCTGGATACAATTATTTGGAATTGCTAAACACTGCACTCCAATCCTGACCTTTCGCTGGCACCGGAGCCAGAGGAGGGCCCTGACTTTAACTTCTGAACTGCAAATCACCCCATTGGAAAGAGCCTTCAGAAGCCATTATAATCACAGGGAATGCTGAAAAGTGTGTAGAAGCTATAAGCAAAATATTTATTTTACACACTCATCTGCATTAATCCATAAATCTGTCTACTACGAGAGTGTTTTACTGGTGTAGAGGAGACAAGTAAGCTGAGATCATAGCAGACATGTCCTATAAGGCTTTACTGGAAATCATTGCTTTTTAATCCCTTTATCCCTGTTATTTCCTACCACTGTGAAAATCCAGCGGCAGGGAAAGCTGGCACAGTGTAGGACAGATGCATAATGTGTAATGCTAAGCAGGCAAGAATCCTTCTGTTTGTGTAATGCTCCAAACACATTAGAAATGTCAGTGTTAGTGCCGTGTCCTACATAAATAAAAATAAATTATCAATACTCAGCCCCCTGTTCCACACCTTTGGGATGACCTTGTGGCATGTGCTGCCTTGATATCAGTGACTAGTCTTCTAAGCAGTGTAGTGGAAGATGTCCCTGCTCCTGGCAGGGGGGTTGGGATGAAGTGGTCTTTAAGGTCCTTTCCAACCCATCCCATTCTCCCTGATAATTGGAGCTAGCCAGGAAAGTTGAGCTGGACTAGTTGATATGAAGAACAGGTACCACCCAAGTGGGCTGTAAAAACTGAGTTGTGTGCTTCATGGAGTATAACACCCGATCTCACACCTTTAATTTTTAATTTCCTTTGCATTATTTCTTCCCTGCATAAACACTGCAAACACGCTTAGGCAGTGGGATTGAGCTGGAATGTCCGGAGGGCATCTAGAAATATCCAGGTGCGTGATTGCTTCCCTGATCTTCCCATTAAAGCCTCCTCCAGGCTGTAGTACAAATTTAATCAGCTGAGCTGCCTCCTGGAGCCCTGGAATGTGGCTGGTCAGGGCGCAGTTGGAGGTGTCTGTACCAGGGTGACAGTGGCTGCAGTTGAAGTGCTCGAGGCGGGCTCGGGGCAGTGCTGGGGACAGCGGGACACCCTCATGTGCCAGGGGTTTGGGAAGGGGGCGGTTCATGGGAATTTCTTTTCCTTACATGTGTGTTTTGCAAGGGAATGTTTGAGGATGCACGTGGCTGTGAGAGCAGAGCTGTGTGTGAGGGATTTACGTGAGCAGCAGCAGCAACAGTTCCCTCCCAAAGGGAATCCCAGCGATTCCAGGTCATCCTGCCCTGCTGGTGCCGAGCGAGGACAGAGCCTGTGCCCAACACCCAACTGGTCTTTGCTTCAGGGTGGCATCAGGGGCACCCCCAATCCTTTGGGTTAGAAAGTGTTCAATCAAAAAGATCAAAAATTGTGTGTTTCTCTCTTGTTGCCCAGAGAAGCTGTGGCTGCCCCATCCCTGCAAGTGTCCAAGGCCAGGTTGGAGCAACCTGGGCTAGTGGAAGGTGTCCCTGCCCATGACAGGGGGTGGCACTGGATGGGCTTTGAGGTCCCTTCAATTGTGGGATTTTATGATTCCATGATTCTCCTGCTCTCCAGGGAGGAGATTGGACTGATGGCTCTTCCGACATGCTGAGTGGAACGCAATTCCTGTTGGAATCAGAGGTTTTATTGTCCTGGAAATAGAAGTGCAACGAGGCCTGATCTTTGCTCACCCTGGTGCCTCCTGGCCCAGCAGTGGGACAGCCTGTCCTTGCACACCCCCCCAGCATTCCCCGTGTCCATCCTGTCCATGCAGGACCCGGGCACGGAGTGACCCCATCCCTGCTGCCCCCACCTCCTCCTGCAGCAGCCAAGGGGGTTGGTTGCTGTTTCTGCAGTTCAGGGCTGCAGGTTGGAGCCAATTAATGTGAGCACAGCCTCCTCCCTGAGTCATTAACCACGAGGACAAAGCCTCGGAGTCCCCTCTTCCTCTCTCGCCCTGTTAACACTCCCTGTGATTTCCTGGCAGCTCTGCCAGAGCTCCCAGGCTGGAGCCCAGCTCTTCCAAAGGGGCAGCTGTGGGGGCACAACCCCACCTGGATAAATCAGAATTTATCTGATCTGTTAATCTGGGGCAAGAGAACACATGGAGCATCGGGGCAGAGCCAGTTCAGGGTTTTGACAACAAAAATACGGGTTCTTTCAGCCAGAATAATTTAAAACAATGGCTCATTTCTGTGCTGTTCCTGACATTCAGGAGAAATTGTGGGAGAGTGACAGGTTCTCAGGCTGTTCTATCTGACTTTAAAACATGGGCCTTAGGAAATGACTTTGTACCTAAACAACGAGCAGTTTTCCAATTATTTTACTAAACAAATATGAGTATTCTGTAGAAACAGCTGCGACTCTCGGAAGGTATTTTTCCATAAGGTAAATTCAATCAAAGGGAATGTGCTGCTTTTAGATAATGTTCCAGGGGTGAATGCAGAGAGCAGAGCTGAGGAGCTGGGATACTGAATCCCAGAGCAGAGGAGCCCCTGAGCCCCCACTGCTGCAACGGCCCCGGATCTCCCTCTGCCCCCTGCCAGCCATGACTCCTGGATTTCCTACAGCCCCTCCAGCTCCTGCACTGCTGGGAGTTTGATTCAAAGGGATACAGACAGTTTGCACTCCATGTTGCATTTCAGCATCCCACTGTGCACATCACTGGCAGAGGTTGGGATATTGGATCACAGGATGGTTTGGGTTGGAAGGGACCTTAAAGCCCATCCAGTGCCACCCCCTGCCATGGGCAGGGACACCTTCCACTAGCCCAGGTTGCTCCAAGCCCTGTCCAACCTGGCCTTGGACACTTCCAGGGATGGGGCAGCCACAGCTTCTCCAGACAACCTCTATGGAGAACAAACCCCTCTGGAGCTGAGCTGTGTTTGGCCACCTTCAGATAAGAACTTTGTGGCAGGGCTGAGAGCTGAACCCAAAGGTTTTGAGTCACCAATCCAGGACTGGTTGATCACCCAAGCCTGTTAATTTTCCCAATACATTTAGAGGTTTGTAGGTCCAAGCTGGTTCTGTGGAAACCTGCTGTTGGTGCTCGGGGGGGTGGATGAACAGAGCTGCCTCCTGCTATACTGGCTGTGCCTTCCTCATGGGAACCTTCCAACCCCAGAGGAGAGGCTGCTGGGCAAGGCCACCTCTGTATTTACGTGCTGTGCTATGGGGGAATGTCTATCACCCCAGGAGGACCACTGAGTACCAGGTACTTGGGTCAAATTCCAGCCGAGTCCTACACCCAAACTCTTTGATCTGGGAATCCACACAAGGACACCAGTGGCCTCCTGGACACCTGGTTGCCTGTGAGGAATGTCAGAGCACAGGCTGAGGGTAAACCCAGCAGAAGAGGAAAATATCAGTGAAAAATCTGAGCTTCCTGTGCATTTTTAAAGCATTTACTAGAACTTAAGAGAGCATTATCTCCCTCGCTAAGCAGTGATCAGATGCCTGCAAGAGCACCTTCTATAGATCTTGCTCCTATAAAATCTAATTGGTTTCATATCTTTTAAATTCTAAAGGCCTTTCTTTAGAGTTGTGGTTTGTTGGGTTTTTTTTTTTAAAAATCAAGGAATAGATTTATTCTTGATGTCTTGAGCACATTATTGCAGTAACCTCATCCTTGGACCGCAGCTTTGGCAGAACACACACATCCATAATGAGGGACTGCGTGTTCTGGGGAGGTTTTATTACAAAAGAAGTGAACAAGTATATTAGGAAGAAAGGGGGAAAACAGAGAAGACTATTTTTTTTGGCCAAGCTTTGTATTACAGATCTCATTTCTCTGGTTGCAGCTGCCTTGAGGCTCCCATTCCAGCGAGCTGCTCTGTTCTGCTGAGCTGGAGATGCTTCCCAAATTTGCTCTTTGGTGAAACAGGCACTTGTGCAGGTTCCCCATAAAAATGACTGATTTGGGTTTTACCAAGAGCTCTGGAACTGCTCCAGTACAAGAAAGAATTACATTTATAGAGAGGTTTATCAAGATGGGAATAGTGGAACAAACATTTGAAATACCCGGTGTAATCCTCTGTCTTCCCCCAAACAAGCCTCCCTGGGCAGGATTTGCAGCTGTTCTGGAATGAAAGCTTCCTGAAAGGAATCTATTTCCCTGTGGGACTGCCCAGCTTTCAGCCCTGCTTCTGGGGGAAGGTAAGAGAGCTCTGTTTTCATTTACTATTTATGAGATGTGCATTCAGATTGCCTAGTGACCACAGGACTCGGTGCTTTTAAGAATCTGCAAATGAGATGAAGCTCATTATTTTTTAATGTGAAAGGGATTATTGCAATGTGAGTGCAGGGATATGTAACCTCAGAGCTGGGGCTTGCTGGGGGATGGATTTGGAGGCTTTTGCTTTAGGAAGCCAATAAAGAGCACACAGGATTTCCCAGTCATTCTGCTCAGCATCTAAAAGCAGTGTTAATTAGAAATAACACTAAAGGGGATTTTTTTGTTTAATTGCAGACCACCACTTGTAGGAAATTGCCCTCCTTGTGTGTGCATTTCACTGTACAGTGTTGAGAGAAATGCAGGAGCACGTTACCAAAATAAATCTTTTTCTTAATAAGCAAAAATTCCTGGTTGTCCCCTCCTGCCCCCATGCGCCAGAGCCGGGCTCGGGGTCCCAAGGGAAAGCAAAGGCTGAAAGCACAAATCCAACTTGCTCCCGTGATTGCTGGATGCCAGGGAGGCTCTGGTCACACACAAGGTTTGTGCACAACTGGAATATTTTCCAGGCCTGTGTGTCTGAGCCAGAGCTGTCAACAGGTGGCAAAGGCACCTGCAGGAGAAGGCTCTGAGTTATCAACGTGTGTCAGTGACAGTTGGAGCTGTTACAGAAAACAGTGAATTGAGGGGAAGCAGCAGAGCTTTGCTGTGTGGGGGAAGGATGGAGGGGCATCGAGCAATTGAGCAGCTGCCAGGACTTCACAGAGCCCTGGGAATGACATCCCTGCTCCCAGCAGCAGCCTGGGATCTGCAGGGAGGAGGCACAGGACACGGAGATGCCCCTGCACACAGCGGCCACTGCCTCCTCTCCAGGGCAGTAAGGCAGCATTTATCCAAATGTCCTCAGGGAACTGGTGACCAGCTGCCGGGGAACAGGCACTTACAGTCCTGAGGTGCTTTTTAAGACCCCAGACTAATTTCCTTGCCTGTGTTCCTGCTCTCCTGAGCTCATGCTCCACAAATGCAGTAATTGCAGGCATTTGTTTCAAGCCGCACGAGCCTGAGCTCCGGAGCAAGTTTTATTTACTGCAATTATATCTGGCAGGTAATTTCTAGTAAAGCCAGGGAAATGATAAACCTCTCACTAAATCCATGAACAGAAAAATAGGGTAAATTGATCAAATAAAAGCTGTTTCCTACCTAATAAAAAAATTATTACGTGCATAACATCCTGGAACAGAAATAGCTCTGATGAAAGCATGAAGACAAGCAGGAACCTGCTAGAGGCATCTGTGCAGGGTTTTTAAATTTGGGTCCACTCCTAGCAAAGAGACTTAGAATCTGCTTTTGTCCTAACAATGAATTATTATTATTTTACCCTTTGATGGTGGTGGAGCTGCTCCAGCTCTGCCTTGTGTCACAGATGAGTGATTTAGGTCCCTTAAAGAATCCCTGACAAAGGTATTGGCAAAAGGGGATTTAATTTGAGTTTGTAAAGCGTGATTTAACAAAGTTTGATGGCAAGTTTTAGTCTATCATTTATTGCATGGATGAAACCTGCAAAGGGAAATGGAATTAGAATTGATTTAGAATGATTTACACAGAGACTGAAGAGCCAGAAGGGTCAGGGAAACCCTCCTGTTGAGTCTCAAGGTGCAGGGTAGAATTTCTTTCTCATTTGTGTTTGGATAAGGGAAAAAGACAGCCTGGGACATGAGAGCATCCATTTGGACAGGTTAAAGAAAGCTTAGAGCAGAACTGGACCCTTTTGATTTCCACAGCAATATCTCTGCATTCCCCCCTCATGGAGTGTGTTAAAAGCATTCCCAGGGCAGTGGTTGCAGGAGCTGCCCCAGGGTTAGGGAGGCCACAGGCAGTAATATACAGCATTCCCATTTTCCAACGTAAAGCATCCTTGTGTGTGACTCCATGTCGCTTCATGCCTCATTATCCATCACCCTCTGTGGGCTGAGGGAAGCTCTGTCCAAGCCTGGGTTGGGAAGCAAGGCAGAAATGGGAGATGAGGAAGGGCTGCTTATCACTCATGGAAAGGCTTTTCTCTGGATCCTCCCTGGTGCTCCCCAGACTCCACACTCTGTGGGCCCAGACAGAGAACAGTGTCACTCAGAGGTCCATATATTCCTCCTCCTTTGGAGTGATGGGAACCAGGAGTGACAGGCTGAGAGCTGGGAATTGCCCATCATGTGGCACCTCCATCCTCCTCCCAGTGCCCCGCTGGCCAGTCTGGGCACGATGTGATTCCAGCTGGTCTCTGCTTGCATTGAGATGGGAAACCAGGAGATATGTCACTTTGGGAAGGGCTCTGCCCATTCTCTGGGACTGTTGGGTTTGCCCTGCCCAGCTGCCATCAGCCCTGGCAGGTCCCTGGTGGGAAGGTAGTACTAAGCCCGGCTTTGCCAGGCTGGCCTTGTGCAGGTTTGGGGATTCTTTGTCCTTCTTATCATCTCCTGGGCACGGGGCCCTCCCTGAGCTTGAGTGGTGGTTGATCCCTGTGAGGTTCCTGAACAAAGAGGAGCAGTGAGGTCTGGGATAACACCCTGGGCAGCCCGGCTGTGCACATCAGGATATCCCTCTATCCCAGCTGTGCACATCAGGATATCCCTCTATCCCAGCTGTGCACATCAGGATAACCCTCTATCCCAGCTGTGCACAT